>NC_067159.1:13332078-14048582 GCF_903995435.1 Acomys russatus
CGATTTTCTTCTCCAGAAAACTTGGATGCATGTTGGTTTGTTTGTTTACTTGCAATACAAATAGTGGTGAACTAAAAACTGGAAAATAATATCTCCAGCTAGAAAAATGGTAAAAACTCATTGATACTAATATATTAATTATGTTTATTGGTATTGCTTGTATTACATATTTAGCCTCTTTCCAGAATAAGTGTATTTAAGACTTAATTTAATTAATTGATAAAACTGCATAATTTCAGTGGGTGAATTTTAAATATAGCAGATTGTAAATGTAACGTATAATTTTGGGGGACATTCTCTAGTCACTTGCTCCAGTTTACAAATACTGAGGCAGAGATCTGTTAGATTTATTCGACAAGCTTTAAAGCGCTAGAGCTGGGCAGATGTTCACCTATTCTAACCTCTGTGTTAGTCTGGCTAATTCTCAGCCACGTGTTCCTAATTCCTTGCCATATTGGTCCCATTGGGTTGCCTCTGCAGCATCAGGTGTGTCCTCGTGGCCACATCCCTTCTTCCTTCTTACCTCGTGGTCCCTACCTGAGACCTGTCACGTGGGAATGGAAGTCCAGCCTGTCTTGCCCAGTTAATGACATTCAGCCTCTTTTTTAACCACCAGAGATAATTGAGGGGCAATGCTTATACAGAATTGATACAGAGGACACTTCATAGAAAGGACAATGAGCATGTCTGGACTGCGACCAGATCTCAGGGCACAGAAATCCACATCTGAATACACAGTGCCCCACACCAACCCCCAACAGAAGATAAATTGTAATAGAAAGTTGCTTACTTGATTTTCCTTTTTGCTTCTGATTGTGAGTTTGACAAGGGCAAGGAATGTCACTTACTCCTTTCTTTAATACCCTTACCTACTTCTTGGCCCATATTACTTGGTAACTTGGGAAAAGTTAGAACAAAACTATTTCAATAATAGACTTCTGCTATATGAAGTTATGAAATAAATAAATACTGGAGGAAAGTATTTTTTTCAAATGTCAATAAAAATGTCAGTTTTCTTGGTAAAACAAGGACTGATATTTTATGCTGGCATGGATTTATTTTAATTACATTAGAAATATATGCAATACAGTAGAGGTGACTTTGGGTTGAAGAGATGACTCAGCAGTTAAGAGCCCAGGCTGCTCTTCCGGAAAAACTCAGGGTGATCACCAACAATGACATGGCAGGTCACAACCATCTGTAACTCCTGTTTCAGGACTTCTAATGGCCTCTTCTGGTCTTTGTTGCCACTTTAAGCATGAGGCACATAAACATACATGAAAGAAAAATACCCATACACATAACATAGTAAAACAAGATTTAAAATAAAAGCAGTGGTAGTAAAAACATTTCCTAAAGTAACAGTAAGAAGGCTTTTAACCGCTATTCAAGTATGATCTTCAGTTTCTTTCCAATTATTCAAGTCTTCTTGTCACCTTAACAGATACATCTTGACTCTTGGAAGGCATTTTGTTCTGTTGATAATTTCTCATAAATAAAAAACAGAGCTGGAAATGCTTTACATAGTACTGAATGATGACAGGACTTCTGTTTTGTCATCTATTTTAGGACAACAACGCATTTTCTGTTTTTTTTTTTTTTTTTTTTTTTTTTTAATAAGCAAATAAAGCACAGTTTAAACTTAAAAGCAATGACACAGTTTAGTGCAGTGGCCACACCATCTAAGCTCAGTCTACTTCTTGATTTCCTTCAAAGATAATTAGTAACTTTTAAGTTTGGTACAGATTCACCCAGTCATTTAACCAGATATAAATTTCTATACAGGTATAGTGCTAGAAAAGATATAATGCACTGCAGTTTTCAATTGTAAGTAGTGTTAATTTGAAACAGTGTATAATCTACCATGTATCTCAGAGCCATTTTCTCACTAGTATAACAGCTCTCCTCCTCTAAGGCACCACATAGTGTCCTTCATCATTAGCTTATTTCTTCTGTTGTTTCCTTTTTCCAAGTGAACAAGATTATTGCAGTTTTGTGGATGGAACAATGAATATAGAAGAATAGAATTTCATTTCCATTCATTTCTCAATTTCTTATGTACGACTGAACATGGATACTATTTCTTTATCTGCCAAGTCTATTTCTACCTATATCTTTAGCTGTGCTTTCAAAAGTATCGAATGTCTTGCAAGTGTTGGGTGACACTATTATTACATCAGTTTCAATTTGGTATGTATTTATAGAATGTTTGCTATGACATATACTATTCTGGAGGTTTCTTAGAAAATTATACAATACTTTACTGAAGAACAAGTAAAATAGTGAAAATAAAGGGTGTGAACACAAAATGTTGTGAGAAAATATTATGTAATCTGAATTATATGTAGGTACAATGCAAAATTCAGCTGCATTTCAGGGGAGAAATAGAGAGTACTCTAACAAATGAGGAGGTGGACTGCTTTTAGAGAGGTGAAAATTCCCAACACATTACATAATAACTAGGATGAGAGATGAAAAGAATAATCTCATCTCTTCTTATATAAATTGGATTTTTGTATTTCATTTTCGTGGTGCTAAGTTTGGGTGCAGGTCCTTGAGCCCTGAAAGAAGCCTTCTGCTTCTTGGAATATCCCCAGATATAAACTATATTTTGCAGCTTTTCTCAAGCAAGTATTCTAGAGATGTGAATCTTTCTGGAATAGGAGTATTTCTGGAGCATTACTAAGAAATTTTAAATGCCATATTTCATGTTTGAATTATAATAGGTGAGAAATTACACTACTATGTTAATCTGTAAAGCCTTCCAGATACTATTTGATGTAATGATGTAAGAATGTGTTACACTGCAGGTAGTTGGGAAGCTGGATATAAAAAGACTGAGTAGCCTTTAGATTCGTGGGACACACTACCCAGCGGAACAATTTCACAGGCAGTAAGGGTGGTTCAAAACAAGATGCTGAAGAGGGGAAATTTATTGACATTGAGTGAACAGAATAATTCAGGATGTTTGAAGTGGATGGCAGTGGATGGGTGAGGAAGAAAGTAAATACGAGGTGGAGGGTGCTAGGTGTATAGATTACAGCACAATATAACATGAATGGTAGCATGATCCGTGATTACACATTAAAGTGTCTTTTCCAAAAGTGACATATAATCAACTCTCTTCTTAAAAATGAATCTCCCTTGGAACAGATTAGTAAGGTAAAAGAGGGAGTACAGAAAACAGTGATAAGCAGCTATGATAAACCAGAACGTTATTGAGCAATAATAATGGAAGAGAACTAAGTAATTTTGAGAGTTACTACAGACATTGACTTATTCAGGTAAATTTTCTGCTACCTGTATATGGGCAGGAGGGGAGTTAAGATACCAAAAATAGTAACAAACTTACCGCAGATAATGGTTACTTTCATTCAAGGCTCTGTGCCTCTTCCTTTCCCCAACTCTCTCTCTCTCTCTCTCTCTCTCTCTCTCTCTCTCTCTCTCTCTCTCTCTCTCTCTCTCTCTCTCACCCCTGCTTCCCCCTCACCCCATGCCATGTATACTGCAACAACAAAATGGAGAAAAGGTTTTGGTTTGGTTTGGTTTTTGTTTCAAATTTTGAAGTGGAGCTTGTAATCATGTAGGCTTACTGTTGAAGAACAAGAGCATGAAGCATCTGGCAACATCATTGAGCAGTACAGAATCAGACAGGCATGTCTAGAAGCTTTATTATAGAGTCTAAGCTCTTGGTTTTCTTCTAGTTAGGCCCTACCTTTTTTTTTTTTTTTTTTTTAAAATTTAAATAATTTATTGAGATCACATCATGATTGTTATCCCATCACTCCTATCTTCCTACCCCTTAAAGGTTCTACAACTTCATAAAGCATCTCCATAACATAAGAGCCTATGGAGGATTTGCAATACTGAAGTGATAATTCATATGCATATATGTGCTTAATGTAGGGTATATGAATGTATACATGCATATCAAGCTACACTCATGACTGAAACTATTGTCTCATATTCTCAGAAGTTATAAAAACTATCAAAGAATCCTAATAATCCATGTTAATGATGAAGATTCCTTTACAAAAACCCTTAATGCTGATGCTGTCCATCTTATGAATTTAAGGTAAAAATTTCTTTCAAGTCTTTATTAGTGTAGCACTGTGCGTTCATGTAATATACATGAATGAAGCTTTATCTCTATGTCAATTCTTGTCTCACAAAATGTTTTCTTAAAATCATAGTTACTAATTTTCAGAAATATGATAAAGTAGTAGAAAGAGACTATCTGACAATATTCCTGGCGTGTGTGTGTGTGTGTGTGTGTGTGTGTGTGTGAAGCACTGCGTGTCAGTATTTTCAAATATACATACATAAAATAACAATAATGCAACTTCCTAAATCTCCTTTAATATTTGAAAATAAAAGTCCAGTTCCAGATAATGAAGTTGAGTATGGTGAAATTTGAATTCCACAGAAAGCATCATATTAACTCACAGTTATTTATTTTAATAAAGGAATAGGATCACTGGGTAATTGAAATCCATAGATATTTGAAAAACTGCATAGAACAATATTCTTCAAATTCAACCCATAGCAAATGATTTTATTGGCAGTATAACCAAGTAACAAAGCTTTCACATTTAAAGTTCACTTCTTATTCCCCTTTTCTCCTCACAAATGGCAAGTTAAATGCCTAAATTAATGCAGAAATACCAAAAACTCACCAAGAGCAGAAAGCAAAGTCTTCCTGGCTCTTAAATCATGGAGGTTAGAAAAATGGTGGCTGAAGCTTTTATGACACAAAGTTGATCTTGCTTGGTATTGTATTTTAGTAATTTCAATATTTGATCAAACCACCCAACAGATATTTATTAAGCACCTATTGTGTTTCTTGGAGTAGAATAATGCATTCATGCCTCATTGTTTGACCAGTCCTAAAATTATATATAGATAGTCTTATAAAATGATGGATAAACGAGATGTTGAGACTCAGCTGGAGATTTAAAAAATACTTGATATCATGTGTTTAAAATTGACTAGCATGTTTTCTTGAACCTCATCTTCATAGTAGCAGTAGCAGTTTCCACGGGTAATTGCCAACATGCAGGTCGTTGTCCATGCCCAGGAACTACACACCCTAAGAGTGACCAGTCAAGAGTCACCCAGCTCAAGTGCTCTGGCTGGCCCGCCTCTGGAGGATGAGGGCACCTTAGGACAGTGTGGTGCAGAGGCACTGACCACTTTGGAAGTGGATGGCCACATGCTGGGAGGTAAAGTTCATGGTTCCCTGGTTTGTACTGGAAAGAGGTCAAACTCCTAAGGTGACCAAACAGGAGAAGTTGAAGAAGAAGACAGGCTGGGCCAAGTGGCAAATGCAGTACAATCGTCGCTTTGTCAATGTTATGCCCACCTTTGGCAAGAAGAAGTGCTCTAATGCTAATTCCTAAGTCCTACTGTGATCCTGACACTCTAATAAAGCCATTTTGCCCAGTCCAAAACAACAATAACAAAAAAAAAAAAAAACAAAAACAAAAACCAACCAACCAAACAACAACAACAACAACAATTTGACTAGCATAATCAGTGGTTATCCAAGAATTAAAGACAGATTGAGTAATTTAAGAAATGTATGTCAATTAGTTTCTGGAAAGAGGAGGATATGAGGATAAGAACAATGGATTCTTGGATATAAAGTGTGTTAGAGATGAGATGACCTCATTAGTAATCTTGAAAATAGAATTTTAGGCTGTATAGATGTGCATATACACAGCATTTAAACTGTTTGGACATTGTTAGTAAATAATTCAACAAACATGAGGAGAAACTCTTTTTCACAAAGTTGAGTCCTATCTTTCAATCTTCCCATAAGTTTAACTTGGCAGAAGATCTACTACCTTGGGTTTTTAAATGCTATTATTGAGGTAAAAAGAACCATGGAGCAGACCAGCCAAAATGGCAGTGTTGTTCGTGCACTGTGTGGGATAAGCAGGATTTCAGTGAATGTAGAGTGACTGACATACTGAACTGTTGGCCCCCAAAACACCAGTGTTTGTGTTTCCTAGGTGAGAGGAAAGCCCACAGTGATGGTAATTGGCAGGTCCAAACTCTCAGGTCACCTGGCTAATCCTCAGAAATGATCCAGGGTTCCTGTGGAGGACATGGTCTCAGCATTTAGCCACTTGCCCATGTGCTGCTCTTACCATCCCATGGACCTTCCAGGTACCAGGGGTGCACAACTCTAGCATCAGACCTCCTGACACACAGGAGCAATGAGAACAGCCCCAGGAGCTACTCCAAAGCTCAACTGATCTCCTTAGAGACACGGAACAGACCTTTGGTCTAGTAGGTTCTCTAAGATGGCTGTTCTCAGCAAGCACACTGTCAGAGCATAGAGTTTGGGCAGTGACTGCTCATTAACTTCCGAGCAAGAAAACCAATGGAGGGCGGCTGTCCCTGGGACTTCTCCTAGGCTTCTGAGAAGCCCAATTACCCTACAGGATCATAAATCTGAGGAGTGCCTTGGACAATTCCCTGAGAGCCACCATCCAGTTTTAGACCACACACACCAATCTGAAGAGGTTTCCCATGGGGACATTCAGCTTTCTGCCCAGGGCTCATCCTCTACCTCTCCCCCCAGAACTCCATTGAGCACTAGAAACTACCAGACAATGCCAAACACAACTAGATGTCTAAAGGCCAGCCTAAGAACACAATCAACAAAAGCCAGAGCAATATGCCAACTCTAGAACCCAGTTATTTCGCAGCAAGCAGTCCTGGATATTATAAAGCAACTGAAACACTAGAAGATGACCTTAAATTTATGTTTATGAAGATGATAATGAAAGAAACTAATAAAATTCTTAAAGATACAGTCAAAGAGATTCAGGCCTTTAGAAAGGCCTGTAGAGAGGAAATGAATAAATCAGTCAAAGAAACCTAGGAAAACACAAACAAGAAGGTAAAACAATTGAATCTATAATTTAAAGAAATGCAAGGAAACACAAACAGGTGAAAGAATTCAATACAATGATCCAAACTGTGATGATAGAAATAGAAACAATAAAGAAAGCACAAAGCATAAAAATTCAGGAGACTAAGAACTTAGGGGGTTGGGGGAAGGGAACTACAAAGGTAAGCATTGCCAACAAAATACAAGAGATGGAGGAAAGACTCTCAGGTGTAGAAGATACAAAGGAAGAAATTGATGCATCCATCAAAAAAAAAAATGTTAAATCTAGAAAATCCCTGACACAAAACTTCAAAGAAATCAAGGATACCATGACAAAGATGAAACCTAAGAATAATAGGGATAGAAGAAAGAGAAGATTCTCAGGTTCTAAGCCCAGAAAATATTTTCAACAAAATCACAGAAGAAAATTTTTGCCAATCTAAAGAAAAAGATCCCTATAAACAAACAATAGGCCTAGAGAACACAGATTAGATCAGAAAAGAAAACCCTCCCACCACAAAATAATCAAAACACTAAATATACAGAACAAAGAAAAATATTAAAAGCTGCAAGAATCAGGGAGTTATGAAAAAGATTTGAGCCTAGTAATGTATCTGAAAATATACAGAATAAGCCTAGGATATCCTATAGTACCAAAAAGTCCAAGAGTGTGCACAACAGATAAAAATGAACTGGAAGTGTATGAGGCTGAGGGCTGAGGGAAGGCTGAAGAGCTGATTGAGAGAACTTCTAATAGTCATAACTGGAATGGTGTGTGTGTGTGTGTGTGTGTGTGTGTGTATTCAGTATCTGTGTATATAGTTATCAGTATGTGTGCAGAGGTCAGTGGAAGATGTCAGGAATCCTGCTCTATGAATAACTGTTTAATTCTTCTGTGCCAGGGTATTTCACTAAATCTATAGGTAGGCTGGCAGACAGCACAGCCATACAATCTTTCCATCTCCATACCAATAGTGCTGCGGTTGAAGCGGCACATGAAGATGCCTGGAGTTTTGCTTGAATGCTGAGATCCAAATGTACTTCCTCATGTTTACTTGTATAATTAGACTTTTACCCACTTTCATCACCAGAGTTGGAACAACTTAAACAACAACAACAAAAAATGATAAATTGGTAGAAAATAAATCAATTGTTGACTTAAAAATTCTTTAATAAGTAAATAAGTGAAGGAATGCCACTCTGGGAACAGAGTTTAAAATGCTTTGGTATTTACTGCTATCTTGAGGTGAAAAGGTATTATAATCCACTTGTCCGGTATGGTCTGTACTTAACAACTTTCTTCAAAATGGTTTGCCACAAAAGGTAGAGAAATATTAATTTCCTAGTGGACAACCCTTATAAATACTTCAATGAAGAATGATATTGTGTTGCAAGTAGAGAGACTAGATACAATATGCCATGAAAAATGATTCACCACTACACTACATTCCAATTCAGAGAGATACATTTTAGAAAGCCTAAATCATGCTCACTGTCCAAAATTAATGACCAGTCATCCTTTGTAAGTGCCTGTGTTTACTTACTGGGCCGAGGGCACGTGCTATGGCCTCAAGGATTAAATCAGACAAGGTTGGCAGGGCCGTGACACAACTGAGGCTATGAAAAAAATTAGACATTTTATACCTTTATCAGAAACAGAGTATAATGGCAATTGACAGGATCAATACAGTTGTAGTTGTCAGAATACAATGACATTTGCAAGTTATACAGGGTTCACAAGATTAATGTCTAAGACTAATTGTCCTGCCAAGCTTTCATGCTTCCTTGACTACCTAGGGACCATAACGAGAAGCACAGAGCTACCTGAACACTTCCCTTCCTGAGGGGTGCATCATATCAATCTCTCTGTACCTGGAAGTTACCGTATCCTCAGGAGCCATGGACTCTAGCCTGAAAAACCTATGATACATGCCTCTAGCTATGCTAAGCCAACTCCATGGTACCTTGCAACCTTTAAAACTGTTAAGGACATCATCAACAACAGAAAAGCTGAAGCCAAAACAAACAAGAGTTTAAAGAAGATGTGGGGATAAACGTACTGTGGTACTTGGATACAGTACTGAAGTAGAAGAAAGGTTTTATGGGCACGCTGGAAAAAAAAATGACTAAGGAAGAGGCTTGAATTGTTTATAACATCTCAATATCAGCCACTAGTTGTGACAAATGAATACACTAACTCAAGCTGGTAGTAACAAGAGAACCTAGCTAAATAGAAAACAGTGGTGATCTGGATTTTTAAAAATGTTTTTCTAACTGCAAACTTTTCTGACATTAAAAAAATAAAAGTCTATCATTCTAAGAACCATTTGTATTCCTCCACAAAATTATAGGGTACTTTTTGCTCTATTTTTGAGATAAAATTCTTGTTTGATTACAATCATGAAAATCAAACATCTATAGTTTAAATTAATTTTGATAAATATTATTATTGGTGAAGCTGAAATGTCACCAATAGTATGTTTGGGGCTGAACACTCAGGATGTTATTTTCAGTACTTTGACAAGTCACACATCTCTCCACTGATTACTGTCCACTGTAGAGGAATAAAAAGCTCTTTATAAGGTTTAAGCCTTCGCTGAGTCTATGGGTATAAACACAAATAAGTAGAAAGCAATTTGATGGTATAAACAGTTAGGAAAGTGACAACAGCAGTTTTACCTTAGAGCCTATGACATTCCCAGCCAAGGGCTTTTGACCAAGATTTTATGCTGATATAAGATTTCCTCCTATGGAACAGTCCTTAAGTGCAATGACAAAGTAGTTTGGTTAGTTACCCCATAGCACACACTCCACAGGTGTATGGGTATGAGAGGGCATATCTTGCTTGAGATGTCTGTTTTGCAGCACGCAGGATATAATGTAACACTGCTTTTTTTGAAAAATTTATTTTTTCAATAGTTTATTCAGATTACATCCCAATTGTTATCCCTTCACTCGTATCTTCCTGATGCCCCCTCCCTCCCTCTTTCAGCCTGTTCCCCTCCCTTATAACTGTGACAGAAGGGGACCTCCTCCTCCACCATATAATCACAGCCTGTCAGGTCTCATCCAGGTAGCCTGCTTCCCCTTCTTCTGAGTGCCACCCGCCCTCTCCATCAAGGGGAAGTGGTGAAATAGGGGGGCACCAGAGTTCATGTCAGAGTCAGTCCCTACTCTCCCCACAGCCATGGGGAATGCACTGTCCATTAGCTAGATCTGAATAGGGGGTCTAGGTTTACTGCATGCATTGACTTTGGTTGGTACAGCAGTTTGTGTGCAGGACCCCTAGGTGCAGATCTGCCCATCTTGATGGTCTTCTTGTAGGGTGACTGAACCCTCTGGGTCCTTCTATCTCCATATTCTTCCATACTACTATCACCTGGAGTATAATAGAGAGACACAGCGTCTGTCTCAATGTGCTGCTGAGTGAAGACTCTCAGAGGACATCCATGTTGGCCTAATATCCAGTTGTAAGTGAGTATGTACTATGTGTGTCTCTCTAGGTCTGGGCTAACTCATGCAGGATGATCATTTTTAGTTCAATCCATCTGCCTGTGAATATCAAGATCTCTTTGTTTTTAATAGCTGAGTAGTACTCCATAGGGTAAATGTACCAACAGTTTCTTTATTCATTCTTCAGCTGAGGGGCATCTGTGTTGTCCCAAAATTCTGGCTATTACAAATAAGGTTGCTATGAACATGGCTGAGCAAACCTCCTTGTTGTGTGGTGGAGCATCTTTTGGATATACGCCAAGGAGTGGAATAGCTGGGTCATGAGGTAGTCCTATTCTCAGTTTTCTGTGAAAGCACCAGAATGATTTCCAAAATGGTTGTACAGGTTTGCACTCCCACCAGCAATGAAGAAATGTTTCCCTTTGTCCACATCCTTGCCAGCATGTGCTGTCACTTGAGTTGGTTTTTTTTTTTTTTTTTTTTTTTTTTTTTTTTTTTAGCTATAATTTTTTTTTTTTTTTTTTTTTTATCTTAGCCATTCTTGTGGGTATAAGATGGAATCTCAGAGCCATTTTGAATGGCATTTCCTTGATGACTAGAGCTGTTGAGCATTTCTTTAAGTGTTTCTCAGCCATTTGACATTCCTCTCTTGAGAATTCTCTATTTAGCTGTGAACTCCATTTCTTATTTGGGTTACTTGGTTTGGTGGTGTGTAATTTATTGGGTTCTTTATGTATTTTGGATATTAGCCCTTTGTCAGATGTAGGGTTGGTGAAGATCTTTTCCCAGTCTGTAGCTGTCTCTGTGTTCTGTTGACAGTGTCTCCTGCCTTACAGAAGCTTTCAATGTCTGCCCTCCCCTAGCTTCATGGACAGTATCTTCTTGCAGTATGAAATCTAGCAAACAGAAAGTTTTTTTGTCAGGTTGAGATTGGTTTTTTTCCCCTCTGACCAGAAGTGAAGTATATGCTGTCTTCAGAAATCAAGTTTTACCATGCTGTTATGATGGAGGTCATATGACGTACCAGTAACCTGTATTGTTATAGAGACCTCTGGGTCCTTCTTGATCAATTACTTATTGGAAGTTATTACATGCCTTGTACAGGAATTTTCATTTAATAACTCATGCCCTCTGTGTGTGGCACTGTTTACCAACATTCATTCAAACACTTTTTCTTTTTCATTTTAATTAATTTGCTTTAAATCCATCCAGTTTCCCCTCCTTCCTTTACTCTAAATTCTTCCGTCCAAGCTTCCCCATATCCATTCTTTTTTTTATTTCAGAAAAATGGAGGCATCCCATGGAAATCAACCAACGTTGGCATTGCAGTAAGACAAGTGCATCTTCTCCTATTGAGTCTAGACAAGGCAGTCCAGAAAGGGTCCCAGGGCAGGCGGCGTCAGAGACAGCCCCTGTTCCTGCTTTTTGGAGTCTCACATGAAGACCAAGCTACATAACTGCGATGTTCGTGCAAACGGGTTGTGTCAATTGCGTTAGTGCTTTCTGGTTGGCAATTCAGTCTCTGCTGTACTTGCAGACAGGAGTTTAGTTTAGCCTAACTTTCGTCACAGAATCTTCACTCAGCAACTGGTAGAAACAAATGTAGTGGCACAAAGCCAGAGACTCATAAACCCTGTGGAAAAAAGGGAAGAAACTTTGAAGGAGCCAGAGGGTTCAAGGACACCAGAGGAAAACCCACCAAATCAACCTGGGCCCATAGAGACTCACAGAGACTGAACTGCAAATCAAATGACTTTTTAAGTTGCATTTTGAAACTAGACTACTGTTTAGTCAGATTTCATAAGGCATTTGAATACATATTTGATAAACACCTCAGATTCAAGTATATATTTATGATCTGAAATGCCAGTGAATAGATAATGTGACAACCAGAGCCACTGAAAGGTCTTATACTACAGATTTCAGGACCATTAAACTTATACCATGCTCAAAGCACAGATACGATTACAATTTTACACCAAAGTGGAAACCTCACTATCTTCTTAAAAGAACTTTAAAATGAAATGTATTTATAAAACAAAGCTACTGGTTGGCCTTTTCTCTTAATTAAACTTTGTAGTGCTTTAGTTGCCATTGTATGCATGTGAAATTTGTTGCTAGTTCAGAGCTAAATTCATTTAGGCAAATAGATGACTTTGGTCTTGTATATTTCTACACATTAATAGAGTCATTTGCATGCTAAAGAAGTGGGAGTTTTACTCTTCTGTAGCCACTAAGGATTAATTTAATGAATTAAAGAGGTTTTTCATTGTCTTCTGGGAGGCAGAAGGTTAAAAGGTACATTTTATTAAATATTTAAAATCTTTAACCATTGTGGTATAGATCTCCATGATTTAAGAAAGGATGGAAACTTAAAGTATAATTGCATCTTGCTTAAAATTTCCTTTTTTTTTTTTCAAGTTCAGAGGAATTGTTCATGATTCTTTAAGATAATAAGCAATATTTTCAGAAAATGTTACATTTCTGATATGGAAGAATTTCTCATTATTTCTGTTTCCCTGTGAGTTCTGTTTTATTAGACAGGTGCTCAGTGTGGAGAACTTTCCCATGTGTCCAGGAAGTACCAGCGTTGTCATATGCCTTTCTTCAGGGACATATGGGGCAATCTTAGGACTCACAGTGTCCATTGCTAAATGAACAGCTTTAATGTTTCTATTTAATTATTAACTTGGTCACTTGTGGAAAATTAAATGCCATCTTTTTTCTTCTGCTCTTGAAAGATCTGTATCAATTTATTGGTTGACATCTGGTGTTATCACCCAAAGCATTCAGACACAGATGAAGAAATTAATATGGTAGATGGTGTTTAAAGCAATGACACCATATATGGAAAACATTTATTGCTTCTATTAGATACAATCCATTTCCATAATAAATGCATTACACATAATGTATTAAATATTTGACACCATTGAGGCATCGTTGTAAATATGAAGTAACAGCCTTATGAAACTTGAAATGGTATCTGTATAAACACAAAAAGCAGTTGAAGTGATATTAAATAAATTCACATCCTTAATATAGGTGTAGAAATATATTATATTCCACATGTGGTCATTTTAAGTAGCATAAATTTGAATCACTGAGGTCCATTCAATTTATAATGTATGTATTTGTTATTCTATTTAGCCTTTAGAACAAACTAAACTATTTTTTAGATTTGTGCTCAACTTAACTTTTCTCATTCACATCATTTCTAAATACCTTTGCATTGTAAATATATACACATCATCACATAGTTATTTTAAAATGACAAACTTTACAGAAGCTTATTGAACATTTACTTGTTGTACACAGCCATGTGTCTTTCCATAACCATTTAGCCAGCAAACTGGAGCCCTGAACCTCTGAAAAGACCTCTCATTTCACCCAGATGAATTTATCCTGCCAAAGAATTGTCTAAGGCTGATCTCTTTCTCTGTCTCTCCCTCTCTTATTCCCCTTCCCCATCTCCTCCCTCTGTCTCTGGGTTCCATGTGCCTCTCTAGAGTTAGATTTTATTGTTGGCTTGTTTATTTGTTCAGTGTCTTCATTAGTACTTTTTCTTGAAGTTTTTTCTTCCATCTGTGTGTACTCCTGATTATTTCCTTCCTCCCTTGATAAGGATGTGGCTCTTGCACAGTAATCAGGCTATGCTAATTGTTCTAACAGGGTCCTTGGTTCCTTTCTGTAATCTCTCTGTTCACCTCTTTCCCTATACTAGACCTGTAGACCATAACATGACTGATGGCATGTTATAGGTACAATTCAGACATGAAAACCATACTAGTAAGCCAGAACACCGGAGAAATGTGAACAAAGACCTAACCCACCAATGACTTAGTCCATAGTTCCAGAAAATTTTCCAAATGTACTAACCTTTTTTACTTCTGTAGCTGTGCTTCTTGCTAAGTGTGACAGTCAGGTTATGGTTTTGGCATATAGAAGACAAAGGGCTTTGTGTAAGACTCAGGGTTGCAAGATTTAGGTAAATTCTCCATGAAGCCACCAGCCAGCAAATAAAGACTTCCCCTTTGGGTTTAAAGGTGACTGTGTGGCTGTCTTTGGTGAGTGAGCCTTGTGAGAGTCTAGAGATGGCAGTGAGATTCCTCCCAGAAACTGAAATTCCGGCATACTGGGAGTCTCAGATCCTCTCTGGGATGATCTTTCAGACAACAGCTTGTGAAGGATTCACACACTGAGATGTTCTGGGGGCCCCATGATCCTCTCCAGCTCTAGTCCTACCCCTGCAAAGGCTCCTGACACTTCTGGGATAAAATGGAAAATTACAGGAAGTTACCCGAATCTTTTACCTCCACAGGGAAGTCTTCTGAACAGGACACTTAAGAAAAATTACATATGGCTGTAATTCTGGTGTCCCAGATCCATGTGAGATGTCATTAGTAGTGGCCACCCCAGGTTGCCATCACTGTTTGCTTCTCTGTGTATCTCTTTGTATCTTTCTGTTATTTTTGTTGGTTGCAGAGGGGAGTCAACAGTCACAAGACAACTTTGAAGTGCATGCTAAAACACTTCAAGAAGAGTTTTACAGACAAGGTCAGAAATAGTGTCAGTTTATTACTAGGAAAAATCGAGACCTTCTGTGAAACTGATTGACCTACTTCTGGAGTTGGGTGGCCCAGTAAAGGATCTCTGCACCTCTATATATTTTAGACAATCTGGAACACGATAACTGAAGATCTAGACCACCTGAACCAATATCCATATATTGACCAGTGGCTTTCTCTGGTGCAAGACTCATGTCTGTGAATTAAGTCATGTGCCCTCTTGTTGGGAACTAAACCCAGGGTCCTTAAAGAAACCTAAATTTGAGGCATTCTCTCAGTGCCGCCACAGAACATTGATTTTCTGCTTCCACTACATGCCACAGCACAGGCCCTGGCTGCGCCCAGGGAGAGAAAACAGTTGTTCTGGACATGCCTGGGAAGGGGAGGAAAGAGTCTCTTAAAGTCCTCTGCTCTTTGATGAAAGTGAAGTTGCTCTGTGAGGAATTTTGCTGAGACAGACACAGTCTCCATCTTCCCTCTAAGAGAAGTGTCTCTAGCTGGCCCAAGACCTAACGGGCCGGGCCCCCTTTATCTCTTTCATTGTTTATGTCTTTTTTTTTTTATAACCAATTATTATCTGTATAACTGGGAAACTCAAAGCCTACCATTCTATGAAACATCTCAGGCTTTAATTAGTCTTCTTGAGACTGTCCTTTATAGCCATCGGTCTACCTGGTATGACTGTCATTAGCTCCTATCCATGTTCTTCAGGGCTGAGGAGTGTGAGCAGAGTCCAGCTGGAGAGTAGGAAGCCACCTTTGGTCCAGTCATAGGATCACCAGAAAAAATACAACCCAAATAGAGCAGGTTTTATTTTCTGTCCTACCTGACTGGGACCCCAACACTAACCAAGGTAAGGATGTTGTGGACAATTATCACCAAGGAGATGATGGTGGAAATAGGATTGAATGCAGCTTCTCGAAAACTCACTAATATGTCCAAGGTTAGTGATGTGCCCGCAAAATCATCCCCTAGGACCCTCAAATGCTTCTACAAGGCTTATTGGATGTTCAATCTCATAGACACATTAAAAAAAACACCTAACAACCAATATTGCTTTTGTTATGCAATCACCCTCAGATATTAGGGGAAAAACTTCAGAAGTTAAAAGGGGTTTCCAGTATAAACAAGTCCCAATTATTAGAAATTTCTCAAAAGCTTTACAATAACCTTGATTCTGTAAAATCAAAACAAAACAAAATAAAATGACCCAAACAATAGTGACAGCACTCAGAGAGACTAGTAAAAGAGATCCCAGTGGGGAAAGCCAGAGATGGTAAGAAACAAACAAAACAACAATGACTAAAAGGGATCAATGTGCTTATTGCAAACAAGTAGAATACAAGCCCAAATTGAGCATCATGCCAATATCTTATGACAAGTTATTGTTAGAAGTCTCAGATCTCAAAATACCTGATGCTTTCATTGAAGTGAATTTGGCCATTTGCAAAGAAATTGTATAGCTAATAAACTCAGAGCTTAAAAATGTCAGGTGTATTATCTGGGAGAAATATTATATTTTCGGTTGTACACATGAACCAGCTGTTTCTTGTGGCTGTGGGTTCTTCTTGGAAAGAAATCCAAGGCTTCCTAGAGTTTGTAGATGCTGTGGTAAGGGATAGGTGGACTAAAGAGTGCAGGTCCAGGAGGGACATACAAGGTAACGTCTTGCCATCATGAAACAAGTTGAGGGGTCTGCCAGGCCAATGCCCCATAGTAAAAAAAAAATATGAGCCAATTTCCTTTGGTGAGCCAGGAAGCAACAAGCAGTCTGAGAAAGTGCAAATAAGTACTGCTGATCTCATGCATGCTACTGAAGGCAGTTTGGTTTAGATCTAGCAACAGATAAACCTCTTGTCCTATCTCCAAAAGTTGTACGTTACAGAATAATGACTGGTGTTTATGGTCCTTTGCCTTTAGGAACAGTAGGAACAATCTTGGAAAGAAGTGGATTGACTTCCCAAGGACTTACTTATATGTTATAAAATAAAGACTGGTGTTTACGGTCCTTTCTTTGCCTTCAAGGACAGTATGAATAATCTTGGGAAGACGTGGATTAATTTCCCAAGGATTTACTGTACATTCAGGTATTATCAATGGTTATTGCATGGAAGAAATTAAAATGATGGCAAATGTAATAAAAGAGATGCAAATTAACACAAGGTATAGAATAGCTCAGCTGTTACTATGTTAAGTTACATTAAGGGCAAAGCCACTACAATATAAAGAATAGGGGGATTTTGAAGTACTAGAAAGTGGGTGTTCTGACAAATCATGACTAATGATCCGAAACCCAAATTAAAACTGCAAGTGTATGGTTTAGTGGATTCTGAAGCTGATATGACTATCATTTCCCCCAAATCCTGGAATCCAGAATGGCCACTTGTAAAGCTTATATGCAGTTTATAGGAATTGGTAAGTTATCTCAAATAAGACAAAGTTAAATACGTGGGACAGAAAGGCAAACAGGGAAGTTGAGGTTCTATGTGGTTGACATACACATAATTTTATGAGTAAAGGATGTTTCACAACAATGGGTTACTCAAATTAATATTATTGTAATCTCAGAGACAGCTCATGATGAAATTGGGGGATGGTGGTGATAAGTGCTCCTGGGGAAGTTATTGATATGTGCCACAAAAACAATCACAAGATGCACCTGTTGTCTAATCACAGGATATTACAGGTATTGAGTTATCACAGGGTGCATTGATGAAATACAAGCAGAAGCCTGTGTAAGTAGAACAGTGATCCTTAAGTGAGGAAGATTTTCTGGCACTTGAACAACGTATACAAGAACAGCTCTAGAGTCTCAAGGTAGAAGAGTCTACCAGCCCATGGTATTTCCCTGGGTTTGTTATAAAAAAAAAATCAGGAAAATGAAGTATGTTAACAGATGTAAGAGTGTTGAACTTACTCAACCAATGAATGGGTCCTTTACAGCCTGGAATTCCTTTACTGTCTTTATTACCTAATTCATGGCCTGTGATAGTAACTGGTTTAAAAGACTGCCTTTTAAACAATCCTTTTGCATGAGCATGATAGGGAAAGGTTTGCATTTTTAGTTTCTGCTTATAATAAGAGTTGTCCAATAAGGAGATATCATTGGAAAGTTCTTCCATAGGGAACGTTAAATAGTCCAACATTATGCCAATATTTTGTGTAACAAACAGTAGATATAATTTGCAGATAATTTCCCCAATCTTTTATCATTACACAGATGATATTTTATACTCTGATTCTGTTGCAGATACTTTAGAGAAAATGTTTAAGACAACAAAATATTCTGGGATGCTTGGGACTATAGATCAGATTTGACTAGAGACATCCTCCTGCTAGGTGAGACATGACTGTTTTGCATATCCAATGAATCTTTTTGACTACCTGGTCCTCATGAGTTATTATTACAAGCCATGCTTTCATATAGCATAGATGAAGGTTTATATTGTAGTACAAACAGACTTAGGAAGTTGATAGATGCCTTTCACTTGCTCAAATACAGAGCAGAAAATCATCTTTAGATGATATGTCTACAATGCACATTCCATATATATGTTAATGCAGAAATGTACCTATAGTATTACCTTTAAACGTTTCTGTATTTTCAGAGCAAAATTACCAGACACCAAAGAATACAAAGCAAGTATCTCAGATGACTCATCCTCACATGCTGCCTCAGTTACCATTTCCTCAAAAATTTGCTTCCAGGTCACCTTTAAAATGGCTACCTCAGATGACCAGTCTCACATATTGTTGCAGCCAGGACTTCATTTAAGCCCTGCACTTTCCTGTCACATGGATACTGGACAGCAAAGGATAATAGCTAGCTCTACAAGGTCAATATGCTAACTTTCTTAGTGTTCCCAAAAGATGCCTCAGAAAGCAGGAAGCACTTTTAAGAACATGCTACTCCCATTAAGAAGAGGTGGAGTGGGTGGTGTTTGGTTGTTCAGTGGGTTATGGACATTTGTTTCCATTTAGAGCAGTTGGTTAAAAGTTTGAGTTGGTCATAGTCAGAGAGGATACAAAGTAAAGGAGGTTAGAATAATGGATCTCTTTCTCTCTTTTTCTTCTTCCCTTCTTTCCTTCCTTCTCTCCTATCTAGCATTAGAGGGAAGGAAGTTAAAAGCAGATCATAAAAGTTTATTTAAAAGTGGAGAAATAGGATGACAGCATAAGAAGTAGACTATTGTATGTACTAGTCTCAAATATTTTGTATTGGTATGGAGTACTGTATATTGATAGATTTTTAAGATTATATTATTCAACTCTTGCTTTATGTATTGTACATATACAACTCATTTAAAATGTAATGTAAATTTCTAATTTTATGAGAGTTATTATTGTTTAGAATAACTGTGTAGGATAATTAGAAATACAAGGTAATAGTTAGCCATCCACAAATAATCTCACTTGTAGTTTTGTTAGATACTACTTTAGTTAATTCCGGAAACAAGCTTTATTTAGTCTCTTGTATATGTTTTCAAAGTTAAACAGATAATAAATAGATAGATAGATAGATAGATAGATAGATAGATAGATAGATAGATGGATGGATAGATGACCTTCAGATACTTCAGAGATCTACAGAATATGGCATTTAAGATGTTTTAATAATAAAAGGCTTTTCTGACAGAAGAACACATCTGCTTCTGGCAGCATATCCAACCTACTTCAAAGAAGATGATGGACGTCAAAGAATCTCCATATGCTGGTTGCTTCAAAGGTGTTAAAGATAACCACTGAACAAAAAACTGACCTTATATCAGCTTCTGATATCAGGCTGTCCAAATGGTGGACAAGCAAAACACTGAAAATTCATTTGCCCAACTTTCTAGAGATGAGTTAAGCCAGTCCTTTAAAATTTCTACTTCATAGAAAAATCTGTCAGATATTCTGGTCCTGTAAATATGAAGAATGGATATTAAAAATGACATAGACAAACCTTGGGTGACTGTTCAGGCATCCAGCCACCTCTGTCATTTCAATAGTTTTGGAAGCTTCTTGCTCTGTACTTCCTGTTTTCTCAGGTAATATTTATTCTTATTCCAGTCTCTGATTGAGTTAAATAATAGATTGTTATAGTTTCACAGTTTCCTTATTAAAGATTAAAGACATAAAAGCTTAAGTTTTTAGGATATAAAAATGTTTTAGAATCTAAAAATATGTTTTTAGGTTTATAAATACAAGTTAATCTTTAAAATGTTTATTAAAAATTAAAATCATTCATATTACATCTCCATTGATATCCCATCTTGTGCATCCTCCCATTCCTCCCTCCCTCCTGCTTTCACCCCATTCCCCTTCCCTATGACTGTGACTGATATAAATACAAGTTATGATGAAGTAATTTAGATACAAAACTTTGGAATTACTAGGGTAGGATAGATAGTGGAATACTTCTTCCAAGGTTGAAAAATACATATGGAATGAATGTTTTAAACATAATTATTATGATCTCTTAATTGTTCTTATTGTATATAGTTTAGTAATGTTAGAGAAAAATACTTTTTTTTTTTTTTTTTTTTTGGTACTAAACAGGAGAAATGTAGTGAGAGTTTTGCTTTCTTTAAATACGTACTTATGTTACACCTGATGTGGGATAAGAGGCTGCTTCACAATAGGTAATTATGATTTGCCTTGTGCACTAGTAGGAGTGTGACCTTTGATAGTTGTGGATAGTTTAATTCTGGGAACTCTGCATAAGGTATAAATGGGAGAGCCCCAAGAGGGCCTGTGGTGGCTGCTGCTTCCTCTGTTTCTGCCTTAGCTTCTGCTGGTTCATTCTACTGCTGGTTTGTCCTGCTGTTGCATTTACTGTTTTACTGTGCTGATAGATATTCTGGCAATGAAAATTGGATTTACCTCAAGGAACTTTATTTCCCTAGTCAGAAGGAAGTAGCCTAGAGAGGTCTATTCCTCCCATTGCCCTCTAAAGTTTTTCTCTAGTACATGGTGATGGGGTATTGGAAGGGATTGGGGTGAACAAGAGTGATAGATATAAAAGCCCAATAAAATGGATTTAAGAATATGCCAACAACAAAGATCATCAAAAAGGATTCCTTTCAACTCCTGCAATAGAGAACAGAAGACTTGGCCACATGGTAGGTGCCACTAGAACTAACAGGTGCTCTCCAGATCTCAGGAGCCCTGCTCAAACCTGAACTGAGCCAACACCCAAACTCCATACAGAAAAAGAGAGAAATAAGAAAGAAAGAAAGAAAGAAAGAAAGAAAGAAAGAAAGAAAGAAAAGAAAGGAAGAAAGAAAGGAAGGAAGGAAGGAAAGGTGACAACCCCGAAGCAAATGGATGGTGAGTCTTGCCAGATGGAAGACTTGTACTTCCTACTGCTATCTGAAGACAAATGGTTGCTGTGCCAGGCAATCCATCTGTGGGCACCCAAAACTGCAGAGGTACTCAGGTGCAGATATTTCATCCCTCAACTGGACAATCTTGTCAAAAAACATTGTGTCCAGATGTACCATTTGTACACAGATAAACCTCAAAGGAGGGGGTGGAAAGCCTCAGAAGGAATCCATACTCAAGAAAGCACTCCTGGAAAACATCTAAAAGGCTAATGTACAGAGATAAAACCCTTGGCTCTTGAGGATTAGTACTTGTTAGTTTTCATAGACAGATTCTTTGGATGTGTAGAGGCCTGTCCTACCCAGATGGAGACAGCCTTGTTGGTCATCAAAAAAACAAATTCTTCTAACTGCTGATTCTTAGGTTTGGATTTCCCTTTTCTTAAAGTTTGATAAGGGCCTGGGTTTCATAGTCAAAGTTTCCTAAACTATGCCAAAACTCCTAAATGTTGATTAAAAACTACAGTGTGCCCATAGGGAACAAAGATATACAAGTTAAAAAAATATGACCTTTAAGGAAATGTTACCTAAATATACCTTTGAGACTGGAAAAAACTGGGACAGCCTTGCCTCGACTTCCTAAGGTACAGGTGTACCCCATATCAAGAAAGTTTTATTTTAAATTATATTTTGGAGGCTTCCCCTGCCCCAAGCTAAGAGATTCTCATAAGTCAGAAACTATTAACCATGTCTTCCTCTAGTCCTTACAGGTTCTACAAGCCCAGGGGACTGACTATTCCTCAGAAGGTTCAAATACCTGGCACTTGCCCATATATGTTCTAGGTTGGTGACCTTGTGTGATAAAGAGGATCCCAAACTGGAGCCTGGAGCTAAGTATAAAGGTCCATACCCTGTAGTCCTTAAGACCTCTATAGCAGTGAAGGTCAATAGTGTCACCTCATGATCTACCATACTCCTAAGGGAGGCTACAGAGAATAAAGACAGAAGGGTCATCACCAGGTCCTCTGATTCACTGAAAATAAGACTCACCTAGGACCTATGACTATGATTGTTCTATTTTGACTTCTTTTTCTGTGCTTGGAAAGGGCATATATCCTGTGTATAGAAATTTAAAAAGATCAACACCAAGGATCTCATAGCCAATCTATGCACTGAGACCCAAACCACATTCCAGATAAATTTCTATAAAATATTACACGCAGAGACACCTTGTAAAGCAGGATCAAGTAGGTTTAATCTTGGGGCTGTGGATTCACTATTGAAAGAAAGGGTCTCTCCCCAAAACTAACCTACCCAAAACTGTCCCTGCTTCTCTGGTGGCCCCAAACTTCCAAGAGCGGTGTGATAACTATTTTACTCAATGGCATTAGAAATCCAGATCTTCCTGGGGACACACTGACTCCTTCATAGCCCTAAAGAAGTCATCACAACCTACCTGTAGATTCAGGCAATTAAACCTATGTCTATAAAGGTTAAGGTCTGATGAGAAACCAAAGTTCATTATTGAGAAAGTAGGAGAACCTGGGGAGTCAGACTGAATATAAATGGTTGTGACCCAGATAGGAAAAAAACAAAAAACAAAACTAATAAACAAACAAATCAAGAGCAAGAACAAAACACTTCTGCTTAGGGTCATCTGTCGCATTGGCCCAAAGCAGCCCATCTTAGTACCCTTGGAATATGAGTCCTCATGCCACAGGTACTCACCTGTAGTGACAAAGAGAGCATGGGCAAGCAAGCCTAGACTCTGGCCTTCTCCACGTGCAGTGAAACATCCTCATTCTCGTTCCTCCATTGGTGGGGGCAGATGTCTCAGTCTCTGCTGCAGTTAGAAGTTTAGCCCTAATTGTGATGGATAAAAACATTAAGGGACTCAGTGCTCAGACAGACTGAGGCCATTTCCCCTCTGAAATCCCAGGTGGGATTCCTTAGCCGAGGTGGTTCCCCAAAATCAAAGACGACTGGGCTTCCTTTTCAAGAAACAAGATCTTCATATGACATTGAGAGAAACTAATTGGCACAGAAGCAAGAAATTTAGTCTTGGTCAAAAGTAACATTAAAAAACAAAACAAAACAAAACAACAAAAAAAAAACCCAAACAACAAAAAAAGTCAAAACAAAAACAAAACCACCAAAAATCTAACAATTGGTATTAGTCCTTTTTCTTCTTGTCCCCTTTGTTACAACCTTGTTAATACTTTACTTACAAACATTGCTGGGCCAGTAATTCTTTTGTTCCCAGCTCTCAGTAGGAGACCCTGCTTGCTTACCTGCCTACTTAACTATGTTTAACAGAGAATACATTCTGTTAGAAATGTCAATGCTGAAGAGGAAATATAATCTTCCTCCCAAAGATGAGTCCGCGATTTAACTGATGCTATAAAAACCAGGGGGGAAATGTAACAGGCCCCTAGATCTTAGCACAAGGGTGACATGTTAGAAGTACCATTCTGACCTTACAACCCAGCAGGTGTGCCTGCAATGCCTGGTAAACCAGGAACAAAGGCTTTAGTTCCAGGAAAGTCTCTAAATGTGCTAACCTTGCTTTTTGGCTTCTGTAGTTCTGCTTCTTGCTAACTGAAGTGTGCCAATCAGGATATAATATGGAATCTGTCGAACTTTATACCACTTTACATATACTTATGTCTTTATAAAACAAAGAGCTATAAAGCCCAGGGCTGCATGATTTGGATAAATTCCACACATAGCTGCCAGCCTCCAACAAAGACTTTCTTTTCAGCCTTTAAGGGTGTCCATGTGGTACTCTCTGGTGGGTTTAATTTGCAAGATCATTCCACTGGCATAACTAGCTGATGTTAGGCTTTCTATGTATGTGTGTGTATCTATCTATCTATCTATCTATCTATCTATCTATCTATCTATCCATCTATCTATCTATATATATCTCTATCTATCTATCTATCTATATATATCTATATACCTATATATATATACACACTTTAAAATTTTTGGAGGAATAAGTTATTCTATAGCATAGACACATTATTAAATTTGATCTGGGATAGTTTTTTGGATCTGTTAAATGGCTTTCTTAGCTATTTTACTAGATGTCATTGCTTATGAAAACTGGCCAATAAATTTGTTCATTTCTGTTACAAAAATTATAATTACCTCATAGTCAGTCCCAGTTGAATCTATATTGATTATTAGAGTGTTCCTAGTCTTGTAATTGTCAACACTCAATTTTGCATAGGAATTTTTCCCTGAGTGAAAGCTTTAGATCTCTGTCTTCATGAAACATCTTTTTCTTTAAATGCAACTCTCAGATTCCATGGGCTTATACTTCAGACATTTATTCTTTGAGAGACTGGATTTTAAAATGTCAGTTTTTAGAACTCCAAATCACATTTAAGTTGGTATTTAGGTACTATTAAATATTTTGCAGAGTAACTTGTCTTCTGTGATCTATTCTGTCATGAATTCCACTGGCCGTTTTTGTGAATTGTTTGAATTTTTACAAAGACAAACATTTATAAAGATTTTTGACACACATTCTTTTTCCTTCAGTGTTACAATTATGTTCCATTCTTTTCCAAATGAAATATCTATGATTTTTAGAATATATTAAATAAGATCAAAGACAGAGGGCATCTTTTCTTCATTATTAAATATTTATTAAATGTCCATTTTTTAGATGTTACTTGTGAAGTTGCACCAACCAAGGACAATGTATGCAGTGAACCTAGAACCCTGGTTCAGATCTAGCCAATGAACAGCCCATTCTCCATGGTTGTGTGGAGAGCTGAGACTGCCTCTGACATGAACTCAGGTGCTCCCAATTTGATCACTTCCCCTTGGTGGGGAGGTCAGGAGGCACACAGAGGAAGGAGAAACAGGCTTATCTGGATGAGACCTGATGTGCTGTGGTCTTATGGTGGGGGAGGAGGTCCCTTTCTGTCAGAGGTCTAAGGGTAGAAAGGATAGAGGGTGGAAATAGGAAAATACAGGCAATCTGAAGGGATGTAATGTGAATAAATTATAATAAATGCTAAAAAAACTTAAAGTTCTTCGTTGGGCACAGTTTTCTAAAGGGTATTTTATAAAGATTTGAATTTTGCCATGTGCATTAACGTTTCCTTTAATAAGAGCATATTGTTTCTCTTTGACGTGTGTATATTGTAGACTGTGGTGCTTAGTTTTGTATGTTAAACTAGGCGTGCACGCATAGTTCTCATTTTGTCATGGTCAGATTCTTGGTACTGATGAGTTAATTTTCTTGTACTTTAGATTTTGTCAGTGAAACCCACTCAGCCTAGCATCCATTTTGAGAAAATGAATGTTAGTTTTACTAACAGATTCATAATTGATAGAATTATCTACTTCTTCTTATCTGATTTTGTCAAACAATCACTAATGTATCATGTTTACACATACAGACTTTTAAGAACTATTAATTATTTTTATTATAGTATGTATGAGGGGACACGGTTCATGTGTGGAGATCCGAGAAAAAACTTTGAGTCAGTTCTTTCCTACTGTATGGGTTCCAAGTCTGACCAAATTCATGTCTTTAGGAGTTGTGTGTATTTACTCCTAAGCCTTCTCAAAGCCCTCACACAGATTTTAGTGTTCTTTCATTTTTAATGTCCTTGTGGTCAGTGGTATTGACTCAATTTTTCATATCTGAAGTGAACAATTTATATCTTTTGGCTATATGCTGGTTGATTGTATTAATAGTTTCAGACATACTTTTTTTTTTATTAATTTATTCTTGTTACATCTCAATGTTTATCCCATCCCTTGTATCCTTCCATTCCTCCCCCCCACCCCCATTTTCCCTTTATTCCCCTCCCCTATGACTGTTCCTGAGGGGGATTATGTCCCCCTATATATTCTCATAGGATATCAAGTCTCTTCTTGGCTACTTGCTGTCCTTCCTCTGAGTGCCACCAGGTCTCCCCCTCCAGGGGACATGGTCAAACATACTTTTTTTTCAGTTTGATTTTTACTCAGTTTTCTATTTTCATTCTAATGTAATCTGCTTTATGTTTTATTTTTTCTCTGTTAGGTTGTTTAATTTTTCTGCTTTTGCTAATCTCCTTGAATAAAAGTGTATTGATTTTAGTCTTTTTTCCTGTGCACTTATAAATTTCGACCAAGCATGTCTTTACCAACTTCCCCAAACTTTGATAAATTATCTTTTTATTGTTTTTCATAGTATTTTAGTTCAATATGTTTTTTAATTTCTTTTGAGATGTCCTTGGCTCACGCCCTACATAGAAGTATGGGCTCAATTTGTAACTTTTGAGAATTTTATAGCTTTCCTTCAATTATTTATTTTTGTTGTACTTTGATTGTGCTTTAAGAGCAAACTTTGCATAATTTCTAATCTGTTGATTTCATTGTTTTATTTTTGACACAAAACATGGTCTTTCTTTATGAATGTTTCACACATGCTTGATATACATTCCTGCTGCTAGCACATATACTAAAGATGTCTCAGACCAATTTGATTGACAGTGCTGTTTAGATCTGTCATACACCCATGGTCTTCTGTCTGCTTAATCTGTTGGTTCAAGTATGGCTCATACTTTAGGGCTGTCAGGCTTTCCTCATGAATTTTACTTTACTGTCATCACCTGTATACATATTTACAACTTCTAAATTTCAAAGAATCACCTCTACATCACTCACCGTCATGTCCCCTTTTTCATCCATGTGCTCTAAGTCTGAAAATAATTATGTATTTTCTTTCAGTTAGTGTTGAGATGGCTTAGGTTTCTCCATTACTGTGGAGAGCCCCTGAGAGCCGTACCCTAGGATGGTGCCTGGCAAGTTGCCCGAGCTGCCTCAGTGGATAACAAACGAATCCTTATTTGGACATAGCCCACTGCCTGCAGTAGCTTCCGCTTTTTGAGCCTATGAGGATGCAAGACGTGGCGTGAGCTGATTGGATGCCAGCATGATGTATAAGTGTGTGTTGGGTGCAGTTCGGGGGAGTTGCTTAGAATAAACGGCTTGAAGAAGAACTTGGTGGTTGCGCCTTTCCTGCTGGTCGGGCGAGGCGCGACACATTACTTTTCTCTTCACCCAGCAGTGCTTTTATATCAAAAGTTACTTTATTGAAAAGTAACTCTACCCACTCTGCAATTTTCTTACCTTGAATTGAAGTTTTCTGTTCATTTATAGTTTGAGTGATCATCAACACATTTGGATTAAGATCCAAGAAGTTTATAAACATGGCATTTGCTTTTCTCCCTTTATATCTGTCTTTTCTGAGTTTATGGCATAAAATTACACTTTACCTCTTTTTTTATTTTATTATAATTTATTCACATTACATCCCAAATGTAATCCCCTCGCCCTTATCTTCCTGTTCCTACCCTCTCTGTCTCTTCTGCCCTATTCCCCTCCTCTAGACCTCTGACAGGTGGGGCCCTCCTACCCCATGAGCTGACCACAGCCTATCAGCTCTCATCTTGGTAGACTGCATCCCCTTTCCTCTGTGTTCCCACAGGCCCTCTCCACCAAAGGGCACTGATCAAATCTTGGGCACCAGAGTTTATGTCAGAGGCATTCCCTCCCCTGTCCCCCCCCCCATCCCCCACCTCCCCACCCGCTCTCCCATTCCCGCCCTTTTTCCACACGAAGAATGAGCTGTCCATCAGCTACATCTGAACAGAGGGTCTAGGTTCTCTGCTTGCAATGTCCTTGGTTGGTGCATCAGTTTGTGAAGGCCTTCGGGGTCCCATGCAGACCTGTCAGCCTCAACAGTCAGCTTGTGGAGCTCCTGACACCTGCCTCTCACATGCTTCCCTCTGATCCCTCAACTGATCACTTCTGGTCCCATCCACTTGCCTGCAAATTTCAAGATTTCCATGTTTTTAATAACTGAGAGGTATTTCACTGTGTAAACGTATCACTGTTTCTTTAGCTGTTCTTCACTTGAGCGACATCTAGGTTGTTTTTAGATTCCGGCTATTACGAATAAAACTTCTATGAACATAGTCCGACAAATGTCCTTGTATGGTGGAACAACTTTCGGGGATATGTCCAGGAGTAGTATAGCTGGGTCTTGAGGTAGCACTATTCCCAGTTTTCTGAGAAAGTGCCAGATTGATTTCAAAGTGGTTGTACAAGTTTGCACTCCCACCAGCAATGGAGGAGTGTTCCCTTCATTTTGCCTCTTATGTTAATGTATCAAATACCTTCCTCATGAGAGCATTTTAGTGGTTGTGCCAGTATTTAAGTGTTGGGTAGGTGCTCATATTTAAAGAACATATTTATAAGTCTAAGGTTCAGGGAACACTGTGGGAGAAGTGGAGAGGAAAGAAGGTATCAGCCTAAGACCTGGGAGAAAGCTACAGGTCACCAGCTCAAGCAGATATAATCTGTAACTGTCTGGTGTCACGTATATATCTAGATTTTGGGAAAGATTTTCCTAAAATATTTTTCTGAGGAATGAAGAAGGCTTATTTATTTCTCATTGTGCTTTTATTTGCTTCTTTTAAACCTTTACGGATAGTGGCTTACATACACATTATCTGTTCCTTTGATAACTGCTGTAATTTTAAAAAGGTATCAGAGATTTCCTTAGTTTTCAGTGTCAGTGTAGTAGGATCTACAGCCCCACAAGAACTTCAGCTTCGATTTTCAAATAAACCTTGACCTTGGCCTGATTTTGGGATAAATCCCCAGATCTTTGAAGATGAAGAGAAGGATTGTTAAACTCAAAAGTCTCTCTGTTTCATTCACTACTTATGAATTTATAGATACATTAAAAATTTACAGCACAGATTTTAATTCATTTCGGCTAATATGGTGCTTTTTAGGCAAGATTAGATTTGTGAGACATGATTAAGAAAGACATGGACAGTGATAGTTTGAAATTATAAAGTGTATTTAAAGAAGATATCTTGAAAAAAATATTTTATTTTTAATTATGTGTATGATGTGTGTGAATGCTCATGGAGGCCAGAATAGGATGTCAAATCCCTGGAAGTGGTGTTACAAGTTGTTGTGAGATTAGGTTCTCCTAACCACTTAATCATCTCACAGTTCACAATGAATATATATACATAGTTTGAGTGGGACCCCTGGGCCCAAATCTGCCTATCATATTGTTCTACTTGTAGGTTTCCAGGACCCTCTGTATCCTTTTATTTTGCTATTCTCCCATGCGTCTCTCATTTAGAGTCCCAATAGGATGCCTTCCCCTCTGTCCCAGTTTCCTGGTAAGTGAAGGCTTTCGTGGGACATGCCCCTTGGGCTAGTATGCAGATATAAGTGAGTATATACCATTTGATTCTTTCTGCTTCTGGGTTAACTCACTCATTATGATCATTTCTAGCTCAATCCATTTATCCACAAATTTTGGGAAGGACAATACAGGAGGTAAACTTTAAACCCCTTCCCAGATCTAGCCAATGGTCAGAATATTCTCCACAGTTGAATGGAGAGTGTGATATGACTTTCTCACGTACTCTGGTGCCTCACATTTGACCATGTCCCCTGGAGGGGGAGACCTGGTGGCACTCAGAGGAAGGACAGCAGGTAGCCAAGAAGAGACTTGATACCCTATGAGAATATATAGGGGGAGGTAATCCCCCTCAGGCACAGTCATAGGGGAGGGGAATAATGGGAAAATGGGGGGGGGAGGAATGGGAGGATACAAGGGATGGGATAAACATTGAGATGTAACAAGAATAAATTAATAAAAAAAGAAAAGAAAAGAAAAGAAATACTGTAATGCACAAGCGAACAGACTTTTTTGAATTCACTGTTTACTGGGAGAGACATGGATGGAATTTGTCAGCTACAATACTCTTAGATAAATATCATGTTAGAGATTGGCACAAAAATCTTTTCCCAAATTCTTATGTTTAGATAACTTGATTATTTTTCTTTGCATATGATGCATTTGTTTTACTTATTTTGTTTAATACCACGATAAATTATTTTCATAATCTCTTAATTTAATATAAAATTCATGAAAGAAAATGAAACATCTTATTCATTACTTTATTGTCATAGCATCTAGCATAGTGCTTTGATACCATTGTTTGGAAAGCTTTAGCTGAATGAACCCTTAAAAATTAGGCAGTATTTGAATATTAACATTTTTTGCCAATTTTTCTTACTAAAATAATCTTTCTGTGACAAAAGCTGAGCAATTTTTGGAATTCTTCATGTTTAGAACTACATGATATAACTTATATGTGAATATTTATAGTCTCCTTAGCTCTTTTTAATTACAGATTGATACTTGTCATTTCTTTAAAGGTAAAATCCAGAACACTATCTCTTATGCAAGATATTTCTAAAGAACAAGACATAAAATGTAAACATGCCTTATTAGTGTTCATCTTTATTAATATTTTAACATATACAAAGAAAAGTTCAATTTGGGGTTAGGAGTCAGTGGACATCATTACAATGAATTATGGTGATTTTGAATACTTTAATGAAGTCACTCAGAAGTATGTATTCCCTGCTGATTTTTAAGGCACTGTTAACCTTGCTAGGTGCAGATCAATGCAGGCTACAGTGGTAAGTTTCCTTTACATATCAATTCGTATTCATTTGTATTTATTTTTGTTCAAAGCAGTACATTTGAATTGCCTGTACTGTATAGCAAAGATCCATACATTCCTTGCAGAATGTGAAACATATCTACACAAATAACCAAAGCCAACAGAAAAAGAAAGAGGGAACAGTTGAATGGAAAGGCTATTACCCAGACAGGGCTGATTCTTGAAGGGGACAATTGCCAATGCCTAACACGTTGCACTGTTTATCTGAATCACATCTTCATGAATAAGAATGAGTACGGATGAACATGGATTCTTCAGGGTGTTTACCTTCAAGCAATGTTAGCAAAGCAATGTTAGCTTGAGATGGATTGAAAACACTCGTCTGTTATTTTTTTCCTCCATTTAGCACACAGTATTATGAGCAAGACAACATATCTTATGAGAATAGGTATAAAAATCTGTCCCACTGGAGGCCCCAGGAAGTCTATGGGAGTCACACTAGCTGAGATTTCTAGCAGCAGTGGTTATGGAGCCTGAAGTGGCCACCTCCTGAAATGAAGCAGGATTTCTTGTGGAAGTATAAAGACTCCAAGCCACAGACAAAACCTTCAATTCCAAATTTCTCCTACCAACAACATATACAGGGACAAAGATGGAGCAAAGACTGAGGGAATAGCCAAGCAAAGACTGGCCCTACTTGAGACCCCATCGCTGACACTACTAATGTTACTCTGCTATACTTACAGACCAGGGCCTAGCATAACTCCTCTGAGAGGTTTTATGCAGCAGCTGATGGAAACAGATGTAGAGATCCACAGCCAATCATCGGACAGAGCTTGGCGAGTCCTATGGAAGAGTTGGGGGAAGGATTGAGAGGGATCAAGGACTCCACAAAAAGACCCACAGAGTCAATTAACCTGGGCTCATAGGGGCTCACAGAGAGTGAACCACAAAGAGCACGTATGGACTGGTTCTAGGGCCCATGCACACCTTTGTCTTCATGCGGAACCGCCCCCCAACAACTGGAGCAGAGTCCTCTATGACTCTGAGGCCTCCCATTAGATCATGATCCCCTAAACGGGCTTCTTCGTGAGCCCTCAGTGGGAGAGAATGCGCCTAGTTCTGGAGCAATTTAATGTGCCAGAGCTGGTTGGTAGCCATGGACGACTTCCCCCTTCCCTCCATGGACTGGTACCCATGAAGGTCTTCTGAGAAGGAGGAGAGGGGAGTGTGGGTAAGAGTTGTGTGAGGGGAGGACTGGGAGAGGAGGTAGGTCTGCAATCAGGATATAATAAAAAATATGTCCCCTCATTCCTTCTTTCCTCTGTCATGTACTATCTTGATTCACTCAGATAATGTGCAACACAAAATTTATTTTTAACACTATAAGTAGGTACTGGGTTTGTCTTTTAATTTAATTTATTATTTTCCTTTTTTTTTTTTTTTTTTTTTTTTGTATTTTGAGACTGCTTTTTATATCTATTAAATGGTCGTATCAAACTTTCAACCCTCCTGCTTCAGTCTCATGAATCTTATAATTAGAAGTGTGGGCTACCATTCCCAGCTTTATTATGATATTTTAAATGATTGAGGAAATATATAAGGAAATCAATAAGTGTGAGGACCATCAAATCTGATGACCAATTCTAAAAGTAATACAAATGGAGCCAATGTGTGAAATTAGAGGATGGCATTGTCGGTGTGTGATGCCACTCTCATCTGAGCAAGGGGACAAACAAAGCTAAAGAAAAATCCTTTTGGCAGCAACAGGGTGCCACAGAAGACTGGATCCTCAGTCCTAGGGAGTTTTTCTGTTCAAAGAAAAACTTTGAGGAAACATTGAGACTTTGGAGCTTAGAGTGAGATATTATGCTGCAGTACAAAGGCTTGCATGTTAAGCGCTTGGTCCCCGTTCTACTAGGGCATCTACTAAAGGAACTTAGGAGTCAGGCAATGTGCTAGAAGGGAATGTTGGCACCTGAGAGCCTTTTCCTTCTTCTTCTCTTTGCTTCCTTGCCTCAGTGAGCTGAGCAGCTTTTCTGTCACTTGTTCCCACCATGAGTTCCTGAGCCTCCACAAGCCTAGAAACAATAGGCTGAGAAATCACAGTCGAAAACTTTCAAAACTCCAAGCTTACATATATATTAAGGTAACAGGAATTTTGTTTTGTTTTGTTTTGTTTTTTTAGCTTATGAAAAGCTGGTAACTCTTTTTTTTTTCTTTTTCTTTTTTTTTTTAAATTTTTTTTATTAATTTATTCTTGTTACATCTCAATGTTTATCCCATCCCTTGTATCCTCCCATTCTTCCCTTCCTCCCATTTTCCCCTTATTCCCCTCCCCTATGACTGTTCCTGAGGGGGATTACCTCCCCCTGTATATGCTCATAGGTAACAGGAATTTTAAAGAGTGTATGGGGAGTACACAGGAGGGGTTAGAAGGAGGAAAAAGAAGGGAAAACGGTGTGATTAATTATATAACAATCTCAAAAATAAAACAAATAAGCTAATTTATAAAAATTTGAGAGGACATTGACAGTGGTCAGCAGATTGGAGGGTGAAGGAACAAGCTTTACCTGTGGAAGCAGAAGGTGTAATTCACTTTTCCTAATTCTCTTTTGTGAAATTCCATTAAGAAGAAAGATAATTTGGAGTCTTCACTGAGCTCAGCATTGCATTAGAAGGGAATTAGTAGTATAAGATGGGAGTGGGTTGGATAGAAAATGGCACTTGACTGACTCTCCAACTCAATATAGAGACTACAGTTCTCTAATAACAGGAGCACTGGCTACCTGAGCGCATACTGGTAATCTTTATGACAGTGTCCCCTGACTTGGGAAACTGCCAATCCCGTAGCACACTGTATTAATGTCACTCCTAAAACCAAGTCATCATTTTAGAACATGAGAAAAATGCAATCACTAACAGATCCTGGCTATTCCAAAGCAGGCTGCAAGCTGCTGCTGTTGCCTCAGACACTGCTAGAGGCTGAGAGGAGACTGCAGAAATTGAATGGATCCATAGAATCTCTCTGGCTCAGTTCTGTAGCTGCATTTATATGAGTCTGGCACATGAGAATTCTACGTGTCAGATGAGCTCTGTGACTCGAGCTCAGTTCACACATACCTCTGTGAGGTTTGAAAGCCATGAGATCATGACTTGGATTGTGCTTTCCCAGGAGCCTTGAAATCTTTCTTGTGACACACCTCTATACCCACTGCTTCCCCACTGTTTGCTTATAATGATGCATGCTGGCCCCAGAATTAGAGCACACCACCTTCCCAGGCTCCTGCTTCTAGAAAAGAAGAGGTTAGGATCCTAATCATTTTCCTCTCAGTTGGATGTTTCCTTCATTATGATACCATTTCTTATACTGTCTAGACAATTATAATGCTGTATACCAGTAAGTGTCAGATAAAGCTGTTTAAACACATATAACAAACAAACAAACAAGAAATCAACTGCAAAACTTTCCCAAAGCACTGGGTCCTTGGACTCTCCTATCTTAAATGCCAATAGCACATGTAAAGACTCTTCCCAAAGATATGTCTTTCTTACTTTGGTGTTCAGCCCTGTTGGTTCAGGGTCAAATCTGTGCTAATAACACTAACAATAAATCATCATATATGACATTCTTTGACATATATATGTCAATACCATTGTGAAGAAAAGAAAGATAAATTAAATATTCGAACCCAAAATCAGTTTAAATAATATCATGTTTTGTTTCAAACTTAGCCAATTAAATAGGAAAATACTGTCTAGTAGCCTGTTCCATTTAACTATTTCATCATTTAAGACCTTGCCATTCAGATTATCTTGTCATTTATTCTTTGTAAAACTTATTCTTTTAAAAGCAGAGTAGAAAGATAAAAAAACAAAATGTGTGTTGGTAATTTTGTTGGGTGGGCATGAAATGTTAGAATATTGATTTTAGAGGCACACAAGTGAAGTCCAAGTTTAAACAAAGCAATTCCCATTGAAATACACAGACCAGTTGTCTGCAGTTGATAAATATATTTTTATAATTGCTCAAATCATATTTCAAACTGCCTCTATGAATCCAGCCTCCCTAGGATATTTTAAATCTTTCAATGCTTTTATTAAGCACATATATTACAAAGTGTGAAATGATTATTTAATGAACGTTCTTTTGTGCTTCAGCTGCTACTATGATGCGCCCACCCACAAAACTGCACTGAAGCGAAAGCAGTATATTATAAATAGAGCATTTTAAAAAATATGATAGAAAATAGTTTTAAAAACTTGAAGTTGTGAGCAGGTGCTGAAAGAGGTTATATATTGAAATAAGATCATTTCACCAATGTCTTACTTGATGTCAAGGAGTGGAGGTGTTTTGGTATGTAAAACATTGTATGGAAGTTAAGTCCAGGGTTGCAAGTAGCTGTGGGGAACTGGGCCCTACTCCAGCAGTGTTAAGACATTCATGCTGCCTACATGCATGGAGGCAATGGTTTCAGTTCAATTACAAAAACAACATTTTTTTAAATTAAAAGAATAGGGATTATAACACATTCCAATTATTAAAACAAAATTCAGAAATAGATATTTGATATATGCAAAATGTCTGAATTTAAAAAAATTATTAATTTATTCTTGTTACATCTCAATGGTTATCCCATCCCTTGTATCCTCCCATTCTTCCCTCCCACTCATTTTCCCCTTATTCCCCTCCCCTATGACTGTTCCTGAGGGGGATTTCCTCCCCTTGTATATGCTCATAGGGGATCAAGTCTCTTCTTGGTAACCTGCTGTCCTTCCTCTGAGTGCCACCAGGTCTCCCCCTCCAGGGGACATGGTCAAATATGAGATTCCATCTTACACCCATCAGGATGGCTAAGATAAAAAAATTCAAGCGATACCACATGCTGGCGAGGATGTGGAAAGAGAGGAACACTCCTTCATTGCTGGTGGGAATGCAAACTAGTACAGCCACTTTGGAAATCTATCTGGTGCTATCTCAGAAAATTGGGAATAGGGCTTCCTCAAGACCCAGCTATCCCACTCCTTGAAATATACCCAGAAAATGCCCTACAACACAGCAGGGACATATGCTCAACCATGTTCATAGCTGCTTTATTCATAATAGCCAGAACATGGAAACAGTCTAAGTGTCCCTCCGTAGAAGAACGGATAAAGAAACTGTGGTACATGTCTGAATTTTTAATTAACTAAAGTTTTTTCTTGATATTTTCATGCATGCGTAAAGTTACTCTCACCTTTAACCTCATTTAAGCCTCACCTACAAATCCTATTCCTATACTGTATATTTATGTCTGTCTGTCGGTCTCTGTCTCTCTGTCTGTATTTCTGTGTCTGTCTCTGTCTCTCTGTCTCTCTGTCTCTCTCTGTCTGTCTCTCTGTGTGTGTGCGTGTGTGTGTGTGTGTGCGTGTGTGTGTGTGTGTGTGTGTGTGTGTGTGTGTGTGTGTTTGTGTGTAACCCACTCAGTTTAACTAAGGCTGCACCATGAAAAGGGAGAGAAGAGATACTGTTCTCTAATGCAGAATTGTGGACATACATTTTGAAGATGTGAAAACGCTTTGTAACATATACAATGTGTTGATTATTCTCTGTCCCTCTGTTTTCAATATTTTTTCAAGAGTGAAGATTTTGAGGGATTAAAAACGACTAGACTGAGATAATTCTGAAAGTAGCCATTTGTGCCTGACCTAGATAGTCATTAAGGTGTTAAAATAGGATATATGTAGGAAAAGAAAAAAGGCAAGAAATCTACACAGCAATGATAATTTAAATGATTTAAAATATTATTTATCCCACAGTCCCTTTTATTTCTTCAACATAGAAGGATCATTCTCATACTCATTATGGGGTGGAATAGAGTGTATGCAGATTAAATAATCTGCTTGATCCATCTACATCTATGTTTTCTTTTCTTTAAGCAAAACCAAACCAAACATTTTATATTTATACTATAATACTAAAGCCAAATGAGGAACAAGACTTACAGTACCACAGAATAATTAATGGACATTTAGTGTAACTACTTCTAACACATTCACTCACATACATAAGAATATAGAGCTGAAAATACCAATTCAAACTGGAGCGTTACTTGCTAAGAAAAGTAAAAATAAAACCACATTTGTGGAATTACACTGCATCCTTGATGACCTATTTAACTTGCCTATTAGAGAATCAGAAATAGAACAAGGAGAAAAAGAGTTTATTGAAACAAAATTGAAATGTATCTTTATAAAAACACGAAACTTTAAGTTCCCATGGCCCAGAATTCACTTAGTTTCAACAAATGTAAGACATTTGTTTTCTACCAAGACCTGCACTAATAACTCAATTTAAAATGGGTGAACTGCACTACGACCTACCTCAGCTGCCTTGTTCTGCTCTGAGTCCCTACACTTGAATAATTGTTCCAAATACGGCTACTTAGCATCCATCCTGTGCTGGCATCCTTACTAACCTGCCTCTGAAGATAAAGGAAAAAGCAGATACAACTTCTCCATTTAAGACAAGGCTTTAGACATCATGGACATTCATGGATTCTAGGAAGGAAGAGATGCTGTGGGCAGACAGGAAGGAACAGGAGAACAGAATATCTGCAACATATTTTTACAATGTAGTTCTATTATTCCAGTGGAGTGTACGCTAAGGTAAGGTAATTAAAACACCTCCTTAGTAAGGCTGTCCTCACTAGAACAAAACAATCAGCATAGTTTGATTTATAAAGATATCAGGTCCTACTCTAATACCAGGACTAGTTTAATTCTACTACCCTGTATTAAATAGAGACTGCATGTTGAAACCTTATCAAACTATTTTCCATATCCTCTCTGCCCACCTGACTAAAAGGTGAATGTGTGTTATTTAGCCCAAAGCAACATCTTGTACAGATCTCTGGAATACTCAGGGAATTGTTTTATAGTTAATGAACTGCTGAAACATTTCTAGCGAAACTAACACTATATCAAATTAATTTTTCACTTTAAAATATATGCTGAAATTTTTTGGTGCATGAGGGAAATGCCAATTTCACAAAAACCATTTGAAGTTAAAAATAGTTTCCAGCTAAGCACTGCAGGGGAGTAGAGGTGATGCAAGGGGCAACGTCTTGAAGAAAAGCACACATGTGCCATTGCCAAACACTCCCTGGGCATCGAAGCAAGTAAATGGCTTTCAGGCTTCCCTTGGAGAGTCTGAGTGTCCACTTCTAAGAAACTTAACATTGCTAATATTCAATAGAGAACATAATGAAGAAACTAAGATTATATTCATCTTTTCAAATATACTCTTGATTTTGCTTTTCATAAGTACGTAATGCCTATTGTACAATTCTAAAATGCACAAACATGAGGAGGATACTTGTGCTCAGCAATACTGCTATGAGAGGTTGGGTATAAGTCAGTTAGCTTTAGCTCCTCAAGCCTGCCTCTCAGTCTAGACATTCCAAGCACCCTCAAGCCCAGCACACGTGCAATCTGTCCACCCTAAATCCTGTTCCTTAGGTGTTTGGAGCAGTCATTCTCTTTCTTGAACTGGGTCTTGTAGCTACCGTGTCACACTACAGCTTACATATGAGGTGCTCAATGAAACCTGTCAAGCGCCCTTCCAGTGGGACCAGAAACATTTCTATCTCTTTGTGCATTCTTTATTCCAAGGACTATTGTTAAAAAAAATATAGGGCATTCAAGTCTCCTTAAATATGTAGGAGATATGCTTGTGTCTGTGTGTGCAGCTTTCTCTCTATTTCTCTAGCTCACTACACACCTTATTTATTTTAATTGTGTGTTTTAAAAGTATTATTTTTGTTGTATTGTATTGTGTTTATGTGTGAATATGTTTATGTGTGAATTCAGTGCCCACAGTGGCCAGAAGTACTGAATTCCCCTAGAACTAGAGTTACAAGCTGCTGTGATTCCCCCTGGACATGGGTGTTGGCAACTGAACCTAGGATCTCTGTAAATGACCTCTCTTATTACTGAACCATTTTTGTAGTCCTCATTATAAATATTTTATTCTATCCATTACTGTTAAATACTTACTGAAGCTCATACTCACAGATGCAGTTTTGTAGCATGTTTTTCATATAGCTTTCTGATTATTTTCTCAGAGTAAATTTTATATATGAAGTTGCAATTTAAAGGCATCATAACCCTTGATCCAGATTTTTGACTAGTAATTCTGTACAAGCCTCAGGAAGGCCTGAGAATCCTCTACTTGCTTTACTCCTTGGCAATGTCCTTTCCTTCCCTCGGGCTGTGCTTTGTCATCCCCAGGCAACAGGAAGGCTGGGCTGTGAGCCCAGCAGTACATATTTACTCATCAAAGTGAGTGCAGTTCTGACCTTGTCATATCGTTGTATTCTTAGCTATAAAACTTTCACAAGTGGGTTAAACTATGCTTTGCTTGTTCTGAGGTTTTATATTTTATATATAACTCATAGTTTGCCATACATTTTATCCCCTTTTGCTCCTTCAGTTTCTTTGTGTATTTTATTTTAGTTTATGGTGTTTTGTTTCTATAAAGTATTTTCTTTCTTACTTAAAAAAAAACTTCCTACTTTTTTATCCCTTTTTTTGGTTGTTGCTGTTTTTGAAAAAGTTGTAGACCTGGATAGGAGATTTAAATCAACAGGATCAATGGACTTATGATTTCACAAAGACCAAGGCAGCACGCACAGGACCTGCATGAGTCTGCACCAGATGGGGCCCTGAAAGAAGTGGACACATGCTTCCAAGGGAGTCTTACTGGGGAAGCAAATTATTCTTAAGGGTAGGCTGCATTCCTAGAATTGATGGCAACAGAAAACAAACTCAACAGTGACCTTGCAGGCTGCTTGTCTTGCCAGGGCTTTTATTTTATTTTGCTTTTCTAATTTACTTCTATCTATCTATCTATCTATCTATCTATCTATCTATCTATCTATCTATCTATCCATCTATCTATCTATCTATAGTCTATTTGTCCATTATCTATCTATTTATCTATCTCTCTATCTCTCATTTATCTAGTCTATTCTCTCTTTGCTTTCTCCCTCCTTCCTTCCCTCTCTCCTTCCAAGCCCTTTGTATATACATTATACCTCCCTCCAGTTTGTGTTTCTATGGGGTTCCCGAGTGTATATGTGAGTACATCTCTGCATCCTTATCCCTTTCCTGTATCTATTCTTTTCCTCCTGCTTGTTTGTTTTGTCCTACTACCATGTGGTAGTTGTGTTTTATCTTATCTTATCTTTTCATTTTATTATTATCCATTTAAGTGAAAAACAGAAAGTGGGTGCGTCTGGATGGGAGGAGAGATGAGGAGCAAGTTGGAGGAGTAGAGGGAGGGGAAACCTTAATCAGGATGCTATCTTATGTAAATACTATATATTTTCAATAAAAGGATAAAAAGTCTTTACAACATGAATTTATTTCTTTGGAGTTCTATTTTAAAGTTAAAGAAGAGAAGAGCTTAGACTCAGCATGTCTTTTGATGACATTAAACAAGCTGAAAAGTGAGCCACTGAATTGGCTAATGAATCCCTTTAAAACCCAAGTTTTGCAATTATCAGTAATAAAGTGAGGTGCACTCAGCATTTAAACACTGAGAGCAACAAATTTCAAAAGGAAAGCTAGAAAGTCAAATAAACATGTTATTTTTACTTGGGTATGAAAAATGAAATAAAACATTAGGAATAGTTTCTTCTGTTCTTTTACATTAAAGTAATTATCTAACATAAACCCACTTTTCCCCTGTTGACTAAGAGTTGCATTTCATATACAGTTCATATGAGTGTAGACTTCAGTCTTCCAGATTCAGATCCTCTCCTTGATGATGTGAGTGCATGCTTTTGTTCATTTAGCAATACTGAATTTATTAAAAAGGCTAATGATCCATTTTGGTATCTAATGTTACTTCATCAAATCCTTTCTTACTCTCAGTCTCTCTCTTCTCTATCCTACCTGTGATCTTCTATCTTGCTTCCTTCCAGTAAAATCTGACTTGTTCTTTTAATGTCACATCTTTTTCTTTACACCTTTTTCATAGTTAAATCTCTGATAAATAGCTTACTGTTCCTCTTTCACAGAGTTTCGTTTATGATATACACAAGAGTTAGAATTTCTATCCCACTGACTGAACCACATGTACTGTACTCTATCAACCCCAGAGTATTCCATTGAACTCAAGCCTCTGCCTAAAGTGAACATCTTCCAAATTGGCTGCCAAACATGTTAAAAATGTATACTAACAACCTTGATACTTCTTCTATTTTTAACCCACTAACATTAGTTTGTTTGCCAAAAATTTACTGGGGACACATTAAGGGTTAATTTAAGCTTAATTATCCATGAATATTTTTATACAAGTCAATTGTAAGAGAAAGTGCTGGAGTATTTTATTCTATATAAATACTATATAGCTTTGTCTAGCTTAGCGCAAGGGTGGTAGGACTCTGGGGGAGCCATGGAACTCAACACCTGTGGAGAAAAAAATTAATCAAGATAATCGAGGCAGTTGTTTCCTCAGCAATGGCAGGAACCTTGTGTGTCAGTCCTGTGACACTCCAACCAGAGTATCTTAGCACAGCATCCTAATGTAGTTTAAGAACCCATTCTCTGATCAGTGTTCCTGGCCTCAGTTCTTACTGAGAACAGGCAGTGAAGGTCAAAACCCAAAGCAATCTTTTACCAATCTTACTAATTTTTGGTTGTCACTAAGAGAATTAAGCTAGCTACATGTCATCCATAAGGCAGGACCACTCTGATCCTCACCAGTGTCATTTACTTCTTTAGGTCCCACCCAAGAGGGGTCTCAATCTGAGTTCCAGTTATATTAATGAGCTAGTTGGTATCTTTCTATCCTATTCAGGTAGAAATTGTGATTAGGCAAGGAATGGGGCTAGGGATGGTAGTCTCGGGACCTTAATTATCAGAAGTTTATGTAGTAAAATGACAGAAACATATAGCTTCAGGCCCCTAAAACTAGACTTACGGATCTTAGTCTTAGAAGTCAGACACTTTCAGTTATAAGTACTGAAGTGAAACGCTCGTTACTTTGTGTTCTGGTTGCCAATGACAGGGCACATAGCAACTAGGGAAATCCTCTCATCTCAGTAACATTTGGGGACAACAACAGCAGTCAGCAAGAATCAATGCCAACTAATGTCACAGCTTTTAAGCCCTGTGCCCTGACCCTCTCTTTTTATAGCAATTCAGGTTCCCTTTCTCAAGTCTCTAGTCTCTGGACCTTCAACACTTAAAACAGTTAGCATTGCAACTCTTGAGTCTCTGTTGGCAGGACCCTTAACCTCAAAGGTTTGGCAGTTCCCAGGAATTCTTTCACTGGACTGAATTCTCTCATTCATTTTACTCCACCTTTGGCACCCTGTATGTAGTCTATTCTTCATCTTTTTGTTCACTTTTATACCCCTCCTTTCCTGCCGTTGACTGCTGTCTACAACTCTTCAGTTGCCTCTGTGCTTCTACTGCTACTTCTGCCAGGGCAGTGGCTGGCAGCGCCGCTATTGCTTCTACCTCTGCTTCAGCTCTGCCAAGACTTGTGGCCAGCTCAAGTTCTTCACATAAGATAAAACTTACAAGTAGGCGGCAAAGGTTATCAGGAAAATGACAACACCAGGAAGTAGCACAGGAGAGTGTTTCCAAATTAAGTTCAAAACGAGCTGAGCAAGGGCTCCAGCAGCCAGCCAGTAAAGGGTGTGCCAGAGGTGTGGCTTGCAAGTGAAGATTTTTATTTGAAGCAACCACGACTCAATTCCATTAACTACTGGCTCCATAGAGGCACATATTAGACCTGGGCTTGCCTTGCAGTCATGTCTTTCAAGGCACATACAAGTTGTGTAGAGCAGTAGTGACAGGAGTAATACCTTCCAGAACAGGAGTTTGGGTCTCTTTCGTGGTTAATTTAGATAAAATAAAATCCTTCAGAATGTTAGTGGATTATTTAACCCAACAACGCAGTCTTGAGAGAACTGTCATTATTTGGTGAGTAGCTGTTTGCCTGGCAGATCCATGTTGGACACAATGAGCCATGGGAAGGTATCTGAGAGTTGATATTCAAATGGTTAATACCTCTGTTTCAACAATTCAAATTCTGTGTAGGAAAAAAATAACCATCAAAACCCACCAAATAGTTTATACACCAAAGAATTAGCATGTCATTAATAGTCTTAGGGCTGAATAGAGTTTCACTTTTCACGTTTGTGTGTGTGTGTGTGTGTGTGTGTGTGAGAGAGAGAGAGAGAGAGAGAGAGAGAGAGAGAGAGAGAGAGAGAGAGAGAGAGAGAGAGAGAGAGAGAGAAGTCAACATTGGCTGTGTTCTTTTTTCACTGCCTATCTTAAGTTTGAGTCGGGATATCTCACTGAACATAGAGCTCATTCTTGGTTAGATGGACTATGCATCCAGCCCCAGGGATTCTCTGGTTTCCATCTTCCAGTGCTGGGATTACAGGCATGTGCCACCATGTTTAAATTTCTCTTGAGTATTTGGGAACACACTCAGGTCCTCATGCTTCCTCGGCAAGCGTATAAACGACTAAGGCATGTCCACATCCTTCGTCTCTCATTCTTACTGAGTTTAACCACTGGATGTTATCCTGTAGCAAATGTCCCAGAAAGGACTGAGCCCCTCAGTCTTGGTAAAATTCTTTAAAGCCATTTATCCACAAATTTCGGGAATTCCTTGTTTTTAATAGCTGAGGAGTATTCCATTGAGCTAGAAATGATCATAATGAGTGAGTTAACCCAGAAGCAGAAAGAATCAAATGGTATGTACTCACTTATATCTGCATACTAGCCCAAGGGGCATGTCCCACGAAAGCCTTCACTTACCAGGAAACTGGGACAGAGGGGAGGGCATCCTATTGGGACTCTAAATGAGAGATGCATGGGAGAATAGCAAAGTAGAAGGATCCAGAGGGTCCTAGAAACCTACAAGAAGAACATTATGATAGGCAGTTTTGGGCCCAGGGGTCCCACTCAAACTAAGGCACCAGCCAAGGACAATACAGGAGGTAAACTTTAAACCCCTTCCCAGATCTAGCCAATGGTCAGAATATTCTCCACAGTTGAGTGGAGAGTGTGATACGACTTTCTCACGTACTCTGGTGCCTCACATTTGACCATGTGCCCTGGAGGGGGAGACCTGGTGGCACTCAGAGGAAGGACAGCAGGTAGCCAAGAAGAAACTTGATACCCTATGAGAATATACAGGGGGAGGAAGTCCCCCTCAGGAACAGTCATAGGGGAGGGGAATAATGGGAAAATGGGGGGGGGGGGAGGAAGGAATGGGAGGATACAAGGGATGGGATAAACATTGAGATGTAACAAGAATAAATTAATAAAAAAATTTTTTAAAGCATTTCTTTGTATCATTTCTGATCCTTGGCAATATAACATTTATTAAGTACTGTACTTTAGTATAATCAAAATTATAACTGAAGGACTTGTTTTTAAGCAATTCACCTTAGAAATTACACAGAGATAGGAAGTTTTCTTCTTCATTATTTCCTCTTCTCTGCAACTTTTCTAAATCTAATTGCTATTTTTTATACCTCCAACATGTAACACATAGTATTTTCATTCATTGTGCTGCAAATTACTTCTCATTAAATCCACAATGTGCTTATTTTATATCAATACACTATAATGTAGTTTATTATTTTAACTCTCTGAATGGGGTTCTATAACATAAATTATTTAAATTATTTTAATAACTATCAGGAGATGAATTTGCAAGGAGGATTCTCTTTCTACAGTGCATCAGCTGTTTTCCTTATGTCCTTCCAGATTTGGGCTCATGTTTATGAAGACTGCCTACCTGGCACATTTCAAAATATTATATAACCTGTTGGCTTGTCTTTCAGTTTACACTTCTATCTGTGGTTAATCAGTACACCTATTCCCATCCTCTAACAAGCTACTCTGTTTCTAAATTTAATTTAGGAGACATTTTTTTAATTCTGAAAATTACAGGACTTTTTTCTTTATTCCTACATGCATTAGATTTAACAAAGATGATCTTAGCTGTGACTCTCTGAGGAGAAATTTCCTATATTAAGAATTCGACCTTTACTTCCCTTCCATTTTCTACTCTTTCATTTGTGAAATATTTATCCTACTTGTGAAATACATGGCAGATAAATGTATCTTTTTATATCTGTCTCCCATGTCCTGAATATCTTTATAATTTTAGTTTAAAATGTTTTGTATTGCACTGGGTGACTAATTTTACCTTGAGTATTATTTGCTATCATGCTCATTCTGTAGACATTAAACATTAACAACCATATCAATTTCACAGGATGTAAGTTAAGTTCCTTCTGTGTTTTGTTTGCTTGTTCTCTGCCACTTTATCCTTTCTTTCTATGACCAGAAAATACAAGGTGTTAGTGTGTTTAATTTATTTTTCATGCCTCCTTTTCACCTATTGCCAACTGTTCTCTTGTTGGTTCTTAGGAATTGGTTCCATGGAATTAAAGTAAGAAGGACCACATGATGTGGTTTTTGTTGATTCAATGGTATAAGTACTTTTTCATAGCCAGTCACCAATATGATGCTATTTTACCCTTTAGGAAGCAGCTCTCAGCTTTGTATCTTCACTTAAAGTTCTCTTTCCTAGAGTCTGAAGATGAGACTGAGGGTAGGCAGAAGACTCACCTAAAAGCAATATGAGACCCACTTCTCAAATGTGTGGAAAGATATAAAAAAGAAACATTAAATCCATTGGGCTCTATAACATTTTTCATAAATTTTTTTTCCTTTTGTTTTCCATTTTTTGTTGTTGTATGTTTGTATTTCTTTGATGAAGCAGAGAGTCACATTCTATTACAGACTGCACTTAAATACATGACAGCTTGGTCATAACCTTGTGAGTGCTGGGATATACAGTCATACACTATTATACCCAGCTGAATTTTCTTATCTACAAGTTTCAGTAAACAAAATTACAACCACAGATAATCTTTACGACCAAGTATGTTTGATTTTTCAAAGTGTAAATCTGGTTCACTTCATCTGGTAAACAAAATAGTTCAGCCTAGTGTTACAAAATACAATCACACCCAACAGTTTATCCAAAGCAGCTGTAAGAGGAAGAGGCAGCAAATTACACAGGTCATTGCTGTCACATTACAACAGTTTGGTGTAATTGGTTTTTATTAACTGTAATCACATATTGTATAACTGATTTTTAAAAAATCTATTTCTGTGAGGCACCAGAGTATGTGAGAAAGTCATATCCCACTCTCCACTCAACTGTGGAGAATGTTCTGACCATGGGCTAGATCTGGGTAGGGGTTTAAAGTTTATCGCCTGTATTGTCCTCTGGTGCCTCACATTTGACCATGTCCCCTGGAGGGAGGGACCTGGTGGCACTCAGAGGAAGGACAGCAGGTTACCAAGAAGAGACTTGATACCCTATGAGCATATACAGGGGGAGGTAATCCCGCTCAGGAACAGTCATAGGGGAGGAGAATAAGGGGAAAATGGGAAGGAGGGAAGAATGGGAGAATACAAGGGATGGGATAACCATTGAGATGTAACAAGAATAAGTTAATAATAAAAAGATCTATTTCTGTTGTTTAACTCAATTAAAATGTAATCTTTTGTTAATTTATAATTTATTTATTTGGTGCTAGCAATCAAACTCTGTGTCTGGCTGTTATAATTGCTTTATACTGTCTTTGGTCTTTTCCTATATAGGTAGTGATGTGAGCTTGAGTTCTCTCTGAGAATTTTCTATTAGCACAGAGACGAGTATTTGGTTGATTTAGCAACTTTGCTGAGTATTTAAAAGGTTATAACTTCAACTTACATAACCACAAAGTGTTTACCATACTAAAGTATGAAATATGATATATTTATTATGTGTATATGCTTGATACATATTATTTTAACAAAAACCTCCTTAGCCATGGTTTTCTATGAAAAGCTTGATTTCCTAATACTATTTTTTGTGAGGCCTTCAGTTTTGCAGGAGCTATCATTGAGACAGGTTGCCATGGTGCCTAGGTTGTCCTTGGATTCATTAGATAGAGAAGATTAGCCTTGAATTTCTAGTTCACCTGTGTCTCTTTCCCTAGTGCTGGTATTTCAGGTACACAATACCACAGAAGGCTTTTGTCTTTTAATTATTAAAGATCAGTGTTATCCACAAATAAAATATGCACCACATCATTTAATTCTGGTGTGATATAAGCATTAAACTGCTTAGGAATATTCCTTGTTTGGAAATGGTCATTTTTAAGATAGCTTTTAATACTGAATTAACCATTTGAGGAAATTAATTTCACTGTTAGAAATATTGAACCCAATGTGTTCGACTCAATCCTTTAAAGCTTTCTTCACATGAATTTCTGTCAAGAAAGATCTCTATAATGATTTGTCTGGCTCCTGTGCCTCCTTCAGGACAAGTTTAATAAGTGGGAGAGAGGGAGGACTTTGTTCATGCCATCATACAACTATTTTTTTTTTTTGTAGTTCTCAGAGACCAACCTTTGTAACTCATTACTAACAGGCTCACCTTCTCTTCCCTCCATAAATAAGAAACAGCTTTAGTCTTTACTTTAATTACTTTCCCCAAACCACCTGTAATCAGCCGTGCCCTGACTTCTCCATCTACTTTGTCCCATCCTCAGGTACGAACCCTTCTCACCTCAGACACTTCAGCTGTACTGTTGATATGAATCTCAGTCTTACATTGTCATTATAACCTAGTATAATTTGATGTCTTTAGCTACCTTTAAGTATGTGATTTTTTTAGGTTAAATCTTCATTTCAAACCTTCCTTTTGAGGTCTCTTGCTGAGATATAATTTATTCAGTAGGTAGTTGTAAAATCCCTAGTAACGTTTCCACTTAGTCTTATCTCTGTGTAATCTCCTCCATGCCTCTCAGAGTTGGCTGGGTATAGTGATTCACTTCTAATGAGGACAGTAATATAAAACTGGTGGGCATTATTTACAAAGTAAGGTTCAAAGGCTGTCTGTTCTCTCTCTCCCTCCTGCCCCTCTTCTCTCCTCCTTTCTGATCATCCCCTACCTCTTGAGTAAAAGCTATTTATCCTGTAGTAAGCTACCCTTAGGAAAGCTCAACTGGTAAGGAATTGAGAAACCATGGGCAAAGGCAGTGTTGAACTCACTTGGTAAAAAGCCTCATGAATGAGTTGTAAGTGGTTTTTTTCCTCATTGGACTATGCAGTGGCTGAAGCCCTAGTGCACAGATCAGTGCAGCTGGTGAGAGACATTGAGCCAGAGGCTCCAGGACAAACTGGCCCAATGTTTCAGACCTACAAATATCATCAGTTAAATGTTTCTTGCCACAAGATACTGAGTTTGGGAATAATTCGTGAGACAGCAATAGAAAACACTATTATTTTACATATTATATTTTATATATCTTTTGAGTTTTGCTCTGCATTGTACATATATTTCTCTATGACCAAATTAGGACATCACAATCAAGGCATGGGATATTTCCATCATTCTTAAAATTACTCTTTTATATTTGAAAATCTGTTCCACCTATCTTTTGCCAGCGTTGATATGACTCCTGTCCCTTTAATATTGCAATTTCCATATTTTCATATGATAGGAATAATTTAGTGGATTACCTTTGAATATGGTTCTCTTTGCTTGCTATACTGTATTTGAGATAAAATGCCACATTCTTATTCCAGTCTATGTATGTATCACAGTGGTTTATTTAATCTTAAAGTGATGACAACAGGAGATAGAACTTGATCAGATAGAGCAGTACCCCCAAAGCAGCAGTTTTGAGAACGTCCTTGTCAAAGTTCCGGAATGTAAGAGAATTCAGAGTCCTGCTTTGTTAACTCTTATCCTTGGCTGGATGCTGTACATGGACATGACTGAAACTGAGAGAAGACACCTGAGTTGCTAGTGAGGACCAACTGGACAGACTTTATGCCTACCTTCTTTCTACATTATCTCAGTTACTACTATATATATATATATATTTTTTAAAAAGCCCCAGACCAATAATTTGACAATGCTCTCTTTCTTGGGACTCCTCCAGCTACACAGAAGTTCTGCTTTCTTTCTAAAACTCATCCTACATAGTTCATGAATTTCATTATTAGAATTTTGAGATACAAACCTGAAATTCACTGGCTTGGAAAAGGTTGATAGCCACTGGGTTAGCTCCCCAAGAACTGAGAAAGGCTTTATTGCTTCCAAAGACACACCAATGTTTCTCTAATAAAAATATGAATGTTTCCAATAGTTTGAATTGAGGATGATTAAATAAAGCTACAATACTTTCAAGCATTTTATTACATAGAAATATTTTTTTGTTTAAATTAAAATATTTTGGCAAGTGATTTGTAGGTTTTATGGAAATTGTAAGTTTTGGATTAGTAGTTTTGATGTCTCATCTCACCAGGTATTTGTGAGTCATTCAGGTGTTCTGTCTTGATCAGATACACCTTCTGTTGGAACCATTGCATCTGCTTCCTCCTGGTGACTGATGCTAACCATCTTCCAAATGCCTATATGCCATCCTCTGATGCTTCTTGATGAAATAGTTATATGAAACTACTGTCAAAATTTTGAGTGTAATGAGGGATTAGGGGATTGTTGATTCTATGGAGAAATGGTCTTCATTTTGTTGTTTAAAAATGGTGCAGCTCAAGTTTTAGTTTTAGGTGTTTTGTTCCCATTTATTTCATCAATACGGAAGGATAAAGAAGTTACCTTAATGCTATCTATTGATGAATATTGTTACCATTAAGTGATTTTTCTGTATTTATGGATATAATAAAAAAAGACCACAGCTTTCTTTATCTATCCCCCCCCAGCTTTATGTTGTTGTTTAAGGCAGAGTCTTTGTGAGTTTGTGAAATCTCAGTCAGTGTATTTTTCCAGTTCATTTGCTTACAAATTTTATGATCTTAGTTATTAAAATTTGTGAGCTATAGCACCAAATCTTTAGATATGAGTGTATGGCTGGAGTAACCAGAGAAAACTGGAAAAGTAAAAGGGGAATATGGTAGGGAAATCTAGGAAAGGCAGAGTAGGACACAGGTCCTGTAAAGGAAGAAATGGAAAAGGAAATTGGTGAGGGTGAAGGAGGGCAATACAGAGGGAAAGGGAGGGAAGGCTGCTTGGAAAAAAATCCGTAGCAAAACTTTTATTTTATGTACTTAAAATGCATATAGTATATGTAAATACATATAATTTAAGTGTAGTTACACTACAGGATGGTTACAGCCCTGAGATCCACAGATTATCTATAAAAATCCCAGTTCCAAGAATGACAATTCTTCTTTGAGCTGCTGGTTAGAGGATACCAAGAAGATACCAAAACAATATGCTATTGCTCTTGGCCTTGATTGTTTCCTGAAATTTGAAGGTAAGTTCATATTGCTGAAGACACCAAACACTTTGGACTCAAGCTTCCAGAAGTTACGCTAGAATTGATTGGGATGCCTTTTATCTATGGACAAGCTTGCGTAGTATCTGAGGGTACTATTCAAACTTTGAAGGTAAAAAACTATCAATAGCCCTACCCAGTTGTAGAGCTTAGGAATCATGATGACTAGTCTAACAAGATACTCTCAAGAGTACAATAGTGGCACTTATATCTATGAGATAATCAACCATCTTCTTGGTGGATTAAAGGCTCACTTAATATAAAGGAATTCTTGCCCAGAACTATAAACCCACACAACCCTCTGGGGAGTCCATGGAACTTAGATGAGAACATACTATTATCACTTTCTTAAACCAGTATAATTGCTTAACAAACTTAAATACTTAACCTTGTATCTGTAGATAAGGGAAACTCTTAACCTTTCATCAAAAAAGGCTAATTTTTCAGCAGATAGAAACCACAAGTGGTCAAATGAAACAAACAACCGATCATGGGGTTCCTAACGCCAATCAATACATCTAATATTACAACTCTTCCACCTACAGTTTAGGCCACATTGTAGACTAGGGGATACAAAGATTGTAAGAACTGTGTGAAATGAGATAAAGTCTTCTATAGATAACAAGTAGGTTAGCCCTATGAGATCTCATTAATATTGTAACCTACAGAAGACTAACACAAAGTCAACATCACTTGACATGCCACCAATGGCATGTATGCTCTTCATCTAGGCATGGAACTTTCTGGTGGTGAATAGATACATGAAATCAAGGACTACTGAGTAAAAGAGAGTCAATGTTCTTCAGGGACAAGCATCCTGATAGGTTATCCCATATCAAGCAGTGTGTATGTCTGTGTCTGTCTGTCTGTCTGTCTGTTTCTCTCTCTCTCTCTCTTTCTCTCTTTCTGTGTGTGTGTGTGTGTGTTTTTTAGTTATATATAGTTATAATTAAAAAGGAAGAGGCCATGAAGTTGAAAAAAAGCTCAAGGGATACTAACTTGATTTAACTTACTAATAATTATAGAATCATTTTCCATTAAAGCTTATTATAGATAGTGATGAATAGTTTTCTACTCTTGTAATATTTTTGTCCTTATTCCTTTTTGGGAGTGGTGCGAGGAGGGGAAGACAGGGTCTCATTGTTCTGTACTAGCTGGTATGGTATGTGTAGCAAGTTGGCCTTGAACTCACAGAGATTCACTGTCTCTGCCTCCTGAGTGCTGATAATAAAGTTGGGTACTATACTATCATGATTTTTATTCAATAAAAATAAAGAAAAGAAAAAGAAAAAATTGAAACCAGCAGAAGATCACAAATTGAGAGCTATTCCCTCTACTGTTTTCAAAAGGCGTCCTAGTTGAATGGTTGTTACTTGTAGTCATGGATGTAGGTATGAATGGGGATCTTCCAGTTTTTAAAAAATATCCAGGGGGAGGAGGTCCCCCTCAGTCACAGTCATAGGGGAGGGGAGTAGGGGGAAATGGGAGGGAGGGAGGAATGGGAGGATACAAGGGATGGAGTAACAATTGAGATGTAATATGAATAAATTAATAAAATATATTTAAAAATATAAAATAAAAATATTCATTAGTCAAAAGAGTCTTTCAGAAAGTTATTTACGCCTTTCTACTGTTGTATTTATTATGCATAAGACCAAGAAGTTTGTGATATTTCTTGTGAATGTTTGGGATTGAGTCAGGTCCTCTGGAAGAATAGCTATGCTCTTAACTGCTGGATGAACTTACCAGATTCGAGGTCCACATGCTGGGCATCGGTACACACTCAGGCAAAATATGAAAATAAACTAATTTTTTAAAATGTGCCATTTCTCTTTTTACCCTTTAGAAGAATCAGAATTTTACTTTTCTAGTAATCTTGGGTTTTTAATTTACCGAACACATACACATGCACGCACACACACATACACACACACACATACACACACACACACAGAGTACATCATGCTGTGTTCATTTCTATAGCGAATATATATTTGACCCATTTTATTTACATGTCAACTATCAGCTCAATTACACAAATATTTTACTGAATGCCAAATGTACGTTTTAAAAGCCACATAAACTTTGTATTTATTCTTCATAGAATTGAATAAACTTTAGACCATAAGTAGAGTAATTGCTGATTAAGCCATGTATTCGCTATGTGTCTGGAATTGAGCTAAGCAATGCAATTGTATAGTGACGTAAACACTGCTCTGTTGTGTATGGAACCCAAGGCAAAATAATAGCATGGTAAGCAAAGTTATTCCAGTTTTGGATTTAGAGTGTCTTTGTGTTCTAGTCATACCATAGTAGAATATTGTGATACTTCTGTCTCACTAATTTTTTTTAGTGTTTTCTTCTTAGACTTTAAAGTGGATGTTTTCTTACTTTGCTTAAATATGAATTAAAACTATTAATACTATTTTATATATGAGTGAGTATTGTGTACTCATGATGTGTGTGTGGGGGGATGTGGGGGTGTGTATGTGGGTAAACAGGTAAAGGCATGACTGCATGTATAGGTTAGAGGGCAACTTCTGTAGTCCTGTTGTCTCCTCTCACTTTATTTGGGTTCTGGGAGTTGAAATTAGGCCCCCAGTTATGTTCTATGTCTTTTGTTCATGTCATTAATTTTAAATAATAATAATATTTTTATCCATATCTCAGCAAATGCCTTCATTATTTTTCTATTCACTGATATGAATTACAATTTTTGGAATAAAGAGTCTATTCTACTTTAGAAATTCCTCTTGGGATGTATTTTAATTTGAGACCATGAACAGCTCCTGCTGATGTTTTATTACATCCAAATTCATGCTTCTTATTTTTGAAAGTGATTTTTCTCTTTACAAAACTCATTAAATTAGTATTTTCCTAATCCTATGTGATTTTTGCTATACAAGTATTGCATATCACTTTAATTTAAGGATTGTGAGTTTATAAAGTTAGAGATATTCTCCTTCAAAATAATCTGTCTGAACTCTTACAAAAATATAAAAGAACAGTGGATCACACACATATACACATATATACATATATGTGTGTGTTCTCAATGCACTCTATGAATTTTTATAACCATTAAAACCTTCACTTCTTATTTTGAAACTTCTTTGTTGTGTATGGCATTGACATTTAAAATTGTGTACAAGAAATAGTCTTTTATTGTGTGTGTGTGTGTGTGTGTGTGTGTGTGTGTGTGTGTGTATATATATATTGAAATTTAGTAATCCTGCTATGTGATTGGTCATTTTTTCCCTGCACTCTCAGGGTAGACTGCAAGCTGTGGCAACAAGGTTATCTCTGTCAAAGTATTGGCATTTTAGAAAAGGTAAGATTAGCTACAGCAGGAGTAGGAGAAAAGTGGTAGATCAGAAGGAAACTTTTTTCTTCGAAATAATTTGTGTTTTATTAAATATTTGTTTTTATATTACCCTGAACAGCACTAATACATTATTCTAAAGGTATATACAATGGGTAATCAAGAAGATTAATTCAAATACAGGAAAATGGAAAATATCAGCTGAGTCTGCATAGGGAAAAAAAATCAAGTTTACCATTCTTTGAAAAACCATTAAGGGCATAAATAAATCCCCAGTTGGGGAATGATTGTTTCAAAATAAGTACTTTTGGTAAGTGAAAGCTTTTGTGGGACATGCCCCTTGGGCTAGTATGCAGATATAAGTGAGTATATACCATTTGATTCTTTCTGCTTCTGGGTTAACTCACTCATTATGATCATTTCTAGCTCAATCCATTTATCCACAAATTTCTGGGACAGAGGGGAAGGCATCCTATTGGGACTCTAAATGAGAGATGCATGGGAGAACAGCAAAATAAAAGGATCCAGAGGGTCCTAGAAATCTACAAGTAGAACAATATGATAGGCAGATTTGGGCCCAGGGGTCCCGCTCAAACTAAGGCACCAGCCAAGGACAATACAGGAGGTAAACTTTAAACCCCTTCCCAGATGTAGCCAATGGTCAGAATATTCTCCACAGTTGAGTGGAGAGTGTGATACGACTTTCTCACGTACTCTGGTGCCTCACATTTGACCATGTCCCCTGGAGGGGGAGACCTGGTGGCACTCAGAGGAAGGACAGCAAGTAGCCAAGAAGAGACTTGATACCCTATGAGAATATATAGGGGGACGTAATCCCCCTCAGGAACAGTCATAGGGGAGGGGAATAATGGGAAAATGGGGGGGGGAGGAATGGGAGGATACAAGGGATGGGATAAACATTGAGATGTAACAAGAATAAATTAATAAAAAAAAAGATATTAAAAAAAAAAAAAAAGTACTTTTGCCTATCTATCCATCCACGAGTATCAAGTCACTGAGCACTTACACGATTTTGTTTAGATAGAGTTGAAACAGCTCTTTGAGAAAGTGATATTCAAACTGTAATTTAGAAGACAAGAAGACATCCATGTAAAGGGAAGAAGGAAGAGAAAACAACCAATTAAAAGTGTCTGTTTTAAGAAAAGAAATGTTAAGGGTTGGTTCTCTCACATGGGGTAGGTCTTGAATTGGGCCAGGCATTGATTGGACCTTCCGTCAATCTCAGCTCTTTGGCCCTGAACATCTTGTAGACGAGGTGAATTTTGAGTAGAAATTTTTGTGGGTGGGTTCATGTTCCCCTCCCTCTACTAGACTTGTCTATTTAGATAGTGTCCTCTTCAGACTCTGTTGCCCCTGCTACTAGGAGTCTCTGCTAGAGTCCCTCTCGTATCCCCCTGGGAGTCTATCCTTATTTAGTACTCCGGCTTGTCACAGAGATTCCTTTGCCTAATGTTTTTATTTTCTCTACAGGCCTTTTGTTCTCCTGCCACCTCCCAGCACCCCCTCCCCTGTTCTGATCTCCCTGCTCTGTGTTTCTTCTCCTACTTTGTTCCTTCTCTTTAACTATTACCACTTTCTGTTCTATTTCCCTTCCCTGTGAGGTTTAAGCATTCTTCCTTGGACCCTCCTTGTTACTTAAATTCTTTGGTTCTATTCATTGTAGTATGTGCATCCTGTACCATATGGCTAAAATCCACTTTTAAGTGAGTACATACCGTGTGTGACTTTCTCAGTCTGAGCTACCTCACTCTAGTTTGTCTGCAAATTTCGTGATTTAGGAAGTCAAGCAGAGTTGTCCTCTGAAAGGCTACACCCAGCAACACCTTGACACAGATGCTGAGATTCACAGCCAAACATAGATTGGTGCATAAGGAGCTTTGTGGAAAAGTGGGATGAAGGAGAAAAAGACCTTGGGGTTACAGGACCTTCACAAGAAGACCAACAGAGCCAGTCCCAGAGGGGCCTGCTGAGACTGAAGCACCAACCAAAGCCCTTGCCTGGACTGGACATAGGCCCCCTACAGCAATGTAGCTGATGGGTACCCCAGGATTCATGTGAGTTCCCTAGTAACGGGACTGGGGCCTCTCTCTGACATGGACTCTTTTGTCAGCATTTTAATTACTTCTTTCTGGCACATCTGCCTTGTGAAGCCAGAGGAGAAGAGGACATACTCAGTCCTGATACAGCTTGATGAACTGGGCTGGATGGGAAGGGGGGGGGGGTTCCTTCTTCTGAGGAATAGGGGAGGGGGACGAGGAGATGGAGGGAGGGTAGGATTGGGAAGTGAGGAGGGATGAGGCTATGACAAGGCTGCAAAGTGAATAAATAAATATTTTTAAAAAAAGAAATGTCAAAATTAAAATAAATTTGGTTAAGAAATATAATAAAACTGAAAGTCACCATGACAAGGAAATCTGTGAGATGAGATAGAAGCATTAAAATCCAAATGCGGCTGGGTCATTAATGCCCAAGAGGGGATGATGCAGCTACCTCTATAAGTCAGCTTGAGTATAACAAGGACACTTTTAATTCAATGCCAAACATATAATGCATTAACTAAAAAGACAGGTAAGTTTAATAGTATTGGAATTCAAATATTCTTTTCTGAAAAGGTAGCTGTCAAGAAAAGTGAACATGAGCCCCAGAGCTGGTAGAAAATATTTGGAAAAAAATCTAGCTGATAAATGATTTTTACACTAGAGGTAGATGATAGGAAATGAGCGAAATGAATGCTATTACAAATAATATGATTCTATCATGCATTTCTTACAGTGTAACTTACTAGAAAATGGATGCCAAGAAATTCTGGAGTAACAAACAAACAAACAAACAAAACACATGTAGTGAGGTAATCTCATCAGAAACTACCACATGGACACTCTTAAATGAGAAAAGTAAATCCTTAAGTGTGTATGGCTGGCTGGCTGCTGCATAGGGAACTTGCCCAAACAAGGCAGTTCTGGGCCTTATAGCAGTGTGTCTTTTATGCACAAAAAGCCACATCCTGGTTGCCACACTTCAGTTAGCAAAGTTAGCAAGAAGAACTGCAGAAGCCTAAAAACAAGCTTAGTGCATTTAGGGACTTTCCTGGGACTGTGACCTAGGTCTTTGTTCTTGTTTTGGAAGGTACTGGGGGATTATGTGCTGGGTTTTAAGGTCAGAATACTGCCGCTAACATGACATCAGTTGTAATAAGGTTTGGGGAATTTCAGCTTTCTCAGTTTATTCTACAGGCAATAGTCAAATCTTGGACCGATATTGAGGCAGGGAGTTACATTGTTCCCTCAGCCCCGTAATCGAATCCACTCTCTGTTTTACATTGTTAAGTACACCATTGAGCAAGCTGGACCCTATCGTGATGACTAGAAGCAAAAGAAATAATGGCCCAGCAATGGCCATAAGTAAAGCAGTTAATCAGTGGGACCAGGAGAAGAAAGATTGACACCAGTTGTAAGATTCCTAGTGTCTCATCTCTCCCTTTCCTTAAAGTTACTTCTGATGATGGCTAAAAGTTCACAATTTCCCCTCACGTGCTGGCATAAATAGAACCAACAAGTTACTCCCAGTGACACACAGTGATGTTACATATCATGAAGAGGAAGTCCATCCCTTTGTGATTCTGAGGAACAGCTTTAGCCAAGGAGTGTACCTAGGCTTCTGGCTGAGTGATAGAATTATCTGGCTAAGTGATAGAATTTTCCAAATGACTTCGGTCTGTGTGTACATGAGCACTGAGCTCTTTAAAGATTTTTTTTTCTCCCACAATTAGAAGTTGCAACTGCAGCAAAGACTGTGATGCCTGTCCCCATCAACAGGGGAAGGAGAATGAAGATGACTAGTTGTGCACTGGGAAACCTAGAATCTAGATTTAGGTGGGCCCTGCCCTCTCTGCATTGTTGATGAATAGAGTGATACACATGAGGGACTCAAAGGAGTGGGGTCTGCTCTAATACAAATTCATAGCATGCACACTTGGTTAAGCCTTAAGTGCAATCAAGCTAGGTAGTCTCTGAGCCTGGAAATATATTGTAGTTAGCATGCTGTGTATTGCTATATCAATATGCTTAGGAAGAGCTATCCAGAGTATTGCGGGGCATTAAGCAAGCCTTCTTTTCATTTGAAGGTCTCTCAGGGTGAGCTTAGATTGGTCCCATTTATAGTTGTCTGGATTGGAATTGGAGCTTATGATTTAACTAAGTCTAATCCTGACATCATATGAAGACTGTGAGTCTTTCCTTCAGTGACACCAGACAAAATAGTACAGTCATAGTCATGGGACTTGCGTCAGTCTTCAGTGAGTCAGAGGATCTTGTTAAAACAAATCTACCATTGTTCTCTGTAGTCTCCTTGGGGTGGTGTCTCTATGGGGTGACACTGGAGACCTACACTGAGGTAAGAGTGGTAAGGACCACAGGTATGACTCTTTCTACAATGACATAAGATTACCATACTGGAACTTGTGGGAAGGCTCAGATAAAGGCAAGGGAGAAGCCTTCCAAATCATTTGAGAATAGTCCTCTAGACTTGTAGTAAAAGATCTGAGGAAGGTATGACTAGTTAATCATTTCTGCTTCATGAACATCTCTTAGTTTAGGAAGCAAAGCACGGGGCCTAGCAAACAGAATTTCAAATGGAGGTGAGACCTTCTCACCATGAGGTAAACCTGGCCCTTAAGAGGGCAAATGATAAGATATTGACCTAAGTTTTGTCAGTCTTAAAGATATATGTAATGAATGTTTCCTTCAAGGACCTTTCTAGTTGTCATGAGTTTCCAATCAACATTTTTCATATTTGGGGAAATTTGGGCATGAAGTCAGGGAAATTATTGTACACTAGTGTGAGGGGCAATCCAAACCTAGGAATCAATTCTTGGAGGAGTTTCTTGGTGACCACTGAAGCTGTCTCCATTTGGCTAGGATAAGGTATCTATGAAAACTGATAAATACTTATACCCAAACTGTGGGTTTGATCTCTGTAAAGTACGCTTTTCAATGTTTTCTAGGAATGCTTCCTCAGGTTTCAATTACTTTCATGGCTTTTATTCTTCCTTTGAAGTTTATTTGCATACAAGTGCTACATTTGGACACAATGTCTTTGACAAGATTATCTAGTTGAAGGATGTAATATATGGGTCTAAGTAACTCAGCTGTATTAGTTGCCCTCAGATAGGTGGAATTGGGTGACCATTTGTCTTCTGATAGCAGCAGGCAGTAAGTGACTCCTGTCCTGCAAAATCCATGATACATTTTCCTCAGTTGGCTTCTGGAGAACCTACACTAGTTCTGGGGCTGTCTTCTTGGTGATCTAGTTTATTTTTCTGTTTCCTTGGGAATCTGGGGAATCAACCTTTTCATGTTCTTTCCACTGGACAATGACTACCTCTTTTTGCAGAATGTGGCTTCTAGAAGGGCCTGGATTTCTTCTGTTTTTGACTTCCTTTCTTCCTTGAGTGTAGAATTCTTTTTCTTAATAGATTATTTCATTAACAGGGCCTGTAGCAAATTTATACCAGCACAATCTGTGTACGTAGTGATGACTTTGACCTTCCCTGAACAAAGTACCTGGGTTAATGCTGAAAGGTCAGCCCTTTGTGCTAAAGTCCCTCTGCTAAACTGAGCTCACTTTGTCCTGTCCAAGATAACAACTGATTTCATTCTGAGCAAAACTGCTCCAACCAGTGTACCTCTTCTCCTTCTCGTAGCAGTACATCTGATAGGCCATTCTGACATGTCAGATCACATTAGTCACTTCCAGGCAATAATTGTGGTCCTCTGTTGGGTTATCATCTGGAAGTAGGCAGCGGGGTTGATGGCTGAAATTTTATATAGGTGAATATGGACTGGTCCAGTATATTTGCCTGACAATGCTTTATTAGAGTTAGGCATCTACTTCTCTAGGTTTTCCCTTCAGGAAGGCTGAACTCTCCAGAGTGTTGGATGTTTAGGAACAGTTCCTGTCCCAGGGTCAGCTTCTTTTACTAGCCTGTGTATATCATCCATGCCTGCAGATAAGCCAGCATGCTGGCAGACAAAGTAATGTGGGTGATGTTCTCTAGGTTTTACAAAAATCATCTCCCAATTAGGGATAAGGGAAGTCTAGAATGAAAATGGAGTAAATCACAGTACCTTGTCTCAACTCCATCATAGAGAGGATGTCCAGGGAAAGAAAGCAGGATGTTCAGCTTCCCCTTGGATCGGTCCATTGAGATGTCACTCATCTCAGCAACTCAGTCAGGATTAGGTAGACAACTCTCATGTCAACCCGGAATTTACCATTTGCCCCCTAATTTTTGTTATCCAAGGGGATTAGTAGAAAGGGCCCTGACTCCACTAGTCCTCACCCAAATGAAGGCTGTAGCCTTTTCCCTTTTTTCTTTCCTCTTCTGATTTGTACCCTCATCTTCAAAGTGTTTCTTTTCTCCTTATTATAAGCACATTAGTCATTTTCTAGCCTCTTCATTTCATGGTACCTCTGACTTCCCCCTCTTTGATCAATTTCCCTGAGCACTGGCACTACTACTCCAATAAATGTTCAGTCTGTTGGTCTGCTTGTCTTCTACAGAGTCAGTTATTTTAAACCATTTGAGCAATCTCCAAAATTGGGACCTATTCATGCCCTCAACGCCTTCTAGCTTCGGAGGTTTCTTTCTAAATATGTGGCCAGCTGCATAACACACACACTATTGGTCATTCCTGGTTTTATTATATGTCTGAGTCAATGGCGGTGAACATCTGTTAATACTCAACGAGGTGCTCTAGGAACCCAGTGAATGATTTTTGGGGAGTTTTTTAAACGTCATAAGCTTGAGACAGATTGGTGAGTTTTCTAGCATGTGTACTTAATCCTTAGTCCTGGAAAAAATGTACAGAGCTTCCATTTGTTATCAATGTTAGGGTCCTAGTCACATGGGCCAGAAGGAAAAATCTGTTCTATTTGGGCTGCATCATCCCCAAGTAATCCTCCTAGTCCAAGGGTTACTTCAAGAGAGATCATGTCCCTTTCCTTAACCATTAAGAGAGTGTCTAAGAGCTATTGGCCAATCATCCCAAGTCAGCTGGTTGGTGTAAAAGGCAATGTTGAGAAGACTAAGGAGATCTTAAAGAGTTTGGGAGAATGGTAGGCTTTGAGTTTTCCAATTATACAGATGATTGGTTGAAAATGAGGTATAAACTCAGAAAGTGGTAAAGGAATAATCTTCAGATCTTGGACCCATGAGAGACACCTCTCTTAGAGGAATAATTGGGGCTGTCTCTGGTCTAGAAAAATTCCTCCCCAAACCCCATATCCTGAGACACTTCATGTGTGGAGGGGAAGATGGGGCCAGAGATGGAAGAGACTACTTTTTCCATCCAGAGCACAGTTGAGAGATACTTTCCTCTTTTGAGTGCAGGCCAGGGAACTATTTTATCCTCTGGGACACATATTGATTCTGGAGGGAAAAAATTTTCTCTTGGTGTGGCTGAGGGAAGAGGGGAAGGTTTTGGGTTTCTATATAACCTGATAAACCCAACAAGAGCAAATATGTCTTAAAACAAATGGGTGTATATCACACCAGAGAAAGGCACTGATCAATGAATTTGGTTTCTGCTCACCAATTTCCAGATGGCCTGAACTGTTTTGAGGTCACATTTCACTGAGTCACTGGACTTAAAAATAGAGCCCAAACAGATGCCATATCCATCCTTATCCACAAAACCCTCCTGAAGTGTTCTCCAGGTGGCAGGATTTGGGGTCCTGTGTGCTGGGCTTTAAGGTCAGAATAGTGCCTCTAACCGTGTGTAAGTTGGGCTAAGTTCTAGTGTCCTGTCACAGTTTTCTCTTGTTCTTGCTAGAGTGAATGCAAAATGGTGCAGATAATCTGGAAGACATTTATTCAGCATCTAAAATAACTAACCCTACACTCAACATTTGCTTTAGTGGTTGTGGTAGATAACGGGAAAGGTCACTGGCTCTAGGATTCTAGATTGGAAGGGAAGAATAGATAAAGTGAACAGAGAACTGTTAAAGCAGCTGAGCTATTAGATGTGGCATTTAACATGGGAAGGATAAGAAAGATAATCAGAACGGATGATACTAAATGAAGTGAACATGATTCAGGAGCTAACATCCTCCAAGAATTATATGAGGGGATTTAAATTATAGCAGGATGCAAGGGTCACTAGTGTACTGTTTATGCTGTATCTCATGAGCCTGTTGGTAAGAGCATTTGAAAATTTTGGAAGTAGAGGTTCTTCCTATAAACTTCTCTTCCTATGAATCTAACTGTCACCAGTGTCGGTGAAGACTATCACTAAGTGGGTGCATTTCTGAGGGACTAGTGGGCACCAATTATCAAGAGTGGGGTGTACAGCATGGGCATATAGGGGAAGAAACCCTAAGCCTTGATGGTCTAGACAAAAGCACTATTGAATGGAAAGAACTTGCAACAACTTGAATCACGACCTGTCACTGTTTGCATATAGATTTTTTTTTTTTAAGAAATAAAGACTTTAACTCTATGGTTGGCAGGCTTCCTTTAGTGACCATAAATCTTTTCCAAATGCTAAGAACCTGCTTGATTTTGGCAAGCCAGATGAGTAAAAAGGTCATCTTCTTGCCTAATGGCAGGTTCTATAGTTTTTACCACACAATTCCCTTTATGGTCATAATTGTCCCTTGCAAAAATATAGTGTTATAGCAGACTCATAAAACTGCTGCCTGTGGAATAAACAGGAAAGGGCACATTGTCATTTCCAAACAACTTTGTGTCAATCGAGTTTAGCTTGCATTTAAAATGGAAGAGAGTGATTTTTTTCTAACAATATGGGGGTGTGATAGACTGTCTCTATGACCTTTCAATGTGTAGATGAATCTCGTTGCCCCCATTTGGAAAGACATTATTTTCAGACTTAGATAGAGATCTGCCTCACATATTTACCATTCCTAGGAAGGCAAAAGAAGCAGCTTTCCTTTGGCTCTCCCAGAATCCAGTGAGGTGTTAAGTCCAAGGGAGATTTAATGCATGTGTTTTGAAGTAAACTCAGTTAGCATTTTCAATCTGGAAAATTAAAGAAAGAGAAAGTAATTGGTGCTACGTAAAGAATGGATATATCCCTTAGCCTGAAAGGGAATGTAAGTTGACCTTCAGAATTTGAAGCTTTCAAGTACATGGTATGTGGCATAAGAAAGAAGATTAGTTAAAGCCACATACAACAACCAGGGAAGATGACAGTGGAGTATGTCACAGACAGAGAAACCAAAGTCATCGTTTCCTGTGGGAAAAAAGATGTAGCTGGCTCCTACATTCTGCCACTTGTAATAAAAAAAATACAGATCTTAGGTGACAGGTTAACTTATCACAGAATCCTCTATTGAGAAAAACATACCTCACAGATGCATAGATGCATGGAGGAGAAGGAATAGACCTGGAAAAAAAATACTGTTTAGCTTTTGAGTTTTAAGATGTGTGACCAGTGCTACTTGTGGTTTTCCATCTCTGCAGATGTTAGCCTGTGAGCTACAAAATATTATGGTCTGCTTACAAACCCTGCTCATGATCAAGTTATGCAACATTTGTTTCCTCTTCTAGTTTATCTGTAAACAAGGAGATTCATGCTTGTCACAAGAGATATTTGTTGAATTAAGTGTTTTTATATGTAAATGTCTTATAGCAATGGCTGGTAGCATGAAAGAACTAAAGTGATAATTCAAAGAAGTAGTGGGAGCAGTGAGAGGAGCCACAGTGGTTTCTTTGGGTGGTTTGGACACAGCGGTATGCTTTCTCACAATGCGAGAGGACAACATCCTGAGATAAGGGGATGACCAAGTTAGATTATTCTGAGGGATGAGATAACTTTGTCCCATGTCTTTCTCCTTGACTTGTACTAGAAGGCTTTGTCCTCTTTGTAGCTTCACAGCCTCTCATAGTCTTTCTGTTTTATTCTTTCATGGCAGCAGTCATGCTGTATTACATCTCATCCTAATGACCTCATTTTTACTTCATGCATATGCAAAGACCTTGTGTCCATACTGTCATATTTTGAGGTATTGAGCATAGTAATTCAGCATGAGATTTTTGTTAAGGCATGTACAGTCCATTAAAAAAAACTTACACTGGGATGCCAGAAAGACCACTGATTGCATCCTTCTAAATTTTTTTCTACAAAAAAATTAATTGAAGTAATTTTTCTTACAACCAAAGAAATTTTTTATACAAATACTATATTTTAGGGTGGTGCTAGTAAGCTTAAATATTTTTAAATGAGTTATAAATATCATTTGCAAAAGCATGGTGTTTTTTTTTTTTTTCATTAAACAAAACACTAAGATGCCAGGATGGGTCAAGACTTAGAAATGGATTGGCTTGATTTTAAATAAGCTAGTTTTCAGACTGTGGATAGAGAATCTGCTTTCATGTGTCATTAGGCCTTTTTACATTTCCTAAATTTTTCATCCTTATTATGAAGCAATTTTAACAAAATGCTTAGTGGTTATCAAAGTTTAGTGTAGAGCACTGAAATTCACTCAGCCTAAAGAAACCTGTTTATCTTACAAGCTCTGTGAACCATGGTGCATATCTTTTACAAAGAAGTAATATTGCCATGACATGGAGTCCCATTAGCAAACCCATCTGTAATTGAACAAAGGCACCCAAAACCAAAAAATCGAAGGAGCTTAGCATTTTGTTTAATGACAGCTTTGAAATAAGAATTCTGTTTTGGTTTGCACATCCTTTTATTTATGTGCCAGAATGGGTCTAGGGCCCCCCCCTTTCCTGCTCCCAGTAAGATGAAACTCAGAACACCTTTTGTCTGTGTCTATAAGGAAAAATCGTTTCAAAGATAAAGACCAAAACACATAATTGTCTTTCTCCTTCTCCCTGAAGAATTTTATCTGTGTCTTTATGGAAAGCTCTCGAATGGTACTGACAAGAGGAACAACAAGAACAAGAACAACAAAGAGCAAAACAAAACAAAACAAACCTCTGTCACACCTGTATCCTTCCCTTCCTTGTTTCCCATGGCTGCTTTTTGAGAGAGGGAGCTTCAGATTAATTAATTATTTATTTATTTAAAACAGATTTTTCTCTCATATAGTACATCTGGGCCACCACTTCTCCTCCTTCCGTTTTCCCCAACTCCCCGTTACCACACCTTCACCCCAGATCCACTCCCTTCCATTTCCTCTTTAGAGAAGGTCAGGCCTCAAAGAGATGATGGCCAAACCCGAAAAAGATAGAGTAAGACAAACCAACGCCCTTATATTCACGCTTGGACAAGGCAACCCAATGTGAGGCAAAGAGTCTCAGGAGCTTCAGATTTAATCCACAGTTCAGGGGCTTAGAAACCCAGGATCAAGGAGAAAGAAGGTCTACATTCACTCTGAAGCTCAAGTGAAATTCCTTCTCTGCCTGTTTTAGTTTATCTCAGCACAAAATTCAACAGGATCTTCCTCCCACATACGCAATATACTCCTTTTCCTTTGTAATGTTCAAATCAATTAGTGCTAAGATACATTCTAAATGCGAGGTGTCCAGTAAACCATGTGAATAATAATTTCTTATCCACACTAACAGAAATGTTTTCTGTATCATTTTGCTTTAAGCCTAGTTTATTTGCACTTCACTTACAGTATTTTTCACTTTATACCTTTCTACTGGAGACACATTGCTTTCAGGTTGTTCTTTTTGCTGTGTGAAAACCTGAAGACTCCTTGAAGATATATCTGTTTTATATTTCAGACACCAACTATCCCCCAACGACTCATGCACTAATGGCTCATTATGTATGTACATGGACTTTGGCTTGCAGAATGATACTTAAAAGAGAAAGGTGGTAGAAGCTTTGAGATGTGGGGCTTAGTGGAATTAGTAGGGACATTGTAGGCACGACCATATTGAAGACTGAGTGTTCAGTGTATCTTCTTGTTTTCCTTATTGCTAATTATGTGGTGAGGTGAATGTTTTGCTCTACAGTGCTGTTTCACATCAGGCCCAAAGCAGTGGGTCCACCCAAGCATAGACGGAAATCTCTGTAAGTGTCAGCAGAAATATACCCTTATTCTTTATAATTTGATGATCTCAGAATTTTGCTATGGTTATGGGATGCTAGATAACAAAGCTTGTATATAATTGATCTTTTCAACCTTTCATGCTTTCCAGTAGATTGCTTATTCCAGTAAAAATTCAATAAGTAGTTTTTAATTAATTAGGCATGGTAAAAATAGAAAAAAACACTATTATTCTATTAAACTGATCTTTAAATGTTTCATACTTAGCATTCAGTTCTAAGTATCATGAATTATACCTTTAAAATTGTTTTATTTTTTATTTTGTTAATTTATTCATATTACATCTCAATGGTTATCCCATCCCTTGTATCCTCCCATTCCTCCCTCTCTCCCATTTGCCCCTTATTCCCCTCACCTATGACTGTTCCTGAGGGGGATTTCCTCCCCCTGTATATGCTCATAGGGTATCAAGCCTCTTCTTGCTAACCTGCTGTCCTTCCTCTGAGTGCGACCAGGTCTCCCCATCCAGGGGACGTGTTCAAATATGAGGCACCAGAGTATGTATGAAAGTCATACCCTACTGTTCACTCAACTGTGTAGAATGTCCTGTCCATTGGCTAGATCTGGGTAGGGGTTTGAAGTTTACGGTCTGTATTGTCCTTAGCTGGTGCCATAGTTTGAGCGGGACCCCTGGACCCAAATCTGGCTAATATAATGTTCTTCTTGTAGGTTTCTAGGACCCTCTGGATCCTTCTACTTTGCTATTCTCCCATGCTTCTCTCATTTAGAGTTCCAATAGGATGTCCTCCCCTCTGTCCCAGTTTCCAGTGATAACTTCCATGGGACATGTTTTCTTTCATTACGCCTGTTACATGTAGAAAAGTTCCGTTAGATAAATATTTCCATACTTTTCATATCCTCTTCTTAGCTCTTTGGCAAGCATCGGCCCTCAGTATGTATCCATTTAATTAATTAATTAATTAATTAGGATATAGTAAGTTACAGTGAGTGACTTGGCAGGTCCCATGACAATGGAATTTAAGATTAGAGGTAAACATTAAAGTAGCTGGCTAGAGTATAGTTTGTATTAAAGTTGTCAGGATCTGAAGCTGGACATTGTGATAGTATGGTTTAAAAAATATATTTATATAAAAATGGCTTTGGAAAAATATATGTGACAGTGACAAAAAAGCAAAGGACTAATAGGTTGCTCTCCTCGAAGAGTTGGTAGCTTTTGTTTCTCTGCCTTCTGAACTTATCTGAAATGATCAGATGGTGAGAGTTATCTAAAGTTTGAGATAGATCTCTACTACCTCAATCTCTAGAAGAAAATAATTAAAGAGAACAAAAAAATTTATCATTGAAATAACTGGGAAATGGTGCCAAAAGTCATGAAAGATAGGAATTTATCAGGAAGCAGGAAGTGGTCACAGAAGAACTAATGGCCCTAGCTTTACTGCAGTAAAATTAGCTTTCAAGAGAATGGGGTGGGAAATCAGTTAAATCAAAAGGTGGTTGATTACTCCCCTAACGTTTACATCAACACTGTACAAGTCTATCTTGCAAACATCTCAATGTTGTAGATCACAGAGTTTATAGCTGGGTGATACTGACAGTATAAAAAGTGCCTCCCAGCACCTCGAATGCTAATCAGTTGAGATGAAGCTTCTAGTTGGGTATTGTCTCAATTTCTCCATGTCTTCTAACAAAATTATAGTATCTTCAGCAGCAGATCCTTAAAAACAGGTGGAGGAACATAATCACTAATCTTTTCAGCAGCCTACGATGTTTGGGAGATCGATAAACTGTTTGACCAATGACTTAACAAGATGTAACCATTCCTGCCACTGGAAGTTTTACTTAGTGACATAAGATTTCTAGTTGGGTTATTGTCTCCTCTATTAAGGCGATTCCATTTAGCTTACTCTCCTAAGTGTACACGTTTTAAGAAGCTTCTGAAGTAGTAGGTTTTCATATGGCTTTTAAAAATACTATTTAGTGTTATTTCTCTCTCTCTCTCTCCACATTTCATTCTTTACCTTACCCTCCCATCCTCCTCCCAATATAAACCTACCCTACTTTCTACTTTATCTCTTTCTTTCACCAATACCTCACACACTAGTGTGACCAAGAACCTGAGACTGGATGTGTCATGGGCTTAGGGGAAAGCTTATTACTGTTATTTTGCAAAGCAACATTGCAGTAAAATGACTTCTAATGACATATTACTATAACAATTGATCAGAGCATTGCTAAACCCTTACCAGAGAAGTTTCTTCTTGGAATAGATGGCAATTAACAAGGAGATCATAAGACAATGCTTACAAAGAAAGAGACTTCTGAGCAATTAGCCCTAAATATGATCTCTATCAAATACCACACTCATGATTCAGGCTCAGGGATCTATGTAGAAGAAGAGGCAGAAAGCTTCTAAGATCCAGGGGTGGTAATTCACTCCATGAAAATGACATCTTTCAGGCACAACAGGTTCGAGACCCCTATGAACTTATAGGACTGTGAAAGCATCTGCAAGACATGTTCAAATTAAGTTTAGATAAAGCCCCAACAGTGAGAAGAGGAAGCAAACACAGAGATCTATCAACCTTTAACTAAGATACTATTTGCAGTTGATACTTTCTGGGAAACGGAAAAATCAGCTTTCTTCAATGAAGAATCACTGAGTTTGTGAACCGCACTCAAGGGCAGCCATCATGCCCAGGAGTAGTTAGCCCACACATACAAACTCTACTTTTTTTTGTGCATATTTTATTTTATTTTGTTTTGGTTTAATTTATTTATTTTTTCTTTTGCTTTTTAAAATATATTTCCGAGAGACAGAGAGAGAGAGACAGAGACAGAGAGAGAGAGAGAGAGAGACAGAGAGAGAGAGAGAGAGAAAGAGAGAGAGAGAGAGAGAGGGAGAGAGAGAGAGAGAGAGGGAGAGAGAGAGAGAGAGAGAGAGAGAGAGAGAGAGAGAGAGAGAGAGAGAGAGAGAGAGAGATACAATAAGTTGGTTAGGTAGGGTAGAATAGATAATTTGGACATTTAAGAGGGAAAAGAATATTATCAAAATGTATTAAATAAATTTTTTGGAATTAAAAAAAAGGCAAGCCAGAACATGTTCTGCAGAAGCAGGTTGACTAGTTGGATGGATAAATATAATTGATTAGGACATTTGGAGTTTCTTGTGTGATGTGCTGTTCCTACTTAACCAGCTCTTCAAGGCACTTCAGTAGAGAGCTGTGTGCTTTTTTCAAGGTTACAGAATTTGAATTTTTTTCCTCTAGCTATAACAATAAAGATGCGTAGTTTAAAGACCTCAATTCACTGAGCTACAGGTATGTGTTTATTCTTATTAATAAGTCACACTGTAGCTGATCTCCTTGATGTTGACTTCTTTCCTAGCCTCCATTTCTGCCATACCTGTTTTTCATTTTTACAAAAATCCCTGACAAAGTAAAATTGAATGCATGCATGACATTATTGAAAGAAATAAAAGAATGGAATTGAGAGCTTCCTGTATGCTTTGATGCTAAGATATATAATCATGTTGTGACATAACCCTCTGACCTATTTCTCCCCAAATCCCTTTTTAAAAATAAATATTTTACATGAAATAGCACTGATAAAAATCAGAGAGCTTATCAAAAGCATTATCCTGTATATACAAGTAGAGAAAAATGCTATCACCAGGACAACTATTTAGTTTATTTATTTCCATTTGGAAATTATTTTCTTTTTCAAACAAGACATCCAATGATGAGAGACAGAGCACACAAGGTACATGATAATCTGCAGAGATTAAGCAGATGCTTAACTTACTTGATTAAAATGTTCTTCCAGGGAGATTAAGGGTGCACCTGGTTTGGTCTAGATTCCCCACCAAATTTCCTTACCTGGCCTGACAATATTTCTTTATACCAAAAGGTATTGGGGCCCTTATTTTCTTCATGCCTCTCAATTAAACTTTTCTTTTCCCTTCCATCTGTAGTGGATGAAAGCTCCTTCATTTTTGAAGTTTGTCACTCCCTCTTTATAATAATTTATAGACACATTAGCTGTGACTGTCTTGTCTCTATGCCATGCATTCAGGTAAAACAGTTCTAGCTGAGCTTCCCCTGCTGAGGTCTGCCCGCTCTTCATGAGTGAGCATTTTCTTTAATCTTCTGGTGATTTTGTTTTGCTGGAACTTTCCCAAGGCTCACTAAAAGTTGACATAAATTGCCCCTAGTGGTTTCTCTGTTGCCTCATGATTTTTGCATATATCATTTTGATAAAGTTAACTACACTTTTTGTCCCATTTTATCATTTTAGAAAGAATCATAAAAGTGCTTTTTTTTTATTACATATATGTACAATATATAACTTACTAATTTTTTTACTTCCAAAACATCAAATCAATTACAAGGTCACTTTGCAGATCTTTTCCTTTTAAATGAAATGGCGATGTGCCAATGTCTTGCTGCAGTGTCCAATTCTAATGAAAGATTAAACATTTTAGCCAGCAGTTCCAGTGTCCTCTGGCTGTTTGAAAACATTTGGTTGGATGCCATCTGTTCTTGGTGATTTATTTATGTCTTGTTTGTCAATTTGTTCTAAAGTACTCTCTCTCATTATTGATCAGAATCACTAGCCTGTGCACTATGAAAGAGAACAATGATTAGCCAGGAAATATGTGCCCAGCAACGTGCTAGGCAGCGTAGTCAAGACAGAGCATCGCAAAAACATATTTCGTCATCAGAAGTTTGTTACTAGGTTGTGTTTTAACTATTTGTCTTGTTGCTTAAAAAAAAAAAACAAAAACAAAAACAAACCACCTGACAAATGTGACTTTGGAAGGAAGGGGTTATTTTAGTTTATAGTCTGAGAGTATGGTCTATAATGGCAGAGGGCACAGCTTCAGGAGATTAACAGAGTTGGTCACATTGCCCATCGAGTGAGTAAACAGAGAGCCATGAATGCTTTTGCTCACTTCCCAGTTTACTTTCTCCTTTTTATTCAATCCCAGGCCGCAGTCCATGGAATGATGCTGGCAACATTTACAACATGACTTCTCATTTCTATTTACCTAAACTTAAACAAAAATCCCCCATGGATATATGCAATCATTTGTCTTCAAGGAGAACCTAGAACCTTTCAAGTTGAGAAGAAATATGAAGCATCACAATTGGGGTAAAACAAAAGCAACATTATCAGTTTTAATTATCTCTGAAGGCTGAGGCACTGCAGCAGTAGGCAGGAAATTCATCAAACTCTTTCACTCCTTGTTTCATCAGGTTATTGTGCTGCCTTTTCTACTCATCTGACAGCCCAGACAGGAAACCTTTCTGATCTTTCATACACTCTAGAAAAGTCTTCTATATTATTTCCCTTTTTAATTTAATTTTAATTTCTTTTAATGTAAAAGAGAGATGTGGTTATTACAGAACAAAGTGAAACACTGTCAGAGGGTAAAAGTTTGCAGTGGCCAGAGAGAATATTGTGCCACTTATATTTAGACAGGCTTTGTTCATAGCAGCTTTATTCGTAATAGCCAGAATCTGGAAACAACATAGACATCACTCAACCGAAGAATGGGTAATGAAATTGTGGCACATTCTTACAATGTAATACTACTCAACTACTAAAAACAAGCAAATCTTGAAATTTTCAGGCAAATGGATGGAACTAGAAAAGACTGTAATGCTGACATCAACCAGATCACAAGACCCCCCCAAAAAGACCACCAGGAATCCATACCGATGCAACGTACACAGGGTACTGTATTTTGGGCTTGAGCTTTGGGTCACTATCCTTTCTGATGCAGCAGGATAGGAGAGTGATCCCGGAGCTTCAAGGGCAATGGGTTTATAAGGGGAAAAAATATAAGCTGGGGAGAAGGTGGTTGTGGGTCACAGCAATGTTAACCTTCATGCAGGTTGGGTGGAGGCTGGATCTCAAGGGAAAGTCATGGGTCACAGGAATGTAAATTTTCAGGCAGGTTGGGTGGAGGGTGGATCTCGAGGGGAAGTTTTTTTTTTTTTTATCAGAAGAACATTGGGAGCTAATTGTATCTAATTGCTCAGGTGGAGCTCCTGGAGACTGCTAGCAGGTCTAGTTCTCCCTAAGGAGAATGCCCAATTCTCATTTGGAAGGACAAATAGACCCTACAAGAATTTGAAGAGAAGGAAGAGGAAAGAAGCCTACAGTAGAGATCCTCTGCAAGACTCCACCCAGCAGGGGACCCAAGCAGATGCTGAAACACGCAGCCAAACTCCCAGCAGGGAGCACAGAGAGTCTTATGGAACAGTTGGGGAACAGAGGGACCTGGAGAGGTCAGGAGCTCTACAAGGAGACCAATGGAGGCAACAAATGTGTGGAGGGAGGGGCGCCTGCAGAGACTGGTGCATCAACCAAAGACCATACATGGTGAGGACATAGACCCTCTGCTCATATGTAGTAGATAGGCAGCACAGTCTCCTTGCTGGTCCCACTATATAGCGAGTAGGGACTACTTCTGAAATGGACTCTGGCCTCCACATGTTCATCACTTCTTCCTGTCAGGGTGGCCTTCCCAGGCCACAGAGGAAGAGAATATAATCAGTCCAGATGAGACTTGATAGGCTGGGGTCAGATGTTAGGGGAGGAGGGCTCTCATCTTTCAGGCCTAGGGGAAGGAGAGTGAGAGTATGAAGGAGGGAGGATTAGGAAGCAATGAGGGAGGGGACTAAATCGGGATGTAAAGCAAACAAATTAAAAAAAAATCATAGCTAAAAACAGCACTTTCCCTGGGGGGTGTTTTCCTGCCCAGGTGGCTGATAGGGCCATTTTGCTTAACTATGGCTTGACTCTGGGAGAGGATTGATACGTATTCACTCCTTTTTGAAAGTTTAAACTCTTCTTGTAGTATCTAAACCAATGTATGTACTATGTACTTGTGAAGAAAATGTACATGTTCTGCCCTAAGCATCCTCTTAGGCATGTTCTGTTTAACAATCTTTCAACAGCAGCTGCTGAGCATGCTACTGCAGGCAGTGCTTCTGAGATTTTTGCTTCTCTTCTTGGCACAACTGCCAGACCTAATTTTTCTCTTTGCCCTTGCTGTCTCAATATTCTGCTTGAAACCACCACTAGATGTTAGAAGAAATGGGAAGGGTTTTAGTCTTCCTATTGACGTATCTTTTGATCCCTGAAGTGTAGCTGCCTTCCTGACTTGCCATTGTGAAAAAGTGGCTTATTTTCTTCCTGGAGCCTTGTTTTCAGAACTCATGGTGGCAGCAGACTAGACCTCACAGCACTATTTCCTTATCGGCATCTTCTGCTTCTCATAATCATGACCTATCCTTTTCCTCCTTCCTGCAATCAAACATTACAGTTCTCATTCATGTGGAAAAAATTGCACTGTGCCATTTTTTCTTACATGTCTATTCTTCATTAGTGACGAATCTAGAATTTCTCAGTTACTCTTCACAAAATCCCCACAAGGTGTCTACTATTATCCATAGCTTCAACGGGGTCCACACATACTCAAGTATCCCGGAAACTGAGCCCAAACACGTGCAACTTGTGAGATTCCATTCTTAGAAATGCTAGCTGCCTGCTTCCTGGGTGGGAAATTCCAGAATTTCCATTGTTTTTATTTGCACTCTTTTTGTCATAAAAAAGAAAATAAAAGCAATATTTTGATTACAGAGAAAGCAACGGGACGAATTGAAAACATGATTAAAGCATACATTAAATGTGAGGTGCTTGATTGGTCCCTCCCTCAGAATAATTTGTTTAAACCATGAAGCTCTCTCAGCCAAATTTGAAATCAATAAACAATCTGGCCACTGCTCAAATCAGGCATCATCTGCTTCAACACTTGTCATGTCTCCTTCTGATTGGCAAGTGAATCACAGCCAAGTGCTTATTAGACCATTAGGCTCCCTTCCAGTACAGTCTTCAATTATCTTTGTGATTGTACAGCAAAGAACATTTGCTTGATGAAGTAGGGCTGATTTGCTTATTGTATGTCTCTGTGTTCTCATTAATCTCTTCAATTCTGCGATTTGTATTGGTTTTCTAGTTATTAGTGTGAATTCATGAGAGCATGTTTTATTATTAGTGCTGTCTCTGCTGTACTTAACCCTTTGGGATATGCAGAAAACATGACAAATTCCCCTTCCTGAAGTCTCTGCAGGCTGAACATTAATGGCTGCAAACAGGACAGAGGAGCGGTGTTCTCGATGGTGGCTCTCAATAATCAGTAGGAAGTCATTAACACTATTACCAAACAGTCGCTTCTTTCTCTTCTCCCTATGACTCAATGTAGATTACAAACTTACTCTTCTTTATCTTTGATTATTTTTGAGATAGGGCCTCACACTGTAGACCAAGCTTTGGCCTGAAGCTTACTGTAATTTCCTGGTTCCATTCGCTGAGTAGAGGAACATTTAAAAAATGCATTTTTATATCTTTGTGAGCTATGCATTGATGATTTTTAGACCTTTGAATTTTTGGTAATATTTCTTAATGATATTAGATTCAAGGTCAGTCTTCCTGAAAAACTTTAACTAGAAATTCTCTTGAGACTCCCTGCAAAGAAATTCCCATTGGATGACACCTATGAAATTCCCAAATTAAAATTAAAAACCTTATGAGAAATGCTATTTTAGAAAATCCAAAATAATCAAGAGATAGTAGTGATAGATTTGGAGGTAAAACCTGTTTTTTTTTTTTCCAATCATTGGATCTCCCTAAGCATCTCCACACATGCAGATATATGAAGAGACCTCACCCCTCTAGGTAAAAAATTAAGAGGAGAAAGAAATAATGAGCGGGCTGTCTTTCCAATCAGTTGCTTCTCTGAGTTGTCTGATGTTTATATAGGTTAATATGGCTACTGCTTCAAGACTTAAGGCACTTAAGTTTGGTGCAGGATACTTAGAGTCACAGAACATATAGACCACAGCATCTCGCACACAAATGTCAGCTTTCTGGTAATATGTGTTGAATGCCATTTGATGTTTCCAGTACAGAACAGCTTTTACATGGTAATTAATGGAGAACATAAAGTGTTACACAGAAAAATGTAGTAATAGTAAAACTACCTTTTCTTTACATATGTGAAAACTCTGTTTAATCTCTGGAGCATGGACACTCAATCTTTATAGGTCATGTGAGGCAGGGAAATGTGTGTTTTCCTTTTAATTTATGTGCCTTATATCTATTATCCTTTGTTAACTTTATGATCTTGTGTCTTCATTTGATGTTGACTATTTTAGAAACCAACAGGCTGCGACCACCTCCTTGTTCCTGAGCAACACATATAATTCATATTATGTTAAGTTGCCGTGGGAGACAATGGTGTTTTATGGCTGCAATTATTTCTCAGTTAATTATTTACTACTCATAGAGTGAACCCTGAGTGAAATTTGCATTTTGTTTCTATAGTTAAATATTACTATCTATTCGATATTATAAATTTCTGCCAGGCACAAAGGAATCATGCCTCATTTCTAATAATGAATTTTTAAGTGAGAGATCATATCTGTATCACATTATTCCTTTGAGTTACTAATATTTTAAATTACTATTAGTTCCATAAGTATTACTCGTTAGATGAAAATAGTTAATTCTGATTCATTAAGTGAATATTTTTATATGATAGAATTTTTGTAAATTTCGTAACACCTATGATATTAAAAAGATTTATATGTGTGCTTTATATTTGTGTGTTCTTTATACTACCTTGTTCTTTCCTAAGTTTCCTGGCCTTATAAAATCAGATTCCCCAAAATATTTTGAATCTTCCTGCCATGATTGCAAAACTTTCAATTCCTTTCTCAAATACTTTTCAAATTCCATTCCAAGGAAATCCCTGACACCTTGATTTTTATTTGAAACTATCTTCAACATATTTCAAATGTTTCTGTTTTAAATAACAAAATCTTTCAACGTATTTGGCCCAAGTAGTCAATAAAGGATTCTGGGATGTGAGCATTCTTTATAAACAGAGTAATTTTATTAGCATGTGTGCCTTTCTTTCATTGTTAGTTTTCTTATAGGTCACTGTTTGCATTCTTCCCTATTCCGATGTCATTGTCCTGTCACTCCAGCATTCTATACATCCTTTGTTTGTTATCCTTCTGCCTTTAAGACAAACCTACAGAAGTTGTATGAACAAGTCTCTCCACGGTAAAATTTTATCTTTTGCTTGAATTTAACTGATGAAAAAAAAAAAAGAGTTCTCTCTATGTATGTGTATGTGTGTGTGTCAGAATGTGTGTGCATATATGCATATGTTTGTTTACATGTGTCTATGTGTATGTATGTATCTATGCAGAGGAGTATCTTTGACAAGTTTTTTGATCACCAATATTTCCTCATTCATAAATTTCCTGCTGTTGTCTTTCATTTTGTGTTCATTGAAGATTTCATCTTCTTAATGATTTCTAAAGAGATAATAATCTTGTGGTATTCAAGCCTCAATGAATATTTCTTTTCTGTCTTTATCATCGTTTCATTTTGTTGACCATACAATTTCACACAGAAATTTTAATTGGCAAAATGTATTGATATTTTATATTTCTAAATTAAAAGCTTTCCTAACAAGATAATATTAAGATTTACACTTTCTCTCACCTTTCCTCACATTTTCTTACCTATTTAAGAATATGTACTGTGCTTTGTCCTCAAAATATTATTCATTGTATATGGCTTTGTAAGATAGTAACTGTTGTCAATAATATGTCAGTATGTACTTCAAAATATTAGAGGATAGATTCTCATGTGTTTTAGTCTGTTTGCGTTAATCAACAAAGAAGGTGATTTCTGCATTTTCAGACTGTGTAGACTGTCAGGCAAGTCTCCTTACGTGGTATCACAATATGTATTCCAAAAAAGCATTACCACTATGCTCTTTCATTGGAAATGACAGATAGACAGAAACTTACTTATTTAAAATGTTGAATTAGGGATACTATTTTAGGATGAAATTAGACAGTTTAGCAAATGTCCAAACCATTAAATCAATTTTGCTTAAGAACCATACACATGCACACACACTAAAACCAAATATATATAAAGAAACACAATTCTGTTTGTTACAGTTTTATTATGAAATGTCCCCACACAAGCTCATGTGTTGAGTATTTGGCCCTCAGACAGGAACAGTATCTTTGAAGGTTCTGGAGACACGACCATAGAGGAGGTTGCCTTCCTGTCATGCAGCACATGCCTCCATCACTACAGCATTTAGCTTGTTCTGCTCCACCACAGGCTCAAACTTAGATCCTAGAACTGAAACCTCAGGAAGCTTCAACCAACATATATCTTATTCTTTTCAGAGTTCTCTGAGATGTTTGTCACAAATTACACCTATCACAGACTCCAACAAACATAATAGAAAATAGAACAAGAAAAAAGCAGACGATTTGGAGATGTGTTCACATGATATTACCTTGATGGTGACACTGAGATGCTTGGTGGTTCCACAGTCCAAATTCATTAAATTTTACATACTAAATATGTTCAGCTCCTCAAATAAAAATTCACCTTAATAAAGCAGCTAAAAGCAAACCAATTGATCTACTGTGTCTCCGTTCTCTTTCACCATTGACCTTGTGCTTTGTATACAATTACATTAGCCTTTGAGAAAACTTGATTGATTTTCCTCTTCTCTGCTTGTAATACTCATTTGTCTTTTCCTTTTTATGCCACTAGCAACTTTATTACTCTGTTTCCAGAACAAATAAGAGTTGCCACACAGCAGTAGGCAGAATGATGGGCCACAAAAATAATGCTTATGCCTTCATTTTGGAGCTTGGGAGCGTTCAAATGTGTTCATCTGTGGCCAGATATCATGGACAAAGCTTGTGTTGGACCCTCTATTAATCCCAGCATCATGAAAAGGAAAACAAAGGCAGAACTGTTAGCCAGAGAGAGTGGATGGCATTGTCACAAGAGTCAATATGTGAGAAGGGCTAGAGATGATCACTTTGACGAATAAAGGAAGATGGGCGAAGTACATAGTAACCTCTAGATATCAGGAGACTTGCTCATGTGATAATGAACAAGGGAATGAGGACTTCAGGCTGATGACTACAGAAATTGAAGTTTACCAGTGAAATGAATGAGTGAGCAAAGAGATAAATTTGTTACAGGATTCACAATGGAATGGAGTTCTGCCAAGCTTTTCCAGTACCCTGGAGGCCTGTGATAGTCACTGGTCTATAGAATCATACAATCATGTACTTGTTTTGCTTAAGTTGAAAGATACGTTGTGTGTTTTTTACAGCAGCAGCTGAATATATAAGCCTTGTGGATGTTTGTATTGGATGTATATGAACTAAATTCTGTCTGAGTCTCCTAATGCTAGATAATGATAGCACTTATTTATCAGTGAACTCTTGTAAGCCACAAATTATTTGTAATTCTAGCAATAGTAATAAGAACTTCAACAATATCATATATGTATATATTTAAAGTAATGCTGTTTATGTTTATTGAATTTTTCTACATAGAGAATCATTTTCTTAGCATATAAAATAATGATTTCAGTCATTTGCATAAGTAAATGCTAATGATATTAATATAGCCCTTTTATTTGTACACATAAAGGATGCTTATAAGGCAGACAAAAGGAATTGGAGACACCGAGAAGGCAGGCAACTTTCCTAAGTATACACAAAAAACAGCATTACAAATAGCATGACTGACCTAGGCAGTGGAATCGATTAAGCATGCTCATTCATTATGCTATAGTTGCTTTATTATTATCATTGCCACAGATTGCTATTGTATTTATTATTATGCTGTACCTGCTTGATTTTGCTGGTGTTTCCTGTAACTGCCGTATTTTATGTGTTTTTTGCTATCAATAAACAGTGTAGAGAGAACAGAAAGGAAAGTAGTGGGGAAACATATGAGGGGTGTTGACTTGGGAAAAAGATTCCCCTAGACCCTACTGTGGTCTGATCTAGTGGCCACTTCAGCTAATAGAGCACTTTGGTTTGCAAGTTAGCTTTCAGAGCAGAGGCAGGGAACCTGTAGGTAAGGACAATTACTATTTGCTCAGTGAATGTGAGCAGCTTACTTACTGTACATGCTCTGGTCGCAGTTAATCTTCCTCAATAATACATACTAGCTGGCTTTTTTTTTAAATCATGATTTAGATCAGATAAAAATGTCCAAAGAATGAAAATATGAAATAGATTGTTCCAGTCTGAAGCTTTATCTCATCATAACTTCTTAAAAGGATTTAGTTCAGTAAAGGATAGAAAAATGAAGTGTCAGGATTTCCCCCTTGTATCCAGAGGGTCTGTATGTTTTGTTCATTCAAGTAGCTGCTTTCATAACACTTTCCCTCTGGTTTTCACAGTATTTAGCCATGGGACTTGTGGCTGATAAAGCAGAAGTGTGCAAGAAGTGAGACACTGAGAGGCAGTGACCAGCTGTTCCTTATTATGATAGCACTGAAATGGATAAATTTGTCTTCCTGTGGGAGACAAAGTGCTCGGTGCTCCACAGAAGGGGTGTGTGGAGCAGAGACACTCAGAGTGCTCTGGGTGTGATGACAATGACAGGCCTAAAACCCACAAATGGTTTCTCAGATAAGACTCCTACCCCCCACTAAGTAAATGCTGTACCCCCATTGGCCCTCAGCTCCTGCAGATAGCTCTTGCTTTTCACTTATTCCAAGGGCAGCAATCACAGGTTCCCCCTGCAGTCTGAACATGATGAATAATTGAGAGCCACCGGGGGTTGTAAGATAGGTTAAGGGCAGGGGACAGGGAGAGTGGAGAATATTAGAATCAATTTGGCAGTCTGGTGAGCCTGGGCCAAAGAAAGGGGTTTCATTTAATCCTACTCTCTTTCTCATTCTAGTGCTTGCCTAGGTTTCCAATGAGCAGATCAGATTTGGGGATTACTACTTAGCTCAGCTTTGGAATATATTCATGACAAACACTTATTATTAGACCTGAGTCATAGTAACTCCATAAAACCTCTCAGTTAGAGATTTCAATATCGTCCTGATCTCCTGACTTCACTGTACTAACTACTGCTACACAGAAGCCACTGGGATGTTTATCTTTAAATTTCATTTTATTTCTAAATTGCCTGTATATAAGTGTATTGTGTGGGTGTGTGTACAAGTATGCAGGTACCCATGAAGGCCAGAGGTATCGGATCCTTGTTAGCTGGACTTATATAAGGTTGTAAACTTCCTGACATAATGCTGTGAAACAAACTTATGTTCTCTGGAGGCAGAATGTGGTCTTAAGCAGTCAGCTGTCTGTCTCTAGCCCCTACCAGGATGTTTCTAATTAGTGGATCAGCTCTCATCCTTTTTCCTCAGTCTTGCCTGAACCAAAATCAAAATGAGAGATAAGAACACAGCCCAGCTAGAAAAGTGCTTGCCACACAAGCATGTAAACTTGGGATCAAACACTCAGAACCCACAAACACCAGAGGTAGTAGTGTGTGAATCTAAGCCTACTGGTCCTTTCTGGAGATAAGAAAGAGACAGCAGAATCCTCAGAGTTTCAAGGGCCACCCAGCTCCGGATGCACAAACAATAAACAAAAGACTCTGTGTCTGCCAAGATGAAAGGCCATGATGTTTTCTGTCAAAGGTGTGCCTACACTCATATATGAATGTTTGTTCACACACACACACACACACACACACACACACACACACACACACACACACACCAGACAAACAAACAGTAGTTACAGTGCATGCATGAAGCCATGGGTCTGATCTCCAGTCTCTCAGAAAACAGGCAGGTAGATGATGTACACTTATACCCTCATCACCGTTCAGGTAGGTAGAGGAGAATCAAGTTCAAGGTCATTATCAGCTACAAAGTATGATAGAGGCCACCCTGAGGTAGAGAACACTATCGCAGCAGCAGCAGCAGCAGCAGCAGCAGCAGCAGCAGCAGCAGCAGCAGCAGCAGCAGCAATAAAGTCTACTTATGAATACTCTGGAGAGTAAACTTAGCTTCTGTCTCCTATCACCATCAACAGAATCATCAGATTCATATTCTTTTGCAAATTTCTTTCCTCAACTTTTTCTCTGCACTTTATCTTGTCATCACGAAGCAAGTTCCTCATTTCCATTGTGTCCTGCTTTGCTCCTACCTGCCAGCCTGGGGCCTTTTCCACTTGAAACATTCTCACCATCAAGTGCACACTTTTACCTGACTATTGTGTCTTGACCAGACTCTCAGCCGATTAGAAGCCTCTCAGTTCCAGGATGGTCTGAAGTGCTATGAGACTGCAGGCCCCTGATGCTTGCATCTCCATGCTTTACCACTTAAGCATAGCAAACAGCTCTTGCCTGGTCTCTATTTGTCGGGGACATATGTTTCCTGGGATAAGATCCTCCCTCAACACTGTTGTCTTCATTGTCCAGCAGAGTGCTCAGTGCATGGTGTAATATGTGTTTATTTTTGTCAACTCTTTCCATTCAGATGGCACCCTTTCACTGCATGTGTGAAGCAATTCCAGTTGATTAGCAAAATTAAATCCACAAGGTAAAGAGTCCAAACTTATGCTTTATGAATCCTGAAATTACCTTGATTCTAGACATCAACTAGTAGAAAGGAAAGATTGTCCTTTCCTGCAGTTATGATTATAATTATTTACCACATCTTGACATAAGCAATGACCGCAAAACTTCCTGATCAGGTAGGGACTGTTGTCATTATGTCACATAATTATTATTTTTATAAACTGAAATGACACATTTTTGCCTTAATAAGTAGAATAATGTTTTTACCCAAATGCCCATGTATGCATGCATGCATCTCGTTTTAATGTGACTTTTACACCTTCTGTTATCCTTCCCTCACATAACACTTTGAGGCAGATAGTATCATTTATTATCTCGTTTTCCTTTCACATAACTGGGTTTAGCGGTGTCTCCTACTTATTTTGTGTCATCATCCAGCAGTTGGAGTACAGGGGCTCACTATTTAGGGTATTGGAGTGGCTTCAGAAAGCTTGAACTCACAAACTCAAATTGTGAACTTTGCAAGAGCCAGACCCACGTTCGCCTTTCCACCATTGGGTTTTCTACCAGACTTGACAGTGTAGGTATTTAATAATTCTTTGTTAAGTGAATGAATGAGCCTATTGGGATGCTATTCCTTGGCTTTAAAGTCCTTCATGATTTTGAACGGCACAATGAGATGAGATCAGTTGTGGAACAGAAGTGAAATTAGAGGTGGGAAGAGACTCAGCTGAATCTTGCCTCTGCTGAATCTTGAGTGCTTTTAGGTGATCTCAGGTGTATCCTCCCAATGTCCTCTCAGCTGGTTTAAAGATAAAGAAAATAGTGCATTGTGGGGTTTGTTGTTGGAAGTAAATTGTATAATGTACAGACATTCTTACCACAGAGTTTAGTAAATGCTAGGTAAATATTAGTAGTTATCTTCCTGCTGTGAGAGAAGTTTTACTTCATATCCATTTAGGTCAGTGAGAGATTCAATCACTTCTGATGTTTTTCTGAAATCATCAGTTCATATTTATAATTCAGGCTGCTTGATTTATATGCACACTGTTTGCTGTTTCTAAGTGGTTTCCAGAGTTTGCATGCCCCTGGAGTTTATCTCATTTTGCTATGTAGGTTGAAAATAAGTTCTGAAAATTGTACCGATATAACTCAACAGTGTTTTAGGCTAGTGGATTTAGTTGTGAGTTTTACTTAGAGAAGATGACAGCAGTGAAATGTTTAGTAAATCCATACCTGATTGGAGAGAGGATATTAGAAATTAAGCTCCTGATTTTCATATATCTGGGCATTAAGTACCCTTTGTATTTTGCCTGGCATGCTAATCCACGTGGAAGGCACCACAGAATTTGGAGTTTATGAAGCCCTCTCTGAATAATTCTTTTAACCATGTGAGCTCTGAAATGTATAATTTTGGTATGCAGTCTAACTATGCAAGGGTAAAGAAAACACTAGCTTTGCTCTTAAACATTACTATAGGCATGAATATTTTTAGGTGGTTAGGAAAAGCTAATACCGTTTTATTTGTATTATTACTTATGTCATAATATTAATTTAGTTAATTTATTTCCTTCCTGCAAACATCATTATAAATCTCTTAAGTTGGAAAATGTATGCTTGAACATTTCTAAGATGGAAGTTACTGCTCACTAGGAGCCGAGGAGTCCTTGCTTAGTGAAATTGCACATGGGTTTCTGGAGGATGGGGAAGCTGTATCAGCTGTTTCAGTAGAGAGTACTGAGTTGGTACCTAAGTTGTTTCTTCAACTGGTATTCATCTCATTTCCCCATCAGTTAATATCATATATTTTCCTAACCAGTTGCTTTTGCTTGTGCAGGTAAAATTATACATGCACATGCATATGCACATGCACATGTGCATGTAGGAATGGATGGAGCAGAAGCACCATGAATATGATTCTTTAGCCCTTTTATTAAAATGTTGTTGCCCCTGAGTGCTGCTGATAGCTTTATGTCTGACAATAATATCATTTTGTATTTATCTACAGGTTTGCTACTTTCTCTCCCCTCCCAGGCTATCTTTTTTTATTACTAATTTATTCAGATTACAACTCAATTGTTATCCCATTACTTGCATCCTCCCTGCCTCCTGCTTTCCCTCTATTCCCCTCCCCTAGGTCTACGACTGAAGTAGACCTCCACCCCGATATGTGGTCATAGGCTAAGTCTCATCTTGGTAGCCTGCTTATTCTTTGAATGCCATCAGGCTTCCCCACCCAGAGAAGATGGTCAAACATGGGTAAGACAAATATAGGAGATGGGGAAATAGAAGGACCCAGAGAGTCCTAGAAACCTACAAGAAGAACACCGTGATGGGTGGATTGGGGCCCAGGGGTCTCTGTTCAAACTATTGCACTAACCAAGGACAATACAAGTAGTAAATATTTAATCCCTACTCTGATCTAGCCAATCGACAGGACATTTTCTACATTTATGTGGAGAGCGGGAACTGACTCTGAAAGGCTATCTTTTTTAACCCATCACTTAGGAAGACATGGATGGCACAGTAATTAGCATTAATTGTTGAAGGGAAGATAGAAAGCAAGTACTAAATTGTATATTCATAGTGATAAGGAACTATGTAGTTTTCTTTATTCTTCAAGTTGAAGACAATTCTTTGTAAACATTGGTTAATGTGTACATAAATGTGTATATACATACATACATACATACATATATACGTACATGATGCAGCCATATATTCACATTTATGGTACTGTGATGATTTGAAGAGAACTAACAAGATCACAGAGAAAGGTAAAAGCAATACTAAACAGGACTCCTACGAGCAGGTCTTTCCATTGGTAAGCAGCATTTTTCGATTCCCACAAAGGTCATTTCAGGAAAAATAGACTTGTTGATGTGCTACAAAGTTTCCAATTAAAATGAAACTCGCTTTGTTGAGTCTCAAGGAAAATATATATTATTTCATCTTAGATTACTCTGTCTGCGGTAGTAAAGTGCCAGTGAGAAATATTAGCACTCTTTTTTCTCCACTGAAATGTTAATATCTGGGCATATTTGAGAAGGAGCCACCCACAGGCAGCTTTCCAATCTTTTATCCCTTATATTTGCAAGGCTGTTGGAGGCTCCCAGAGTGCTTTCAGAGAATTATCTAATGATGCTCTTGAAACAATCCCAGGACAAGATATTATTACCAACCCATACTCAACAAGGATACACTAAAGAGAGAGGGGGAGAGAGACTTACTCAAGGTCACAGAACCAGTGTGAGAAGAGCAAAGCAGGACACAGCCTTCCAGACTCTGTTCACACAGCATGTGGCCCTGGACACTGTCTTCGCTGCCTTGAGCAGCTGTTACATGGCTCTCTTATCCACTCCTCCCTCCCTGATAATTGAGTATTTCTTTGACACTCCTCCAGCTTTTAGTCTCTTGGAGTTTTAATTTCTTTGCTGTAATTTTAATAAAACTGAATTCATAATAGCATGGAATGAGCCATTGCAATAGGAGCACTACCATACCATCATAAACATTTTGGACCCTACAGTCTCTACTTTGCTTAGGAGATGGTGACAATGTGAATTACAGTGGAAAACATTGAAGTAAACCCTGATCGTCTTCATGTTGGTCCCCATGACATTGTTGAGTGATTCACTTGAATGAGCCAAAATTTGGTTAATGCAAAAGGTGGAGATCCTGAGTTTTTATTTGAAAACCTAGAAAGTAGAAATAGAGTAAGTTTTTTTTTTTAAATTTACAATAAATATGTGTGCAGTACTCTTTCATTCCTGTCTTTATTCATGTTACTTTACTTGCATGCATTCTTCCTTGGGTATTGTCGGTTTACAACTAGAGATAAACGCTAAAACAGATTTGTTTGACCTGACTGCCCATAGTGGGCAGGTGAAACAATGTTTTACTTTCTACTATGCCTCTCTGAGGAGTTTTCCAAGAATCTTCAGAGAGTGAAAGGCCTCTGAAGCTACTCAGGAGACACATGCAGGTTTCCATAAATTGTCAGAGCTGGGAGGTCTGAGAAGGTAGTGGGACCTACACCTGAGGTCTGACTTTCTGCCAATGTAATTGTGCCTGTACACAGTCACCCTCATCTCTTTGTCTCTCACCGATGGTTTCTTGTTTGACACATCTATGTGACTTAAGAATTAATTTTAAAGATGTTTAAAAGATATATATGTGTGTATATATATATATATATATATATATATATATATATATATATATATATATATATTCTTTTTGACTCTACATTTTTCTCCTTCATTTATATCTCACAGCTAAGCTGTTATAAGTGATCTCATTTTATATTACTTTGAAGATTACTGAGTTGTCCAAAGTTGTGATATCAGTTATACCATTTTACAGGGAGACTGAATGCTTCTGGGAGGCTATGCTGGCTCCAGAACCCTTTTTATTCTTGAAGAAACGTAGACCTGCCTTCTGCTTGGTTTTCTACTTGCTAGCCTGGTAGAAGTAATGACAGGCTGGCTTTCGGTATGGTCATGTTGCTGGCTGAATGATGAAGTCCACACTTAGTGGACTAGGTTTTTCTTTTCATTCTTTGAGGAATGCTGCTGAATGTGAAATTAGATTCTCCAATGCTGGTGCTGTTTCAATGGTTGAGGGCATAGATTTCGTCTGTGGTAGAGAGGTCACCTTAGATTTGGGCACATATAGTTTTCTTTTGTATTGTACTTTCTTAAATATGCAATTCAAAAACATCCCTGAACCCTTTACCTTAAAAAGTACAAGCAGAAGATAAGTCAATGCATTAATTTAATTCATTCTCTGCAATATGCTGTTTGTGAGTTCACCTCCTCCCATAGGTCCACCATTCTAGTTATTGTGTAAACAAAACTTTTTCCCACTGTGTTTCTGTAACATCCAAATCAAAGTGCTAAAATCCCAGCTTTCCCAATAAGATAATTAGTATGATTAATGAGAAAAGCTTATGTTTTCCTTCTAACTGTGTAGCCACTTAGCAAATTGTCTTTAGAAAAAAGCTTCAGCAGAGTATTATTTTCTACAAATACCCTGGCACTTACTGTCCATGTATAATGCCTTGGCAGTGCTCAGATATGATTCTACAACAGTGCAGGCTCATTTCTTGCTCTTTCATATCTTGGTTCAATCCCAACCATCCCTTCTGAAGTTGCTTTTGACTCTCCAGTCAGAATTACTTCATTTTTTTTTCATTATAGAATACACTAAGTGCTCTTTTATGACATGTATGTTAATGTTAGAAGCAACTGTTTACAGACAAGTGACCATTATAAACACATGGACATGACTTCTCCTGTATCCAGTCATTGTGTGTGTGTGCCCACGCATGTGTGCAGTCATGAGTAGGGCCTGTACAGTATGTGTAGTACACGCTCATGAGTCCATGGGCAAATGTGCTTTTGTGAATATATGCAGAGGATACAGAAGGATATCAGATATCTTCTATTGCTCTCTGCCTTCTGGCCATAAGACTGGCTTTCTCCTTAAATTGGGAACTTGTCCTTTGGACTAGGTTGACTAGCAGACAATCTTGCAATCTACACATCTCTGCAAATGTTGGGCTTATAGGCAAGACGGCTATACCTAGGTTTTATATGGATCCCAGGGATCCGAACTCGTATCCTCATGCTTGCAGAGAAAACACTGTTACCTATGGAACCATAACCTTTTAATCCCTATTTATTCTAAGTGTTTGCCAAAGTACAAGGCAAACAATAATTGTACACATCACACATAGCCTTACTGAAAACTCTTCAGAATGAAAGCCTCTACATATCCACTATGCTGAAAAACAAAGACCATAGTGAGTTTCTATGCGTTCTTCTTCCCAGGTACAGCTGTTGGAATCTTATCATATCAGATGAGGTTTTCTAAATCTGGGTTCTTTTGCCCTGTATTACATTTCCAGTGCACATATTGCTAATAGTATTTTTATTAACATTGTTTTTTAATACATTTATTTATTTTATTTTTCAGTGTCACTGTGAATGTGCTCATGGATTTGAGTGTGTGCTTGCACGTGTGTGAGGATGGTGTGTGTGTGGGGGTTGTATCTTGGTGCACATGTGTTATAGTGCACATGTGAAGGTTCAGTGTATTTGGCTTTATGTTGAGGACCTTGATCCATTTGAAGCTGACTTCTGTGCAGGGTGATACATCCACATTGTTTACATTCTACATGCAGCCATCAAATTTGAACAGCATTTTCTGTTGAAGATAGAGTCTTTTTTCCCTCAGTGTGTACATCTGTATATTTTTGTGAAAATAAGCTGTTTTTAAGGGTGGGTACTTAGGTCTAGGTCTTTAATTTGATTCCATTAATCAACAAGTCTGATTTTAGGCCAATACCACTCTATTTTTATTATTGTAGCTCTGTAGTACAACTTAAAATCAGAGATAGCATTAACTCCAGCAGTACTATCATTATCAAAATTGCTTTAGCAATCTTGCCTTTTTTTTTGTTTTATTTTTTCTTTTCTTTGTGTGTGTTTGCACACGTGTGTTGAATCTGTAGACTGCTAATTGCGAGGACGGCCGTTTTCACTTTTAATCCTGCTAATCCATGAAAGTGAGAGAGCTTTTCCTCTTCTGATACCATTTTCAATTCCTTTTTCAATGTTTTACAGTTTTTATTACATAAGTCTTCCACTTGTTTGGTTAGAGTAACGCGTGCGAGTGTGTGTGTGTGTGTGTTTGTTTGTTTGTGTGTGTGTGTGTGTGTTTGTTTGTGTGTATGTGTGGTGTGTGTGTTTGTTGTGTTTGTATGTGTGTTTGTGTGTGTGTTTGTTTTGCTAATTTTGCTAAAAGTTTTTATCTGCTCCAGAATTTTTCTGGTGGAGTTTTAAGGCCATTTATGTATATAATTATATCACCTGCAAATAAGATACTTTGACTTCTTCCTTTTGTATTGTATCCTCTTGATCCTCTGTTGACTTACTGCTCTACTTTAGACATAAAATACTATATTGAGTAGTATTAAATAGAATAAGTAACCTTGTCTTGTTGTTGATTTTAATGTAAATGCTTTGAGTTGAGTTTCTATCCGTTTAGATTGATGTTGGCTGTGGGCTTGCTGTAAATCATGGTTTATTATGTTGATGTATAACCCTTGTTTTGCTGGTATCTTTGGCTTTTATCATGAACAGGTGTTGGAGTTTGAAATGAAGTAGGGAATTCCCCTTTTAACTTGATCTTTATGGTGCTAATGTCTGCAATACCTTAATATCTGTAATGTCTGTAGTGTTAGCATCTACTCTTAGTACAATGTATAAATGTATAAATGTACTGAACAATAAATGTACTGAAGAGCTAATCATTTATCTGTGATTTAAATGCAAATGTACAGTTAATAAAAGAAACCAAGTATTGACTAATTTATTCAAATGCCTCTTCCAGAATAAAACGTAAGGAAAGGTAATCCAGTATCCCAGAGAATGAATGGCATTTCATACATTAAGCTGAATGACAATGTCATTTTCTTTTTGCTTGTTAGCACACTGTTCATTGACTAAAATACAGTTTTTATTCAAATTGATCATTCTATCAGTGCCTTAGAAACATGTTTTGTCAGCGTTACACCTTACGTCTCAAGATGTGCAGGAAGACTTGGGATCTATCCATCCACGCTGAATTTTCTGAAGTTAAATAACAAGTATCCCAAAGTGTAGTTAAAATATTTTTCTCATACTGAATATCAACTAAATGCGGCTACTATTTTTCAAAAGAAATAATTATATTTAATTAACCAACATGATCAAGATGTAGAAATAAAAATCAATTAGAACACAAAATATCACAATTCAAGGTGTACAAGTAGAGAAAATCTCTTTCTTTTCCAAACTATTGAAGTAAACTAGAAAAAGAAAAATAAAGTGGAAATGAATGGATTCTACTTTGAAAATAAAAATGAAAAGAAATGTAAGAAGCAAAAGCAAAGCCTGGAAAAATTCTAGTCTTTGCAAGGACAATGTGGAAAAAGAGTGCTCCAGTATTTCAAAGGGTTGTGTATATATAAAATGGTTAATTATGCTGTTAAGAAAGAAACAGTGAAATAGTGAATCCTGAGCAGTAAGCAGGATCAAAGTATGATTCCTAAATAAACAGAACAATAGAGCACTTTAAAGTACCTACTAAAGATAGTAAATCTCTGTTTCTAATAATCAAAAATCTACTTATGAAAACAAGTAAACTACAGGTTAAGATTTTTTAATACATCTATTTTTCAAGTATAGTGTTTATATAGACTTAAAACATTGGTATAAGGTTTTTTGTACTGATTGAAGTGAAAATTTAAAATTTTATGGAATATTAGTCTCTTAGCTGATTACTCTACATTTATAAATAAAAAGTAAATAACAGAAGACATAAAATCAACCAAATATTGAGGTATCAACAGCAGACAAGACTAATACAAATTTGCAAATTTCAATTATTTTTCCAGAAGAATACCCAGAGTAGGAGTGTTTTCAATAAATGTTGATCAAGGTATCTGGATGATTACTTTTACCTTACTTGTAAACACTAGCCTCATAAGTTTGATGATCCTGGAGTTCCCTTTAAATTCCCAGTAAACTAGGTGATTTAACTAACATAAAATAAGATAAAGGCTTTAAAGTTTACCGCCTGTATTGTCCTTGGCTGGTGCCTTAGTTTGAGCTGAATAAATTAATAATAAATAAATAAATAAATAAATAAATAAATAAATAAATAAAAAAAATAAAGGCATGGCATGAGCCACAGGTTCTAATTATGAGAGAATCTTGGCTCATTTAAATTTAGTAGGAGAGCAATGACACATTTGCTAGTTGCCATGAATGGAAAGCCATAGCACAAGATCTATAGGTATATGATTTCTTGCATTTTATGTATTTGTTTTGTCAACTTCTCTTTGAATTCAGGAGAAAAACTACATGAGTCAGAGACTTCTAAGGTTGTATTTTATTTGTGCATAGCAATTACAGAAACCTTAGGAGTATTTTGGAGAAAAATAAAAACACACAGTAACCCAGCAAATACATTTTCTGCATTGAGCTCTTGAATCAACGTTTGACTGTTTGTCATGCTCTCTTACATCTAGCTAATGCATAATTTAAATGTCGTAGGCATCAGTTCCCATGATCACTTGGTTTTAACATCTAACTTGAATATTTCCCTGGTATCAAATGTATTTTACACTATCAAAGATGAAAATCTTCTTTAACCTACCATTTCCCTAGTGCTTTGTTTTAGTGTATTAAAAATGGTTTTTATATGCAATTCATGCCAATATACCTAAACCTAGTTGAACTGCAATCCAAAACTGCATGCGGTAAAATTTAATAAATTCCTCTTGAGTAATAATAAGCTTTTAGTTATCACCTAGGAAGTGAGTTTGACAAGCTATTTGTCATGAAGATTTTGAGGCGCTGCACACTTAAATTATCTTCACTGTTTTGTTTTTATGTTCTCTGTAGTCTAAGTATATCAGATTTACTAGTGTTCTATTTCTTACTTAAATCGTGCAACTTATCTGTCTCCTTTAGCACAGTTATATTTAAATTCACTGATATCACTTCTGAATATGTTTTCATATCCATTTATTTCATTCAATATGTGACCCAAAGTAGATTTATTCATTTCTTTATACCCCTTTCCGTTAAAATACAGATCTGTCAGTATACTTGGTGAGTAAACTGGTAAACTGTTTTTTTTTTTTTTTGTTTTAAAGGATAAACAGATTCCATATAAATATAGTAGGATGCAGGGAACTTTTAGAAAGTAAGTACTTCCTCAGAATGAAACCAGTGAATGCTTACAATAAAGGTAAAAATTGGGAACCTGCAGTTGGTATAATTTGCAGCAGGAAATACTTCCACATTTCCATAAAAAAGAAAATTATTTGGATATCAGGTGATAGCTATTACAGAGATGACCTGGTAACTAAGAACATCCAGCAGCCGATACCTGGGGCTTTTTCAAATGTGTCTGTTATATGATATTCTGTAAATTATAGAGTGCCACACAGCCTTGGGCACTATACTTACATATATATAGTTCATTGTTTTTAAAATATATTTTATTAATTTATTCATATTACATCTCAATTGTTATCCCATCCCTTGTATCCTTCCATTCCTCCCTCCCTCCCATTTCCCTTACTCCCCTCCCCTATGACTGTGACTGAGGAAACCTCCTCCCCCTGTATATGCTCATAGGGTATCAAGTCTCTTCTTGGTAGCCTGCTATCCTTCCTCTGAGTGCCACCAGGTCTCCCCATCCAGGGGACGTGGTTAAATATGGGGCATTAGAGTTCGTGTGAAATTCAGTCTCCACTCTCCACTCAACTGTGTAGAATGTCCTGTCCATTGGCTAGATCTGGGTAGGGGTTATAAGGTTACTGCAGGTATTATCCTTGTCTGGTGCCATAATTTGAGCAGGATCCCTTGGCCCAGATCTAAGATTCTTCTTGTAGGTTTCTAGGACCCTCTGGATCCTTCTATTTCCCCATTCTCCCTTGTTTCTCTCACCTACAGTCCCAATAGGAAGTCTTCCCTTCTCTTTCAATTTCTTGGTAAGTGAAGACTTTCATGGGACATGTCCCTTGATCTAGTGTCCAGATATAAGTGAGTATATACCCTTTGACTCTTTCTGTTTTCTGTTTTCTTTCTGTTTCTGGGTTAACTTACTCATTATGATCATTCTAGTTCAATCCATTTGTTCACAAATTTTGGGAATTCCTTGTTTTTAATAGCTGAGTAGTATTTCATAGTGTAAATGTACCAGTTTCTTTATCTATTCTTCTACTGAGGGACACTTAGGCTGTTTCCAAGTTCTGGCTATTATGAATAAGACTGCTATGAACATGGTTGAGCAAATGTTCTTGTTGTGTGCTGGAGAATCTCCTGGGTATATTCCAAGGAGTAGAATAGCTGGGTCTTGAGGAAGCCTTATTCCCTGTTTTCTGAGACAACTCCAGATAGATTTCCAAAGTGGCTATACTAGTTTGCATTCCCACCAGCAATGAAGGAGTGTTCCTCTCTCTCCACATCTTTGCCAGTATGTAGTGTTGCTTGTGTTTTTGATCTTAGCCATTCTGATGGGTGTAAGATGAAATCTCAGAGTTGTTTTGATTTGCATAATCCTGATGACTAAGGAGGTTGAACATTTCTTTAAGTGTTTCTCAGCCATTTGATATGCCTTTGTTGAGAATTCTCTGTTCAGTTTTGAGCCCCATTTCTCAATTGGGTTATTTGGTTTGGTGATGTTTAATTTCTTGAGTTCTGTATATATTTGGATATTAGACCTCTTTCAGACCAAGGGTTGGTGAAGATCTTTTCCCAGTCTGTAGGCTGCATATGCCATTGATCCAGACTTCAGAGATTTAGAGTGGAGACAGACAACTTCTCAGAGCTCACTTGCCGGCGAGAATAGTATAAATGGCTAAGAGACAAGGCAAGGAAATAGAGACCAATGACTATGATACCTGTATTAGTCACTGTACTATTGTTGAGAAAAACACTATGGCCCAGGAAATTCTTATAAAAGAAAGCATTTAACAGGGGCTTGCTTACATTTTCAGCATTTTAGTTCATTATTTTCATGGTAGGTTTTATGGAGATATGCAGGAAGGTTCTGGAGCAGTACCTGAGAAATACATCCTGTTCCATAAAACCTAAAGCCTACTCCCAGGAACACACTTCCTCCAACAAGGCCACACCTACTCCAACAAGGCTATACCTCCTAATCCTTTTAGTCCTTTTCAAGTAGTTTCACTTCTTGATGAATAAGCATTCAAATATATGAACCTCTAGGTGTCATTCTTATTCAAACCACCACAATACCTGAAGTCCTGAGGCAACCTTATCATGAGCATGTTCATCATTTGCACAGTTAAGTACACATACAACCCACAACTTTCACAGGTATCCTGAAATCCCTACTGTTACCTTTCTTCTTTTGCGTGTGTGTGATCTCTAGCACCAAATATAAGTGTAAGAAGAATTCATGAGTAATTGGTGAATGATGAATAAACTCACATAAACAAATATATTTACCATTTATCATAGGCTCTCTGATTTTGACTTATGCCCCATTCCTAGGATATTTAATCTTAATTCACAGCTTTATGAATATATTAACTTTTTAGAGTAAAGTGTCTTTTGAGATGTAATTACAGATTCTGACTCTTGGAATTTCATCCTGGTTATCCAAACAGATTCTAGATGTAGTTCTAATTATTCTGTCACAAAGGAGAAAAGGTATTCATAAGAAGTAGGACATGTAACAGTTGATGAATTTGCCAAGGGATACAGCCAGACATCTGAGTTAGGAAAAGCAAAGAAAAACCAAAACCAAAAACTTCCTGAGACCTCTGGAAGGAATTCTGTCTTGCAAGTACCTTAATGCTTATAATCTGAACTCTAGAATGACATGTGAATAAATATATGTAGTTTTAAGCCTTTTTCTATGATAATCTACTGTGTAAGGTGATCAGAAATTGTTAATAGTCACAGAAAATTTAATAAGCATGAGAGAAAAACATCAAGACCTCCTTGAAAGACACTGGTAAAAGTTATCATTGCTAAATTTCTGAGAAGAGGCACAGAGGAAGATAAAGTAAAGGCAGAGAATGCCATATCATCTTAGAGAACATCTAAGAAATCACACATGATCAGAGATATATTAAAAATAATGATTCCAAAAGAAATTCCAAAAGGACTTCAGATCATGTTATTGGAAATAGTTGGGAAGGAATTCTTATTACCCAGGGCTAGTGGATATAGCTGAATTATGTTCTACAGCTGAATGCAAGGGGAACATCTGTAAAGAACTCACACTTCTAACTGAAAAATTTACAGGAAAATTACTGGGGATGCAACTTGATTTTCTCGTGTTACTCACAATGAAGGAAGACATACATTTTAAAGCAAATAGAGCTATGGTTTGATTAGGGAAATTCTTAGGCTATCCAGGTTATAAAAAGCACTACAACACAGAGATGTCAGAAAAGCATGTTCTCCAGATAAAGAGAACCTTTGCCAGGGCATCACATGGATACACAACTCGATGTTTGGCCACATGGTTCTGTTTTTGAAGAGATTATTAATGTGACTCATGAATCCTCTCAACCAGCTCAGGATAAAGACCAGACAGATCTGTGGAGAAGCCTTTCATCCAGTGGAGAGAAGCCCTGGAACACACACAAAAGACCCAGAGGGGCTTAAATATATTAAATCAGCAGAAATCCTGTCAGTTTAGAACAAAAATAGCAGAGAAAGAAGAGAAATGAGAGGATGCCCTTGGATGTCCACAAGAAATAAACTGGCCCATAAAATGACTTAGGTACAAATGCATGTCCCCTTTATTTAAAAGACAAGAAGGGGGAAGTCAACGGCCCAGAATGAAGAGATGGGAGCACACTGGGTAGTAAGTATTGTGACCCTACCCTAGAGCATTGTTTTCTGAACATAGAAGGCACAGAGCCCCATGCTCGAGGTCACTGTAGGCCTTGAACCTGAATGAGGAGAGCCCTGTTGGATGTTGTTTGCAAGCAGATTGATTGTTTTTAGTTTTAGAGAGCTACAGATGAAGACTCTGTCTCAGGATTTATCAAATGAAGAATCTTACCCATGTTAAATTTAAACTCCAATGAAGAGATTTAGGATTTTCAAACTGATATGTATGGCTGGATTATTGGAGTCAAAGCTTTGATAACTGAAGCTTTCTGGAAAGAGAAACATATTTTGTAGGTGGGAGAGATGTGAACATTTGAAGGCTGATAGCTACAACATATTGCATCTTTCTTTCTTTCTTTCTTTCTTTCATTCATAATTTTCAAAGATGACTACTCGGGTCTTTGGTACCTGTAACTAGGTTAGCTGACTGTGAGGAGGGAGTGTATGTGGGACATAATAGAGGGTTCCCATTGACATATTAACTGTAGACTACCCACTTTAGGAGTCCTTGGATTAAAGAGGAGGAGAGATGACAGGTGGTGAGTTCATTCAGAGAAAGGACTGACACAAAATTACCTATCCGGAGTGAGCATTATTAAGAGAAAGAACCACAGACAGTTGGGGCCATGTTTGGGACTTAATGTTAGTGAGAATTATAAGGGAACACTGCATTATATGTCCTAGTCAACACGACAGGGTTCTAAAGGGAAAGAGCAGCTTTCTGTCAAAACCTAGAAATCAACTACAGGTCAAAGTGAGAGAGCTAACCCAGAAGCAGAGAGACTCAAATGGTATATACTCACTTATAACTGGACACTAACCCAAGGGGCAGGTCCCATGAAAGTCTTCACCTACCAGGAAAGTGGGATAGAGGTGAGGACATCCTATTGAGACTCTAGATGAGAAAAATATAGGGGATAGGGAAGTTGGTGGATCCAGAGGGTCCTAGAAACCTACAAGAGGAACATTATGATGAGTGGATCTGAGCCCAGGGGTTCTGCTTGATCTAAGGCACCAACCAAGGACAAAACGTACAGTCATCATCAAACCCCTACCCAGATCTAGCCAAGGGACATAACATTCTCCACAGTTAAGTGGAGACTGGAGACTGACTTTCACACAATCTCTAATGCCCCATATTTGGCCATGTCCCTTTGTTGTGGAGGCCCAATGGCACTCAGAGGGAGGATTGTGGACTACTAAGAAGAGACTTGATACCCTAGCACCATATTCAGGGGAAGGAGGTCCCCCTCAGTCACAGTCATAGGGAAGGGGGATTGGGTTGAAAGTGGGAGGGAGGGAGGAATGGGAGGATGGATAGGATGGGATAGAAAATGATATGTAATATGAATTATTTTATTTTTCAATAAAAATGTGTTAAAAAAAAACAAGTGAGAGAAAGAGAGAAGTGAGTTGTTACAAAGTGAGGTTTGGGAATCTTAGAGGAAGACCTCTAGAGAAATAAACCTGAACCATAAAATACCTGACTTTTATATACTTTTAGCGTGTGGTGAGATATTCCACCTCAAGGTTTGTCCTGGGATACCCTACATGATACAAATGATCTGTAAAATAGAACAGCTTCCTCAGCTTCTATCCCAAAGAGAGACCAACTGGGTCACAGAAAAGGAGAGTTCTTCAGGTTGTGGGGACAGGCATTTTATAGCGTTGTGTTTCACTTGGCATCTCTGATCAACAAAATATGCTCCTAAATTGTGCAAGAACTCTCTGTCAATTGTTTTGTGTTCATGCTGAGATTGTATTTGCACTAAAGATTTGTATAACTTACTTTTTGTTTTTACAATGAGCATGAGGATATATCCTAATCTTATAAATATGATAGTCACTACCAGATGCTTCATTTCCTATGAAATGTTTTTGCCACAGGCAAGCTTTTATCTTCTTCCTCTCTGTTACTTTGTATTCTCTGTGTCTCACCTTCAGAAATTGAGGCATCTCCCAGCATCCATTAGACCACACCAGGGCACTTAATCATGTAAACAGTGAAATCAGTGTCACTGCTAATCTGTCATCTAATGGCAAATTTCTTAGCTCCCTGTTCTTTGATGGTGATGATGAAAGGAAATGCATTTCTATTTTATCTGTTTTACAGTGCACATTCCAATTTTTGAATCCCAACATGTACTCTTTGTAATAATAATCATAATAATAATAATAATATAAAGTCCTGTGTCTCTCCTTTCCTTCTCATTACATTGGAATACAAGTCCATTGTCATTCTAGTTTCCCTTTGGAATGCAGTGTGGAATGTAGAAAAGGAGGAAAAGGAAGAAATAATAATTATTATATACCAAGTAATATTTTAACCATGAAAAAGACATTAGTTTTTCTTTTTTGCTTTTGTATGTTAAGGGTAATATTGGAGAAAATGGATTATAGTGAAGCCATCTTCACTGTGATTCATCAATCTTAAGAGTAGGAGGTCACATCTACTCTTCTCTTAATGATTGGTCTCTAAGTGGCATGGCCTTTTGTGCCATGAAAATGCAGTTAGCTCCTTGAAAATTACATTTAGTGGGAAGACAGAAAATGTGCTTATTGTTCGTAATAACTTAAAATGACAGAGATGTGAAATTATTTAGGCTTCCTCTTTGTGCAGAAATAAAGTGGTTTCTCCTTTATTCATATAGGTACTGTAGTCCTCTTTCTATACAATTAGAATTAAACAATATAAGTTTGTGGTTTGGAAACTTACCGTTTACAAGAAAAGCCAGAAACTATTGCTTGATTATATTCTACTCAGGCAAAGTAAGGCCAGCGAGGCAGGAAAGCTTCAGTTCCCAATCTGAGTTACAAATTACCTAGTTTAAATAATTGGATAATCAACAAGATAATTGCAACAGCTAGATTGATTTTTTTCTGTTAATATGTTGATTCCTCAATATTTAAATTGCAGTGATTATCATACTTGATAGGCTCAGTCACAGACCTCCACTGGGCTTTGCTGTTTCCATGGGACCTTTTCCAGTTTTTCAAATTATTCTTTCCTTCATCCTGTTTGTGGGTCGTTATTATTCTCTCTTTCTTATTCTTCCTGGAAACTGGAAGAAGCCAGTGCTTGTAACTTTGTGTGCTTAGAAACCGGAGGTGAGTCTTTTTAATTTTAGGCCCTAAAACAAACAAATAAACAACAACAAACATCCATCTAAATTAGCATGGAAGATGACATTTTTCTGATCACTAGCACAGCAGAGTAATACTTGCTTTAAGTACAACTCATTTTTGGACAATTTCTACTCTATTGTTTTCACTAAAATTCCAGTCCTGTTGTCAAAGTAGTGCAGACAGTCATGGGTTTCCTGTTTACTATTTTGCACAAAGGTTACAAAGGAGAAAAATAAAATAGCTGAAAAAATTGGAGTACAATCACTGAGCATGGCTTACCTGCTCACAGTTCTGCATGCAGCATGACCTCATTCTTGCAAAATCTTTAGAGTTCAACAAAATTTCTTGATTGCTCATTGAAATACAGGAAAAATTATTATGTTAATTAGCTATTTTTTAAAGGAAGAAGTCTATATCCCTTGGGAATTCTACTTTATTCTTTTAAATATATAATGCATAATTCTGCAGTATTTCTAATAGGAATCACTGAAGAGGGTAGATGAGGAATCTCACAACTGCTGCAGACTGAACCCTCCTTGAGATTTGCTAGTATTGCTGGTGAAATACTATGTTCATCTGACAAGTGATCTTCTTGGCTGTCCTATTATTTTTGAAAAATTAGACAAACAAGTAATAGATACATTTTATAGCTTTAAGAATCAGCAAAATTCATTTTCTAGTTATGCAAACTCAAAATAAAAACAACCTAAATTCAGGAGTTAATAGATATCTAAGTTGCCAATGTACTACTTGTATTTTTTTAAGCATAAGAACAAAGTATTCCTGACAATAAGTCATAAATGATAAAAAAAAAAAAGAGACCAAACAAACAAAATGTATACTTTTTGTAAACAATGTTTCTTTAGATTTCCAAAGAAGGACATTTTAAGTTAATAGTTAAATTATGGAAAGAATATATATATATATATATATATATATATATATATATATATATATATATATATATATATATATTCCTATGATGTACACACACATATCATTATACACATACGTACATATAGTACACACACATACATATATTGAACCTTTTTCACATTCAAAATGAGGAATTGCATCCTTGTATATTTAGTGAACCAATCTTTTTATATATGAAAGCTAACCTTCTTGAAGGAAACCTACTTAAGGGAAAGAAAGTAGTTAGTGGAGTTATTAACAATTTGGCTTTAGATTTAAGCTGAAATACATGGTCCAGACTCAGTTTTTAATTTAGAGTAATTAGTTTTCTATAAAACAGATAATCAAAATAGTTGTCTTCGCTGTGTCCAATGACAATCTACTGAGATAATCCATTGTAAACCCCTTGGTCTCCATTCTACCACGAGAAAATACTTGATGCAATGGAAATATTTATTATTCATAAGAAGACTGCTTCTGAAACCATATTGCTATTATTATAAATGCAGTATCAAATGTAGAATATTTGTGGCAAGCAAACTGGCATTACTTGTCTTTTCATTTGTTCCATACAAGCACAAGTTCATAAAATAGATAAAAATGTAAATCTATTGCATGTCTGTATTATAATAATAAGTTGAACTAAATTCTTTTTTCAGTCATTAGTCTTCCAGCACCCATTAAATGTGATTGAGTATAGATAAGCTCAACTTCAAGAGGTGTTCTGTCATCCAACAATGTCTTGCAGTAGTAGACTTACCTTAAGAATAGGTTTGCATTTTGCAGTTGGTTTGATAGTGTTTCTGTTGGATTGGACTTAAAGCCTCCATGTAAAACTTATGTACTTTGGTGACATATTTCATACTCCCATTTCCTAGTCTTTAAAATATACTTAGGTTTTCTTCATTCTCTGCAAAAATGGTGAAGGTGATTGACAGCTGTGAATACAGTTAGTAGGCCAGGCTTCCTGCTGCTTCTGTTTTCCTTTCAGTGTGAACACTCAGTCAAGTTCCCTGCTCAGAACTTCAGAGCCTTTCTTATCTCCCACATCACCACTTCAGCCTGTACTTCCACTTTTCATACAACCGTAATGAATTCTTGCTCATTAAGTCTTGCTTCCATAACCACAGTTTAAATGTTCTATGTGTCTATTATTTTTACAATTGCAAATGTCAATGTTTTTTAAGAGGGAGCACCTGAAAGCTATAGGATTGTTACTTTATGTGGTTTGTAAACTTAAAGAAAAAAAGGACAGGATATGTAAAAAATTATTTTTGAGTGAACTGTCAGAAAAATTATTTGCCTTGTGGATTACAGTGATTAACATAATATGATAAGATAATTAATTTGTCATTTTTCTTTTTTTTTTTTTTTTTTTTTTTTTTTTTTTATTAATTTATTCTTGTTACATCTCAATGTTTATCCCATTCCTTGTATCCTCCCATTCCTCCCCCCCCCCCCATTTTCCCATTATTCCCCTCCCCTATGACTGTTCCTGAGGGGGATTACGTCCCCCTATATATTCTCATAGGGTATCAAGTCTCTTCTTGGCTACTTGCTGTCCTTCCTCTGAGTGCCACCAGGTCTCCCCCTCCAGGGGACATGGTCAAATGTGAGGCACCAGAGTATGTGAGAAAGTCGTATCACACTCTCCACTCAACTGTGGAGAATATTCTGACCATTGGCTAGATCTGGGAAGGGGTTTAAAGTTTACCTCCTGTATTGTCCTTGGCTGGTGCCTTAGTTTGAGTGGGACCCCTGGGCCCAAATCTGCCTATCATATTGTTCTACTTGTAGATTTCTAGGACCCTCTGGATCCTTTTATTTTGCTGTTCTCCCATGCGTCTCTCATTTAGAGTCCCAATAGGATGCCTTCCCCTCTGTCCCAGTTTCCTGGTAAGTGAAGGCTTTCGTGGGACATGCCCCTTGGGCTAGTATGCAGATATAAGTGAGTATATACCATTTGATTCTTTCTGCTTCTGGGTTAACTCACTCATTATGATCATTTCTAGCTCAATCCATTTATCCACAAATTTCGGGAATTCCTTGTTTTTAATAGCTGAGTAGTATTCCATAGTGTATATGTACCACAGTTTCTTTATCCACTCTTCTACTGAGGGACACTTAGGCTGTTTCCACGTTCTGGCTATTATGAATAAGGCTGCTATGAACATGGTTGAGCAAATTTTCTTGTTGTGTGCTGGAGCATCTTCTGGGTATATTCCAAGGAGTGGAATAGTTGGGTCTTGAGGAAGCCCTATTCCCATTTTTCTGAGATAGCACCAGATAGATTTCCAAAGTGGCTGTACTAGTTTGCATTCCCACCAGCAATGAAGAAGTGTTCCTCTCTCCCCACATCCTCGCCAGCATGTGGTGTCGCTTGAATTTTTGATCTTAGCCATTCTGATGGGTGTAAGATGGAATCTCAGAGTTGTTTTGATTTGCATTTCCCTGATGACTAAGGAGGTTGAGCATTTCTTTAAGTGTTTCTCAGCCATTTGATATTCCTCTGATGAGAATTCTCTGTTTAGTTCCAAGCCCCATTTCTCAATTGGGTTATTCGGTTTGGTGGTGTTTAATTTCTTGAGTTCTTTATATATTTTGGATATTAGACCTTTGTCAGATGTAGGGTTGGTGAAGATTTTTTCCCAGTCTGTAGGCTGTCGCTTTGTTCTCTTGACAGTGTCTCCTGCCTTACAGAAGCTTCTCAGCCTCATGAGGTCCCATTTATTAATGGTTGACATTAAGGCCTGGGCCGTTGGTGTTCTGTTCAGGAAGTTGTCTCCTGTGCCAATATGTTCCAGGCTCTTTCCCACTTTTTCTTCTAAGTGAGTTAGTGTCTCTGGTTTTATGTTGAGGTCTTTAATCCACTTGGATTTGAGTTTTGTGCAAGGTGACAAATATGGGTCCAGTTTCATTTTTTTACACATAGACCTCCAGTTAGACCAGCACCATTTGTTGAAGATGCTATCCTTTTTCCATTGAATGGATTTGGCTTCTTTGTCAAAATCAAGTGACCATATGTGTGTGGATTCATATCTGGGTCTTCGATTCGATTCCACTGATCAACCAGCCTGTTGCTGTGCCAGTACCATGCTGTTTTAAGTACTATTGCTTTATAGTACAGTTTGAGATCAGGTATGGAGATTCCTCCGGAGCATCTTTTATTGTACAAGATTGTTTTAGCTATTCTGGGTTTTTTGTTTTTCCATATGAAGTTCAGAATTGAACTTTCAATGTCTTTAAAAAATTGTGTAGTTATTTTGATAGGGATTGCATTGAATCTATAGATTGCTTTTGGTAGGATGGCCATTTTTACTATGTTAATTCTCCCGATCCATGAGCAAGGAAGATCACGCCATCTTCTCAGGTCATCTTCAATCTCTTTCTTCAGAGTTTTGAAATTTTTTTCATACAAGTCCTTCACTTGCTTAGTTAGGGTAACTCCTAGATATTTTATATTGCTTGTGGCTAATGTGAAGGGTGTGGTTTTCCTAATTTCTTCCTCTGCAAGCTTGTCATTTGTGTATAGGAAGGCTACAGACTTTTTTGAGTTAATTTTGTATCCAGCCAATTTGCTGAAGGTGTTTATCAGCTTTAGGAGTTCTCTGGTGGAGTTTTGAGGGTCACTTATGTACACTATCATATCATCTGCAAAGAGGGATAATTTGACTTCCTCCTTTCCCATTTGGATCCCCTTGATCTCCTTTTGTTGTCTTATTGCTCTGGCTAGAACTTCGAGTACTATATTGAAGAGATATGGAGAGAGTGGGCAGCCTTGCCTTGTTCCCGATTTGAGAGGAATTTCCTTGAGTATCTCACCATTTACTTTGATTTTGGCTATTGGCTTGCTGTATATAGCCTTTATTATGTTGAGGAAAGTGCCTTGTATCCCCGCTCTCTCTAAAACTTTAAACATGAATGGGTGTTGAATTTTATCAAATGCTTTCTCTGCATCCAAGGAGATAATCATGTGGTTTTTTATTTTCAGTTTGTTTATATGATGGATTACATTGATGGATTTCCGTATATTAAACCATCCCTGCATGCCTGGAATGAAGCCTACTTGGTCATGATGAATGATATCTTTGATGTGCTCCTGTATTCGTTTTGCAAGTATTTTATTTAGTATTTTTGCATCTATGTTCATAAGAGAAATTGGTCTGAAATTCTCTTTCTTTGTTGAGTCTTTGTGAGGTTTAGGTATCAATGAGACTATGGCCTCATAGAATGAATTTGGTAATTTTCCATCCATTTCTATCTTTTGGAGTAGCTTGAAGAGTATCGGTATTAGCTCGCCCTTAAAGGTCTGGTAGAATTCTGCACTGAAACCATCTGGCCCTGGGCTTTTTTGGTTGGGAGACCATCGATGATTGCTTCTATTTCTGTCGGGGAAATGGGACTATTTAACTTGTTTATCTGTTCTTCACTCAACTTTGGCAAGTGAACTTGATCAAGAAAATCGTCCATTTCCCTTAGATTTACAAATTTTGTGGCGTATATGCCTTCAAAGTAGGATCTTATGATTCTTTGAATTTCATCAGTGTCTGTTGTTATGTCTCCCTTTTCATTTCTGATTTTGTTGATTTCAATACTGTCTCTCTGCCTTTTAGTTAGTTTGGCTAATGGTCTGTCTATCTTGTTGATTTTCTCAAAGAACCAGCTTTTGGTTTTGTTGATTCTTTGGACTGTTTTCTTAGTTTCTAATTTGTTAATTTCAGCCCTGAGTTTGATAATTTCCAGGCGTCTATTCCTCTTGGGTGTTTCTGCTTCTTTTTTTTCTAGGGCTTCCAGTTGTGTTGTTAAGATGCTTATGTGCGATGTTTCCAATTTCTTTTTAAAGGCACTTAGTGCTATGAATTTCCTCTTAGCACTGCTTTCAATGTATCCCACAAATTTGGGTATGTTGTTTCTTCATTTTCATTGAATTTCAGAAACTCCTTGATTTCTTTCTTTATTTCTTCCCTGACCCAGGTGTCATTTAGCAGAGAGTTGTTTAGTTTCCACAAACGTGTAGGCTTTTGTTATTTCTGTTGTTGTTGAATTGCAGCCTAAGAGCATGGTGATCTGATAGGATACAAGGTATTATTTCAATCCTCTTGTATCTGTTGAGGCTTGCTTTGTGACCTACGATGTGATCAATTTTGGAGAAGGTTCCATGGGGTGCAGAGAAGAAGGTGTATTCTTTCTTGTTTGGGTGAAAGGTTCTATAGATATCTGTTAGATCCATTTGACCCATGGCATTGGTTAATGATGTTATTTCTCGGCTTAGTTTCTGTTTCAATGACTTATCCTTCAGTGAGAGTGGGGTGTTGAAGTCTCCCACTATTATTGTGTGGGGATCGATGTGTGGTTTAAGCTTTTTTAGGAGATCTTTTACATATGTGGGTGCCCTTGTATTGGGAGCATAGATGTTCAGAATTGTGATGTCATCTTGGTTGACTTTACCTTTGATGAGTATGAAGTGTCCTTCCTCATCCCTTTTGATTAATTTTGGTTGAAAGTCTATTTTGTTCGATACTAAAATGGCTACACCTGCTTGCTTCTTGTGACCATTTGCTTGGAAAATTTTTTTCCAACCTTTTACCCTGAGGTAATGCCTTTCATTATGGGTGAGATGTGTTTCTTGGATGCAGAAGAATGTTGGGTCTTGTTTATGTACCCATTCGGTTAGTCTGTGTCTTTTTATTGGAGAATTGAGGCCATTGATGTTGAGAGATATTAATGACCAGTGACTGTTAAGAGTCTTAATTTTGATGTTGTTTCCAGTCGAGCGTTTGTGTAGTTGTGTTTTTGCCATGGGATAGTTATCTATTTCCTGGGTAGTTTTGGTTGTAGCTTGACCCTTTGGGATGGAGTTTTCCTTCTAGTACCTTCTGTAAAGCTGGGTTTGTGGATAGGTACTGTTTGAATTTGTTTTTGTCATGGAATATTTTGTTTTCTCCATCAATGGTTATTGATAATTTTGCTGGGTAAAGTAGTCTGGCCTGGCATCTGTGTTCTCTTAGAGTTTGCAGGATCTCTGTCCAGGCCCTTCTGGCTTTTATGGTCTTTGCTGAGAAGTCAGGTGTAATTCTGATAGGTTTACCATTAAATGTTATTTGGCCCTTTTCCCTTGCAGCTTTTAATATTTTTTCTTTGTTCTGCATGTTTTGTGTTTTGATTATTATGTGGCGGGCAGTTTTTCTTTTCTGGTCAATTCTATTTGGTGTTCTGTAGGCCTCTTGTATGTTTATAGGCATCTCTTTCTTTAGATTGGGGAAATTTTCTTCTATGATTTTGTTGAGAATAGTTTCTGGGCCCTGGAGTCTGATGTCTTCTCTTTCTTCAATGCCTATTATCCGCAAATTTCTTCTTTTCATGGTGTCCTTAATTTCTTGGATGTTTTGTGTCAGGAGTTTTCCAGATTTGGCATTTTCTTTAATGGTTGATTCAATATCTGTGATTGTATCTTCTAGCCCTGAGATTCGTTCTTCCATCTCTTGGATTCTGTTAGAAAAGCTCACCTCTGTGTTGCTCGCCTTCTTCTCTGAGGTCTCACGTTCTCGTTTTTCTTCTGTCTGTGTGTTTATCATTGAATCCATTTTCATTTTCAGATCTTGAACTGATTTTTTGATTTCTTTCATCTGATTTTTTGTATATTCCTGAGTTTCTTCCATTGCCTCTTTATAGGTCTTCAGAGCTTGAACCGTTTTAGTTATTTCTTTCATCTGGTTGTTTGCATTTTCCTGCAATTTTTCCAGTTCCACTCTATGTGCTTCTTTTATGTCTCTCACCTGTTTGTCTGCGTCTTCCTGCATTTGATTACGAATTTTATTTGTTTCCTCCATTATCATCCTCATTACTAAGGATTTGAGGTCATTTTCTTGTATTTCCGTTGTATTTGAGTTCTCTGGGTGGTTTTCTTTGGGATAGCTGGAAACTGGAGACGCCATGTTGTTTTGGGGTTTTTTGCGTATGCTTTTTCGTTGTCCTTTAGACATCTTGCCGTCTTTGTTTTTGTTGGGTAGCTTCCAGAGTTGAATGGAGGGTGTCTGATGATAGATTCACTTGTTTTCTTACGATTTCCCTAGGCTGCGAGCTCAAAGCTTCACTGGTGTGGATGTTAGGAGGTTAGCCCTGTTGTTCTGGTCTCTCACAGCCAGTGATCCTCAGTCCCTCTCTGCTGTGGATCCTGCAATTGTTCTGGGTCTCTGAATGAGCGTTGGGTCAGGCCAAGGTATCCACAGCCTTCTGTGTTCCCTGCCAAGTCCAGCCAGGAGCACTGGGACCGAACCACGGGCAGAACTCAGCTAGATTCTCAGGGCCAGAACCGTCTGCCAAGCTCAGCTAGGGATTTTGGGCCCAAAATGCACACAGGGCCCAGCCAGAATTTTTGGGCTGGGACTACGCACCAAGCTCCACTAGGGCCTTTTGGCCCAAAGTGCGTGCTGTGGTCAGTTATTGACTCAGAGCCCGAACTGACCACCAATCTCAGCCAGGAATTCTGGATTCAAACTGTACACTGTGTCCAACCAGAGTCTTAGAGCTGGTGGAACCGAGAGCTCTGTCCAGCCTGTGCCACAGCAGGAGAACTGCGGCTGCTCTGAGTTAGCGCCAGTGGTGGAACAAGTGCTCCGCCCGGACTGTGTCACCGCAGGGGAGCTGCCGCTGAGCTGAGGTGGTGCCTAGGATGGAACCGAGCACGTCACCAAGCCTGCGCCACAGCAGGAGAACTGCGGCTGCTCTGAGTTAGCGCCAGTGGTGGAACAAGTGCTCCGCCCGGACTGTGTCCCCGCAGGGGAGCTGCCGCTGAGCCGAGGTGGTGCCTAGGATGGAACCGAGCACGTCACCAAGCCTGCGCCACAGCAGGAGAACTGCGGCTGCTCTGAGTTAGCGCCTGTGGTGAAACCAAGTGCTCCGCCCAGACTGTGTCACCACAGGGGAGCTGCCGCTGAGCTGAGGTAGTGCCTAGTGTGGAGCAGCGTGCTCAACTAAGCCTGCGCCACAGCAGGGGAGCTATGGCCACGCTGAGTTAGTGCCTCAGGCAGAATTGTTTGCTGGGCCGGGCCAATACCCGGGACTCTGGGGCCGAACTGTCCGCCGAGTCCAATCTGGGTCCAAAGGCTCCACGCGACCCAAATCCTGCCCCGAGTCCCCTCTCCCGCAGCAATTCCCACCAGCCACCACACCAATCGCCTCCACCGGAAGGCTATGAGCTGCAAACCTCAGCCGCCGCTGCTGGTGCCGCTGGTGCTGCTGCCTCTACCGCTGCCGCTCCGATCAGAGAAAAACCACGCTCCTCCCGTGTGCAGGGGCACGCAGGTCCTCCGCACCCTGGTCCCTCCGAACCGTGGAGCACTCCCGCTGCCGTGATGTTCGGACCTCGGTGTTCCTGGCTCAGAAATCTGTGCAATTCCCTGAATTGTTCACTGGAGCCTCCAAACGCGGTCCACACTGCTCGCCGCCATCTTGGATCCCTAATTTGTCATTTTTCATAATCTGCTTTCAGTAAGAAATCTTTGATTCTGAATTCAAACAATCTCCATGCTCTTAAGGGATATATCAAGTCATACATACAATTCTCTGGGCTTCTAAATACAGCATAGAATTTATTTCCATGCAGTACCAATGGTAAGCTTTACTTATTTATCCTTTGCCTTACAGGAATATGGACGTTTTCAAATCCTGAATACATTGGTAAACTTTCTTCTCTCCTGCATATTTGTAAACATGTTAATTCTATGGCCAAATCATAAATATGCCATGTCTTAGTGTCTTAAAATTGTACTTACTTCCTTTGAAAGTACAATTTGTTTAAAATTTCGTAATAACTTGTCTGTTTCAACCCAAGTAATAAATTATAAGAAAGCATATAAATATTATTTATTAAGTGCAATCTCATTCATTAATTAGTATTTCCAACTTTAACCAATGCTGGTACATACAACAATTTGGTCCTTGTTCTGAAAGCTGGTCAGCCAGTCAACAAAGTAATGTATGCTATTAATTGGTACTTTCCTTGCACAGAACCCACCCCTGATTTCTTTCTAAGTATTGTTCACAGTTTCCCTAATCTGACTTACATTTTTTCTAAATGGTCAAGGGTTCATACTCCTTTAGCTCACTAGATGCTTACAACTACTCTTCTCTCCTAAGCTGCTTTTGAAATTGCTTTGGGGATCTAGCTCTGCCAACACTGCATTCTCTCACCTGTGCATCCGTTCACACAGTGAAGTCTCTGAGCAGATATCCTTAGGTGAACTCTGCAAATACATCAGCTGATTATAGTAACTTTGATGGCCACAGTTTGGAAGCCAGATATATTTGGGCCCATCTTCCACCCTCTAAACAGGCGTTTGTTGCCAACCTATGTGTGTGACTTAAAATGTCACTGTTACGTAGTTCCGTTTGGAATGGACAAACAAACTCTTAAATTTGAGCAGCCCAAAGCTTTAGAATGCCATAAGACTGGTACTAGAGGTTTCTCTTCTTTCTTGTAACCGATATACACAATGTTCCCACTAATGTATTCTCAAAAAGTCTTGAATTATGATTTCATTTACTTTATTACTATAAAAACTACACAAAATGTTTTCCACATTGGAACATGGTAATCCAAGCATTATGAGGCCATGGTCACTTGTATTTGGTTCTAGAATAAACTCTATTCTCTTTGAAAAGCTATGATGTGTGTGTGTGTTTTTTAAAACAAGACCATTGTATTTTGAAAATGTAATACCAATGAAGCATAATATTTAAGTTATACAATAAATTATTGATTTTGTTTATGGACATGATTGTTCCTTTTTTCAAGTTTTGAAATATTTGTCACATGAGATAGCAGACACAAAAGAGAAATAGTTTTTGTCTGAAAAAAGCAATTTCCTGTTTCAGTTAGTGTTAACTAGCTTAGCAGTGATTCCAAATGCTTAACAATGACAATAGAATCCAGACATGAAAACTCTTTGAAGGATTCTAAACATTTCTATAAAATGTCTTTGCCAAATCACAACAATTTTCTGGCAGAATCATTTCAAGTTATTACACATTTTTGATTTTTTATTATCAAACTGATTGGAATTAATTTTGTATGCGCTTTTTTCCCCTCAGTTCCCAGGCACCACCCTAATTGATGCTGTTTCTGCTTCAGTTGATTAGTTTTGCTGTTTATGTGCAATTTGAGGTTTGCAGGGAAACAATGATAAGCAGATTGAGTGTCAGAAAGTTTGTCAGCATGTCGCTTTCCTGTCTAAATTGAATATGGAGGGTGAAAATTCATTAAAGCCCACCTTTTGAACATACAAATAAGCAGTCCAGAACACTAACACAAATACTTCAAATACAATGATTACCATCATCATATTTAGTAAAATAATACAAAATAATCAATGTTCTTTCATTACTTTAAAATGTCTCCATGGACCTGGGTATGTTGTTCAGTCAGTACAGTGCTTGCTGTGCAAGCCTGAGGATCTATTTTGACTCCTAGAATCCACATTGAAACCTAGGAGCGTGACCTGTGTCTATCATATGACTGGAATTCTAGGTTACGTAGACATTGTCTCAAGAAGAAGGAGTTGAGTGATTGAGGAAGATTGCTTATGCTGCCCTCTCAGACACACTAATAGTTATATGTAACACACACACACACACACACACACACACACACACACACACACACACATGAAGGGCAAGTATTATAAATAAATTAATAAATATTTACAGTAGGTATAGCGAGGCATCCCCGTCTCCTTAATTTTGAGGGCAGGAAAGGGGACGGCACCCTCCCTGACATGCAATGCTTTCTGTTTCGTTTTGTTTTTTTACCCTTTATTTTTATTTTATTTTGTATTTGCTCTACCATCCTTGTCTAATTTTCATTTCTGCCTTTAAACTACCACTAGAACACCATATTCACTTCCTTGAAGCAAACTGTGTTCGGATATAATCATTGCCTGCATGGATTGTTTGTGGACATCAAAGCACTTGTCAATGACTGGCTTTTCCATTGCTCTGATCTCCCAGCTGCTAAGCATCCCAACAACGAGGCCATGTGGGCAACTGCAGCCTTTCAACTCACAATCAAGCAAACAAGCAGTAAAGGCAGCACAGGAGGAAGAGTTCTGCTCCAGCAGACCAGCTCCAGGAACAGGGTAGAGAGAAGAGAAAGTCTTGGTGGATCCACAGTAGGGAGGGAAAATTAAGCAGGCGGTGAACAGTGGGTTAAGGGAAACCAACCGTTGGTTGAACAACTAGCTAGAGGAACTAGTTGTTGAGCAGAGGTTGAGGAATGGAGGGAAAAGAAATACTGGAGACCCAGGAATATGCACTATAAACTGAAGGTTTTAAAGCCCAGGAGAACTTCATTTTCAGTCGCTCTCACATGCTTATTATCTATCTATCTATCTATCTATCTATCTATCTATCTATCTATCTATCTCTGTCTCTGTCTCAATTGCTGTCTGTTTGACTCTCCTTGGGCCAACCATACATACTATTTTATTTAAAGAGAAGTTTAATTTTTTTCATTACAGATTACATCATGATTTTTCTCATCTTTTACAATCAATGGGGCTTTCAAAAAAAAAAAAAGAAAGAAAGAAAGAAAGAAAGAAAGAAAAGCAAGAGACAGTCTAACAAGCTAATACAAAATATTTTTGTGTAACCTACAATAAAGTATACAGCAAAAATCAATCAATTCCCAAGCAATGGACAGCATAACCTGATTATTATTTCTTAAACAATATTCTGGAAAATTTAATCATAAATTTCCCTGGTCTATCGCCATTGTCTTTACAAGATTGTCATAGCAACATAGCTTGAGCTAACAGTTCTCTAATAAATTAAAAACTTGACTTTCTCCCAGTCCCAAACCTACAGGTGTGTTATCCAAGCCTAGGCTAACTGCCAAGGGGTTCTCTATTGTAAAATATCTGTAAATCTGGGCATTCCAAACCAACTTTTTATTGCTCTCAAAGCGGATTCTAAAGAAACTTTTCTACAGCTAACAGTATCTAGCCAGGTACTGTTATGACAAGGTCCAAACTTTTTTTCCATGCAGTTTCTGATTGAGTGCTCACAATCAGAGCAAATAAACTCTATCATTGTCTCAAGCCTTTGGCCAGATGCCTTCTTTCAATGTTCTCTGTGGGAAAAAGTTTTCTCTGTATGAATTTCCTTAGGGCTGAGAAATAAAGAAAAAAAAAAAAAAAAAAAAGCAGTTTTAGGAGAAAGGGCAGACTTTTAGATAAAATTTCACCTGGACCATACATATATTTAAGGGCAGTGGTGATAAGCCAGACTTTGGAACTTTGTCAAGCAAAGCCTCATCAGCTATTCTGGATGTCTAGTGAGCATGCTGGACAGTTGGAGATCTCTGGAACTTTGTTAAGCAAAGCCTCTACAACTTATCCTCATGTTTGTGATGAAGGAATAGCAAACTAAATACAAATCAGAATATGAGCCCCAAGCATTTTTCCTCAGGAATTTAATTTAGAGATTTGCTTACTTTCTCATCATATGAGGAGTTAGTGACACAAGAATTTGACAAGTCTTTACTAAAAAATAAAATTACTCCCTGAATATTTAAATTGGAAAAAGACAACACAAACCTCACAGTAACAGTATGGATTATTTTTGTGTTATTTTTACAATTCTGCTTCCACATCCTTTAAAACTTCCCTCCGTTTTCTTAGATCTTTGGTCATATATGATTGCTACAGGGGTCCACTTGTTTTCAAAAACTCAGAGTGCTTGAGTTTATAGACTTCTGATCAAGAAAAAAAAAACATCAACACACCACAGGGCCCTAGACCAAGTCTCAGAAACTACTTACCAAAAGCCATCTCTACAGACTCCAGAGAAGACTCCCCAGTTCCCTTATGTGCCAGTCATACTCAATTGACGGATTCCTCTGTTAAGTTACACTGGCCATTTCCCACTGCCTAACTGCTAAAGTACTTGAAAATACTAGGTTCCTTTGCTAGTTCCAAATACCCCTTCCTATCCTTCTATAGAATTAACAGGCATAGGGAGCTGACAGGAAGGGAAAATAATGGGATTTGCATGAAGGCTGAATGATGTAACTCTACACCAATTATTCTAAATCATTGATTTCAGACCAGTGATTATTGATCAGAAGTTCTAAGCCAATGATTCTAGAATAGATATGACTGGTCAATTTTTACTTTTGGCATTGATTATTGAAGAATTTTATTAAGAGATGTTTCAGATTAACCTTTGGACTACTTTTTTTCTCATTTGACCAACAGTCTGATAGCAAATAAAGTCAGCTAGATTTCAAACTTTATTTAGAGGACACCTCCATACTCACTTTTCCCCTTGTGGTCACAGCCTGAAATACCACAATCTTGGCTGTCAAAAATCTTCTCGCATCGTTCTAACTGGATTCTTTTCTGCATTTCAGTTTATTCAATACAATAGTTATAATGATCTTGTTATAATATATGAGTCAAATCATATACTTATTATTCCTTTTTGTACTAAAACATTCCCATTAACCATCGCATCTCACTAAGAGTAACATCCAAATTCATTAAGATGGCTTTAAAGTCTATAGTCCACCATGTCCAGCAGAGCAGTCACATCTACTTGTGGCTGCAGAGCATCCGAAAATGTCATAATCCAAACTGAGGTGTCCTGCAAATAACAAATACATGGCAGGTTCATAAAGTAAAATTAATATATGTCAAAAATCATTTTATTGATTTTCATATTATCATAATTTTCATGATGATAGTCTAAATAATCTAAAATTATAATTACTTTCATGTGCCTGATTTCCTTTATGATATGGCTTTTGCAGAAGGTGTGCTGTGCTTATACATGTGGCCAACACTACGTGCCACTGGACAGTACTACTGCAAACAGTGCAAGCTCTAATGTATTCTTCACCACATCTCCTGCTAATACTTCCCTGTTTCTCACTGAACTGTCTTTCTTGTTCTTGTGCATACCAGGCATGCTCCTGCCTCAGGGTCTCTGTGGTTGGTTTAGAAGTTTCTTTCCCCTGACATCCTGTGGTATCTTTATCACTTCCTTTAGGCTTTCCCCTACTGTTTGCTTTTCAGTGAAACCATCCATGCTATTTGATCTAAAATTGCAATCCATGAAATTTTGTACTCTGCCTTCCTCTGTTCTTTTCTTCTGATTCGTATAACACAGATATATCATACGGAGCAAGAAGAATGCTAAGATAACTCTTCAGCTGTAGCATGACAATGGAAGATAGTTTGTAGAGTTTACTCAAATATTTTTTTTTTTTTTAAACATAGGCATATAGCTAGAGATGTAGGCATGAAGTAGTACTCAGGGATTCAGATGGGGCTGATTTTCATAATTGTGATGTGAATCTCTGATTACATAAGGTCAGAGCTACACATCCTACATTGTGACCATGTTGTCCTATTTCTAGCCTGTAAAGGGATCAGGGCAGAGTAGATAAAGGAATTTACAGTAGAGACTGAAGTAGAGCTGAAGACTTTCCTTGCAGTGAGCACTTCTTTTTCTTACAAATGGTACTTTGTTGAGAGTGAAAAGCATGAGAAGGGGCATGTCTGGGTTGTCAGCAACATGGGGAACCTGTAGTTAGTAGCATATTTTTCTATTAAAACCATAACAAGTATCAGAGAAAGAGATCTTAAGATGAATAAATAAATAAATAAATAAATAAATAATATTTAAAAAGAGAAATGGGTTACTTTGGAAATAAAAATGAATCTGCTAGTATTGAACTCGGTGTGCAATAATTTAATATATGATGTTAATATTTGGAGTACCTTATTAAAATCTAAATGAAGTTCTTTTTTATTTTTTTTTATTAATTTATTCTTGTTACATCTCAATGGTTATCCCATCCCTTGTATCCTCCCATTCTTCCCTCTCTCCCATTTTCCCATTATTCCCCTCCACTATGACTGTTCCTGAGGGGGATTACCTCCCCCTGTATATGCTCATAGGGTATCAAGTCTCTTTTTGGTAACCTGCTGTCCTTCCTCTGAGTGCCACCAGGTCTCCCTCTCCAGGGGACATGGTCAAATGTGAGGCACCAGAGTACATGAGAACGTCATATCCCATTCTCCACTCAACTGTGGAGAATGTTCTGACCATTGGCTAGATCTGGGTAGGGGTTTAAAGTTTACTGCCTGTATTGTCCTTGGCTGGTGCCTTAGTTTGAGCGGGATCCCTGAGCCCAAATCTGTCTACAGCCACTTTGGAAATCTATCTGGTGCTATCTCAGAAAAATGGGAATAGGGCTTCCTTAAGACCCAGCTATTCCACTCCTTGGAATATACCCAGAAGATGCTCCAGCACACAACAAGAAAATTTGCTCAACCATGTTCATAGCAGCCTTATTCATAATAGCCAGAACATGGAAACAGTCTAAGTGTCCATCAGTAGAAGAATGGATAAAGAAACTGTGGTACATATACACTATGGAATACTACTCAGCTATTAAAAACAAGGAATTCCCAAAATTTGTGGATAAATGGATTGAGCTAAAAATGGTCATAATGAGTGAGTTAACCCAGAAGCAGAAAGACTCAAATGGTATATGCTCACTTATATCTGCATACTAGCCCAAGGGGCATGTCTCAGGAAAGCCTTCACTTACCAGAAAACAGGGACAGAGGGGAAGGCATCCTACTGGGACTCTAAATGAGAGAAGCATGGAAGAATAGCAAAGTAGAAAGATCCAGAGGGTCCTAGAAACCTACAACTAAATGAAGTTCTTATTTCAAAAATAGTTAATGGGATTGATAATTGTTTCTGTTGTAAAAAATTAAACTGTATATGATTTTTTAGCTTAAAAGTTCAAGACAATCTCGTATAGAGCAAGTTTCAAGCAAAGTAAAGCTCAGGTCTAGGCCTGTTGGTATACACCTTTAATACCAGCACTTAAAAGACAAAGGCATTCAGATCTCTGAGTTCTAATCAGTGCTATTCAGGCAGTTTGGTTTAATCAGTGAGTTGAGTTTCTGGCAGTATAATGGAATTGAGTTTCTGGCAGTTCAGACAGTGGAATTCAGAAGCAGTTTTACTGGGAGAGTTTTACAGAGAAAGAAGGTTTGAAAAGGGACCAATCTAGATACAGTGAAGGCAGAATGAGCCAGAAAATGAGGAGCCAGAAAATTAGAAGAGATTGCTAGGCTTAATTTGAGGCCAAGCAGAGCAATTCAGTCAGAGGTCAAGAGAGAAGTTAGATTCAACAGTCAGCTGGGAGAGAAGGATGAGGCAGAACAGCTGAGTTGAGCCAGCCAGAAATTTCAAAAAGAGCTAGAAAGGGTGAACTTATTCATCAGTAAGTCTTAGAGGCTGAAAATATTCTCAGCCTAGATTAGACTGTATGTAGGCTAGAAGCTTCTAGGACTAGATTAGCCAATGGAAGTAGTAAACCTAGGAGATAACAATTACATCCATCAGGTGAATGAAAGATACTTCAACAGCTACCTCTTTTTCCCTGATTGTCTAGGCCTGCCGGACAATCAGCTGAGACCCTCGGACCCCTAGAGAGAGAATGGGGGACAAGAGTCGCAAAGAATGGACAGCAAGTCAAGGAATCTGATCAAGCTGACAAAATTTTATTTTCTCAAGCTGCTTATATACTTTAAAAGCAGAATGTAGGGAGTGGGGTGAGGATGAGAAACCACTCCAGAAACCTGGTTGACTGAGAGAGCCATGTCAGGTGGGTGTCTATGCGACCGTGACCATAGATCCACATCTGGTTCATGAAAATCCGAGAACAATAAGGTTCCAGGGTGATTGTGGAGAAGTCTTTGTGAAGAAGAAGGAAGTGTAAGAAGGCCTGAGAGGACCTAAGTTTGTGGAGCCAAAGTAGTTTGAGCTGAGCAGAAATACAAAGCCGCCCCTGGCACCTGATGCTCACATGGTGTCTTTCTTTGGCTTTTAAATTTTACACACTTTAAAATTATATATAGTAAGCCAACGTGCTTCACAAAGTCTTGTTACTTTTCCTTTTGTTTTCACAACAAAGCTGCTTGGAGACTCAGTTTTCAGTTGTCTTCCTCCATTTCTCATCTTTGCAGGTATGTTATCATGTACATCTGACTTCTGCTGTTAAAAAACAAAACAAAACAAAACAAAACAAAACAACAACAAAAAAAAAACTACATTCTCTCAGCTCCGAGAGACTCCTTACTAATGCTTTAACATCTGTCCACTGAGAGGGCTTTAACTTCTACTGTCCTTCATCCTTTTAATAATTCTCCCTGGCCTGATGTCTTTTCGCTGTTTTTGTCTTCTCACTTTCTTCTAGAAACTGGACTTCCTTGAGTTTTACCATTGGTTTTTGCAGCAAACCTAGAAACCCTGTTCAGATCTAGCCAATGGACAGTTCATTCTCCACCATTGTGGGGAGAGCGGGCACTGCCTCTGACATGAACTCCAGTTTGGTCACTTTACCTTGGTGGAGAGGTCCAGCACAGAGGAAGGGGAAGCAGGCTGTCTGGAAGGGACCTGATAGGCTGTGGTAATAGGGTAGGGAGGAGGTCAGATATCTAGGGGAGGGGAATAGGACGAAAGAGGGAGGAAGGTGGAGGATAGGATGGTGTAAGTTAGGGGATAACAATCGGGATATAATCTGACTAAATTATAAAAATAAAGAATCAATAGATAGAAATGAAACCATAAATGTCAAATGGGATAATATAAATAAAAGTTTGATTGTTACAGAAAATATTATTTATTTATACATTTTACATCTGTATCTTGCCCTCTCCCCACTCTCTTCATAGGGCCATCCTTCCACTCTCTCCACCCCTTCCTCCCTCCTTTTCTCCTGAAAAAAGGGACACATTCCCTACCAACCTGCTATGGCACACCAAGTCACATCAGGAATAAGTGCATCCTCTTCCACTGAGGCCAGAAAATGCAGCCGAACTAAAGGAGATTGACCCAAAAGCAGGCAACAGAGTCCATGTCAGAAATGCCCCCAGCTCCACTTTCTAGGGCACCCACATTAAGACCAAACTGCCCATCAGCTACATACTCTTTGGTTGGTGGTTCTGTGCTGTGAGCCCACATGGGCCTTGGTTAGTTGATTTCGTTGGTCTTCTTATGAAGTTCTTGTCACCTCTTATGAAGTTCTTGTCCCCTTTGAGTACATCGATCCTTCCCCCTATTCTTGCACAAGACTTGCCAAGCTCAGCTTAATGTTTGGCTTGGGTCTCAGCATCTGTTTTCATCTGCTGCTGGGTGGAGCCACTCAGAGGATAGCTATGCTAGTCTCCTGTCTGCAAGCATAGCAGAATATCATTGATAATGTTAGGGGCTGGCTTTCTCTCATGGGTGGGTCTCAACTTGGGCCTTACCATCAGTCTTTTTATCATCCAGTGGAGATCCTAATTCCATGTCTTTAAATTCAGAGCTGCTAATCCCTATACTTCATTGTCCACAAAAACAGCCCATTTTCTCTTTTAATGACACATATCTAGCATTTTTCAGGGTATGGAACTAATTATATGAGTTCCTTTCAATTATTATTATTATTACTATTATCATTATTATTATTATTAATTATTTAGCATAGGTCATAATTATAGTAATAACTAATGTCTTAAGGTTTTTACTGTTGTCACAAAAGACCATGACTAAAAGCAATCTTAGGAGGAAAGACATCATTCCATCTTAAAAACAAAAATCACAGGTCACCTTCCACCACTGAAGTCAGCACAAGAACTGAAGGCAGAACCCATAATGCAGGAACTGGCTCACTCCTCATGGCCTGTGCCCTTCACTTTTTTTTTTTAAGCATCCAGGATCACCTGCCCAGGGATGGTACTGCCCTAGTGAGCTGGGTCTTGCCCCTCAATCATTAATCAAGAAAATGGCCCACAGGCCAATCTGGTGGAGGCATTTTCTCAACTGAAGTTCCTTCTTCTCAAATGACTTGCGATTGTATCAAATTGACATCAAAGTAGCCAAAATAACTGATAACCTCATGGTTTTTTGTTTGTTTGTTTTTTGTTTTAGGTAAGGAGAAAACAGGGTAACAAATAACAAGGGACTATTATGTTAGTGTGTGTCTGTATTGCTGATATGTACGATTACTTCTCCTTGTATGCTTTTTCCTAAAGGTGGAGTCTTTCTTCCAAAGGATTCTGCTTCCTTAAGTCAACATCTCAGTCAATACTCACTTCAGCCATACAGCCTCTCAAGTGAGGGATGTGAGAATCCTTCTGGGTTTTGTTTGTTTCTGTTGGTTTTAGCAGTGCTGGGGATCAAGCTTAGATTTCTATACAAGTTAGAAAAAGGAAAACACATTAAAATGACTGTGATAACATTTATAAAATCTGTGATAAGTTTTCTATACTGAGCAGATTATATTCAGGAGTGTATGTGCATAGATATACATAAATGAATATAATAACAATTAATAATAAAAGAGGCTGTGAATTTGAAAGAGAACAAGGAAGCCTATGGGAAGGTTGGAGTGGGGGAAGGAAAGGAAGAAATGTCGTAAGTATATTATAGTCTCAGAAATATTTTAAGTATGTAAAGGAGTGGGTCTAGTGACAGAATGGATGCTATTCACTGCCTCTTTACTATTGGAAGTACTGTCTATGTTTTGAAAGTATAAAACAGAATCTGAAGTTTTAAAAATTAATTCGTGATGGGAGACTTCAAAATTTCCTGCCAAAAATATTAATGTGGTCCTTTCTTTTGAAGTTGTATGTTTTCAGACACTTAGCAAGGTTTAGGTATACATCACCAGTGAACAAGCATGGCTTATTTTAAATACATATTTTGTTTTAATGACAACATTGTTATATTCAATATCAATTTGTATGTCTTTGGTAGTTGATAAAATCTGAATTAAAAACAAATCACAGAAGGTTGTCCTTAATATCATGCTTCTTTTATACAGCTCACAATAAAGACATTGAGGCTGAATTGCTTTTGTCCAATTACATGTATTTTTATATGCAAAAGGGCATGGATTAAAAGGGGACATTACAAACATTAATTATACTTTCACTTTTGCTATTTTCTTACAAGGTTTAGCTATCTATGGTCGTCCTTCTATTTAAAGCTACTGTCTGGAAATAAAAAAAAAAAAAAAGTGTGTATCATCAGCCAAGTATAATGGAAAGGGAATTGTCACTGTGCCCATGGCAAGGACTGCAAGAAGTGGAAGCCTTGTGCAGTGGGTTAATTGAGCAGAAGAATATAAACCAATGCACACCTGAATATGAAATTGAGAGCAACCACTAGTCCGTGATCCCTACCCATAGGCCATGCTTCTCACATAGAGAACAAGTTTCACTGGCATGCAAAGAGACAGAGCAAATGATGCCTACCTCTGTCTGACTTTACCAAGTTAAGATTGTTGGAAAAGGTATACATCGCTCTGTGAGTGAATTATAACCAGCCCCACCTTAAACTTTGCACTGAAGCCTTTCTTTGAACTTGGAGAGACTTTATGATCTGTCCATCAGAGAAAGGAGACTTTTCACTTTTTACCCTAGCAAATTAAAATATCAAATGTAGTGAATTCTTGCTATGCAATCTGTTAGTTTAGACCCTTTTCACTTTTATACTACAAAACCCCGCAGGATTCAAGATCTTGGAAATTACTAACTCAACCTCTTTCAATATTTTTCATTCCATAAATGTAGGGAAACAAAAAATAGTTTTAAGGGAGAGTTTCTTTTCTAAGAGTAAAGTGTCTCAGAATGTTTTTATGGGGAAAAAATATCAGAACAAAGATATTACAATGCTAAATGAAAAAAATTATTAGGCATACTATAATTAGGTTTCTTTGTAAGCCAGAAATAGTTTTCATAATTTCAAATTAGAATTGGGGCTGAGCATCATTTCCTTAATGTTTTTCAGAGAACATTTCTTAAAGATGTGGCCACCAAACCCTAGTTTCCAGGAAAAGAGCAAATGCATATTTTTAGTTTGGTTAAGGCTCTGAATCAATGACATTTATGAGTATTTTGCTATTTATTCAATTGTTTTTAATTGTGAAATAGTAATTATCTCAGGTTTACTAATAGAAAGTGCTCATTATTGGTGTCGTAATGTTTGCAGAGTAACTACATATAGTCCTTATACTCTCACAGAAATTGCTATTGATTTTGGCACATTATCTGCTATATATGTATGTATGTGATTAAATAGTGCAGATGTGCTTATAGATTTTTTTCCCCCTAGAAAAATCAGCGCTAATATGTTGAACTGTCTTTATCTCTATGGGTGTTTTCAAATGCAGGTTGGGAAAAGGCAGTTGTAGGTCTCTCTGTATAGCAGGAAAAAAGAGGATTTCAGTTCTCTCTGAGTATTGTTTTGGTTGAAACAACTTACTCCTTGTGATCTGATCATTCCATTTGCTTTTATTATATTAGTGGAGGGTAGTGTCTGATTCCTTGTAGGAGAAAAGGATTGCCTTTGTCATTATCATCTTTTCTAGATTAAATATTATGACATTGTACAGTCGATATACATATAAATCTTAACTTCATGGCCAAAGTGCACCTGTAATGTGGCTGCAGAAATTCATGTTTTTATTTTTGTCTCTCATATAAAATGCCCACCTCTAATATAAAAACAGTCTATTGTACTGTTGAGAGCACAAGCAGAAGACCTCAGTGCAGAAATCTGGGAAGAAGCCAAACCAGAGACTAGATATTGACCATGTCTAAGACCTTTCCCATCTGTGTGACTCAAAAACTAATTCAGCTGTTTGAAAAGCCTTCTTCTGTAATATCAGATATATATCAAAGCTCATTTCAGACTTACGTATAAATTTTTAAAACAGCTATTTGAAATTATAATCAGTTTGTCATTCTCACACAAAAGTACTTAAAAATTCTTAGAATTCTACATGGTAACTAAGAACTGAGCTTTCCTGCTTCTATTGAATAGTCCCAATGCACTGAACACATGGATCTTAGCAGACCCAAAGAAACACAAAGGCTTCACAATGTTAACAGTTCCACCATGGAGACACACAGGTTCTGAGGGTTTCTAGGTGAAGAAAGAATGAGATTGCCTCAAGAGAGGGCATACAAGCTTCAGAAAATATGGGTTTCATGTGGGTATAGAAGGGCATGAGCAGTAAGCTAGAGTAGGGAATTAAAATGATAATTGAAATACCACAGGCAAGTACGTAAGAAAATTTTATATATACACAGCAAACCATAAACTCTCTATAGGTGATGCTGCTTTCTCTTTTAGACATGTGCTTGGTACTATAGTCAGCCCTATAGACAGAAAATATAGAAGGTATGTTTTGTGATGACTGAAAGCTGTAGTTATGTTTGAACAGATAATTCCAGTAACTAGTGTTAGCTTTTTTTGATGCAGGATGTGTGCTAAGACAGCACAGAAGTGAAACCTCCTACCTGACCCTGGGGAAGGCAGCACTTGGATTTTTGTCTGATAAAATGAGTAAAATTTTATCTCAGGTAGGAAGTGCCAGAGGGAATTAAACAGCAAAGGCAAGAAAAGGCTGAGTGCATAAGGCAAGAGTCTGGAATCTATTATTGTATTAAAACACCAGATAATATGACATAGGAAGCTAAAGAGAAAGTTGAGGGCTTCTTTTAGAAACTTAATTTTAATCTTTAGGCTTCAAGGGAGGTAGTATTAGCTTCTCCACTGGAAGATGAGTTAATAAGATCTTTATTTTAGATATGTACAGGATGCAAATTGGGAACACAGGTGTGAGTTTGAGTGATTGGTCAGGATTTTTTCTAATAACCAAAGGAAGAAGAAACAAAATTCAAAAACAAATAAAGAGAGATGAGGAGAAAACTTAACCAGATATTTTTCTGAGGAAACATTGGTAGTATTTTGTGATTCCATGTAAGATTGTAAAAATGTCCCTGATTGTTACTCAACAATGTGTCTATATGTGCCGCAGGCCACAAAGAATACTTGAAATATGGTTAGTGGTACTAAGCACATTTTTTATTTTATTTATTTAGAAGATAACTTAAATTGAAATAGGTACCTCAAATATACACAGTGTTCCATTTCCCTGGCCCCAATTTTTAAGTTTACAGGTTTTATCTATTCCTTCACGTACAACTCTAAATATCTCCCCACTCAGATATCTAATCAACACCCTAGATCTAATAGCTGGGCCGCTCTCCTGCTAATAGATTGTCTCGGTCACCCTTGGTTAGTCTTATTGGGTCTTGTTGTACCATTTGGGTTGGTATCACAGGAGTCCTGCATGATTTTAAAGGTAAATGAAAAGGCAGTGGAATTGGGGGAGGGGAATGGAAGAGTGGGGAGCTGGGAGAAGGAGGAAAGGAGGCTGAGGTCAGGGTGTATTATAAGAGAGAAGAAAGAAAAAGAAAAAGAATCTAACTTTAGATCTTCCTTTTGCAACTAGCTTCTTCTATGCCTTCCTCATCTTAGCCAATGGCAACTTCACTTTTCAGTTCTCTCTCAGTCCTTTAGTTTCAGGGTAATATATCTGAGTTGCAAAAAGCCAGAACAGGATCTACTTATTTCCACACATATAGCTGTCCACAATAACAGTTCTCCTAGTATAAATATTGCAGTAGTCATCGGACTAGCTTTCCCTAACTACTTCAAACTTTTTACCTCATGGTAACCTAGGCACAAATGTAGTTCATGATGTGTTATTTGGTCTTCCACACAAAGTCATTTCTAGAATTAAAATGCAAGATCCATGCAATGATCTGGCCCTCAGTTTCTGTCAGCTCATCTGCTTCTGTGCTCATGTTCACTCTGTTTCAACCAACCTGTTTCCTCTTATCCCTTAAAGCCCCAAAGAGACTCCCATGCAGAGTTTTGCCATTTCCTTTGCTTAGAGGCTTTCCTTCTGCACCCTTGCATGGTTTGATTCTTCATCTTCCCTCTGGCCTTACTTGAATCTAAATCTGCTTTAATTTTTTTTTCCTAAGGACTTTATTTATCATTACAACAAATGGACATATGTAAGCTCTGCCCTCCACACTTTTACTGTTCTCCACAGTACTTAGAATCATCTAGCAAAATAAAATCATTGTTCCTAGATTGTGATCTCTTTAGATGGACTGTGACCTGTCTGTAGGTGGCTGTTTAATCACAGCATTCCTTACTGACCAAAAAGAACTGAGTAAGTCATATATTTGCTGATAATATCTCAGCGATATTCCAGAGATATTCCTGCAAAGGGGTGTATCTTTCGGATAGGCATCAGCTAAAAGATGTCACTGTGTATTGGAGGTGCTCAGTAAATATTTGTGGCATTGAATTATTAAATGACCTGGTGGGAAGTAGCACAGCACAGTTCATCCTATGCAACAGGATAAACAAAATGGAGTAAATGGAGTGGAGATTATTCCGGAGGTGAGACATTTATTACAGCCCAGGTGATTGCTGCGATGTCAGTGAGGTTCAAGCGGAATCTTTATAAAGGTGGTTCCTTCGGTATCTTAAGCTATGAAATGCCATCGGTGCATTCTGGGAAAGCAGTAAACTGTATGTGCGCCTCCAGTTTGAAAGCCAGACTACTCATCTTCCTCAGTCAAGACCAGAGTCTCATCATTTTTTTTTTTTACCAGCAACAATCTGATCACTGTGTCTCCACTTTACATTCCACACATTTGCTCTTCAATTGCCAAATATTAATATTCTGAAATATATATGCATATATATATATATGTACATGTATTGTTGGCTCTCTGACCAATGGACTTCCTCCTTGTTCATATGTAAATTTGTGACCAGTGAGCTATGAAACACTAGGAGTAACTGCACATGCCTTGAAAATTCGTTATTATGCAATGTTAAAGTTTATTGTAGATTGACGAACTTTATTTATTAACTTATTAAAATATGTATTTTGGTAGAGCATCTCTTTCTAAAAACACACAACTATAATTTGCTATTCATTAAAAGCCCTTCCAGTGTAGGCACTTGCCAAGAGTCACCCATATTCTCTGATGATTTCACTTCATGATGACAAATGCTTGGCATTTTGTAGCTGGGCTTCAGGGGGAGGTACAAGATATACCATTAGTGCATGCGTAACGGGGGCCTTCACCAGCTTCAGTGCTGGATTTTCTGACAAAGCAGTGTAATTAATGGGAATATATTTTCTGTGGAATGTGTCAGTAATTGGGCAACGATGGAAACATATGCCTTGTTTGATGAACCTGAAAGTGAGAAGAGGTGGGAGACAAGTTAGTAGAATGCTTATTCTAGTTGACAGTCTACCTGGGGTGATATTAATGAGGCTTTAAATATGTTGATATAAATCAAGATATAGCCAGCAGCAGTGCTATGGCAGATTGAAAAAAAAAATAGGAAATTGGGTGAATTAGTGCCCCTGGGGCAGATGAAGCAGTGAGGTTCTGGTAGCAGAGAGATAGATACCAACCGCCTCACATAGTCAGCTAATGAAAGGGAGGAAATGAAACATTTTCCTTTCTGATCTGAGAATGCAGACCTTCAGGATCAGTGAACAGAATTCTCTAGTACAACCTTTAGATGCCTGAATTAGGGATGTGAGAATGATGCTTTCTTGCTCCCAACATGCAATTAATTCAAGGTTCCAAAACCTTTGCTCCTACACACTTCAAAGTTATGAACTGGGGCTGGAGAGATGGCTCAGTGGTTAAGAGCACCGCCTGCTCTTCCAAAGGTCCTGAGTTCAATTCCCAGCAACTACATGGTGGCTCACAACCATCTATAATGAGATCTGATGCCCTCTTCTGGCCTTCAGGTGTACATGCAGTTAGAACACTGTATACATAATAACAAATAAATCTTTAAAAGAACAAAGTTATGAACCACTCTCTCTATTCCATCCTACCTTCTCTATACTTGACAGATATCAGATAGTTTCCCAACTGGACACATATTCAGAATATCTTTCCTATGAACTGAACCACAGAAAAGCTACCTGAGGAATACAAGACAACAGAAAGATTGCACAAAATCACTCAGGTGCAATATTCTGACTCTGGTAAAAAAAAATTTAAGGCTAATATTTATAATTTGCTCACATGAAAAATATTTAATTAGTTAAATAATTTTCATTAATTAATTTTTAAGTTTTGGTTTTTTGAGGCAGCATTTCTCTGTGTAATCTTGGCTGTCCTGGAACTCACCCTGTACACCAGCCTGGCCTTGAACTCATAGAGCTCTTCCTGCCTCTCCCTCCTAAGTGCTGGGATTAAAGGCATGTGTCACCTCTACCAGGCTGGCACATGACATTTATTTTTTTATTTTTTTCTCCTTAAAAAAAAAAAGTATGTATGTATGTGTGTGTGTGTGTGTGTGTATGTGTGTGATCATGTTGAGGCCAAAGGCCAATGCCAGGTGTCTTCTTAAATTGTTCCTCACTTAATTAAGTTAATAATTTTTGAGACAGAGTCTCTTACTGCACCTACAGCTCACTGATTGTACAGACTGCTGAGACCTCCAGGTATCTGTCAGGTCCAAAGGAAACTTGGGACAAATGGCTATCTGGTGCTTACTAGCATACCAAAGTGAAGGCTGGCCTCCAGGCTCTCCCGGTATGGCAAGGACCTGGCACAGAGCCCATGCCGGCACCCGTCTCTCCTCAGCCCTTCCCATCCTGACTCCCACCCTAAACATCTTCTCTTACGGGCTTCCATGCCCACCTTCTCATAGCCTGGTCACCCTGCTGTTTTGACTGTGCGTTCTCTTAGCCCCTTCTCTTGGTCCCCTTTGCCTGTACTCTCCGTCTCCTCCTCCAGCCCACGTCGTGGCCCAGTCCGTGCTCAGTCTGTTACTGCCTTTCTCTGCTCTGCACTCTTCCAGATGCCTCTGGCTATATTCTCCCTTACAACTGAAACCTTCCCCTCAGCCTTAACCTGGAGCAGTCACGTTGTCAGTGTATACAGTGCCCTCCTGTCTCCACCTCCAGCTTTTACCTGGGAGCTGCGAATCTGGACTCAGGTCCACACACTTGGGGAGCAGACACTTTGCCCACTTAGCCACCTCCCAACCCCTGTTGGCATGCCTTTACATAGACCACATTCTTTTTTTAAAACAATTTTTTATTAATAAATAAATGTTCACCAATCAGTTCTCTGGTGCTTGGAATCATCTTTAGGTAGTTTGTCTCCACGTAGGTGTGGTGAAGACATCTCTTCTTTGGATGGAGAATGGAACTCTAAAGATAAGTTCTCCACTTCTGTCTCATGTCAGTTCCAATAGCCCCAGCATCTTCTGTGCTTTAGCTACTTTCACTTGGAATTCCAAGTAAATGCTCTGTAGGTCCTAATTTGCCACCCTCCCTCCCTCTGTCTCGGTCTCTGTCTCTGTGTCTCTGTCTCTCTTGTATGTATGTGCACATTTGCATTTGTGTGTTTCTCTGTGGTGCTACTCTCTCAATTTGGACTTTTGGAAATGGATTTCCAATTTTGTCTTCCTAAAAGTGGCCTTGTTTCATATTTCTCCTGAGGCTGATATTTTTTTTATCACCACTCTCAGTGCTTCTACAGTATTGAGTTCAACAAATATAGGATCAAAATATATTCTCATATTGTATCTGTAGCAAAGAGGAATAGACAATAGACTTCAGACATTTTACTCTAAAATGCAGTAAAACAGCCACTTGTGTAGAATGTACATCACATTAGGTATTATAAATAATCTAGAGATATCTTAAAGGCTATGGGATGCCGTATATAGGTTATTGACCATGTCCCCTGGAGGGGGAGACCTGGTGGCACTCAGAGGAAGGGCAGCAGGTTACCAAGAAGAGACTTGATGCCCTATGAGCATATACAGGGGGAGGTAATCCCCTTCAGGAACAGTCAGAGGGGAGGGGAGTAAGGGGAAAAGGGGAGGGAGGGAAGAATGGGAGGACACAAGGGATGGGATAACCATTGAGATGTAACAAGAATAAATTAATAATAAAAAAATTTTAAAAAAGAAAATTTGCTCAACCATGTTCATAGCAGCCTTATTCATAATAGCCAGAACATGGAAACAGCCTAAGTGTCCCTCAGTAGAAGAGTGGATAAAGAAACTGTGGTACATATACACTATGGAATACTACTCAGCTATTAAAAACAAGGAATTCCCGAAATTTGTGGATAAATGGATTGAGCTAGAAATGATCATAATGAGTGAGTTAACCCAGAAGCAGAAAGAATCAAATGGTATATACTCACTTATATCTGCATACTAGCCCAAGGGGCATGTCCCACGAAAGCCTTCACTTACCAGGAAACTGGGACAGAGGGGAAGGCATCCTATTGGGACTCTAAATGAGAGACGCATGGGAGAACAGCAAAATAAAAGGATCCAGAGGGTCCTAGAAATCTACAAGTAGAACAATATGATAGGCAGATTTGGGCCCAGGGGTCCCGCTCAAACTAAGGCACCAGCCAAGGACAATACAGGAGGTAAACTTTAAACCCCTTCCCAGATCTAGCCAATGGTCAGAATATTCTCCACAGTTGAGTGGAGAGTGTGATACGACTTTCTCACATACTCTGGTGCCTCACATTTGACCATGTCCCCTGGAGGGGGAGACCTGGTGGCACTCAGAGGAAGGACAGCAAGTAGCCAAGAAGAGACTTGATACCCTATGAGAATATATAGGGGGACGTAATCACACTCAGGAACAGTCATAGGGGAGGGGAATAATGGGAAAATGGGGGGGGGGAGGAATGGGAGGATACAAGGGATGGGATAAACATTGAGATGTAACAAGAATAAATTAATAAAAAAAAAAAAAAAAGGACAAAAAAAAAAAAAAAAAAAAGAAAGAAAATAAGAAAACCAATAAAATAAAATAAAATTTAATATTTTAGTTAAAAAAAAAAGAAAAAGAAAAATTTCAAACATGTACCTCAGTGACCTCATAGTTATGGAGGATTTGAGTGTCCATCAGAGTTCTAGAACTCATTTTTCATAGAAATGAGGACAGCTGTGCATGCCCACGTTATATAACCAGAATCAAGAGAGGAAGAAACAGTAGGAAACACACTTCTGAGCTTTATCCAAGATTCATCTGATTTAAACACTCCTGAAGAATCATTACTTTTAAGGAATAATTTATGAAATGAATTAAACCAAAGTAATGCCACAGAATGCTCACTTACTATAGGACAATGTACCAACTACCTAAGTTAGCAAGGCTTTTCTTAAATTATAAAATAAAGCTAAGAATAGTTGTTTCTCATTGCTCACTTCCATAAAGAGAGCGTAAAACCAGTGGCTTTGCAGAGGGTGAGGTCCTTCTCAACTACTGTTGTCATTTGTTTGACCTAGTTCTTTGTTTTTATTAAGTTTTATCACTTGGTTATTTTTAAATATCTTTTTTAATGTCTTAATTTTAACTTTTTGCTGTCATCTTCAGCTAGGTGCTCTCTATAGGCAACATTGACCTGAATGCCTGCTGACTGTTTTACACATGAGAATTGAATGTACTTTTAAATTATTTTAAATTTTAAATGTCTCACATTATCTATAAAACCTTTTTAAATAGCTAAAACACTAAGAATGTAAGATTTATATAATTCATGATTGTTTCATGGTTCTTCTTGCTGCAAGTAGTTTATTGTATATATGTGTAATAATATAAAGATTATGTAAAAATAAAAGATATTTAATTAAAAAATAAATAAATTTTAAAATGCTGCTTTAGGACAGAGAAAACACCCAATTTTTAACATATCATTCACTTAAAAATATGGTATCAAATTTTACTTTATGACACATTTAATTGTTTTGTGCATAATTGATAAAAGCTATAGATCTAAATTTATTAATTTTCAGCTAGGGAAACTGTCCAGAGTTCCTTGAGATATCCTTAGTTTAGGCCTTCAGGGGTAGTTGTTGGCCTAGTCTACTAAGAAGGAGACTGTCAATGGACTAGCTCAACATTTCTGCCATATTCTTCTATCTAGTCAAAGCATTGGTCTTTTTTGGATCCAGAATGGGTATGAATCGTTGATGGCCAACTTAGAATTATGCTTGCATCTCACATGGCATATGAAATGTTGGTAAGTATTGTGGAGGAAATACGAAATAATGGGAGAGATGCAAGGTGCATTGAGGTCTTGCAGGACAGAAGCAATGTTACTGAGCAGGCTGGATAGGGAATATTTTCCTCCTTGGTTTAGTCATATCAGCTTTACTGATTTCCCTAGCAGGTTTCAGCATACATGAGGTACAAACTAGAATATACACAGGCATGACTGAATGAATATTGGGCCATTGAACTAAAATAACCATGACAAGTACAGGGTGGTGTTATCCACCCTAACAAATCTGAGCTGGAAAGAAACAGCTTACACAATAAAACCAACATAGAAATCAATCTCACACAAAGACAAGAAGTGCAAATGAGCACTTTTCTCCTCAGGGAATTCCATTCATCAGCTAAGAATGTGACTTGCTTCTTTTATTACTTGTGATTCATCTCAGAAAGTTCTCTAATCCCAGGAGGAACCCTGCTTTACACTTTCCCGTTCACTGTGGGACTGACTGGGTCCCTGTGAAGCAGTTATTTTTAGTCAACAATTTATACTCTTAATTTGTTTCTTAAGTATTACCATTGGTTACCCCACCAATCTTCACCAACTCTATTTATATCCCCGTGAAATTAGAATCTCAACAGCATTAGTGTTAGAAGAGCAAACTTGTCTTCACAGTAACTTTGCTGTTTGAAAGGGAAGAGCCTAGAGCCACAAGAAACTTCTGAGTTGCATATTCTGTGCTGAAAACACCTTGAGTAGCTCAAGGCTACTACCAAAAACCAAAGTGGATCCCTGGCCCCTGTCCTTCTGCAGAATTCTGTTTTTGAAAGAATAGTGACTATTTTTTCTTCCTATTTTCTTGTTCTTTTTGAGCTCCACTTATAAGGTAATCTAAGTGATATTGAGCATGTAGATTGAAAGAGCGAAGAACTACAGCCAATTTGTTAACACGATTTGTTCTTCTTGGTCTCTTGGGGAAAAATGGCAATACCTTTAGCTAGAAATGAAGCTGATTAACAAATAAGGGGATACATTGTACAGTGTGTATAGTATTGCATCCTGACACTTATTAATATACCATAGTGTTAGAAATTACTTATAAAATGAATATACCCACATGAGAGAGAGAGGGAGAGAGAGAGAGAGAGAGAGAGAGAGAGAGAGAGAGAGAGAGAGAGAGAGAGAGAGAGAGAGAGAGAGAGGGAGAGAAGGGAGGGAGAAAGCTATAAGGAAGTAAATATATAGAACAACAGATAAAAAAATAGAGGTTTTACAGATAGATCAATTGATGACAGAGAGGTGGATAGTAGGAAGACAGACAGAACATATAACAATGGTACTAAAGCACTAATAGTACTGTAGTTACCAGTAAGCAATGCAATTTTTCAAAAGAACTTTCCCAGGTTACAAATTCACAATCAGTTTGTTGATAACATGTAAAAAAAAAAAAAAAAAGGAGTCATTTGGGGGCATCCCCCTTGTACCCTCTCTTTTTGTTGGTAAATATTTTTGATGATATACAGTTACTCTGTGGAAAGTATCAGCTATTCTTAGTGAAAACACAAAAGCTAGATGCATGAAAGTTCCTGCATGCATAATTTTGTTCAGTTCATTAATCCTTTTTCAAGAGAAGTCAGTAAAAATTTATCAACGCAAAGTGATGTAGAGGGTCTCTGTGCATACTCATCTTTGTTTCTCTTGTTCCGTCTTCCAGTCACTTTAACAATGATCTTATACCACAGGCTCTGTAGCTACTTGACTAGAATAATTTCTCCATGGTCCTCTTTCATCACAGTCCAACCGGATTCTTCTTTAAAACGCAAACAAACAAAAAAACCTTTCTTGTCACTTTTTTTCTTCTTCTGTTTTTAAGATTGTAACTCAGTTACATCAATCCTCCCTTCTTTTCCCTTTCTCTAAACTTTCTCATATACTCCTTATTGTCCTCTTAAATTCATGACAAGTTTTCATTAATTGCTATTATGTGCATTTATGTATACATTTCCAAATATATGAACACACATATAAATGGACACATATATATTCTTAAATATATACTAATCAGCCTATATATTTTTACTCATACATGTATTTTCTGAGCTGACTATTTGCCATTAGATAAGCAAAGCACTTTCTTTTTCCCGAAGAGCACTTTATCTTCTCTCAGAATGAGAGAATTGCCTGTCTTTCCTCGTGCAGGGCTGATGCCTGTGTAGGTTGTGAGCATGCCACCATTCCCTCACTTTGCATGTCTATTGTTGTTGTCCTTGATATGCTCATGGTCATGATGGTGAAGCTTTATAGTTGTAGCCTCTAACATTATTAGAAGACCAATCTCATGCAAACTCCCTGATTTGGCTCTTACAATCTTTCTATGCCCTTTCCTGCAATGAACCCTGAGGTGTGAGAGTTGTAATTTAGATGTCTTACTTGTGGCTAAATTCTGCAAGTGCATTTTGGTTGGCTGTGGCTTTCTGTTATGATCTTCACCTGTGAGAAAGGGGAGGTTCAATGATGAGCAGTGAGAACAACACTGATCTGTATATATAAGGATAAAGATTGAAGTGGTAGTTAGGGGTTATAATGGGTTAACAGATTGGTGGCTGTTAGTTCTCCTTGAAGATCCACATCCTTAATAGCTCTGGGTAGTTGGCTAGGTTTCCTGTACCTGCCGTGCATAGTTTACTTATTGTTGAGTATGACCCTAAGTCCAATTAGAGAGCTGTTGGTTACTGCTAAGATATGATTGCCACAACTGCACCTATGTTGTTATCATGTCGTGCTGGTAGTTGTTTTGATGCATAGGTGTCATAGCTGAGTAGGACTGTCAGTTGGTTTCCCCCTTAGGAAGCTTGCCTTGTGCTTCTGGTACCATGAAGGTCAATTTTTCAGAGAGGAGACATTCAGGTTAGTTCCAGCTGTACCCTGTGTCTGAAGCGTATGGTGTCTTATAGCAACTTCCTTTCCACCTCTGAGGGGCAATTGTGAGCAATAACAATAGATTGTATGTTTGGGAGGGGAAATCTCTTGGACTAATCTGAACAACAATTCAGAAGAAGGTTTCTCGTGTGTGGCATTGGGGTTTTTATTAGGTTGCCTTTGGTTCTTGGAGGGTCATTCTAGATGATGAAAACTAATTTAAACTCTATTGGTATATTTATATAGATAGTTGATTGTATTATAGAAATTTTAAGATAAGTAGTTAATAGTGTGATTTGGCTTTTCCAGGTATACTTATTGTTATTTTTTCTCTTCTCCCTTCTTCTGTATTTGCCTCCTGAAGACCTCCCTCTTCATTTTTCTGATCTAATTATGTGCCCTGGCTAATTCCCTCTATATTGCTCCTTAACTCCCATAACCTAACAATAATCCCCTTTTCCCTTCCTGATTCCTACAGTTGCTCCAGGATATGTACTTACATCAGAAAATGTAGAGATAGAAGGCTTCAGTGAGAAAGAGCATGCAAACTTGTCTTTCTGAGCCTAGGTTATCTTATTCAATATGATCCCTTTTATTATCTAATCACTTACCTACAAATTTTATGATTGCATTTTTCTTTACTGACAAATAGTATTCTATCTTGTATATGTTTTCATTATCCATTTGTTGGTTGAAGGACATTTAGTTTGTCATGTTAGTACTTTTTCCCCAGGCTCATCTTTAATCACAGTTTCATCTCATTCATCAGTTTCTACTTTTCCTACCTATTTTAATTTCTCTTATTCATATGGAGTTGAGAAATATTAGGTAATAAAGCACAGTTTGTAAAAGATATTACTCTACTGACATCTTACATTCCAGAAACATTTTATCACATGCATGTGTATGCCTGATTGTATCTTTCTACATATAATATTTATAAAAAGAACTATTACATACAATATATACTATTACTATACAATATATATGTAACATATTGGTATATATGCTTTTATATTACCTTAAATAACCTTTAACATAAGAGGATATTACTGGAAGGGACATTTTCACATTGCAAAATATTAATCGGGGGCTCCAGAGACATCTCAGTGGTCAAGAGTGTGTATCGCCATTGAAAAGGATCTGAGTTCTTTGTGCAGCAACCATTTGTGAAAGTTCAAAACTACCTCTAATTCCAGCTCCCAGGAATGGAATATCATCTTCTGGACTAGGCATACAAGGCACTTACACTTACACAGGTAAACACACTCACATAGACTTACACATGATACACCATTAGATATCTGATAAATATTCAAAATTTCAAATATATAATACTACATCTTTTAGTAGGTCTCCATTCAAATTGCTGGTGAGATCTTCATAAAATAACATAGGATCAAGTGTAAAAATTCACCAGTTGATTATTAAATATTCATTTGTCAGCTTTGAAAACATCCATACAAATAACATTTTACAGACTGAGTGGATTGTACTTAAATGTTTAGGAACACCCCCCCCCACACACACACACACACTGAGACAGAGAGAGAGAGAGAGAGAGAGAGAGAGAGAGAGAGACAGAGAGACAGAGAGAGAGACAGAGACACAGAGACAGAGAGAGACAGAGACAGAGACAGAGAGAGAGAGAGAGAGAGAAAGAGAGGCTTCCTTCAACTACTGTAAAGTAAGCTTCATAAGTTTGGGTTTTTCCTTGCCTTTTTGTCATTCCTGGACAGGGTTAAGTACTTGGGAAACTGAGATTTCTTAATTAATTGTATGTATCGTTCCAGATTAAAATAGCATAATTGATTTTTTTATATTTTTACTAATATACTTTATGAAACAATAATTTTACTGATAGATTTTGTATATAACAAAAATAAGTGAGAAAAAGAGGTATGAATTTGAAAAAATCTAGGGGAAGAAATTTTTCAAAAGTAATAATTAAGTGATATTTGATAAATTTAATCTAAGTATTTTACTTATATTTTAAAAATCAGAGTAATTAGAAAATAGTATTTGGTTCTGGCAAATGTGTGCTTTTATCCAGTTTTTTTTTCTAGAAATAACTCATCTTTTTTATTTTTGTATTGTTAGATATACTCAATTCACATTAAATTTATTTACAGAAGTCAGAATTAGAAATGACTAAAATCAATCATTTTTCATATTTCTATCAGAGAAAGTTGGTTTGATGTATTTTGTTTAGGAAAAATATAGAGTCAAATATATATATATATATATAATATAATTCTTAGACAAAAATTGGCAATAACTTAACACATAATAAATTAAAATATTTTTAAAATAATCTTATATTTCACATTTATTATTCAAAATTTCCCATAGACTATCTCCTTATTCAATCTGATGTCTAATTCAATTTTTTTTTGTGATTATCATCATATAAGTTCCCAGTACTCTTTCAGACAAGCTATCTTAGTTTTCTTTTTCTACTCTAGGTGTAATTTATGTCCTTTGTTACTTTTGGTGCAATTGCTTATGTCCTTTCCAAAGTCCCATATTGAAATCTTAGTTCACATTTCCCCAGTATTTGAAGATGGGTCATTTGGAAGATAAATACATTTTGATGAAATCCTGAGGTCTGAACTCTCATAATGGAACTTTTGCCTCTGTAAAAAAGACAGAGAGAAATAATCCTAACTTCACCAAGTCAGAGCAATGCAAAATGTGGGTGTCTCCAAGCCAGAAAAAGAAAGAGACTCACTAAAAATTAATGACCTAGCACTTTTGTCTTGGACTTTTCAAGCTTGTACTGTGGACACTGTATTTCTATGATTTAAGACAACCATTTTATATTGTTTTCTTATAGTACCCCAAACACACATTTTTAAATAAAATTGTGTTTCAAACTTGACCTACCTTTATCTTTTCCAAATAGGTTGTAATTTTAACTATGGCTATAAATTGTTTATACTTGTTCCACTACTATAAAGTAACCTTCATAAGGTCAGGTATTACCTTTTTGCATTACTGGCCAGTGCTAAGTACTCAGGAGACAGCAGTTTCTTGAATGTGGTGTATCCTACCTTGACGGCCACATTTCTTACTTACAAATCTCTAATGTACACTTCTCTCTCTCTCTCTCTCTCTCTCTCTCTCTCTCTCTCTCTCTCTCTCTCTCTTTCTCACTCACTCGTGTGTGTGTGTGTGTGTGTGTGTGTGTGTGTGTGTGTGTGTGTGTGTGTAGTTGAACTATGGTTAGAGAGTGGCAGTTAGGAGCTTATCTTCCTTTTTCTGGCTGTTACATTTTATTCACCAATTCTTCGACAGTGTTCCCTGTACCTTAAGGTTGTCACACAATCTTGTTTAGAGCTGAACCCTCAATTGGTTTGATGCTCAGCATTCTGGACAGTCATTGTCTTTCCATTTGTCCATATTAACTATAAGGAGAAATTAGCCACTATCTATGTGTATAAACATCAATACTTAGAAGGTGTCACAGTAGTATTAGGTTCCCCTTAAGACAGAGACCTCATCAATCATGAGGTTTAGACAGGGCTTATTTACATTACTAGTCAACTATTTCCATTTATACAGTGGCCTCAAATCTAGTCACCCCATAATAGTCCTGTCACTATTCTACCATAAAACATCATTATTTATATAAAATGATTGCAATTTTAAAAATTATTAGCTTTCTTATTCCTTTTGAATATCAATCTTATGTGTTTAAGGAAATTGAATATAATGTAGAACCTATAGGAACATGTGTCAAGATGTCTAGGTATACTTTTATGTATTTAGCAAAATAATTTACTTAACATCTACCACTTTTTATAATGTACCAATGTGTTATATATTCTGAAGTGAACAAAATAATAATTTGTCTTATGGATATAATTTTACTCATCTCTTTTCTCCCTACAACTCCTCTCTATGTCCTCTCACATTATCAATTTATAGGCTCTTTCATCCTTGATTACTATTACATATCTGTAATATATATGTATGTACACTATTTTATTTATGTATTATTTGCATGCTTATATTAAATGCAGATATGTAAATATACCTCAGTGAGTATGTTTTTGTTATTAATGTGAGTATGTTTTTGTATTAATAAAGGGTGACAGCTCTGCATTGGACAACCAATAACAAGGAGGCTCATTTCTGAAAAAGGCTAATTTTCCTTTTTGAGCAATCATTAATTATCTTTTTGTCTTTATTGAAAGGGATGATCCTGAAAATTTTCCCCAATCCACATTGCCTTACTCAGTGTTCCTGCCACTGGCTGTTTCCATCTTATTCCTTCAGGCACATCTGTCTAGGAGAGCCTGTTTCACAACAGACTTTCTGGGATTCTGGCTCTTATAGTCTCCCCACCCACGAATCATCAATGTTCCCTCAGCCACACAGGCAGCAACTATAGTATAGATATATGTGCTAAAGAATTAATTATTGATTTAAAATTTTATTTGATTTAAAATCTGGAGAGTGCTATACAGAATTAGTCTGAATAAATGCTACACCTTTTCCTATCCTGAACAGGATGAAACTAGCTCTTCTTTTTTCTTTGTAGTCATATAAACAGACATTTGAAATAGGTTCTTTTTTTTATATGTCTATCATATGTTATAATGGTTATGTCTTATTTGTATGGTATTGATAATAAAATTTAATCATAAATTATATAGTTAGTTGACTAATGCCACTGGTACCTAACATTAGCTTCAAGATTAGATAAGCTATATTGAGCACATACTATCGTGATGATTGTCTCACAATAATGCCATGTACTTAGAAAAATGTTTTAAACATTTGTTGAAAAGAAAAAGACAAATTCACTATTTAAAACACAATTGGTAAATGTAACTATTCTAAGAGTACAGTTATGTGCTTATTAACACATGGCTTCTTCCACAAACACCTGTGTCTCATAGTAAGGGCACTAAGTGATGCAATATCCTTTCAGCTGGGTATCCTTCTTTGTATAGGCACAAAGCAAACTCTAGAATCTGCTAATGCAAAATAAAAGTTAGGTTACAGAGTGTTTGAGGACCTAGAACCCAGGCCTTGGGCATTTGCTGATGACAGTTAATATGACTGGATGGAGTTCAAATTCCTGTCCCTTTAGATTTTTAGAAATTTAGAAGATATTGGTAGTAGCCTGAGAAACAAGTTTTAAACATTTCAGTTACAGAATTCTTCTAAAAATATTTCATAAGAATACTAAAATACATTTTGATTCTGCGAGTTACATTTATAGATAAATTCTGTATTGGAAATCAGAACAGTATTATAAATAAAGCTGCTATGAACAAGTTGAGCAAATGTGGAGCATCTTTTGGGTATATTCTCAGGAGTGGTGTAGTTAGGTCTTGCAGTAGCTATATTCCCAATTTTCTGAGAAAGCATCAGATTGATTTTCAAAGTGATTCTACAAGTTTGTACTCTCACAAACAGTGGAGGAGTGATCTCTTTTCTCCACTTCCTTACTAGCACTTGATTTTTTATCTTAGCCATTTTAATAGGTGCAAGATGGAATCTCAGAGTCATTTTGATTTGTATTTCCCTGATAACTAGGATATTGAGCAAGACCTAAAGGAATTAAATAACAAAGAGGACTCTCGGGAGAATGTATAATTCTCATTCAGAAAGGACAAGTAGCATAGACACCAGAAGGATTTGAAGAGAAGGAACAGGAAAGGATCCTACATCCAAACCCAAGGGTGGAGCACAGGGAGTCTTATGGAAGAATTGGTGAATAGGAGGACTTGGAGGAGTCAGGAGCTCCACAAGGAGACCAATGGAGCCAACAAATCCAGGCAGAGGAGAGGAGTGCTTCAGAGACTGATGTACAAACCAAGGATCATGCATGTTGAGGACTTAGACCCTCTGATTAGATGTAGTAGATAGGCAGCCCAGACTCCATGTGGGTCCCATGATATGGGTAATAGAGACTACTTCTGAAATGGACTAGGGCCCCCATGTGTTGATCACTTCTTCCTGGCAGGGCAGCCTTTCCAGGCCACAGTGCAAGAGGATAAAATCAGCCCAGATGAGACTTGACAGGGTGAGGTCAGATGTCAGGGGAAGAGGGCTCCCTTTTCTGAGGATGAGGAGATGGAGGGAAAGGGTATGTGGGAGGGAGGGAGAGATCCAGAGGCAATGAAGGATGTAGCTACAGTTGGTATGTAAAGTGAGCAACTTAAAAGTAAGTAAGTAAGTAAATAAATAAATAAATAAAAATAAAGGCAAGGAAAAACTTTTTTCAAAAAAAAAAAATCCACTTTTAAGAGTAGGTGTCAATCACCATGACCAAGTAGGTTTCATCCTAGGCATGCAAGGATGGTTCAATATATGAAAATCCATCAATATAATCCACCATATAAACAAACTGAAAGAAAAATTCCACATGATCATCTCCTTAGAGGCCAAAAAATAATCATTTAACAAAATCCAACACCAATTCATGTTCAAAGTCTTGACAAGAGCAGGGATACAAGGCACATACATAAGCATAGTAAAGACAATATACAGGGAACATATAGCCAACGTTGAATTAAACAGAGAGAAACTTAAATCAACTGCATTGAAATCAGGGATAAGACAAGGCTGTCTGCTTTTTTCATATCTCTTCAATATAGTACTTAAAGTCCTAGCTAGAGCAATAAGACAACTAGAGGAGATTAATCATCACTATTGATGGAGGGTGTGATAATATATGTAAATGACGTCATAAACTCAACCAAGGGACTCATACAGCTGACAAACACCTTCAGTAAAGTGCCTGGATAAGAAGTCAACTCAAAGAAATCAGTAGCCCTGCTGTATACAAATGACAAACAGGCTGAGAAATGAATTAAGAAAACACACGTTTCACAATAGCTACAAATTCTATAAATCATCTTGGTGTAACTCTAACCAAGCAATTGAAAGACCTATATGAAAAAAAAAAACCCTTCAAGTCTTTGAAAAAAGAAATTGAATAAAACAGCATAGTACTGGCATAGAAAATAGGCTAGTTGATAAATAGAATCAAACTGAAGACCCAGAAATAAACTCAAATCCCTGTGGACACTTGATTTTCAACAAAGAAACCAAAACTATACAATCGAAAAAAGATAGCATCTTTAACAAATGTTGCTGATCTAACTTAAAGTCTCCATGTAGAAAAATGCAAGTAGGTCCAAATTTATCACCCTGCCCCAAACTAAAGCCCAAGTGGATTAAAGACCTCAACACAAAACCAGACACACTAAATTTGTTATAAGAAAAAGTGGGGAAGAGCCTTGAACTCATTGATATAGAAGACAATTTCTTGAACAGAATGCTGACCAGTCAGGCTCTAAGGTCAACATTTAATAAATGCTACCTCATGAAACTGAAGAGTTTCTGTAAGACAAAAGACACTGTCAACAAAACAAAAGGACAGCCTACAGTCTGGGAAAAGATATTTAGCAACCTTATATCTGAGAAAGGACAAATGTGCAAAATATATAAAGAACTGAAGAAATTAAACACAATCAAACCAAAGAATCCAATTAAAATGGGGTATAAAGTAAAGAATTCTCAACATAGGAATATTGAATGGCTGAGAAAAACTTAAAGAAGTGCTCCTTATTCATTGGGGAAATAAAAATCAAAGCCACTCTGAGATTCTATCTTACACCTATCAGAATAGCTAAGATAAAAAAAAAAAAAAAACAACAACAACAACAAAAAAAAAAAAAAACTCACACGCAGCACATGCTGGCAAGGATGTGGAGAAAAGGGAACACTCCTCCATTGCTGGTGGGAGTAAAAACTTGTACAACCACTAAGGAAGTCAATCTGGAGCTTTCTCAGAAAATTGGGAATAACTGTACCTCAAGACCCAGCTATACCACTCCTGGGCATATATCTGAAAGATGCTCCACCATAAAACAAGGACATTTGCTCAACTATATTCATAGTAGCTTTATTCATAATAGCCAGACTCTGGAAAAAAAACAGTATGTCCCTCGACGAAAGAATGGATAAAGAAACTGTGGTACATTTACACAATACAATACTACTCAGGTATCAAAAACAAGGAAATCTTGAAATTTCAGGCAAATGAATGGAACTTGAAAACATCATCCTGAATGAGGTAACCCAGATCTAGAAAGACACACATGGTACATACTCAGTTATAATTGGCTATTAGTCCAACATAGATGTCCTCTGAGAAACTTCACCCAGTGGATGAGCTGGATGGACAGTAGGACTAGTAGCTCAGTTCTGGGCAAAGCTTTGCAAATTTAATAGGAGAGTTGTGGGACGGAAGGGGAGTTTGGGGGTCTGTCAGGAGCTCCACAAGGAGACTATCAAGGCAGGCAGATCTGAACCCAAGGAGGTCTGCACAAACTGATCCATCAACCAAGGATATTGCCAACAGAGAACCTAGAGCCCCTGTTCAGGAGTAGGCAATGGACACTTCATTCTGCATGTGGGGAATAGGCCAGGGAGATTGTGGGACTGCCTCTGACATGAACTCTGGTGCCTCTGATTTGATCGCTGTCCTTTGAAGGAGTTTCCCTGAGGAACACAGAGGTAGGCAATGCAGGCTATGCAGATGAGACCTACTAGGCTGTGGTTAGGTGCTGCAGAAGAAGCATCCCACCTGTCATAGGTCTATGGGCAGGTGAATAGGGCAGAAAGGGAGGGAGGGATGGAGGGAGGATGGGAACAGGAATATAAGAGTTAGGGGATTAGAATTGGGATGTAATGTGAACAAATTATAATAAAATGTAATATAAAAAGAGTAGACCTATGAATTTTAGTTTGTTATTTGCTATGCAGGATCGTCCTTTAAATTGATATTGAGGTATTGGGGTGATTTAACATAGCGGGTATAAGTCATGGCAATCTGGCCTCAAGTCTAATTTTTCTGAATATAATATTCATGACATACATTTTCGGAAGTAGTTCAAGCCCAATTATCTGTTAAAATATGATTTATTTCATTTTTGTGTGTGAATGTTTAGCCTGTTTTTATTCATGTATGCCATGTGTGTGTGTTGCTTTCACAGAGTAAGAAGAAGGCATCGGATTCAGGAACTGTAGTTATAACACAGATGGTTGTAACACCATCGTGTTCTAGGAACCAACTTGAGTACTCTGTAAGAGCAGAAGTTTCTCTTGCATGCTGAGCTATGTCTCCAGGTCTAGGCCTTGAGTCTTAATTTCCTTATCACAAGAGGTAAAATAATGCTCAAAATACACAGTATTTAATAAAATAAAATTAAATGTATGTATTTAATATGGGTTACCAACTTTTGTCTCATTAGATCTCAGTTACTTTTCCTTAATTTTTCTCTAATTCTTTGGTCCTTAAATAAATTAAAATAAATGATGATTAATAATGACAATATTTGCAAGAAAATATAATTATTTCATATACTAGGAATTTCTTATATTATGCATTTTGAATGTCTATTTTAAAATATGTGATTTTATAACATAAAAATTATCAAAATTGTAATCTTTAAGAAATGTCAAGTACGGCTTTAAAGTTGCTCTCAAGGTTCTTGATACTGAGTTGAGCAAATTAAAACTTGTGAAGTAGAATCCTCAGGATAGAAATTAAGTAGTGGTGAGTTGATAAGATCATAGAAAGTTTATATCAGAGCTGAGGAATTGAAGAGTGAAGTGCATAACACCGCAAAGTGGACCTTCAGTGACTCTAGTAGGAATGATTTGAGTACACTGTGATAAATATTCATGCATATCCAATGAATATGTATGAAAAGAGGCATCATAGTCTAACAGAGGCAGAGCAATTGATAAGGAAACACAACTGTTGGGATGCAACTGGGTTCTATTTAAAACACAGAGAGCAAAGAAGTAGTGCTGCCTTTAGAATCAGGAACATGTACACTCAATTTCTGTTGCTCTCATCTGGACTAACCTTCCATAATTCATAAGTACTTCGTGGATTTATAAAAATGGTAAATAGTGGTCTCTATTAACTAAGTTATGAAATTATACATTGTAATATCAGCTCAGTATATGGAAGTGGCTGGCAAGTTGTCTGAGCTGCCCAAGTCACTAGTGCATAAGCTTGATGACGTGAGTTCAATCCCTGGAATCCACATGATTGAAGGAGAAAGCCAACTCTTGCACATTGTTCTGTGACCGCTGTACCTGTGCCATAGCATTGTGTACACACACACACACACACACACACACACACACACACACACACACACACACACACAGAGTAAAGAAATGCAGAATTGGAAAAATAGGAAAAACTTGACAAATACTGTCTAATATGAATGCATGTACACATGTATGTAAAATTGGCACCAGCCTTCATACAACAGGGTCACATATACCCATCATTTACTTTATTTCATCTTAGCATGCAGACCCTGTATCAGTTCACATGATAAGAGGATGCATTCAAGAAGATGTGCTGATAATGAGAGGTGTTATATTATAATTCTTCTATTTCGGTACTTGTTATTATTTTTAATTTCATACTGTGTCAAATTTACAATTAAAGTCTTATAAGTATATGTATACATATAGGAAAAAGCACAAAACATATGCAATTATGGCATACAGTATATAACAGACACATGAATAATACAACATTGGGGCATGTTCATAACATAAATGTGGATTTAATAAATAACAAAATTTAAAAATCCTCTAAAGATATGAGAATATGAAATATTTCTCTACTATGCAGGTTTAGGCAATCATTGAGAGCCTTGGATATACCCCTACAGATAAGCACACCAACTGTAAAAGAAAAGCCTTTGGCTTTGGTCCTGACATGAGTGAGAATTTCTGAGAATGGAGCTATTTTTTATTTCCTTCTTGAATAATTCCCTATGTATATATAAAAGTAACAATTTCTTTTTACTTCCTACTATTTTCCTAAAGAAGACTCACTTGTTTTAGATTTCATCTCTGTCCTTTTGTGCCCTAAACTCTGATAGTTTTGATTAACATACCGTCTACATTTCCTCCTATGTGTTGTCCAATTGACCCTGGATGGATGAGTCTGAGTCATCAAAGAATAATGTTAGGATTAGAGAATAATTCCAATTCATTACAGACAAATGAGTATCAACGTCTGCATTGACGAGAACTACAAGCAACCTCTTAAATACAAGCGCAAGCTCTGTGGAATTAAATACAATGTTCAGCTAATTATTTACTGCATCATATAGAACAGCCAAAATAAACAAAGGTATTTTGCTTACATGTTCACTTGTTTTTCTTTATTATTTTAATTAAAGTAAGGTCATACTTTGATTCCGTGCTGAATCTAGTTAATATGTTAGTTGATGTGGTTATTGCGGCAATTACTGTGTTATTTTTCTACACTACAAGTGTCTTACATTTGTATTATATAAAAAAAGTATAAAACATTTTTATTAAAAAATTTCACCTTTCTTTTAAAGAACAAATCACTGATTTTCTACCAACACCCTAACTTCAGTGTTGTTCTTTTGGATTCTGTTTTCATTGTTACTTTCTAAAAGCTTTTTCTCATGTTTAAATCTCTGTGACTCCTTCCAGACTCCAAAATTAACCTCTAGAGCAGCCTACACTCTCTTTTCATAAAACCTATAATTTTTTTTCTGAAAATAATTGTCATAATGAACCTTGTAATTATTTTCTTCTTACATCTGGTCCCTGGAGTCCTGCTGAAGACCAAGCTGTTTCATCTATGATATGTGGCTCCTGACATTACCCACCCCAAATTAATGCAGTCAACTCTGCTTTTCTTCCACCCATTGCTTTAAATTCTTCTCATCTTGGATATATTTGAGGGATTTTGCCCTTAGGCTTATGCACTTATGCTAAAAAATAATTTTCAAAAGTAAAGTAAGACACAAATGTATTTAACTCACAGAGGAACATCTATCCTTCCTAATCTTTCTGCTAAAACTTATTAATCTATTAAAATCTAAAATTACCATTACCTCAATTCAATTTATATATCTCCTTGTTGTTCTATTCTCCTCAGTCTAATCATATTTTTACTATATATCATATCTCCATATCACACCCTCAATCAATCAGTCATACCTACTATTTTAAAAACACCATAAGACGATATTTTCTAAGCATCATCTTCAATTATCACAATTTCTGAGACAGAGGATTTATGTAAACAAAGTGATCGTGACCCCTAACTGCACCTGATAGTAAACACTACTAAACTATGAAATGTGTTTGCATAAACTTGTTTTTAATTTTCAAATAGGAAACATGTTGTGGAACACTGCAGAGATGAATAAGTTGACCGATTCCTAGTCTGGTAATATAGAATACTGAAAGTCGGCAGCTGCCTAGATAAACATGTTTAAGTCTGTGCAGCTTTATGCATGTCCCATTATATCACATTAGAAACTACTGCCAAGAGATGCTACAGAATTGGGCCCTATACATTCATTTAAGAACTGGAATAACCTTGAATGGCTAATGTTGGGTTTGAAGGTCAGTGTTACAATATGAAGAAATAAAGATTATAAATATGACAAAATACTGACAACCATAAACTGGTTTTATGTAACACTGACCAGTTAGAAATGCACAGGTATTGTTTTGCATGCTTTGTTCTATCATTTTACTTTAACCTTGACATACTAGATGATGAAGATACAGTTGTGTCTGCCAGTTTAGGCAGAGTAGATAACACTGGTGTCTCCATCATCTTTTAAAGTGTGCTCACAGTATTTTCATTGTAGTCTTTGAATGCCCTGTCTTTGAAGAGGTGCACAAACTTTTGATGAGCAAGAATCAAAAGGAAGCATCTTGGACATTTTGATTTTAAAGTAATCTAATGCAGGTATTTACGGAAAGGCAACATGCTGAAGTTCGTGATAGGAATGCACAGCTCATGAGTTGTCATTCAAATGAAGATACTTTGGAAAAATAGTGAGAAATTGCTTGTCAATATTTGCCTCAGTTATAGTCAGGATTAATTCCAGGAATCTTGTGGTCACATTAAAACTTAACCAATGACAGATATGTGAAAAAAATTTGTGTTTTATGCACAATGCACAGCTTATTTTTATCAATTATGTAAAATATTTGCAATAAAAAGTCAAAAACATTCTCAAAATTATATGTAGTCCATTTTATTATCCAATTAAATGAAAAAATAATTGATATTCAAGCTTTTAATCCAGTTCTATTAGTAATATTTCCTCTAAATTACATTAAGATCATTTTACATTAGTTACTTAGATAAAAAATTATTGCCCATTATCTTCACCTCATTACACAGTTAAAGTGAGAGGAAAAAATAAATTTTCTTGAAGAAATAAACCAGCACACAAGTTATTAAAATATATGATTTTCATACCTTTATGCCATTGTTTATTCGTAGCTAGCTTTCATAACTTATTATAAGACACTCTTTGGATTAAGTTGATTTTCTTTTTACAATGTTTCCGTTTTTTGTGTGTTACATATAGAAAGAATTTCTCCTTCCCCAAATACCTAAACACATGAATAAAAATGCCCATTCATGTTATCTATCATTGTAGAATCCATCGTGGCCACCTAACATTATCATTGAATTAATGAGACAGATTAAAATTCAACATTGTGATCCTCAACCACACTAAGCTATGTTCAAATGCACAGTATTTCAAGTGGCCAGTGGCCTCTGGTAGACAAACAGAAAGTTTTTATTGGCAGGTCCTTCATCTAATGCTAACACATCATCGTCTTTTAGCGTTGTCATCTATTGTTCCTGTCCAGATAGCTTCTATTCTTGCCAAATTAGATTGTTATCTCTCCTACATTGGCTTGTATGTTCTTTCTTCAGCTGTGTTTAACGCTGTGACTTGAAGTGTCTTTATTATTACAGAAACTCTTTCAGTATTTACACAACCACTGTGTGTATCTGTGTGTGCTATGCCATGGAGTCTGGTATTTGTCAGGAACATAAATGCAAGAACTTTGTTCTGCCAAAAGTTACAATATAATAGGGGAAAATAGCATGTAGACAGGGGTGTGTGGATAATACCTGCTAGGGTAGAGGTAAGAAGAGAATTTCATGATTGTAGCTTTAATAAGTTGGAAAACCAACATCATTTCCTGTTAAAGATGACAAAAGATTCATAATAGAAACATTATAAGAATTAGGAACATAAAATGTAGAAGAATAGAGAAAAATAGAATGAAGATAGAAAATAAAGGCTAATTGAGGTCCATATATTATTTTCCCTGGCAAGATTTCTACATACAAGTAGTTCAATACTGTGTTAGCCCATGGCACTGTAATAATGAAAACACTGAAATCTTGTATTGGACTGTATTTGAAAACATATAATACCAATAATAGGCTGAATGCAGGTGTGTACAAAATAATATTTTTGTTTCTGCAAACTTCATATAAAACAAAAAGAATATGAAATCAGTCAAGAGAAATACTTTCACTGGTCTGAGTGACGAAGTATTGGATAATATGTAATATAGTAGTCATTGGATAGGAAGGAAAAATTGAAATTTTAAGATTTGTTATTTTTTAATGAAAGTTTAGTGTTAGAAGAAGGTTCTATTTTTAAACTTCTACTATTTCTAGAGTTTAAATTTTATATGCCATCTACAAGCTGGCAATTTCTACCTGAACATTTCTTTCATTCACTGAGAGATCAGCCAGTCAGATGTAGGGTTGGTGTAAATCTTTTCCTAATCTATAGCCTGCTGTTTGTTCTATTAGCAGTGCCCTTTCTCTTAGAGAAGCTTTTCAGTTTCATGAATTCATTAGTTGTTGATATTAGTGCCTGAGCTGTCGGTGTTCTATTCAAGAAGTTGTCTCCTGTACCAATGAGTTCAAGGTTCTTCCCAATTTTTTCTTCTTTTAGATTTACTGTTTCTGGTTTTACATTGAGGTCTTTGATCCACTTGGATTAAAGTTTTGTGGAATGATAAATATGGATCTATTTGCATATCTCTACATGAAGATATCCAGTTAGACCAGCATGATTTGTTGAAGATTCTTTCTTTTTTTCCATTTTATAGTTTTTCCTTTTTTGTCAAAATCAAGTGACCTTAGAGGCGTGGGATTGTTTCTGGGTATTCAATTTGATTTTGCTGATCAACAGCTGAAAATAAAACTGAGAGAAGAAATCAATAGCATAGAAACACAGAGAACAATTCAAAGAAGCAATGAAACTAAAAGAAGGTTCTTTGAGAAAATCAACAAGATAGACAAACCCTTGCCAAACTAACATAAAGGCAGAAATGAAAAAGGGGTGAAAAAACAGACACTTAGGAAATATAAAGAATCATTAAATCTTACTTTAAAAGCTTATACTCCACAAAACTGGAGAACCTAAATGAAGTAGATGATTTTCTTGAAGGATTCTACTTAAGAAAGTTAGATCAAGATCAGGTTATCAATCTAAATAGTCATGTAACTCCTAAGGAAACAAAAGCAGTCATTAAACTCTCCAATTTCTTTATGAAGGCTCTTAATGCTATATGCTTTCTTCTTAGTACTGCTTTCATTGTGTTCCATAAATTTGGATATGTTGTGCCTCAATTTTCTTTGAATTCTAGGAAGTCTTTAATTTCTTTCTTTATTTTGCTCCTACCCAGTGGTCATTGAGTAAAGAGTTGTTCAGTTTCCATGGGTCTGTACAATTTTTGTTATTCCTGTGGTTGTTGAGGTTCTGTTGTTTATTTAATCTCTTGTCTGATAAGAAGCAAAGGATTATTTCAATCTTCTTGTGTCCATTGAGGCTTGCTTTGGGACAGAGTATATGGTCAATTTTAGATAAAGTTCCATGTGATGTTGTGAAGAAGACATATTCTTTTGCATTTGGATAAAATGGTCTATATATCTGCTATGTCCGTTTGACTAATAACATTGGTTAGTTTCATTATTTCTCTGTTCTTTTTTTCTGTCTTGTTTACCAGTCATTGGTCAGAATAGGGTATTGAAGTCTGCCACCATAAGTGTGTGTGTTTCAATATGTGATTTAAGCTTTATTAATATTTATTTTATGAATGCGTGTGTTCTTGTGCTTGGGGCAGACATTTGAGGATTGAGATGTCATGCTGATGATTTTTTTTGATGAGTATTAAATGCTCCCCATCTATTTTCATTACATTTGGTTGAATGTAATTTTTATAAGATATTAGAATGGGTACTTCTGCTTGTTTCTTGGGTCCATTTGCTTGGAAAAACTTTTCCAGTCCTTTCTCTGGATAATTACTACTCTTACTGCTGAGGTGTGTTTCTTGTATACAGAAGAATGATGGATCCTGGTTTACATCCACTCTGATAGCCTTTGCCTTTTTGTTTGGAAATTCAGTTTTTTATTAATAGTTTTTAAATTTTACATATATATTTATATTATTATACATATATACAATAAACTATAGCAAGAAGAACCATGACACAATCAGGAATTATATAAATGTTATGTTCTTTGTGCTTTGGCTATTTACATTTGACAGCCTTGAAGAAAACATCTTTCCTATCTTGGTGCATCTAAAATTCTGAATGTAAATCAGTATTTATCATATCTTATCATTATAAAGTTAAAACATCTATCAAGACCTAAAACATCTTAATGCCTAAACAACTATGCTTAATTGTAAAACTAAACTATCTGGTCTTCAACTCCATCAGAGACTTGAGAAGGGATAAAACTGAGACAGGGAGTGCAGGTTATTAGCTTTCCAAAGGAGAAGATGACAAAGACAGTTTGCTACCTGAATAGTCACCCAAAATTCTCTATAATGTTGGAGCATCATCTTCAGCCTCTTGCCCCAGTATATCTGACAGACATATTTGAGAGACAGGAACTATTGAAGTCTTCCTTACCCAGTCTTGGCAGAGTTTGGCCGTCGACTCTGCCTGCATTCAAACTTGTCTGTTTTTAGGTAAAAATCTGTTTGTGGTAGAATGAGACCATTTTTCCCAGTGGCTTGTTTGCCACAATTGAAGTTATCTCCATAAGGAGTTTCTTTGATGCTCATCATCCTCTTTCAGGAAGGCTGGGTGTTGGCAGGAGTTAACCTGTATCATTGTCAATGAATCTTTAAAATACTAAAAACATTTTAAAATGCCATATTCTGTATGTTCCTGAGGTTTTTGAAGATCTTGTCTAATTATTTTACCTTATCTTTCTATAGAATCATATCTACCTGATGTGCTTAAGTTGTATATTCTTGTGATAAAAATAGTAGAATTGATATGACCATGATATAATCAACTAACAATTAACTTGTATAACTTATTTATCCTAAACAACCTGCAATATTACTTTCAAATTATTGGGATTAAACCTTGTATTATAATTAAGTTATACGGGTACAATACCTCATATTAGAGTAGAAATATATCTAATGTGTGTAAAGAATAACCCCTGAGTCCAACCTTGTTTTCTCTCAAATAAGACCAATAACAGCTAATAACCAACTCCGTTTGAAAATAACCCTCTGACTTTATTGATGTTGAGAGATAGTAATGACCAATAAATTTTGTTTTCTGTAATTTTGAGTTGGTGGTGGTAGTGTATGTGTGTGTGTGTGTGTGTGTGTGTCCCTTCTTTGTGTTTTGCTTGACTGAAATTATTTACTTCCTGTGTTTTCTTGGGTGTAGTTACCCTCCTTGTATTGGAGTTTTGCTTCTAGTATCCTCTGTAGGTCTAGGTTATTGTAAACATATTATTTAAATTTGATTTTGTCACGGGATATATTGTTTTCTCTATCTATGGTGATTGAAAGTTTTTCTGGTTATAGTAGTCTAGGCTGGCATCTGTGGTCTTTTAGTGTTTGCATGGTATCTGCCTAGGCCCTTCTGGCATTTTTTAAAATTTAATTTTTATTTAAAAATTTTTTACTAAATATTTTTACATATATATTTATATTTTTATATGCAGATACAATAAACCACCTGTGGCAAGAAGAACCACAACACAGTCATCAAGTTTGTATGTTATATTCATAGTATTTTGGCTATTTGTATTTCACAACATTGAAGAAAACATCTTTCCTGCCTGGTGAGTCTAAAATTCTGAATGTTAATCAATATCTATAATATCTCATCATTATCCACTTAAAACATCTATCTAAACCTAGAAACATCTTAGCCCCTAAACAACTAAGATTAATTGTAAAACTAAACTATCTGGTCTTCAACCCCATCAGAGACCTGAGAAGGAATAACAATTAATTTACCTGAGTATACCAGGAGTACAGGTTAGCAAAGCAGCTTCCCAAATGAAAAGATGACAGAGACATTTATCACATTTTAAAATATATTGTCTACTTATTATTGGAGGATTTAATAACTACATTTTGGAATGTTTTTGGTCATAGCTACTCTCCACCACCATTCTGCCTCCTCCCATATTCTCATCCACATTTCTCTTTCCCAACATCTTGCCTCTTTTTATAAGCCATTGATTCTAGTTATTGTTGCCCCAAAGGAGCAAAGCTGAGAGTCATTCACTGGAGCATGGGCCTGTTGAGAAGTCTTGTGTAAATCTAAAAGGTCTGCCTTTATATGTTACTTGGCTCTTATCCCTTTAGGCTTTTAATACTCTTTCTTTGTTCTGTAGATTAAGTGTTTTAAAAATGAATTTATTTTTTATTTTTTATTTGTTCACTTTACATCCCATTTTAGCTCCCTCCCTCATAGCTTCCCAACCTCACCTTCCCTCTGTCTTCCCCCTCTCCCTTTCTCTTAGTTCTCAGAAATGGGAACTCAAGTCTCATCTGGACTGCCTGTATCCTCTTTCTCTGTGGCATGGGAAGGCTATTCCCTAGAGGGAAGTGATCAATGAATCCATGTCAGAAGTAGCCCCTAATCCCCATATTATGGGACCCACAATAAAACTGTGATCCTACCTACTACACCTGAACAGAAGGTCTAGGTCTGCACCAGGAATGGCCCTTGGTTTGTACACCAGTCTCTGCAGCATCTCCCTTTTCCACCTGGAATTGTTGGCTTCATTGGTCTTCTTGAAGATCTCCTATCCACTCCATGTCCTTCTATTACCAACTCTTCCATAAGACTCCCTTGTGCTCCACCCTGAAGTTTGGCTGTGTGTCCTAGCATTTACTTGGATTCCCTGCTGAGTGGAGTCTTTCAGAGGACCTCTATGGTAGGCTTCAGTCATTTTTCGTCTCGTTAACTGCTTCCAGTGTCGATTCTGGTTGCCTTTCTGAATGGGAATTAAGCGTTCTACCTGGGGTCCTCCATGTTATTTAGCTTCTGAAGGTTTGTGTATTGTCGTATCGTTATCCCGTACTATATAGCAAATATCCGATTACAACTGAATATATACCATGTGTATCTCTCTGAGTCTGGGTTACCTCACTCAGGATGATCATGATCATTTCTAGTGTCATCCATTTGCATGCAAATTTCAAGATTTTTCTTGTTTTTAAAAGCTGAGTAGTATTCCACTGTGTAAATGTACCACAGTTTCTTTATCTATTCCTTGATTGAGGGGCATCTAGGTTTTTTTTCCAGATTTTGAGTATTACAAACAGATATAATCGGAAATAGTTGAGCAAATGTCCTTGCTGTATGGTGTAGCATATTTGGGGTATATTCTCAGGAGTGGAATAGATGGGTCTTGAGGTAGCACTATTGCCAATTTTCTGAGCAAGTGAAAGATATATTTCTAAAGTGGTTTGCACTGCCACCAGTAATGGAGGAGTGTTCCACTTTCTCCACATCCTCACCAGCATGTGTTGGCACTTGAGATCTTGATCTTAGCCATTCTGATAGTTGTAAGATGGAATCTCACAGTCATTTTTATATTTGTATGCCCTTGAAGACTAGGGACATTGTTGAAAAATCTGTTTTTAGTTCTGTACCCTCATTTTTAAAATAGATTATTTGCTTTGGTGGTGTTTAATTCCTTGAGTTCCTTATATATTTTGGATATTATCACATTTAGTGTTTTTATTATTATGTGATGGGAGATTTTTTTATTTTTGTTCTACTACATTTGTTGCTCTTTAAGCTTCTTATACATGTATAGGTATATGCTTATTGAGGTTAGGGAAATTTTCTTCTATGAATTTGTTTAAGATACTTTCTGGGCCTTGAGTTGGGAATCTTATTCTTCTATTCCTATTATTCTTAGGATTAGCCTTTCATAGTGCATCAACTTTCCTGGATGTTTTGTATTAGAAACATTTAAGAATTAGCACTTTCAATCTTCTTGTATCTGTTGAGGCTTGCTTCGTAACCTACTATGTGATCAATTTTAGAGAATATTCCATAGGGTGCTGAGAAGAAAGTATAATCCTTTGCATTTGGGTGAAAAGTTCTGTAGATATCTGTTAGATCCATTTGATTCATGACATTGTTAATGAAGTTATTTCCCAGCTTAGTTTCTGATTCAAAGGCCTATCTTTCAGTGAAAGTGGGGTGTTGAAGTCTCTCACTATTAGTATGTGGGGATCGATGACCATCGTTGAGTGGAGAGTGGTGTCTGACTTTCATGCAAACTCTGGTGTCCAATTTTTGACCATGTCCCCTTGATAGGGAGGCCTGGTGGCACTCAAAGGAAGGATAGCAGGTTACCAAGAAGAGACTTAATACCCTATGAACATATACAGGGGGAGGAGGTCCCCCTCAGTCACAGACACCCTATTTCCTGCCCCAAAGTCTGTGACAGAAGAGGACCTCCTCCTCCACTATATGCTTTTTGTTTTTCTTTTTTGTTTTAAAATTTTTAAATTTTTTCTTATGTATATCTTAATTTTATAACTTAAAGTTTTTTTTTAAAATAAGTGAATATTGGTGAGAATTTTTAAACAAATATTATCTAATTCTCCACAGTTGAGTGGAGAGTGTGATATGACTTTCTCACGTACTCTGGTGCCTCACATTTGACCATGTCCCCTGGAGGGGGAGACCTGGTGGCACTCAGAGGAAGGACAGCAAGTAGCCAAGAAGAGACTTGATACCCTATGAGAATATATAGGGGGACGTAATCCCCCTCAGGAACAGTCATAGGGGAGGGGAATAATGGGAAAATGGGGGTGGGGGGGGGAGGAATGGGAGGATACAAGGGATGGGATAAACATTGAGATGTAACAAGAATAAATTAAAAAAAAAAAAAAAAAAAAGAAGTGGGCCAGATAATAAGAATGCTTGAAGATGAAATAGTGTATTGTTTAGTATAACAAAGCACTGACGTATTTTAAAGCAATAAATGAGAGAGATGAAGTTAAGAAAGTAGATTATACTTCTTGCTGTTAGTTACAATGTTTCAACTTAATAGTGTACTCAGAGGTCCACAGACTGTGACTGAATGCATGCATACATAGTTTCATCTTTGTTTGTTTGGCTCTGGTTATACTTTAATGGATGGTAAGGCAAGGGGATGGAGAGTTAGAGTTTTCTAAGTATCTGACTTAGATACTCAGTAATCATGATGGAGACACCAAAATGGATACAAGGCTTTAGAGGAAAATCTGGTGATTAGTGATAACTGATGGATTTGTGCATGGAAGTACAACTTGTAGAACTCAATCTAGTGAGCTATAGCCACATGTGATGTCTTAGTGAAATCTATAGCAAATATAGAGAAGTTTCATTGTCTTCAAAATATAATCAAATGAGTCCAACAAAATCATGCCCTTTCCTGACCTCACTTCCTCTCCAAGTATTTCATCCTTTTTTAAAAAACCACTGACCAAATGACTTCTTTTAAAAAAATTTTTTTTATTAATTTATTTTTGTTACATCTCAATGGTTATCCCATCCCTTGTATCCTCCCATTCCTCCCTCCCTCCCATTTTCCCTTTATTCCCCTCCCCATGACTGTTCCTGAGGGGGATTACCTCCCCCTGTATATGCTCATAGGGTATCAAGTCTCTTCTTGGCTACCTGTTGTCCTTCCTCTGAGTGCCACCAGGTCTCCCCCTCCAGGGGACATGATCAAATGTGAGGCACCAGAGTACGTGAGAAAGTCATATCCCACTCTCCACTCAACTGTGGAGAATGTTCTAACCATTGGATAGGTCTGGGTAAGTGTCCATCAGTAGAAGAATGGATAAAGAAACTGTGGTACATATACACTATGGAATACTACTCAGCTACCAAATGACTTCTTAAAAGTGTCATCTTGCTGCCCTCTCCTTGCCCTCTCATTTTCTGTAATAAGTGATTGCCCTCACTAGTTCATCGAGATAACTCCTTTGCAGGTTACATGTAACTTCCAAATTGTTAAAACTGAATCACAGAGCTTACTTCACTTGACTCAGTAGCAGCAGCCTTCTCTTCTTAAAACATATTTTCTCTTGAGTTCCCGGAAAGTTTTCATTATTCCAGTAATTTTTTCTTCTCAGTGTCCTTTGCTAGCTGTCTTTCCTTTTTTGAATATGGAATGTGAACCATTTGGGTGGAGTGAGCTAATGATCCACCTTCATTTTCTTTAGATGATTTTATCCTTAATAATATTTTACCTTTGTTTTTTATAATATACTCTAAATGAAGTTTTTGCCATTACCCATTACATTTTCAACCAGATAAACATTCATGTCCTTGTCAAACATGCTAAGCTTATTACTTATGCTTCTCTTAATATCTAGCCTTTTTGTTTTTTTTTCTTCATGTTATACTTACATGAACATTTGTTTTATTATTTTGTCTTTTTATCCCAGAGCTGAGGGCTGAACCCAGGGCCTTGTACTTGCTAAGGAAGCACGCTACTACTGAGCTAAATCCCCAACCCCAAACATTTGTTTTATATGTGTATTATATATTGATTAAGTATCAATCATACATATAAATGATTGATTTTCCATATGGCAGACAATATTTATGGTTTTCGAGGTTGAACTGATTGAAAGTAATGGATGTGACTTACAAAAGTAATAAAACCATTGGACTTCTTTGTAGTTCTAATTCTGTCAAGGCCTTTGGTGGTGGATAAGTACATAAAATATATTCAAAACTGAAATTGTAATTTAGTAGGGAGCTCCACAGGTTCCAATCTGAATTCCTCTTCTAACTATGTAGGAGTTCATTGATTTGTATAGACTTTCATGATAGTTAACTGTAGTGATTGATGTATTTTATTCATTTGCAAAATTAATAAACTTATAAATTTAAAATAAATAATTCCATACTGAAAAAAATCAGTTTGCTATGATTGGTAGTTTATTTTGTTGCTATGATTGTTTCTTCATTTTGGATCTCCCACCTTCCACTGAGACAGAAACTAGAACCCAACATTTATAACAGTGGGTGAACTTTTCTTGTTCCCTGCTACATTTCCCTATGGTAAAACTACCCAATCATTTCTCTACAGCCTTATTTTATTCAATAAATGTGATAACATTTTCCAGGTTACATTTCTTTTCTTTTTCATTATAACTTATTCAGATAACATCCTTATATTTTCCCCTCACTTGTATCCTCCTGTTCCCACCCTCCCTCCCTCTTTCACCTAATTCCCTTACCCTAGACCTCTGACAGAAGGGGAAGTTACAAATCAAGGGTCCCAGAGTAAATGTCAGAGTCAGTCCCCAAAGCAGTCCCACACATTGTCACATTGGGTCCAAGCATTTGAAACTTGATCACTTGGGGGAAAGTCTCCATACTCACGACATAAGTATATGGGACTTGGAAACAACAAGGAGACCAACAATGGGATCTAAAGAAACTGATTGAAATAGTGCTATAGATTAGATGAAATATTAAATGTCATCATTTGGGCTAGGGAGATATTTCTGTATGTAAAATGCTTGTTACATAAACATGGCAGTAAGTATTTGGATGTCTAGAACCCACTCAAACACTGGCCAGGCTGAGGGATGTTTGTTATCCTAGCCCTTAGGATGAGGACATGGGAATCACTGGGGCAGGCTGGCTAGCTAGACTAGCTGAAGCAGTGGAATGTTGGTTCATGAACAACCCTCTCTCAATGTATCAGGTATAAAGAGATTGAGAAAGATACCCAACATCTGCCTGCAGTCTCCCCATGCACATTGGCATGTGTGACCTCCACAAACATGTGCATCCATATACATTTGAATTCATACATACATATACACAAAACCAAAAACATGTAAGAAAAGAATATATATCACAGAAATTACAAAAGTAGAAACATTTTAAGATGAAAACTGTGAGGAACCTACCAAAAAGAGAGGTCAAGTAAGATAGGAATTATCAGACATTTCCATTGAGTTTAGTAAAATAGGTTAACATAGACAGTTTGAGTGTTGACAACTGTGTCCAACAATAATTGAGATATGAAGTCAGAATGCTGTGCAATTCAAAGTTTACAGTCCTACATGATCTATAATATGTTTAGCAATTCTCTAATGATTAATATACATCTTATAAAAGATTAATAATATTTCACTAATTTCCACCAAATCCACTATATAACAATGCTGAATTCTTTCTGATCTCATTTAGATTGTTAATAAATCTTGATGACTTTGGCTCATGTTTCAGACACAGCAAATATATAGTGTTGCTTTTAGCTCAGTTATTGGTAGGTTGGGTACATTTCTTTATATCTCTTCTTGTAAATTCTCTCTTCTCAGTAGCAGCAGTCAGTAAATGTGATTATGAAGCCCATAATTTAAGGCATGTATCTATGCTTGAAATGTTGCTAACTGCATAACCCAAGTATGTAACAGGTTTTCTCCCTCAATGTCTTCCTGGAGATTGGATGAGTATATATAAAGAAAAATGCATTGGAAGGCTCCTGATGGACAACATGTGTGGTTCAAGTATAGCTATTGTTGCTGCTAGTCAAAGAAGTCTTTTCACTGTTCTGAAAATAACTATGTTGCCAAATCTGTGAGTGTATCCTCAAATAATACTTGAACCCAAATTTTTATATAACTGCTGTGTGACCCTCAGCAATACTCTAAACTTGGTTACCCATTTATGGAACTGGAGGCTTTATAGTATTGATTTGAGAATTAATGGATTATTTCTTAGACTATATTTTTGAAAGGTAATTGGCACTGAGTAAAAAACAAATAGGTACTAATAAAATTATAATTACAAATAAAATTGATATGAACATAATTGTGCAAATGTCCTTGTATGGTAGAGCATCTTTCGGTTATATGCCCAGGAGTGGTATAGATGGGTCTTGAGGTAGCAGTATTCCCCATATTTTGAGAAAGCTCCAGATTGATTTTTCCAAAGTGGTTGTATAAGTTTGCATTTGCACCAGCAATGAAGGAGTGTTCCTTTTCTCCACATCCTCACCTACATGTCCTGTCACTTGAGTTTTTGGTCTTAGCCATTCTGAGAGGTATAAGATGGAATCTCAGAGTCATTTTTGATTTGCATTTACCTGATAATTAAGGATGTTGAACATTTCTTTAAATGTTTCTTAGCCATTCGATATTCATGTGTTGAGAAATCTGTTTAGCTCTGTATCCCACTTTTTAAATTCATATTACCTCCCAGTTGCTGTCTGGATGAGACCTGACAGGCTGTGGGCATATGGTGGGGAAGAGTCTTCTTCTGCTAGAGATCTAGGGGTGGGGAATAGGGCAGAAGAGGGAGCAAGGGTGGAATGGGAAGATACAAATGAGGGGATAAGAATCGGGATATATTCTGAATAAATTATATTAAAAATTTTAAAACTTCAAAAAGAACTGAAATTCTGGAATCTAGAATTAAGAAATAATTTTTCAAATTAGTCCAATGAAACCCGGGGAATAGAAGTTTCAAAGAAAGGAGAGAACATATGCAGAGAAAAGATATTATAAAAATAAGCCAGGGTATTTGTATATGAACCTACATGTCCTCTCATTTCCAGTCCTCCAATATTAGCCTCTCAGTTTCTGGGATTACAGGATTACTTGTGCATATCATGTAGAGTCTCTTGTTGTTTAAACTTATTAAGCATATGGATTTTGCTTAAAATTTGTATTAAGATTCACTTTCCAAACACCAGCTTTTCTACCTATAGGCCAATAATTGTCTTTTTAGGATGATCTAAAAAGCCCAGTTAAGGGAAGGGACCTCCTTCTTTCTTCTCCACTAACCATTATCCTGTGCTGTCAGGCTCTATGTTTCTTTTGTTGCACATTCAGCAGTTTACTGATTGTATAGATGATGCTTCCTGGAGAAAATGGATGACCCTTACAAACCTGTCAACTTTATATTTAGCACTAATTTTTCAGCTTCTAGATTATGGGCTGGAAGGTCTATAGTTGGCTGCCAGAGACAATGCAAATCAAAGAAGACTGGTTTAAAATACTAATTGAAGATAGGGCTCTTCTCTGGGGGTAACACACAGTAGTCACTTTCAGTCATTCACGTGTGTGTGTGTGTGTGTGTGTGTGTGTGTGTGTGTGTGTGTGTGTGTAGCTGAAGTCAGGAAGAATGCTAGAAACCTCTAAGGTAAGATTCTGTGATAAGGCACTGGTAAACATGGAATTAGGTGGATTTTGACTTGGAAAAGTACTTACGTGCTTAGAGAACTGAGGATCAACAGCAGAGAGATAGCTGAGGTGTGACTATCCAAAGAACTTAGGTCTCAGAATTAAAATGGTAGTGCAAGGTAAGAAAGGAAATAGTATTCTAAATAAGAAAGTGGAAATCTTGTCTTCCTTCTGCACTTGACTTTATGGCTTCTATAAAACTGTAATCATTTTGAAGGTTTAAAAATTTCTTCCAGATGTTAATTCATTTGCAGCAGCGCTTAATTATAATGGCTGACATATTAGGATGCGTGGGTGGGCATGGCTGCTGAGCTGGAGGAACAAGGGTTGTTGAGAGGATGACAAAGTCACTAGTGAGGGAGCCTGCCTGCCTGGAGCTTCTGGGATTAGAATCAATACATTATATAATTAAGTGTGTCAATAATTTCATTAAGCATTCTTGAATTGGGATTGTATCTAACAGTTTACTATTTATCTATTAAAATTCAGGTGATATAATTAAATTTTATTGCTATGACATCTAATTTTTATAAAATAATGAATCTTATTCACAGTATCAGGTATCAAGATAACATTAAATTAAGTCATATCAAAAGCCTACTATAATTTACGTGTTTTAATTAATAATCTTTATCCTATTTATCTTACTCCATATATTATAAATAAACACAAAAGTTTTAGGTAGAAAAAGCAAGTATACTTCCACCAGTAATTTGCAGGTACATTCATAATTTCTTTATTAAGAATTATAGACAGATTTTTTTCACTGTTCATGTTCTAAAGCTATAAAACCAGTTTAAATGCATTATCAGACTTTTTTCTCATTGGTGTTGCCTAATTTAAGAGCCATGTAACAATAATAACAGTGCTATTTCTGATAGTGATAATCACATTCAACAGCTATACAACATTCATCAACCTCCATGAGCTTTTTCATATGCTGTATATACTCACTGTAACTGAATTTATTCCATGAAATAGGTAGATTTTTTTCTTCATTCTAATTTAAAGATGAGGAAATCATGGGACAGATGATGTCTAAATTAAAGCTTTCTGTAGGATGTCCTCACATCTGTCCCAATCTCCTGGTAAGTGAAGAGTTTTGTGGGATATGCCTTTTGGGCAAGTGCCTAATTATAAGTGAGTATATACCATGTGAGTCTTTCTGCTTCTAGGTTAACTCACTCATTATGATCATCTCTAGTCCCATCCATTTGTCCACAAATTTCAGGAACATTATGATGGGTGGATTGGGGCCCAGGGGAGACTGCTCAAATTATTGCACTAACCAAGGACAATACAATAGTAAACATCAAACCCCTACTCTGATCTACCCAATGGACAGGACATTCTCCACAGTTATGTAGAGAGAGGGGACTGACTTTGACATGAACTCAGGTGCTCCATATTTGACCACCTCCCTTTGTTGGAGAGGCCTGGTGGCATTCAAAGAAAAAATAAGCAGGACACCAAGATGAGACTTGATAGCCTATGACCATATGGTGGGGGAGGAGGTCCCCTTGGTCATAGATCTAGGGGAGGCGAATAGGGTGAAAGTGGGAGGGAAAATGAGAGGATATAACTAATGGGATAACAATATAGTTGTAATCTGAATAAATTAATAAAAAAACTAAAAAGCTTTCTGGTGCTATTACCGAATAATAGAGACCAGGTAACGTTATAAAGAAAAGGAATGGCATACATTTCTGGAGGGTTGAGGTCCAAGGCTAAGAAAGTGTATTTGAGGAAGGCTTGCTCTTCCTGGGAAGACATTCAGAATTGTTGGTATTTATAAAAACCAACTCTGGAGATTAAGTTTTAATATTAATTTCATACACACACACACAAACACACACACACAAACAAAAAATAAACCACACACAAAAAAAACTAAATATCTAGGTCATGGCACAGATTAAAATGCTGGCAATGAGATGACTCTATACGTAGTGCATTATAGGGTAAATTTTTTTTATCCAGACTGATTTGTATGCTCTCTTCTAATATTCTGATTCCTAGATCCATACATAATCCAAATTGAAATGACCTCAGCTCTCCTGCTGCAGGAAGTAGTGCCAGCAAAAGTTTTCCTGCTAACCCTTAGAGTTTCCTTAGCATTGTTAAGTCCCTGTGAGGGGACAAACATTACTAGGAGTCAACTTATCATTAGTCTATTTCAATGTTGGAGAGATAATTTTATATTTTTTCTGTATCATTTCACTGAGTGTGAGGGAAGCTCTTAATCACCTCAGTGAACCTAAGGACATGTACTGAAATATCTCCATCAAAGCTTAGAAGTAATTCAGGAAAATACCCATGTACATTTACTTTCAAGTAGTTAGTTTCTCAGGCCATCCTTATGTTCCTCACTCTATTCGGCTTCATACCAGGCCCTGATCTGCTTAGCCGTGGCTCAGGAAGTTGCACTCAGCAACTGACGTGGATGTGCTGCCTCTATGTTGCCAGAGATGTTGGTCTTTGGGTTCAACATCTGTCTTACCAACTGTATCTACACTCATGAGTTCATAATCAGAAAGGAGACCCAGCAGGATAGTTTTATAAATGTATAAACAGTCTGTGATCATTCAGTCTTTCTCAAAAGGTAGTGTAGTAGTGAGGTAGAGACTGATGTTGAATTTTTATTACAAAAGGCTTTCTGTTCCATCCTAAATAATGTACTGGTGAGAATTACGCCAATGTTACTAGAGCAAAATGTGGGTATGGACACCAAACTATGTAAGAATGAGGGTGAACAATCATTTAAAACATTATAAATGGCTGACACAATACAGTCTGAGCAACTTTACCTGACAGGTGGTCAATTCTGATGTCTATATTTTTTTTTATGTAGAAGGGTTAAGTGGGAACTTTTCATTGATCGCTTTGCTAAACTACATGGTTATGGGATGTCTGTGTATATGTGTGTGAAAAGGGAACTTTTCAACATTAAAAATTATACACTTAAAAAACTCAGTAATAAAAAACTATAGTACAATTTTTAAAACATAATTTATTATATTCATTATACATAAAGATCTAAGTTTTCATTTAATCAATAGGCGGGCATATGAAGAAATGCCAAAGCTTTCTTAATATGATTTGGAGAGTTTCATATGAACATGTTTATTAAATCATGTTAATGAAAACTGTTAGTCAAGATAAAATATTTCAAAGGATGATTTTTCTTTCTGAAGTTATAAGTTTAGAGTTTCCTCTTTTATACATGTATGTCACATCAATTCAAAGCATAGATGGCTTTACAGTAAAGATTAATGAATAGAAATATCTTTCCTTTAAATGGCACTTTAAGTATCATTCATCATTAATTAGCTGATGCTCTTAACCAAGTGAGAACTCCTCCAATTCTTCAAACAATTTTTGATTTTGTGAGTAAAATGGATTCTTGGACTGTTTTGAAAAATGAGAAATCCTGTTTCTCCTGATATATACCCAGCATTTCCTCTTTCCTATGTGCTTAACTGTAGACTGCTTCAATTTTTAAGGAGATATTTGTTGCTCATTTCTAAATGATGGAATACTGGATATTAGGAACCGTTCTAGAAGTTGTTGTGCTTTGGTTTGGTTTGGTTTGTTTTCTGACTTCTAGAGATGCAGCAATCAAACTTAAATCATCGGGACAGAAATCAAGCTCCTCTACAATTGAGACATGCAATCAACCTGGGATTCTGTATTTATAAGATCTCGGTTATTCTGCTATTACTGATCTGTGATCACATTCATTCATAAAATATCATCCTTCCTTTGTGATTCTAGTTCCTGATACTGGCTATTTAATTGTTGAAAGTTCATCATTTGTTATGAAATGCAATATTTAAGTCAAGTGCATTTTTTAAAGGCCTGCCATTATTCTGCTTGAGTTCTTCAACTCAATTATACTATCTGAGAGCAAGATGTAAGATACTGTATTTTCTTTTCTTTCAAAAGGTCTGGTATGCTGGGTATTAGAGAAACTGCCCTATGGATAATTGACAAGTGAATCATTTGAGATAATACCATATTTAGCTTGAGTAAAAGGTTTCGGGAGTATTACATGATTTCTCAAAGGCCCTAATGTGGCCATATTAAAGATCAAACAGACTTGGAGATGGCAAACTCTGCATTAAGATCACTAATGAGTTCAACCGCCCAACACACCAAATATCAGTTTCCTCTTCTTCTTCCTGATATATTTCAGGCAGCTGACTTGCTCAGTAAGCAGCACCAGTTGCTCAGTTGGGATCCCTCTCCCCTTCATGAAGCAGCTCTCAGAGAAAGCACCTATGGCTTCAAAAGGTTTGTGGAGAGGATCCAGCAGGGAGCCTAATCTGCAGAAAATGTTTGTGGGCAAACACAACCACTGATTATTCTCTCATGCCTCCTCTGAACAGGAATGGGAATTGCGGGCTTCATTTTATTATTTTAATTAGCCTTAAGCAGCCCTTTGCAGATCCCAAAGAGACCAGAAATTCTCCGCACTTGCCTGTGAGTGTTTCGTGGTCTGGATGCTATGGCAATTGGATTTTAAAATTTAAATAATCTTATGTCTGTGCTTTGGTAATTTGATTCAGTAAAGGCAGGCCGTGTGTAAGAAATAAGAGAGAGAGAGAGAGAGAGAGAGAGAGAGAGAGAGAGAGAGAGAGAGAGAGAGAGAGAGAGCTTTCCCTAGCCAATCTACCTTCCTCCTTTTACTACTTTGAGAAATACCACTGCCTTGTGAACCTTACAGTAATGTGCTTCTGTGTCATGCTGCCTTCTTAGAGGACAGCTTTCAAGCCATGTGCATGTGACACAGAGACTGTTCCAGGGCTTCAGAGAGATTAATGTTGATGCTTTGGGTCCATCACTCTCACTTGAGGACTGCAATATTTTCTTTCTTTAGGTAGTAACTCAGTGTGACAATGGCAATACTCTCACAATACCCTGTGAGTTACAGAGAACACATAGACACCAAAATTCAAGAATGGAGGTCGAACGAGGAGGAAGCTTACCCTTAACCAGCATTTGTGTGTTTGTTTGTTTATTCTCACAGTTAAGTCACACCAACAGAACTGTTTTATACACATTGCCTGCAACAGAGCTGATCTTGAGAGCTGAGTCAATGAAGAGCTCTTTATTTTGATGGCAAATTATGCAGCTACCTCAGCAAACTGCAGAATCAACTGGAAGCTTGCTAGCATTTAATTAAGCAGGACAAAAGAAAGCCCCAATAATAACAGCATGCCAGTGCCAGAGAAAAATTATGAACACAAAGGAAGAAATCATCAGTAATTAACCCCAAATGGAGACTGCAGAGAATCCTCTAGAAGAAGAAAGAACATGTGCAAATGGTTTTGTCATTGCTGGTCTTGAAGGATTTCACTAGGTTTCATTACAAATTCATCAGAATCATCACCCAAGTTTCTAGAAAGTGCTAGAAACAGGGTGTAAGAATTTTCTGAACTCTACCAGAGCAGATGATTTCTAGAAGAACTTTCTTTTGCTTAATGATTGGATTTTCTTAGTACTAGTTTATCATGAGGCTGCAGAGATCTTGTGAGGAAAAATAAAGGAAATGGTAGATATTGTGTTTAGCAGCAGAAGAAAAGGATGAATTCTAAGCATGTGTATAAAGTGAGAGTTGATTGCACACTAGGAATAAGAGTCTTCCCCTATCCCCTTTCCACCTGAAAAGTTCATTTAAGAGGAAAAAAGAAAGAAAAGAAAAGGACCAGTGTGGTGGCTCAAGCCTTTAATTCCAGAACTTGGGAGGCAGAGACAGGCAGATCTTTGTAAGTTCGAGGCTAACCTGGTCTACAAAGTGAGTCCATGGACAGTCAGGGATCTGGTAAACAGAGAAACACTATCTTGAAAACCACAAAAAGATTCAAGCTAATGAGGATACATTCATGACACCTTTCTTGCCCTTAATACCCCAAGCTGCTTGCTTCTAGTATTTCTAATTAAATTAATTATGAATATGTATTAAATGGAATGATTTTGTGATTTCCTTCGGAGTATTGCTTAGGGTTTATTTTTTGTTTGTTTGTTTCTTTTTACTCTCTCTCTCTCTCTCTCTCTCTCTCTCTTTCTGTGTGTGTGTGTGTGTGTGTGTGTGTGTGTGTGTGTATGTGAGAGAGAGAGACAGAGAGACAGAGAAACAGAGAGAGACAGAGAGAGACAGAGGGACAGAGAGACAGGGAGACAGAGACAGAGAGACAAAGAGAGACAGAGAGACAGACAGAAACAGACAGATAGAGAGAGAGACAGAGAACAGAAGAGATAGAGGAATAGAGAGAGATAGAGAGGAAGGAAGGGAGGGAGGGAGAGAGAATTATGCCTCTGTAGAGGTCAAAGGACAACTTTTTAAAAACATATTTTTATTATAATTTATTCAATTACATCTGAACTGTTATCTCCTCATTTGTATATTCCCTTTCTGCCCCTCCCTCTCTCTTTCACCCTATTCCACTCCCCTAGACCTCTGACAGAAGAGGACCTCCTCCACCATATGACCACAGCCAATCAGGTCTCAACTGGATAGCCTGTTTTCCCTTCCTCTGTGCCCCAGGGACTCCCCTCCAAGGGCATGGGGACAGAGGACAACTTTTGAGTGTGTTCTCACCTTCCTCCTCAATGCAGCCAAGCCTCTCTCTCTCTCTCTCTTTTTTTTTTTTCTGTAGCTTTGCTGTCTACTATAGAGAATCTCCTGGCCATCTTTCTGTGATTCTCCTGTTTTCACCTCTCATATCTCCACAGGAGTGCTGAGATTACAGATGCACAACACTGTGTCTGAGTTTCGTTTATGGCTTCTAGTAATCTAACTCACATTATCAGACTTGCATGGCAAGTGCTTCTAACAACTGAGCCATCTCATTAGCCCCTGAGATTTCTTGCTTTCCCTTGGAATCCAGTATGTGAGACAATGCCTGATCATATATTACAGTTTAGTTAAAGCCTGTCATTTTAAGCACTGAGGTTTATACTTTAAGTAGTATAGATTCAAATGAAGATATATGTAGATATAGCAGGGAATATATGTGTTAATGTGACTTTAGTAACATGAACTTATTTTTAAAAACCTAAGTTTATCATCAAAGTTATAGATTGAAATTTCAAAAAAATGAGGTCAATCTGTTTTATTTCTTGAGGCAATCAACCTGTATGGCTCATGGTGATCCTGAACTCACCATGTAGCTTGGGTTATCGTCAGACTTGTGCTGCTCCTCCTTCTTTGGTGAGAATTACAGGCACATGCCACCAAGCCTAAGGAACCTTAAAAAGGATGTTCTTAGTAGAAGTAATGCTTGCTTTCTAAACCCTTGTAGCACTGAGAATTTGCTTACAGGGTCTAAGAGTTCGGCAACTAGTGGTTACTGACTTGTACTGTCTTTGTAATGGGCATAAAAACAATTAGAGTAACAAACTTTATATTTTGGAATTTGAGATTTAAGAATGTTAAGCTTCCAGGTCTCCCCCTCCAGACCCTCCTCAGGAACAGTCATAGGGGAGGGGAATAAGGGGAAAATGGGAGGGAGGGAAGAATGGGAGGATACAAGGGATGGGATAACCATTGAGATGTAACAATAATAAATTAATTAAAAAAAAAAGAATGTTAAGCTTACTAATTGCACACGCCATTCACAGAAACGATCCACATAGTAAAGTTATGTGTTAATGTTATCAGTTACACAGCTTCATGTAGTATTTTATTCATGCCGTTTGTATACTTTAATAACCCATGGACTCTAACATCACTCTTGAAAAATCTCAATTTGTGAACTTTTGTGAATTATTACACACCCTAAGGAAATGGAAAATGCAGTGATAAATTGACTTTTAGCTAAAATAAAATTGTGCAGAGAAATTGGCTTTTATTTATCTTCCTCCATTTAAATGATACATAAACCCTTTATAACTGCCTGATCATAAAATGATAACCATGCTTTCCTGAAATTAATTCACTTCATAATCCTAACATTGAGGATGCTTCTTTAATGATTTTTAAATTTGACTCTTCTGAAATTCCAATTTATTGTTGGCTTGTTATCTGTTCAATAAATGCACTTCTAATTTAAATAAATTATATGATGTTATGTTTTTATAATGACTCAAATTACATTTTAAATGGTGGTGTTGTTTTAAAAATAATATAATAAGCCATGGTTAAAATAATCATATGGAAAAATAAAGAGTTTTGAGCCAAATGGTTATTAGAACAGATTCCTTTGTTAATAGCATTCTACTATTGAAAATATCCATTTGAATTGCATTACATACATCACTGAAAATAACCCATTGATATTTGATTCTTGCTTCTTCTTACTCTTTGGAAAAATTAGAAGTCAAGAGTAGTTCCAGTTATTTCATTTTATTACCTGTGTACATTTTACAAACTATTCTGTCTATCTATAACACAGGACTACACTTCCATCCTACCTCTGACTATATAAGTTTCAACCTGTTTGAAGTTTCAGATTAACTGCTGCCCAGTACTGAGCATCATCCTAATATCTCAGAATTGCAGGGTTCACTCAATATCCAGTGTTTTGGGTTTTTGTTAGTTAGTTAGTTAGTGTGTGTGTGTGTGTGTGTGTGTGTGTGTGTGTTTCCTTGAAGCATTTGTTCAGTTTGTACTTCTAGCAATTTCATTAAATATTCACTTAACAATACAGATACAAGTAAGTATGCATACATGAGCATTAGGGAGAAATAGAAGTCAAATTTTAAACAGAAAATGGTTTCATGGACCCAAATCATAATTTTCTCCTTCCATGTAAAGCAAATAATCTGTTGTATATAGATTCATAGTCTGGTTCCTTCAAATTCTGTCTCATTCTCCCATAAAGAAGGGTAATCGTGCCAGAATGGTGGGTTCATTGAAAAAGAGCCCTACTCACAGTCTTCTGGTTTATTTTCTAATTAACTAGTAAAGTTGTAATGCTTTCCAGTTCTGAAAGGAACTTGATCAACGGGGACTAATGAAAACCTCAGTTTTAAATAAGATCCCTTGTGAAATTTGTTTACGGAAAGTTTTTAATTATTTACAATTTTCTTCTGAGAAACTAATTTTATATTCCAACTTCATTTCTCATATCCTCATTGGACTTTAAGGTCCACTGGATTAAGGCTGTTAAGTTCTATGATGAGTTCCATGGAAGGAGAGTGCACAGGAGAGACAAGTGGATGTTGGCAGACAAGGCGGAGCATGTCTTGAATAAGCTAGAAGCCTATGACAACAGAAACTTCCATAAATGTGTAAGGGAGATGCTAGCTAATATCCTAGCAATGGGAAATATGGAGCCTGAACCTACCATCTCCTGTAACTAGGCAATACTTCCAATGGGGGTATTGGGACATCAACCTAGTCACAAAACCTTAGACCCACAATTTATCCTGCTAACAAGACCAGCAGGGGTAAAAAAAAAAAAAAAAAAAAAGAAGCAGATTTTGAGGGAAAGGCCAATCATTGATTGGGCTAGCTTGATACCTATACCATCACAGGAAACCCATCCCTGACACTATTAATGATATTTTGCTAAACTTGCAAACAGGAATCTAGCATAACTGTCATCAGAGAGGCTTCACTCAGAAACTGACTGAAACAGATGTAGAAAGCCACGGCCAAACATTAAGCGGAGCTTGCAGAACCCTGCAGAAGAGGAGGAGAAAGGATCGAAGAAACCACTGGGGTTAAGAACATCACAAGAAAACTTATAGAGTCAACTAACATGTTCCCATAGGGGTTCATAGAGACTAAACTGCCAGCCATAGAGCAGGCATTAGAAAGACATTGGCCCTCTGCGCTTTTGTAACAATTGTGCAGCTGAGTCTTCATGTGGGACTTCTAAAGCAGAAACATGGGCTGCTTCTGACTACATTGCCTGCCTTTGGATCCCTTTCCCCTAAACGGACTTCCTCATCCAGCCTCAGTAGAAGACAACCACCTAGTCTTACTGTGGCCTGATATGCAAAGTCTGTGTGTATGTATCAGAGGCCTTCCCTTTTCTAAAGAGAAGAGGAAGACTGCTTCATGGGGAGAGAAGAGAGGGAAGAGCAGGACTGGGAGAAGAGGGAGGGAAAGCTGCTATCAGACTATAAAGTAAATAAATAACAATTAAAAAAAAACAAAAAAAAGATATTTCCCCATACTTGTGTCTGAGAGTCACCAAAGTTGACTTTCCACATTTTTATTTTGGTTCTGATAGTTATTTCTTGTTTATATTTTTTGTTACATTAAGAGAACTAAAAGGTTCTGGAAGAAATTTCTCAGTTAAAATAAACATTTTGAGCATCCTCAAGGGAACATGCAGGAAAACTAAGAAATCTGACACTAATCATGTCACCAAGTTCCAACTAACCAACTACGATATGCCATTGCTTTTCATCTGTTTAATGATATTGTTGTTGATGATGGATGGTGGGGATGATAATTATATAATGTGCACGATGATAGCAACTCTGAAGATGTAATGCATATAGCACAGAGACCCTTTGTGTATTAAAGGAGTAACTATTCTGAAGAGCATTTGACCTAAGAAAAGTGCTCAACAAATAAATAGTACTACCGTGGTCACTCTTTTTTTTTTTTTTTTTAAATTTTTTTTATTACTTTATTCTTGTTACATCTCAATGGTTATCCCATCCCTTGTATCCTCCCATTTTTCCCTCCCTCCCATTTTCCCATTATTCCCCTCCCCTATGACTGTCCCTGAGGGGGATTACCTCCCCCTGTATATGCTCATAGGGTATCAAGTCTCTTCTTGGTAACCTGCTGTCCTCCCTCTGAGTGCCACCAGATCTCCCCCTCCAGGGGACACGTACTCTGGTGCCTCACATTTGACCATGTCCCATGGTTACTCTTTTAAAGCAGGGTAGTATCTAATTATTAAAAGAATCTTGTTTTAAAAACAAAAACTGCCACTCTTATTTTGTAGCAGGCACTGAGTTAAATAATTTCCTCAAGGTTATCTAGCTTGCAATTGGGAAACTGGGACTTCAACAAAGAATTGCTGACTCTGGAGTCCAAATCTAACCAACCAGGTTGTGCTCTCACTTTTGCTGTGGGCTCAATCAAAGTCACACAGAAGAACAGTGAAAACACTAGGAGTGACACTTCAACCTTCTGACTTTCCACCCTAAGGCAGTGTGGAATGTAGCTTAGCTAACTGCCTATGTGGAGAGCAAAAGGGAAGACAAACAATAATAGAAGAAAGAGAAAAGTATCTCACAAGCTCAGTCAGCAAATTTGGATTAAACACAGTGACTGTACTCTTAGTGTTCTTTTAAGTAGAGAAATAGGAATTGCAATTGAATTTCCCATGAGCCAATGAGAAAATCAATATGAAGAATATAGGTTCTTTCCAAACCAAAGGTATTCAGAATAATCACATTTTGTATATGTACTTGTTTCAAACTAGAAAGTAAATATAAGAAAGGAATTTGGATTTTGGATTTTGATTGTTCAGTAGAAAGTGAAGTCATTTGACTTGTCTCTGAAACCAAATCTGAGCTTTATAGAAAATAACCTTCCATAAGACATCAAGATAAGCATAAGAATATCCAGCTACTGGATGTTTTCTTGAGTTAAATTTTATGGTGACAAAAACTTTACTGGTCTCAGAGGAGGAAGAGGACATGTCTTCTGGGCAGGGTTATCAACATTTTCACAGTAGTTCTTGTGGAATTTCAAAGATACCCTGGGTCACCATAGAATCTCTTGAGTGGTGAAATATGCCTAAATGTGCTTGTATATTATATTATACCCAGATAAAAGCTCAGTACTGAATTATTCTGGCAACTATTTTCACATATCTGGCACACTAGGATGCTTTCTATTTATTATCATCTTTCCAAAAACAAGAATTCCACAACAGTAATGATACATTATCTCCCATTGGAATCAGTTTACTTGAAATGAGTCTTTTCAGTTCTCATAGTCAACAGGTGAGAAGGCTGATGGTTTCAGGATTTCAGTATTCTCATAGATTAATCTGCATATTTAGTGACAGAGAGATTTGGCCAAGAGCCATAAATATGGCTTGCTATTTCTTCTACATAAGTTGGATTTAGGGAGTCTTGGTCATAATACTGAAAGGACAGTGGTAATTCAAAGAAAGTTCAAAGTCCCCACTTTGAGGTCAAAAGCGTGAATATTTATCCACTAAGCTCAGACATCTAGGGACGGTTATCTCTGAACTAAATTAAGAACGTTGCCTGTTAGAGAAGTCCAGATTAGATGGTGTAGTCCATCCACCCCTCCTTCTGCCTGTCCTCATGTAAAAATAATGGGAAACCAGGGCTTCATCTTTCCCATTTCCCAAAGAGAAATTTTGACTTTTGTCTGGAATTCAAATGGTTTTATGCCTTCTGAAGTCTCGTAAAACGTTAAAAATTTGAGTTAGTTTTTTAAATGCTATTGTTCAATTGGTCAACCTAGAGCATATTCTAAAAAGCTCCAGAGAAACAAATGCAATGCCACAACAGCATATACTCTAGGAATTCTTTACTACTGAGGTTTTTAAAAGGGGAAATAAGCAAGAAGCCATCATTTTGCTGTAGTTTTTTTCTGATAACACTTGATAGATTTGCCAAAAAGTTACTACAGGAAGAGGCGCCATTTAGGCAAGTCAACTAAAGCTTAAAATGTAGAAAAATAATTGAAATACATATTAAAGAGATAGCATTTGAAGAAAATTTGTAGTATTTGATGAAATTACATATTTTACCACCAAATCTCACGATTGTATAAAATGTAAATGGAACAAAATGTAAACGAATGATCTAAATTCTAAGATTGTGAATTTAATTGTTTGCCCTTACCTCACCATGGTGGAAATATAAACTCGGTAGTTTTGCTTTGGTCCTCTTGCAATAGTTACTAAGACAATGCAACTGGGGTCAGAACATGATTATCCAGACCATCTAGGATACAGTTATTTACACATTATCTCATCTTTGTTGAATGAGATTTAATCAGATACTGCCTAAAGCAGCAGTAAAAAGATAAAAAAAAAAAAGCACTCTGGCCAAACATGCCACCCACTTGATAATGATTAGCATGCATGTATATAGATAACTAAATGCTGAACTTGCTCCACAATAAAAAGTCTTTCTGGTCTGGAAGATATGTATCATTGATGGCTATTGGCTCACTGATATTTTGAATGTATCCTTAGGAAATACATGTATCAATATCTAATGAAAAAGAGCTTTCAGGTGAGCTCTCAGATACCAAATTATATCTTTCAGCATGTTCTGCAAACCATTTCCATTTTTTAAAATAAATTATTTTAATTATTTATATAGATTTTAATTTTTTTATTAAAATAGAATTGCATAGTGCCCTTTACTTCTCCAACTCTTCTTATATTCACTCACTCATTCTTTAATTTATGCTCTCTCTTTGTCTTTGAATCTTTGTGTCTGTTGCTGTCTCTTTGTCTCTCTGTTTCTGTTACTCTTTGTCTCTCTCTTTCTGTATCTTTCCATATGTGTGTGATTTTGTGCATGTGTGTGTGTATATCTACATGTATACGAATAAATATATAAATACAACCTGAGTCAGTTTACTGTTGCTTATATGTATATGCTTTTTAGAGATGTCCATTTGTTTTAGATAACCAATCATGGAACATCCCTAGGAGAAACAAGTTCTTTCTTTTTTTAGCAGTCACTAATTGCTTGTAGATTTTCACCTAGGGGTACTGATCCATGAGATTTTTCCCATTTATGTTGTCATGTCAAATCAATTTTCAGGTCTTGCTTAGGCAGTGACATTGTTGTGATTTCATGGGTGTAGCTTTTCTTTCACATCTAGAAGATACAATCTCATAGCTGACTTCCTGGAACTCTTGGTCTTACAGTCTGCAGTGTTGGCTTAGCCTTAAGTGTGGGTGTTGGAGATGTACCAACTGAAGATGAGCACTTCACAGTCAGTTGTTCTCTGTATGATGCATAAAGAAGCTTCTTTCATGAGATATGACATCTACACTTACATATGTACATAGCTACATGCATATCTATAGACATATACATATCTAAACAATCTATATACACACACATATATATGGATACATATTCATAATTCAGTTAGGAATTGTATGGTCTAGGAATGTGGTAGTAGTTAGATCACTGATAAGATCCATGAGCTCACTAGCCAAGAACAGTTGTCATGATTTATAGTAGCAGGCATGGTTTTCCTCCTGCTGAGTGGGACTTAATTCCATTTAGATAGCTATTGGTTACTGGTAAAATATAAGTGCCACTACAGGTTGTAATTGACACTAAATCATCAAAGTATAGGGGTAGAATAGGAAATGAAGCCTAAGTAATTCACACAGACAAGATCATTGACATAATCATAAAACTTTTCCAAACTAAAGAAAGACATATTTGTATACATACATAAACATACAAGAAACATAGGGGGCACAAAATAGACAAGAATAGGGAAACTTCCTGAAGAATACCAATCATATTAGAAACACTCAGTATAAAGAACAAAGAAAGAGTATTAAAACCAGTAAGAAAAATATGACTCACATATAAAAGAAACTCATGAGATTAAGAGTTTATTTCTCTACTTCTAGGCAGAATTTTTTTTTTTTTTTTTACTGCAGCCAAAATGAGGACATTTTGTCCAGCGGCTGGTTTCCTACATTTGAAGCCATCTCCATAAGGAGATTCTTTGATGTTCATCATCTTCTTGAAAGTGGGCTGGGTGTTACCAGGAGTTAACTTGTCATATTGTCAAAGAACCTTAAGGTGAATGATATCTTTGATGTGTTCTTGTATTCGTTTTGCAAGACAATAAAACATCTTTAAATTCCATATTCTGTAGGACTCTGAGGTTTTTGAAAACCTTATCTATTCTGCCTTATCTATCTATAGAATCATATCTATCTGTTACCTGGGATGTATATTCTTGTGATAAAAATAGATCAGTAATTGATATTACCATGATTTGATCAACTAACAATTAACTTGTATATTTTACTATGGTAAACCATCTACAATAGCACTTTCAAAGTATTGAAGGTGACCCTTGTGTTCTACTTGAGTTGTATGGGTACAAAACCTCATATTAGAGTAAAAATATGTATAATGTGTGTGAAGAATAATATTAAATTTAAATTCTATAAGTAGGCATTCTTGGATGCAGGCAGAGTTGACAGCCAAACTCTGCCAAGACAGGATAAGCAAGTCCTCAATAGTTCCTGCCTAACAAATATGTCTGTCAGAGTTACTGGGCCAGAAGGCTGAACATGATGCTCTAATGTTATACAGAATTTTGGGTGATTGTTCAGGCAGTAAACTGTCTCTGTCATTTTTTTTTCACTTTGGAAGCTGCTAACCTGCACTTCCTGTTTACTCAGGTAATTAATTTTATTCTGTCTCAAGTCTCTGATGGTGTTGAAGACCAGATAGTTTAGTTTTACAATTAAGATTAGTTGTTTAAGGGTTAAGATGTTTTTAGGTCTAGATATATGTTTTAAGTTGATAATGACAAGATATAATAGCTCCTGATTTTCATTCAGAATTTTAGACTCACCAAGATAGGAAAGATGCTTCTTCAAGACTGTCACATAGAAATAGCCAAATCGCTATGAATGTAATATTAATATAACTCCAAGCTGTTTTGTGGTTCTTCTTGCTCTGTGCAGATAACTTTATATATGTGTAATAATATAAATGTATATGTAAAAATAATAAAAATATTTTAAAAAAGAGTTTATTTCTCAATGGAAAATTAATAAATCCAGTAAATCCTCCATATTTTATAATGCTATGAATATAAACCTAGTCTGCTGTATGGAATACAACTATCTGCCACAGTTGAAGGAGAAATAATATCATTGACTACTAAAAACAGCTAAACAGAATTCATGCCAACCAAATCTGCCTTACAGAGAATGCTAAAATCAATATTTCAGATGAAAGAAAAGAATAAGCATGGTCAAAAGACTGCATAAACAAAGTAATTGAAATTATTAGTACAGGAGCACAATATATGATTAAGAATACTAACAGAAATAAAACAACAAAATGACTGCAATCAACACACATCTCTTAAAATAATAAACTTTAACTATTAATGGCTTTGACTTGCTAATCAAAAGATACAGGCTAGTTGAATGGGTTTAGAAACAATACCCATCTTTCAATTGTCAAAATAAACCTCATTTTAGCTTTAAATATAAGAATTATCTTGAAGTGAAAGATTGGAAAAAAAAAGTAAGCAGGTGGTACTATTCTAATATATGGCATCTTATACTTTAAGCAAAATTAGAATTGTTAAAGAAGTACACTTGATTCTAATCAAGGGAATAGTTATCTAAGAGGACATTACCATTGTAAACACCATATACTAAACTCTGGCACTACAAATTTTATTTTTAAAAAAGCATACTACTTGAATTAAAGACACAGACTAACATCAACCCAGTTATTGAGTATCCCTTGTTCTTGAATAGACAGGTCATATGGGCAAAAAATAAACAGAAACATCAAAGTTAAGTAGCATCATGTGTTAAATGGGCCTAACAAGTATCTATGGGATATTCTACCCAAACAACTTGGTAAACCTTTTCATTTTTGACAACTCTGGGAAATCAGTAGCATTGTGTGGAGTAGATGAAAGAAGAACTCCTTTTATATTAGATTCCAAGAAGGCAATGTCTCTGACATGAGATGTGGACCAGATAAAGGCACTCTTCTAGTTATGGTCTAAGAACAGGACTGAGGTCTTCTTTAGAGTTCATGATGATGACTCACTGACGATAACACTCTAATCGCTTCTTCAATAGGGCCTCTAGACAATCCTTTAATCAGGCAAGTGTTTGCCCAGCTTTATAATGTTTATGTTTTAGCCTAGTTATTTTTTTATATTTTTTATTAAATATTTTTTAATTTTTACAAATTGTGGAGGAATGCTGAGTGGGTGTGTCAACCATCAATAAAACGCTGTTCAACCAATCAGCTGGGCAGAAAGACAGGAAGTGGAAGGCAGGGCTTCCTGGAGGGGAGCAAAGAGAGGAGTCAGTTGAAGAGAGAAGGTTGACTGGAGTAGGAGGATGACCGGAGAACGGCCACAGGAGCACCATAGTGGTGAATGCTTGTAATATATATAATCTATCAGTTTAGAGTAGTTTGTTTATCATAGTTTCAGAATTGATTTGTATTAGTTTAGATTTCTGCCCAGCTTAGAGCTGACAGCCTAAAAATATGCTTCAGACTCTGTCTTTATTTAGCAACTTTAGGCTAAACTGATATGTTTTTACTGTAGCAAATTGGCGTCCAGTATATGTAGTGTATACACACCCTTAAAAAAGGATACTTTGTTATGGTTTGGGGGCGTGAATAGTTCCCTAAGAGCTAAATCTATATGGCAGAAGGCTCCTGGATACTTTTTGGCCTTTTCTTGGCTTTGGTTGTTCATGGAGAAAGTCAGAAAGCTGAGAAATGACAGGCTGAATTACCAACAATGAGAAGGGAAGAACTCTTTTCCATAGCATTGGTAGCAGCAGAAGTTCAGAACCTATTAACTGCAAGGTATTTATCAGCTGTCTCTGGAAAGGGTCCACTTATGTGAATTAGCATTCAAAAGAATGGTGGACAGGGCTTCACTTACTGAAACCTCAGTTGGTACAACTGACCCAATATTTAGATTTTTTTCAATAACTCTTGAATGTTACTTAAATTTTTTTTTAGATTTTGACTGGAATTGAGATGAAATATTTGTGTAGGGTGGCAGTGTCATACCTCCTTAATTTTAACACAATGGAGAAAAAGACAAGTGGATCTCGGTGAGTTCTGGACCAGCCTGGTCTCCACAAGCTGTGACCCCTCTGCTGATAAGTTACTTGTAAAACAGCCTAAGATTTAAACAGACATGCAAACTGCATGCCTCTTATATCGGAAAAGCCTTTGTTGGTGGAGTTAAAGTGTCACTACTCTGGTAGCTGGCTTATCCCTCTAAATGGGAGCTATTTCCACAGGGGACAGGTGGCAGTCACACCAGAGGCGAAAAGACACCGAGGACTTGCAGGTGACAAGGTACACTTCAGCTTAGTTAGATCCCAAAAACTCAAAGGCTAAAATTCCACATACTTAAAAGGGTAACCTTAATGCCCTCTCTTCTTTTGCTCAGGCAACTGGCTTGTCTCTAAAACAGGGTGCATTTCCTCGGGAGACAGGTAGCAACCTAACATATCCATCAGGTGCCATAAAGCCTAGAGAACAACATTTAGCTTAAGAGGTGGAAGTGTCCATCCCCTATAGAGAGAAGGGGTGAGATAAAAACACCTGCAACAAGTGTGAAAACCCAAGTACATGGTGCCTAGGGTATGCATAAACTTCTCAAAACTGGGCGTTTATCTAAGTGTGTAAACCCAGGTACAAAGTGCCTAGGGTAAACATAAGTTTATTTAAGGCTTAATGCCATTTCTTTTGCTCAGGGCAACCTTCTTGTCTCTAAAACGGGGTGCATTTCATCGGGAGACAGGTAGTGGCTTAACCTATTCATCAGGTGCCAGAGAGTCTAGGGAAGGACATTAAGAACTATACAATATTGTTTTAATTTCAATCAAATAATGATTTTATGTTCTTTGGTAATGGTAATATTATACTTCCTTTTTTAAAAGAGGTCAAAATAAAACAGACGGGTGAAAAGGAGACTGCTGATTTAAGTCGGTCTATATATACATGAATTCAAACTACAGTACTAGACTTAGTTGTATAATGCTTGTTCATCCTGCACACCTCATGAATTTATAGTTTTGGAATTGTATAATGCTTGTGAGAAATTATGTAATTTCGGAATTAAAGTACCAGGCACTGATGCTGGATCAGACCCGACAGGATTCATCCTCCAGCATGCTGATATGCTGACATCCTGCATTCCTCATGTGCCATCCACAAGTGCTTCGGTTGCTGTTGTCATGAGAACAGAACATCTCCCAGGACAGCTTTGGAGAAAGCTCCTGATTTCAATTGGTCCAGCACTTCAGACCGTCCCACACAGGACATTTATTAAGCCTGAATTTCTCAACATCTAGAGACTGGATCACAAATGCTATCTCCGCTTCTTTAACCACTTTAATAGTTTATTTGGGCCCCTGTATAGTTATTATTTGTCCCAAATCATCCTGAAGAAGCCTTAAAAAGAGAATGCCATCCCATTTCCCTTTTTGACTAAGGTTTTGGGGTATGGATGTTTATCTTCATTGGGAATTGTTTGTATTATTATTGGCTTTACTCAGGAGAGAATAAAGTTGGACTCAGGGATTTTTCTCTGAGAATACAGAAGTATATAGGAATGATAGGACAAAAGGTAGATCATTGAATCTACTCTTCAACTTAAGGCCTTAATTGTTACTCACGAGGCTATTTTTAATTCGCTGGTATAGAATATTAGATAATGTTGTAAAATAAGTTTATTTTTAATTCATTGTACTATTCAATTTTATCACAAGACTATACATCCCAGGTTTAATAGATAGATAAGGTAAAATATTGAGATTAAGTCTTCAAAAACCTCAGAGACCTACAGCATATGGCATTTAAAGAAATTTTATTTGTTTTGAAGATTCTTTGAAAATGAGACAGGTTGACTCCTGGCAACACCCAGCCTGTCTTAAACAAGGTAATGAGCATCAAAGAACTTCCTTATGGAGATGGCTTCAGATGTGGCAAACCAGCCACTGGGCAAAAATTTCCTTGTTTTCTGCCACAGACAGAATTCTGCCTGAAATGGGCAAGCTTGGAAGCAGGTGGAGTTGACAGCCTAGCTCTGCCAAGACAGGGTAAGCAAGTCCTCAACAGTCCCTTCTTCACAAATATGTCTGTCAGATAAATTGGGATAGATGGCTGAAGATGATGCTCCAACGTGTTAAAGAGTTTTGTGTGACTGTTAAGTTAGCATTGTATCTCTGTCATTTTTTTTTTTTTCCATTTTGGAAGCTGCTAACCTGCACTTCCTATTTACTCAGCTAATTAATTTTATTCCTTCTCAAGTCTCTGATGGGGTTGAAGACAGTGAAACATTATGAGTATAACATAAATATAATGATTGATTTGTGGTTCTTGTGTGTGTATGTTGATATTGGTGTAATGACATAAATGTATAGGTAATATTTTTTTATTTAGACTAAAAAGAGGAATTTATGGAGGAATGCTGAGTGGATGTATCAACCATCAACAGTGCGCTGTTTAGCCAATCAGCTGGGCAGAAAGGCAGGAAGTGGAAGGTGGGGCTGAACTGACACATTTTTACTGTAACAACATATGTATTTGTATTATTGCACATATATACAATAAACTATAGCAAGAAGAACCATGACACAATAAGGAATTATATAAATGTTACATTCTTAATGTGTTGGCTATTTGTATTTGGCAGCCTTCAAGAAAACATCTTTCCTATCTTGGTGTGTCTAAAATCCTGAATGTAAATCGGTATCTAAACTGTCTCATTATCATCAACTTAAAATATCAATCTAGACCTAAAAACATCTTAACCTATAAACAACTAAGCTTGTAGGAACCAGGCCCGACTGGGCTGCCTGCCTGCCTTGCTGTTTCATGTCCTGTTTCTAGCAGCTTCCACGTCTGTGTTTATCTTGGTTAGCTAGTCATGTTTACTGCTCTGAGAACGCGCCCCTCCCTTCCTCGAGACTTTTCCTCTGGTGTGCAATTACCTCTTGAGGGATTTCACTTGAGAGGAGGATTCCTGTTTTGCTGCCTATAAGAAGGCTCTTTGGAACTCTGGAGAGGAAGAAGAACAAACCGCTGCTTTGGCTGCTGCTGCAGCTGCTGCTCTCTTAGCACGAAGGACCTGCTGTGTTAGTGTGTGTGTGTGTGTGTGTGTGTGTGTGTGTGTGTGTGTGTGTGTGTGCATGAGTTAAATCCGCAGCCCCTTACCCTTGACTCGGTACTGTGGTGGCGTGGGCACCACATAAGCTTAAATGTAAAACTAAAATATCTGGTGTTCAACACCATCAGAGATTTGAAAAGGAATAAAATTGACTACTTGAGTCTACCAGGAGTGCAGATCAGTAGCTTTCCAAACGAGAAGATGACAGAGACAGTTTTCTACCTGAACAGTCACCCAAAACTCTCTATAATGTTGGAGCTTTATCTTCAGCCTTGTGGCCCAATACGTCTGACAGACATATTTGTGAGCTAGGAACTAACGATTACTTGCTTACCCTGTCATGGCAGAGTTTGAGTGTCACATACTAAGCATATGTATGCAGAATGGGAACAAGAAAAACTCAGAGCTCTTAAATTTGGCAATGCAGAAAGAAATCACTGGCAGTATTTACCCCTATCACAAATATTGCAAATATCAAAATACACATTTTATTTAAAAAATGAATCACTTCAGCGGTGTAGAATAAAAAAATGTTGGAAAGAAGAAATAGGGAAGAGTCTGGCTTGAATTGTGAACATGTCATGCCAGATTTTAGCTGATTAAAGGAAAACTAGGAAAAAAATTCATTAACTTATTTCACATTATATTTATCCTCTTTCTTACCAATTTTTAATTCATTTGCTTCTCTCTTTGCCACCATTTTCTATCAGAAATTCCTAGAATATCATTAGACATACTCTCAGGAATTATTAAGACACAGCTATACCACTCCTGAGCATACACCCAAAAAGGTGCTCCACCATATAACAAGGTCATTTGCTCAGCTATGTTCATAGAAGCTTTATTATATATTATGATTAATAACCAGAATCTGGAAACAACTCAAATGTCTCTCAACCAAAGAAAGGATAAAGAAATTGTGGTACATTTACTCAATGAAATACTGCTCCACTATTAAATACATGGAAAATTAAATTTTGCAGGCAAATGGATGTTCTAGAAAAGATCATCCCGTATGAGGTACCCAGATACAGAAAGACATGCTTGGTATATACTCACTTATAAGTGGATAAACCCAACATAGATGTCCTCCGGTAGACTCTACCCAGTGGAGGGATGGGACAGATGTTGGGATTGACAGCCCGACTCTGTGCAGAGTGCTGAGTGTGGTATGGAAGAGTGGGGCAATGAGGTACCAGAGGGTTCAGGAACCCAACAAGGAGACCATCAAGGTTGGCAGACCTGGACTAGCAGTCCTGTACAAACTTTGGCACAAACCAAGGAAAATGCATGCAGTGAACCAAGACCTCTTTTGTTCAGATCTAGCCAAAAAACAGCTCTTCACTCTTGTGGGGAGAGCTAGGAATGCCTCTGACATAAACTCTGGAGCCTCCAATTTGATCATTTCCCCTTGGTGGGAGGTTCTCTGGGCACAAAAAGGAAGGGTATTCAGGCTATCCAGATGGAAACTGATATGCTGTGGTTATATGGTGGGGGAAGAGATCCCCTTCAGTCAGAGGTCTAGGGACGGAGAATAGGGCAGAAGAGGAAGGGCGTGTAGGAATGAGAAGATACTAGAGAGGGTGTAACAGTTGTGATATAACATGAATAAATTATAATAAATTAAAAAATGATCACTAATTTTAAGATATGAAAAGCACTAGGAGGGATATAACTCAGTAGGCAGAGTTTTTTGCTATGTGTCCATAAAGGCTAGTTTTGATCTTGAATACCACATAAGCTAGGCATGGTCAGCTTATGGCTTTAAATTTTCCTTAAAATTTTTATTTGTTCTCTCATACAATACATTCCAAACACAGCTTCCCCTTCCTCCACTCCTTCCAGCTTCCCTCCACCTGCCCATTCCCCCAGACCCACTCCATCCAAAAAAGAGCAGGCCTCCCAGGGGTATCAACTCAATGTGCATTCATCTTGTTGATCTTATTGATCAACATACCAACAAGATAATAGAAGACATTAATCTCAGAATTCAGGAGACAAAAGCAGGATAATCAAAAGTGAAGGTCATCCTTAGTAGCATATTTGAGTTTGAGCCCAGTTTGCCATACACAAGACCATATATAGGAAAAAACAATCTGATTTCCCAATCAAATTTCAGCCACATAAATATTTGAGGAACATTTAAAAATATCTCTCTTCCCCTTCTAACCAGGTAACTACTTAACTTGTAACATAAAATAGCTAATAATCATTTCTTCTTTTGATTGAAACCGCTATCGAAGGCAATGTTAATTTTTAATGTATTCTTTCCTCCAAAGTTAGACTAACTTTTAAAAATCCAAGACAGAAACTAAAATGTATGTTATCCCATGGACAGATGGCATCAACTGGAAATTTTTCCTTCAAAGTGATTGATGTAATTTTCTATTAAAGTGACCTTTGCTAGAAATGTTTTCCATCTAATGATTTCCTGTCCCTTTGGCTCAGCAGCAGGTACAGGAAAACTGGCTTAAGTCAGTTTCAGCCACTTGATGTTAAACCAGGAAGAAATGTTGACTGTGCAGCAAGCATAGCCAAGCTGTTATGTGACAACAGATCACAATGTCTTCTATCTTGGTCTTCCCACAGTACAGCAGAATAGAATCATAATGGAATCTGAGTCCCATACATTTTGTGTGCTATGAAATATTTATGGACATGGAGAAAATATTCAAAATTTGAGGATAAGACCATATAAACTATATAATGCACTTATGTGCATGATGAACAAAGGGTTGAAATGTAAACAATTAGAAAGAATTAAACAAGGCAGTAGCTAAGGAGAAAGGTGATGGATGACGTAGGGAATGCAGTGGGTATATAATCCATATCATGTGAAGTAGTTTATCATTGTTGGGCTAGTGCATTGTGATTCCCACCATGAGTGTATGTATTAATTAGTGTGTGTGCATGTACATGCACTACAGACCGTTTTGATTTGGTATTTTTGCCATTCTTAGTCAGGTATTTTCTTATGTTAGACTCTGTTTCCTAGTTGTTTACCTCACTTTTTTTTTTTATCCTATCAGTTCTCTAGAGGTCAATCCCTGACTGTATTTTAGAATTAATGCCTCCAATTTCTCTTAGTCTGCCAGCTACCTTTCCATCCCATCCAAGATGCTTATTATCTTAGATGATTGTTAGTGACACAAACACCATAGCCATGATTTTTTCTAGTTTTCTAGTTTTAATTACGAAGTCATTTTATTTTATTTTTTTTCTCCTTTTTTTTTTAATTTATTCTTGTTACATCTCAATGTTTATCCCATCCCTTGTATCCTCCCATTCCTCCCCCCCCCCCCATTTTCCCATTATTCCCCTCCCCTATGACTGTTCCTGAGGGGGATTACGTCCCCCTGTATATTCTCATAGGGTATCAAGTCTCTTCTTGGCTACTTGCTGTCCTTCCTCTGAGTGCCACCAGGTCTCCCCCTCCAGGGGACATGGTCAAATGTGAGGCACCAGAGTACGTGAGAAAGTCGTATCACACTCTCCACTCAACTGTGGAGAATATTCTGACCATTGGCTAGATCTGGGAAGGGGTTTAAAGTTTACCTCCTGTATTGTCCTTGGCTGGTGCCTTAGTTTGAGCGGGACCCCTGGGCCCAAATCTGCCTATCATATTGTTCTACTTGTAGATTTCTAGGACCATCTGTATCCTTTTATTTTGCTATTCTCCCATGCGTCTCCCACTTAGAGTCCCAATAGGATGCCTTCCCCTCTGTCCCAGTTTCCTGGTAAGTGAAGGCTTTCGTGGGACATGCCCCTTGGGCTAGTATGCAGATATAAGTGAGTATATACCATTTGATTCTTTCTGCTTCTGGGTTAACTCACTCATTATGATCATTTCTAGCTCAATCCATTTTCCACAAATTTCGGGAATTCCTTGTTTTTAATAGCTGAGTAGTATTCCATAGTGTATATGTACCACAGTTTCTTTATCCACTCTTCTACTGAGGGACACCATGTTCATAGCAGCCTTATTCATAATAGCCAGAACATGGATACGAAGTCATTTTAAAAAATTATCGGATTAGCCCATGTTTATTGTTTTAGTACAGAAAACAGAAGGATTTCTATGTTTGCTTCATCTCCTAGGAAGTGACTAGGAAATCATTCATTATCTTTGGAGAAGTTTCTCTAGAAAATGAAGTAGAATATTGAATATAAGTTAATAACAAGATCTTAATGTTTTTAGTAGAGACCTGTGGAAGAAATTATTGTGATGTTTACTATATAAAATACCTATGGATGGTAGTTAAAACATATACCAATAGTCTCTTAGAATACTTTATGCTAGAGTAACTACGTCCACCTTGTCCTTTAACTCTTATAATTTTAATTTCTGTACACTCAGGTAATTAATTTTATTCCTTCTCAAGTCTCTGATGGGGTTGAAGACCAGATAATTCAGTTTCAAAATTAAGCTTAGTTGTTTAGAGGTTAAGATGTTTTAGGTCTAGATAGAGGTTTTAAGTTGATAATGTTGAGATATGATAGATATTGATTTACATTCAGAATTTCAGACTCACCAAGACAGGAAAGATGTTTCTTCAAAGCTGCTAGTACAAATTGCCAAAACACTATGAACTTAAAATTTATATAATTCTTGATTTTTTCATGGTTCTCCTTGCTGTAGGTAGTTTGATATATATATATATATGTGTGTGTGTGTGTGTGTGTGTGTGTGTGTGTGTGTATAATAAAAATACATATGTAAAAATATTTTAAAAAGAAAAAAATAAATTTATTTTTTCATATATTTTGATTACCCACCCAATTTCATTATTTCTTTGTCTTAAAACAAAACAAAACATGGAAAGTAGCAACAACAACCTAATTAAAATTGATAAACAAACAAGAAGGAAGAAAAGGAGAAGAAATGGAAGACCAATGAGAACAAACTTTTAACAACAACAACAATAACAATAGCAACAGCAACAACAACAAAAAAACCCTGAAATGTAATAAAAAATACTATAGAGTATGTTTTTTTGTTGGTCAACTACTCTTGGGCATGGGATGTGTTTTGAAGCGTGGTTGATATTGGAGAAAAAACATTTTTTTACATCTCCATGAAGCACTTTATTAGCTTTGAATATTAGCCATGTCAAAATAATAACAATAACAACAACAATAACAACAATAATTATTATTTTAGTAATAACACTAATAATTTATTAATATTAATAAAATTAATAATATTTATTGTTGTTGTTGATCTTATTCCTACCATACATATATACTATACCAAGGTACACTATCTGTCACCATTATATGAAATCAGAAAACACAATGTATGGACTAATTTGACATCATATCTAGTAACAGACAATGCTAGCAAAAAGTAGTCATTTGATTTTGAAATATCCATTAATGATTAAAATAATAATTTTTCAATCTTCTGTTTCATATTTGCTCAAATTATTTTATAATATACCACATTCTATACTATTCTATAATGGTGGAGAAAATATTTTAAAACTTATTTTCTCTTTCTTGGTAAGTATCCATTTCAAATAGCAATCATCCATTATCTCTGGCTCTTACAATCTTTCTGTTCCCTCTTCTGCATAGATAATAGTCTTTGATATTTTGAGATATTCTATGATTCAAAAAAAACCATATCCCATGTAAAGGAATTTTAATCCTGCAAAATGGGCTCCTCTGGGAAGGGATTACCTTCCAAAACTTTCTATGTGATCTGGTTGGAAGGCAGATATGCCCCAGATTACAGTACGATCTGCCTGGAATACAAACACATCCTTTAGTTCTAAACAATGAAGGTAAAGTTAGTTTGTAGAAAGAAGCAGCCATGTTTGAAAGCGATGTCTAATTAAAGAGCAGAAAAAGTGATGAGTCAGAAAGATTAGGCAGAATAGGATATTTCCAGCTCTCAGAAGAACAGAGAGGAATGTGAGGGTATTTTAGGGAAAACAGCACAGAAGCACAGAGAGGAGGTAGTTTTACCAAGAGAGTTTCACAGAGACAGGTTGAAGAGAGAACAAGCTGGACACAGGTGAATACAGAATGAGCCAAAGAATGAGAAGAAGCAACCAGCCCATGGACAGCGCCACCCTTACTGTGCTAGGCCTTTTCTTGTCAATCACTAATGAAAGAAATGCTCTGCAGGCTTGCCTACAGCACCTTCTTATGAAGGCATTTTTTAGTTTAAAATTCTTTTCTCTGTGTCAAGTTGACATAAATATAAATGTATAGGTATGTATTTGTAAAATATCCAATGTTTACAATACAAAATTATAGGTATGATAAATTGCAGTCTATATTGCCAGATGTATAACTTTCTGTATTTTGTATTGACTCTCAGATGTCATACTTCCCTTTCTTATAGTTATATCATTATGTCTATGTCTCTGTTATTTGTGACAAACTAATGAGTTTGGATTTTTTTTTTTTTTTTGGTTTGGTTTGGTTTTTTTTTTTTTTAAATGGAGATATATTTCTTTAGTAAGTACAGTGTTAATGGTGAGGCCTGTTAAGAAAGAACAGATTTATTTACCCTTTAATTTTCAACAGGACGTTGTTGGAGGCAGGAGAGATGTATGCTTAGAAATGAGCCTAATTTCCACTTATAACCTCCTATTTTGAAGACACAATCTTTGTAGAGCAAATGGAAGGCTTAGTTAAAAAATTTTAATGATGTATTATGAGACAGATGTATGCACACAAGTTTTTATAAGTAATTTATACATCTATGATCTTTTTATTGTAATTCTTCACATTCTGAGTTCGGTTTTTTGTGTCTCCTATTTTTAAAAAAATATGATACAATGTATATGATAAATTATCCCTTTGGTAATGCTAATTTCATGAAGATTTTAAACTTATAGTGTTTATTATATTTTGTATTTCTGTTTTTTTATTTGAACATAGATGTTTTTTATGCAATGTATTCTGATTATAGTTATCCTTCCCCCTACTCCTCGCAGAGTCCCCCAGCTCATCATCCATCTAAATTTTCATTCTTTCTTGCTCCCTCTTATTAAAAAATAAACAGACACACACACATATACACACATAGGTAAAAACAATCAAATGAAAGAAAAACATGTATTCAAAGAAAAAGCAAAAGAAACACATATAAAGACAGAGACAGAGACATTAGCAAACACAGAAATCAAAAAGAAACATAAAATATAATATATATATATATATATATATATATATATATATATATATATATATATATATTCGAGCAAGGAAAGTGTATGAGAAAGAAAAAGAAGGAAGAGGAGGAGGAGAAGAAGAAAAAGAAGATCTAAAGTATTATGATATAAATAAATACATTAATAGATAAATAATTAATTAATCTATTAATTAAAAGAAAAAGACCCCAAAAATTAGTATTAAATTTGTTTTGTTTTGGCCATCTACTGCTGGACATGGGTTCTAGTCCTAAGAATGGCTTGTATACTCAAAGTAATTCCATTGGAGAAAATGAAAATTTCATTACATGAACTCATAGTATTTTGATAGTTTCTTCATATATCTTACTGGAACAATTTCATAGAAAAAATTTAATGAAATAATATTTATTTAAAAATAATTTTCATTTGAAATAAATTATACTAACTTTTAAGATATTATTTATTAGTTTTATTTTTTGTTTATTGCATTATTTTGGTTAGCTCACTGTATTTATAAAATGAAAAGCTCTTTTAAAATACTTTTCAGTGGAAAAAAACCAAATAGAACAGACAATGGATCTACTCAAAGTACATGTTCACTTTGGTAGACTTCAGTGTAGTACAGTTCCTAACAAGTGTATTCGCACTTATTCCTTCAGAACCAATCAGCTTCCCAACTAACGGTTAAATCCTTTTACTGAAATGTTATGATGTTGATATCTGGCTCACTCCACATCATCTTCAGCCAAGCTCTGAGTACTTACGATTCTCTGACTAAAGGTTGGAAGCTTGGTCAGAAGCATCGGGAACACTGGAGGTGGAAGAGTCTGCTGTAACACTTGGAGTATCTGCTGAGGCTGCCCACACCCAGTAATTGCATTTGTCAGGTGCTCTACACCCTTCTTGTAGTCACCTTGAGCTAGTAACTCTTCACCAAGCTGTACCTCCTCAAGGAAGAATTTCTGGACAGCTTCAGTGTCTTTTAAGTTAGGTAACTTGGAAAGCTCAGCTCTTTCCTTAGCAAGCTTCTGTTCTTTCTTCATTCGTGAAGTCTGTTCTTTTTTTTTTTTTAATTAATTTATTGAGATTAAAACTCAATTGTTATCCCATTACTTGTATCCTCCCATTCTTCCCTCCCTCCCACTTTCACCCTATTCCTCTCCCCTAGGTCTATGACTGAGGGGGACCTCCTCCCCCCTATATGGTCATAGGCTATCAAGTCTCATCTTGGTGGCCTGCTTATTCTTCCTCTGAGTGCCACCAGGCTTCAGAACCAAGCAGAGGAGGCCTGTTCTTGAAGTTGGGGTCACTTGCCTTTTGCAGTCGAAATATAAGCAGTACCCGAAGAAGAGGGCACTGCACAAGCCTGGGGTGATAGCACTGTTGTGGCCCTTCATTTCTCAATTTAAAAAATAGGATAAGGAAGAGCAGAGATTTCTCAAGAGGAATATCGTATGGCTGAGAAACACTTAAAAAATACTCAATGTCTTTAGTCATCAGGGAAATGCAAATCAAAACAACTCTGAGATTCCATCTTACACCTATCAGAATGGATAAGATTAAAAAAAAAAAAAAAAAAAAAAAAAAAAAAAAACAAAAAAAAAAACTCTCATGGACACCCCATGCTGGCAAGGATGTGGAGAAACAGGAACACTCCTCCATTGCTGGTGAGAATGCAAACATGTACAACCATTTTGGAAATCAATCTGGCATTTTCTCAGAAAACTGAGAATAATTTAACCTTAAGACCCAGCTGTACCACTCCCGGGGTTATACCTGAAAGATGCTCCACCATACAACAAGGACATTTGATTAACTGCGTGGTACATTTACATAATGGAACACTACTCAGCTATTATAAACAAGGAAATTGAAATTAGCAGGCAAATGGATGTAACTATCAATGATCATCCTGAGTGGGGTAACCCAGACCCAGAAAGACACTCTTGGTGTATACACACTTAGAAATGGATATTAACTCATAATACAGGATGAGCACAGTACAATTCATGGACCTAAAGAAACTAAATAACAAGGAGGAACCCTAGGGACATGCTTAATTCTCATTCAGAAGGTCAAATAGAATAGACACTGGAAGCAGTTGAGAAGAAGGAACAGGAAGAGGGCCTACCATAGAGGTCCTCTGCTAAAGAATACCCAGCATAGAATGGAAGCAGATGCTCAGACACACATCTCAACTTCTGGGTGGATCTCAGGGGGTCTTACGGAAGAATTGGTAAATAGAAGGACCTGGAGTGATCATGAGCTCTACAAGGAGACCAATGGAGGCAACAAATCTGGGTGGAGGAGAGAGGTGCTGCAGAGACTGATGTACCAACAAAGGACCATGCAGGGTGAGAACATAGATCCTCTGCTCAGATATAGTAGATAGGCAGCACAGTCTCCTTGTGCATCCTATAATATTGTGAGTAGGGACTACTTCTGTCATGGACTCTGGTGCCCACAAGTTGTTCCCTTCCTCTTGGCAGGGTGGCCTTGCCAGGTCACAGAGGAAGATGATACAGGCAGTCCAGATGAGACTTGATATGCTGAGGTCAGATGTTAGAGGAAAAGGCTCCCTCTTTCTGAGGACTAAGGGAGGTGGGGAGGGAGGATGAGAGAGGGAGGGAGTGGAGCCTGGCACTGGGAGGGGATGAGGGAGGAGCTACAATTGTCATGCAAAGTGAACAAAATTTTTTAAATACCTTTTTTGATTACACTTTGCTAATCTATAACAAATGTATGTGGGCTCTCGGCAATAATTTGTGATAGATAAAGCATTTAATCATGTGTGCATGTGAGGACATTGGGGAAAATTTTTTTCTACGTATGCTCATTTTAATTGTTCACTTAAATAAAAATAGAATGTAATCACAAAACCACAGAAACAAAACCAAAAAGATCAGGCAGCTAATGTAGGGAACTCAGAGCTCTGACAGGCAGTGGAAGCCCAGAGAGAATGGCTGCTTTGAGAACAGCAGGATGCTTATCCTCACAGAGTGACAGTGCAAAGGTGGATCAGCAAGAAAAAGGTGGCAGCAGCACTCCGTGTTGCCACACTGGTGAATAGAGGAAGCTCATGGTGGCCAGCACCACATGGCTGCCCGACCAGAGACCAGAAGTGGAGCCTGAGGGATCCAGCTGAGATTCCTTCAAGGAGGAGGGGAAGCCCTTCTTTTCCCAGAATAAATGAAGAGTCTCAGAGGATCTTTGGTGACGGAGGTGGTGATGGCCCTCGTTATTTCATATAAAACAGGGACTTACAAACTTTGGGTAGTGGAAGGGTTTTGGGGAAGGAACGCCTTTGATTCTCTGTGACTGGGAGTGTCAGGGATATTTCATTTACATACAGCAAGGGAACAGCAGTGATTAGTCATCCTATGGGCAGTGGGGGTAGGGAGGTGGGGAGTGGCAGATACACTGTTAGAGGTATGGGGAAAGGTAATTGGCTGAAAGCTAAGGTAACAAGACACTCTATTGGCATGGGAGGCTACTTCCAGGAATTGCCAGGTGCACACTGAATTGGTTTCTTTCTTTCTTTCTTTCTTTCTTTCTTTCTTTCTTTCTTTCTTTCTTTCTTGCTTTTGGTAATCTTTTCTTTTATTCTTTCTTTTTTTTTTTTCTTGTTGGGAAAGGGTAGGAGCTGTAATCTCCCTGAAGGCTAGCTATGTGACATCCCTTAGAGGATCTTCTATTTCCCCAGATCAGGCAAAGAAGAGGGAACGCGGCCTAGAAAGGGAGTCATTTTAGCACCAAGCTCAGGGGCTTTCCAGTAATGCCTGACTTCAACTTTAACAGAAGTGTCCAACAAAAATCCCTCCAAACAATACATTTTAATGGATCGATATATAAACTCTGACTTTTTTGAAGCTCCATCTGTGGGACCAGTTACCTTTATGCTGGCCAACCTCTGTTTCTAAGTTTTTCCCACGAGTATCTTTTCACATGCCATTTACTCAGAGATGATTTCTTGTACTCTGTTACAAGATGTCTTACTGAAACAAAGGCCACTCATTTGGGAGCTGACCTTGGACTTCCTCTCCCTTGGCTTGGCATTCTATGTGTTTGATTTTATTTTGTACTTTAAAAGTGTTTATGCTTTAGTAGATTCACATAAAAACAAAATGTATTTAGGCCATATGCACCCTCACCCTCCACTCCAATTCCCCCAGGGTTGCTTTCACGCTCCTCTTCTAACTGTATGTCTCAATTCTTTCCCATCCCACCCCTTCTTTCTACCACTAAGTTCAATTAGTAGGGCCCCATCCACTGGAGTATGGTAATGGGAAACCTACTATGGACAACACTGCTGCAAAAGGTTCTTAACCCTGGTGGGCATCAGCTGTAAATAGTTTCTAAAGGAGGTGTAGGGGTTTATTTGAGCCACTTTTCTCTATATTCTGAATTAATGGCTGTCTTGATCTTATGGTTGTCATGTAGAATTGAGCCCACATGCCAATTCATGAGTGCTGTGACTCTATGATGCCCAGAACACATTATTCCACAGCAACCTTCCTCTATATCTGCCTCTTAGAATATTCTTTTACACTCTCCCATGATGTTCCCTGTATCTTGAGCAAGAAGCATTTGCTATTTAGAACTGAGCACTCAACGGTAACTTATTCTCCAAGTTTGACAACCTGTAGAGGCTACCTGCTACTGCATAAATAAGCTTCCCTGATGAGAAGGGAGGTTATGTAGGTTTACGAGTTTAAGAAGAAGTATTTAGAATGTTGTTTGAGCCTGTATTTTTATAGAAAAATAACAGTAGTAGGGCCTGTGATCTCGCAAACCATGGGCCCATGAATAGATTTACAGTACAAAACATGAGTTCCATCTTTTGAATTGGGCCTTTGGTCCAATTAAAAATCTAATGTCTATTCTAATAACATTCATGTCACTACAGCCCAAATGAGCATAACTTTTCTGGGTGGTCACATTGTAGTGCACATGATTCACAACTGTTTAACTATTGAGGGATTTTCTTCCAGTGCAGCCTGTATGCTATCCTTCTAGTCCTATAAAATCTTGCCACCAGGGAAGAAGCTCCAGGTCAGTAACAACTTGACTTCTCTATGTCTTGTGACAAAATATTTGCTGTTTTATGTAAAAAGGTTTACAATCAAACTATGATATTTAATCAGTAGCAATGACAAAAATTGGCATTTTTTGTTTGGTTATTTATTTATTTATTTGAATCTCTGAGATGCACTGACCAACAATTACACAGGTGTATCAGTTATGTTCATTCACTCCTTAAGTTTTAAGTCAGTATTTAATCTCTTGGCAGCCTAGATAAGCATAAGTATCTCTTTTGTCATCTCGTAATATTCCATGTATGTGCCTAGCCAAGTTATAGTCAAATATAGCAAATAATGGAATGTCTTTGTGCTCACTAAATGTTAATATTGTTCATAGGGAGAGACAAAGTTTGATTTGATTTTGTGTATTTATGTTTTAGCACATGATTCACACTGTAGCTACCAATAAATACATCTTGAACTAATTTGATGTTTACTGTATTTACTATTGCAGTTATTTTTCACATTTTTGGTGGCTTAGGACTTGCTATTTTTTTTATTATGACGTACATCAAGAGTGACAAAATACTGTTTTTCCTAATGAAGTTTGCTTACTAGGATTCTTTGAGGAAATGATTCCCAAATTGGAAATAAGGAAATTTAATAGCAAAAATATTAATTAATGTATTCAAAGTTACTTAGCCATCAATTATAAGACCCCAAATTTATATTCAGCATTTTTGTTTGTATTATATTATAGCCATTCAGAAAAGAATAGTTTTGAATGTGTACTATATTATTAGAAAATCATTTTTGTCTGCTTAAATTTACAAATAATTCTTTTAGTTAGCATATAAATCTCTCTTTTTCTTTTTTCTTTTCTTATCTTTTTAAATTTTAGCTAATTCCTAGTAGAAGGCTTCTAATCAATTCAAGTCCTATATTTTCAGAGTATTGCCTACTCCTAGGAAGCTATTTTTCTTTATTTTTTCTTAATTAATTTATTCAGATTATATCTAATTTGTTTTACCCTCCTTTGTATCCTTTCATTCCTCCCTCCCTCCTGCTTTCATTGTATTCCCCTCCCCTACGTCTGTGACCAAAGGGGACCTCCTCTCTCACCATATGATCATAGACTATCAAAATCTCATCTGGGTAGCCTACTTATCCTTTCTCTGAGTGCCACGAGGCCTCTCAAATATGGGGCACCAGAGTTCATGTCAGAGTTAGTCCCCACTCGCCCCACAACAGTGGAGAATGTACTGTCTGTTGGCTATATCTGAATAAGGGGTTCAATGTTTACTGTGTGTATTGTCTTCGGTTGGTGCAGTAGTTTGAGCAGATCCTCCTGGGTCCATATCCGCCCATCATGATGTTCTTCTTGTAGCTTTCTAGGACACTCTGGATCCCTTTATTTCCCCATTCTCCCACATTTCTCTCACCTAGAGTCCCAATAGGAAGTCCTCACATCTATCCAAAACTCCTGGTAAGTGAAGACTTTCATTGGATATCCCTTTTGGGCTAGTGACCAATTTTAAGTGAGTTTATACCATGTGAGTCTTTCTACATCTGGGTTTACTCACTCAGTATGATCATTTCTAGTTCCATCCATTTGTCAGCAAATTTCAGGATTTCCTTGTTTTTAATACCTGAGTAGTATTCCATAGTGTAAATATACCACAGTTTCTTTATCCAATCTTCAACTAAAAGACATTTAGGCTGTTTCCAGCTTCTGGCTATTAGAAATAAGGCTGAGCATATGTCCTTGTTGGGTGGTGGACCATCTTCTGGGTATATTCCGAGGAGTGGAATTGCTGGGTCTTGAGGTAGCCCTATTTCAATTTTTCTGAGGAAGTGCCATATTGATTTCCAAAGTGGTTGTACAAGTTTGCATTCCCACTAGCAATGAAGGAGTGTTCCCTTTCTCTACACCCTTGCCAGGACATGCTGTCACTTGAGGTTTTGATTTTTGACATTCTGAGGGTATAAGACAGAGTCTCAGAGTCATTTTGATTTGCATTTCTCAGATGACTAAGGATGTTGAGCATTTCTTTAAGTGTTTCTCAGCCATTTCATATTCCTCTGTTGCGAATGCTCTGTTTAATTCTGAGCCATGTTTATTAATTGGGTTATTCAGTTTGGATGTGTTTAATTTCTTGAGTTCTTTATATATTTTGAATATTAGACATTTATCAGATGTAAGGTTGGTGAAGATTTTTCCCAGTCTGTAGGCTGTCACTTTGTTCTGTTCACAGTATCTTCTGGCTTAAAGAAGCCTCTCAACCTTATGAGGTCCCATTTATTAATTGTCGATCTGTTGGAGTTCTGTTTAGGAGGTTATCTCCTATGCCATTGTGTTCCAGGCTCTTTCCCACTTTTTCTTCTAACAGATTTATTGTCTCTGGTTTTATGTTGAGGTCTTTAATCCATTGGACATGCGTTTTGTGCATGGTGATGAATATGTGTCTACTTGCATTTTTCTACATGTAAATACCAGTTAGACCAGCAACATTTGTTGAAGACGCTATCTTGTTTCCATTGAAGAGATTTGGCCTCTTTGACAAATATTAAGTGTCCTTATGTGTGTAGATTCATTTCTGAGTCTTCTATTTGATCCCACTGATCAACCAACCTATTGCTATGCCAATACCATGCTGTTCTAATTACTGTTGCTCTACAGTGCAGCTTGGGATCAGCTATGGAGATTCTTCCAGAGGATATTTTATTGTACAGGATTGTTTTAGTTATTCTTGGTTTTTATTTTTACATATGAAATTGAGAATTAATCTTTCAATGTCTTTAAAATTTGTGTAGGCATTTTAATAGGGATTGCACTCAATCTGTAAATTGCTTTTGGGAAGATGTCCATTTTTACTATGTTAATTCTCCTGGTCCATGAACAAGGGAGATCTTTGCAGCTTCTGATGTCATCTACAATCTCCTACTTCAGAGATCTGAAGTTTTTTCAAACAAACAAATCCTTTACTTGCTTGGTTAGAGCTACTTCTAGATATTTTATATTGCTTGTGGCTTTCATGAAGGGTGTAGTTTCCCTAATTTCTTCCTCTGCACAATTGTCATTTGTATATAGGATGGCTACTGACTTTTTGAGTTAGTTTTATATCGTCACTTTGCTGAAGGTGTTTACCAGCTGTAGGTGTTCTCTGGTGGAATTTTGGGGGTCACTTAAGTACACTATCATTTCATCTGCAAATAGGGATAATTTGAGTTGTTCCTTTCCCATTTGGATCCCTTGATCTCAATTTGTTGTCTTATTGCTCTGGCAGGAACTTCAAGAACTATATTGAAAACATATAGAGAAAATGAGTAGCCTTGTCTGGTCCCCGATTTTAGAGGAATTTCCTTGAGTATCTTGCCATTTAATTTGAGGTTGGCTATTGGCCTGGTGTATATAGCCTTTATTATGTTTAGGTATGTGACTTGTATCCCTGGTCTTTCAAAAACCTTAATCATGAATGTTCATTGGACTTTCTGCTTTTTCTGCAGAGATGATTGTGTGTTTTTTTCTTCAGTTTGTTTATTGAAGATATTGGTATTAGCTCTTCTTTGAAAGTCTTGTAGAATTCTGTGCTGAAACCATGTGGCTCTGGACTTTTTTTCTTGGGAGACTATTAATGACTGCTTCTATTTCTGTAGGAGAAAGAGGACTATTTCATTTGTTTATCTGATCTTGATTCAATTTTGGCAACTGGGATCTATCAAGAAAATTGTCCATTTCTGTTAGATTTTCAAATTTTGTGGCATATATGCCTTTGAAGAAGGATCTTATAAATCTTTATATTTCTTCAGTGTCTGTTGTTATGTCTCCCTTTTCATTTCTGATTTTGGAATTTGCATAGTGTCTCTCTGTCTTTCAGTTAGTTTGGCTAATGGTTTGTTGATTCTGTTCATTGTTCTCTTTGTTTCAAACTTACTGATTTCAGCCCTGAGTTTGATTATTTCCAGACATCTACTTCTCTTAGGTGTTTCTGCTTCTTTTTTCCTAGGGCTTCCAGCTGTGTTATTAAGTTGTTTATGTGGGATGTTTCCAATTTCTTCATAAAGGCATTTAGTGCTATGAATTTTCCTCTTAGCACCACTTTCTATGTGTCCCACAGATTTGGTTATGTTGTTCTCTCATTTTCATTGAATTTCAGGAAGTCCTTAATTTCTTTTGTTATTTCTTTCCTGACCCAGTTGTCATTAAGTAGAAAGTTTATTTGTTTCCATTTATGTATAGGCTTTTTGTTATTTCTGGTGTTGAAGTCCAGCTTTAAACCATAGTAATCTGATAGGATAGAAGGTATTATTTCAATCTTCTCAAATCTGTTGAAGCTTGCCTTCTGACCTACTACATGATCAATTTGGAGAAGGTTACATAGGGTGCTAAGAAGAAGCTATAATCCTTTGTGTTTGGGTGAAAAGTTCTATAGATATCTGTTAGATCCATTTGATTCTTTTTTTTTGTTTTTGTTTTTTGTTTTTTTTGAGACAGGGTTTCTCTGTGTATCCTTGGCCATCCTGAACTCACTTTGTAGACGAGGCTGGCCTCGAACTCACAGCGATCTGCCTGCCTTTGCCTCCCAAGTGCTGGGATTAAAGGTGTGTGCCACCACGCCCGGCTGATCAATTTGATTCTTGATGTTGATTCGTTTCATTATTTCTCGGTTTAGTTTCTGTTTCAATGACCTATCCTTTGGTGAAAGTGGGGTGTTGAGTCTCCCACTATTAACGTGTGGGGATTGATGTATAGTTTAAGCTTTGTTAATAGTTCTTTTACAAATGTGATTGCCCTTGTATGAGAGCATAGTTGTTTTGTGGACAAATGGATTGATCTAGAAATTATCATAATGAGTGAGTTCACCCAGAAGCAAAAAGAGACAAACGGTATATACTCACTTATATCAAAACACTAGTCCAAGGGATACGTACCATGAAAATCTTTACTTACCAAAAAAGTGCATCAGAAGAGAGGACATCTTATTGAGACTCTAGGCGAGAGCAGCATGGAAGAATGGGGAAATAGTAGGACCCACAGGGTTCTGGAAACCTACAATAAGAACTTTATCACAGGCAGATATGGGTCCTGGAGTCCTCCTCAAACTAAGGTACCAGCCAAGGAGAATATAGGCAGTAAGCTTCGAACCCCTACCAGGACCTAGCTGACGAACATGATATTTTCCACTGTTGAGTGGAGAGTGAGATCTGACTCTCACACGAACTCTGGTGCCCCTTTTCTGACCACGTCCCCTGGATGGGAAGGCCTGGCGGCACTCAGAGGAAGGATAGCAAGTTACCAAGAAGAGACTCGATATTCTAAGAGCATATATAGGGGAGGAGGTCTCCCTCAATCACAGACATAGGGAAAGGGAGAAGGGGGGAAGTGGGAGAGAGGGAAGAATGGGAGGAAATAGGGGAAGGGCTAACAATCAAGATGTAATATGAATAAATTAATAAAATTTTAAAAAATTGTGATGTTCTTTTGCTTGACTTTACCATTAATGAGTATGAAGTGACCTTCTTTATCTCTTTTGATTTATTTTGGTTGGGACTCTATATTGTTAAAATTATAATGGCTGCACCAACTTGCTTCTTGTGTCTGTTTGCTTGGAAAAACATTTTCCAGCCTTTTACCCTGAGGTAATGTTTATCATATGGCTGAGATGTTTTTCTTGAATGCAGAAAATGTTGGGTCTTGTTTATGCATCCATTCAGTTAGTCTATGCCTTTGTATTGAAGAATTGAGACCATTAATGTTGAGAAATGTTAATGACCAGTGACTGTTAAGTTCCTTGATTTTGATTTTAATTGTGGTAGAATGTTTGGATGATTATATTTTTTTGATGGTGTGGTTATCTTTTTCCCATTTAATTTGGTTGTAGTTTGTCACTTTTGGTTGGAGATATCCTTCTAGCAACTTCTGTAAGACCAGATTTTTGGATAGGTACTGCTTGAATTTTTGTCATGGAATATCTTGTTTTCTCCCTCAATTGTTATTGATAGTTTTGCTGGGTATAGAAGTGTGGCCTGGCATCTGTGATCTCTTAGGGTTTGCAAGACCTCTGTCCATGCCTTTCTGGCTTTTATGGTCTCTGCTGAGAAGTTGGGTGTAATTCTGGTAGGTTTGCCATTTTATGTTATTTGGCCTTTTCCCCTTGCCACTTTTAATATTTTTTCTTTGTTCTGTACATTTTGTGTTTTGGTTATTACGTGGTGGGAAGATTTTCTTTTCATGTCTATTCTATTTGGTGTTCTGTAGGCCTCTTGTATGTTTATATGCATATCTTTCTTTAGAGTAGGGAAATTTTCTTCTATTATTTTGTTGAAGATATTTTCTGGGTCTTGGAGTTAGGTGTCTTCTCTTTCCTCAATGTCTTTTATCCTAAGGTTTTTTCTTTTCATGGTGTCCTTGATATCTTGGATGTTTTGAGTGAGGAGGTTTTCAGATTTAGCTTTTTTTGTTTGTTTGTTTTGTTGTTTTTTGTTTGGTTGGTTTTTTTTTTTTTTTTTTTGGTTTGGTTTGGTTTTTTGATGCTTGCTTCAAGTTCTACGATTGTATCTTCCAGTCTTGGGATTTGTTCCTCCATTTCTTGGATCCTGTTAGAGAAGCTCACCTCTGTGTTTCTTCCTTTCTTCTCTAAGGTTTCTCGTTCCCATGTTTCTTCTGTCTGTCCCTTTTTCATTGTTTCCATTTTCATTTTCAGATCTTGGACTGTTTATTGATTTCCTTCATCTGATTGTTTTTCTTTTCCTGAATTTCTTCCAGTACCTCTCTATAGGCCTCTTTTATATCTTCAACCTGTTTGGATGCATCTTCCTGCATTTGTTTATGGATTTTATTAGTTGTTTACATTATCATCGTCATTACTAAGAATTTGATGTCATTTCTGGTATTTCGGCTGTGTTTGAGTTCTCAGGGTTGCTTTCTTTGGGATAGCTGGGATCTGGATATGCCATATTGCTTTGGTTTTTGTTGTTTGTTGCCTTTAGTCATCTTGCTGTCTCTGATGTTGGGAGGTAGCTTATGGTGTCCTTTACTGGACGTTGAGAGTGTATATTTGGTGATTATAGGTTGAGGGCCCTTGCCCATGGGGATCAGACAATTCTTCCCTGGAACAGACAGGTGACCTAGTTTCAGCTCCAGGATACTTTTCTCCATACCTTAGGCTCCTCACTGGGTTAGCAGAGGTAGCCTTCTGCCCAGTGCAGTCCTGCTGCATTGGGGCCACTGGTTAGTTTTTTGTCCTGCCCCCTCAGGGCTGACCAGCCTCTCCCAAGCACATAGGAGACTATATCAGGCTGTGTGGCCTGGCTAGGCAGGCTTCTATCTGCCAAATTGTGCAAGCATAGTCCACTGTGGCTGGTAGCTAGGTTCCTGTTCTGTTGCCTTCAGATGACTTGGCAGGGTAAGGTGTTCACAAAAGCCCAGGCTTCTGTGTGGCACCTTGGGCTTTCTAGGGACTGGTGCCAGGTGGGTGTGGCCTGCGTCTGAGGACAGATCCACCCATTTCTCTGCAATTTCCCAGGCCAGGAGCTCTGGTGCTTCACTGCCCAGAGTTCAGTCACATATACCAAGTTTGGGTTATAGATCCTGGCTGCAGTTTGAGGTCAGGTTCTGATCCAGAGTCTGGGGATTGGGCTTCCATCCTCCCTGGGCTGTTGCTTGACCCAGGGCCAGGCCCACCTGTGGTCTACACTGTGCAGGACCCCTCTCTCCTAGAGTTCTTCAGTTCTTTCAGTCTGTGGCTCCCAGTCAAGTCCCTGGTCTCCATGCCATAGATCAGATACAGTGCATGATAGGTGTCACCATCTTGGAATCCCCCTTCTTTTCTTTTCTTTCTTTCTTTCTTTTTTCTTTCTTTCCTTCATTCCTTCCTTCTTTATTTCCTTCCTTCTTTCTTTTGTTATAAAATTAAGTTTCAAGTAAAGTTAGAAGTTAGACAGAGTTCTTAAAAGATAATCTCTACTAAATTTAATACAATATCCAGAATGTATAACACAATATATTTGGTGATAGTTATATTTACATAACTACATAATCTATGTTTTTAAAAATATAGTGAGTATTTTTAAACATTACCATGACCTTAATTATTGTAGTTACATTGGTGAGGAGACATAATGTGATTCAGAACATGTAGAAATAGTTGTGAAAATGAATTTTCTTCCACTTGTATTTAATTAGATCCTTACTAATTCTGTCTCTAAAATCTTATTTGTCTTTATTTTATAAACTTACCCCATGCTGTTATTCTTTCCAGTTCTCAGGATTATCAGAGGAGATAATTTACATAGCTTCAGACTCTATGCCTAAGCAAAAGAAACCAATGCAAACCTCTTCTTTCTCTTTATAGTCCTGTTTTCCAACACTGCTCCTGTATTTTTCTTTGCTTATTTTGTTTTTGTTTGTTCTTATTCTCAAAATTTTTGGTACAGCATCTTCAATTTTTTCTTTCTTTATCTTTCTTTGTTATTCACTTTCTACTCCCACTCAGTAAAAACTGACATGGCCTCTGGGAGAGTCAGACTTGTAATACATAGAAATGTTTATTAATAATGAAATCTATCATGCTGTCTATTATAATCTTTTAATGTTGTAAGGAAATACATGTAACACTAGAGACACTCCAATTTAAGCCATATTCATACTTTAGACATATGTTATAATCCACACTTGATCTACAACCAATGGCCTCTTCTTTGTGCTTATTCCTTTTCAAAATTCATTTACACAGTTATTCAATTTACATCCCAACCTTAGGCTCCTCTGCCTTCTTCTGGTCCTACCAACCATAATCTCCTTCTGAGTGAGATTTAATTATCCTACTTTGGCTCCTTCTTGTGAATTATAGTATCTTAATTTTGTACTATATGTCTAAAACCTGCTTGTAGTTGAGTACAAACCATGTGTATCTTTCTGGCTCTGGGTTACCTCATTCAGGATGATCATTTCTAATGTCATCTATTTGCTTGCAAATTTTTTTTTGTCTAAGTACTTTATTTTTCCCATTTAATTATTTTTCTTTTTTTATATATACATTTATATTATTACACATAAACAAAATAAAATACATACAGCAAGAAGAACCACGAAACAATCAGGAATTATATAAATGTCACATTCACAGTATTTTGGCTACTTGTATTTGCAACCTTGAACAAAACATCTTTCCTATCTTGGTGAGTCTAATTTTCTGAATATAAATCCATATCTATCATAGTTCATCTCTATCTACTTAAAACATCTATCTAGACCTAAAAATATCTTACCCGCTAAACAAATAAACTTAATTGTAAAACTAAGCTATCTGGTCTTCAACCCCATCAGAGACCACTCCTGGCAGATTCCAGCCTACCTCAAAGATGATAATGAGCATCAAAGAACCTCCTAATGGAGATGGCTTCAAACGTGGCAAACCAGCCACTGAGCAAAATGTCCTCATTTCTGCCATAGAAGGAAATCTTCCCTAAAATGGGCAAGCTTGGATTGAGGTAGAGTTGACAGCCAAACTCTGCCAAGACAGGGTAAGCAAGCCCTCAGTAGTTCCTGCCTCATAATTATGTCTGTCAGATATACCGGGCCAGAAGGCTGAAGATGATGGTTTAACCTTATAGAGAGTTTTAGGAGACTGTTCAGGAAGCAAACTATCTCTGCCAGTTTTTCATTTTGAAAGCTGCCAAAGTGCACTTCCGGTTTACTCAGGTAATTAAGTTTTATTGCTTGCAAATTTCATGATGTCCTTGCTTTTAATAGCTGAGTAGTATTCTACTGTGTAAATGTAAAACAATTTCTTTATCCATTCTTAGGTTGAGGGACATCTAGGTTTTCTCCAGTTTCTGGATATTATGAATAAAATTGCAAAGAACACAGTTGAGCAAGTACATTTGTTGTATGGTGGAGTATCTTTTGGGTATACACCCAGGGGTGGTCTAGCTGGGTTTTGAGGTAGAGTTATTTCCAATTTTCTGAGAAAAGTTCCAGATTGATCCCCAAAGTGGTTGTATAAGTTTACACTCCCAGCAACAATGGAGGAGTGTACCCCTTTCTTCACATCTTTTCCAGCATGTGGTATTACTTTAGTTTTTGATCTTAGCCATCATGACTGGTGTGAGATGGAATCTCATAGTTGTTTTGATTTGCATTTTCCTGATGACTAATCATGTTGAGCATTTCTTTAAGTTCGTCTTGGACATTCAAAATTTTTTTGTTGAGAATTCTCTGTTTAGCTCTGTACCCCATTTTTTAATTAGGTTACTTGGTCTGTTGGTGTTTTTCCTGAGCTCTTTATATATTTTTGTTGTTAGCTTTTTGTCAAGGTATGATTAGTGAAGATCTTTCCTTAATTTGTAGACTGCCATTTCATTCTAATGACAGTGTCCATTGGCTTACAGAAACTGTTTCTGTTTCAAGAGTTCCTGTTTATCAGTTGTCAATTTAGGTCTTGGGCTATTGCTGTTATGTTTGGGAAGTTGTCTTCTGTGCTAATGAGTTCAAGTTTCCTCCTGATTTCTCTTCTAACAGATTTAGTGTATCTGGCTTTATGTTGAGGTCTTTGATCCACTTGGACTTTTTTCTGCAGGGTGATAAATATTGAATTATTTGCATTTTCTACAAGTTGATGTATGGTTAGACTAGATCTATTTGTTGAAGTTGATTTCTTTTTTTGGAGTATAGTTTTGGTTATTTTGTCAAAAATCAAGTGTCCATAGGTATGTGGGTTTATTTCTTGGTCTTCTGTTTGATTCCATTGATTAACCAGTCTATTTCTATGAGGCTGTTTTATTACTATTACTCTGTAGTATAGCTTGAAGTCAGGAGTGATACCGCCAGAAGGGTTTTTTTGTTTTGTTTTGTTTTGTTTTTTGTTTTGTTTTTTGTTTTTTTTTTTTTTGTTGTTTTTTTTTTTTTTTTTTTTTTTTTTTTTTTTGTATAAGATTGTTTTGTCTATTCTGGTTTTGGCAAATCAAAGACTGGCTTAACTTGGGAAATACTTCATGGCAGACAGCCAACCCTTGACACTATTAACAATACTTCCCTATGCTAGCATACATGAGACTAGCATAATTGTCCTCTAAAGGAGTCCACCCAGCATTGAAGCAGAACAGATGCAGAGACTTACATCCAAACTTAGGAGGAGCTCAGAATCTTGTGGAAGACTTGCGGGAAGAATAGAAGGATTCAGAAGGAACCAGAGCTCCACACAAAGACTGACAAAGTCAACTGACTAAGGAGCATGGCGAGTAATGGAGAGTGAACTGCCAACCAAAGAGCATGCATTGACTGGACCAAGGTCCTTTACATGTATTTAGCTGATGGCCTGGTTGGTATTCATGAGGGTCCCCTAGCAACTAGAGTGGGTGCTATCTCTGTCACGAACTCTGTTGTCTGTTTTTGGATTACTTTCCCCTAGCTGGGCTGCCTTGTTGGACCTCAGTGGAAGAGGATATGCTTAGTCCTGATGTGACTTGATGATCTACCAGGGTGGATTGGTGGGGAACTCCCCTTTTCTGAGGAGAAAGAGGGAAGGGGAAAATGTATGGGAGAACAGGACAGGGAGAATAGGGAGGGGTCTGCAATAGTGATATAAAGTGAATTAATTAAAAATTAAAACCATAAAAATTAAAGTAGAAATGACCTCTTTTTTTAACAGTAAAGTTTAGATTTTTATGAAATTACTTTTTAAGATAAATAATTAAATTATTGATTCTTTCTTTGTAAACACAAATTGGAGCCTACCAGTAAAAGAAACTGGCTAAGATAATTAACTTGCTTGCTTACAGTATGTTAATATATAACAAATTGCTTAGTTATGAATGTATGTGGTTTCTTACAAATAATTTGTTTTTAATCCATAAGAAACATTTGATCATGTGAGGGTATTTGGGTATACTCATTGTAATCATTCACTAGAAAAAAAAATAGAATGTAATCATATTGTAATTTTTATTCCATATGAGATTTTTTGGGGGGGATATATAAGTTGTGGGAGAAAAATAAAGTTGTTGGAGCTTTGCTCCATTAACCCAATGTGTATATGTGTGTGTGTATGTTAAGTTGATTTAAGTTTGTCCCAGTCATTATATATATTTATATATATATATGCAAAGTTGGTGCTTTTTGGAGCCTTACTTCATCCATTAGGTATATGTGTGTGGGTATATGTGTATGTATGTGTGCATATATATGTGTGTATGTCTGTGTACATGAATGTGTTTTTAATGAGAGAGAACCTGTTTGACATAAAGAGAAGATTCCTGTGTCTGTGTGTTTTGCTGACTCTCTGCCTCCCCATTCAGATCCTATTGTGTCAAAGCTAGACTTGACAAATGAAAGAAACTCCAAATCTCATTGTCATGGAACTGGAGACTGGAAAGTAGAGAGACCTAGGGTAGAATTAAACACAACTTGTCTAAAAAAAGTCAATGTAATGATTTCTAGTGATATTCTGATATGCTCATAGATTAGTGCCGTGTTCAGCCTCATAATTAGAGAGGCTTCTCCTGCACAGATGGAAGCTGATGCAGTGACTCACAGACAGAAATTTTGCAGAGAGAAGGTCTAAAGTAGAGGTGTCCATTGGGTTCTTCCCCTTGGAGACTGGGGAGACCTATAGAAAGGGAGGGAGAGATGGTAGGAGTCAAAGGAGGGACGGAATGCTAGGAAAACATGACTTATTCAATTAATTAAGCGGTGTTCATAGAAGCTCTCAAGTAATGAATCAAGTTGCATGAGATCTGCATGAGTCTGCACCAGGTCCTCTACCTACATCTTATGACTGTTAACTTACTTGTATTGTGGGTCTCCTAACAGTGGGAAGACAGATGTGTCTCTGACTCTTTTGCCTGGTTTCCAGACTCTTTTCCTCCTGGTGGGTTGCTTTGTCCAACATCAGGATGCGATTTGTCTTACTGTATTTTGTTTTGACCCTTTTGGTCAAACAAACAGACATCCAAGAGATGTCTGTTTTTTTCTCAAGGCAGCAGAGAAGATGGAGAGAGTTAAGAGGAATGGAGGGAGGGGAAACTGTGGTAAAGATGTATTCAGAACAACACTTATGTATCAATGAAAAATACCCACCAATCAACCAACAAAGAAAAGTCACACACTTTGAGGCACCTGTATTCCTAACACAAATCCAACACTCTTTGCTTTCTGAGGTAGGTTTGACACATGTAAGTCATTACTAATTGTTTGGTTAAAAAGAATGGATTGAGAGTGAAATGAACTTATCTCAGAATGTGCACTACAGAAATCTCAAAAGCACATTTGTAAACCCCCAAAACATATTGTGATCCTGTACAGTGTTTTTAGTGGCTCTTGTTCATGTAATAAAACACCTTCAAATAGGTCAATGATGCAGTCCGATGGGATTATCATTTGCAGTATTCCTTACAGAGCTCCCACCTTCAAGGCAGCCTTTGTTTCCATAGGCAACGGGGCTGCTGTGGCATACTGATTCTGAAGCCCTCAGATTGCCTCTTCTGCCCTGAGGTAAACACTAGCCTGCTGTACTACATAAATACTGAAAGCACAACTCTCTTGGTAAAGTACCTGACCAGCATGAATTGAGGGGTAACTGCAGCCTGCTCCAAAAAAGCTTGCCTCCAACTGCTTCCATATAAAGGCTCCCAGAGAGAGTTCTATATGCCCCGTGGTTTCAATAATTTCTGCCACTTAGGGATGTAAGCCTTTGTCAGATGTTTGCAGCTTTTTATATTGGTTTGACATACAATAGAATGTTATTAATGTCATCATTGCCCTTCAAGTTTCCTGGAGAATACATTTCCAGGAAATTTGTTTATTTCTAAATCAAGGTGAGTTGAAGGAATTTACTAGAGTGTTGAAACCAACAGCTTGGGGTATGCCTATATATAAAATCATATATTCTTGGCTATACACAGAGGTAGGGATAATTAATTTAACACCAAGTTATTTGCATGTTCATATATACTCCTTGGTATATAGAGTATTTCTACTGTGTTGGATAAAATTTACAAAATGCAGATCATAAGGGAAATTGTTTGTGCAACTAATTCTATTTTGTTAATAGCTTGGGTCACCTGAATAATATCTTTCTATTTATTTTTGTTTTTTATTTCTTAAATATTTCACATGTGAACATTGTCTTTACCTCATTTTCTGTGGCCTATCTCCAACTATTTCTACATACCTGACTCCTCAAATTTATGACCTCTTACTTTTTAGTTATTATCCTTACTTATACCTCCATCTATAAATTTACATACATATATTCATTTACTTATTAATATATATCAAATGCTGAGATTAGTTAATGTTCTATAGATATGGATTTAGAGTTAGCTGTATAGGACTGGATCTCCTAATAACATGTTTGACTCTAGAGTGGACTTGATTCACTCTCTCCAAGCAGTTCTTAATTGCTGTTAGACTTTTACTTGGTGTAGGGACGTGTGATATTTCCCTGATAGTCGACATTGGCATGTCAATTGGTGGTGTCATTTTTCAGGTCTTGGTTAGGCAACTAATTTTTGATATGTCACAGGCATAGCTTTTCTGCCATACATAGAAGATACAATCTCACAACAAATGCCCTGGTCCTGTGTCTCTAATAGTCTTGCTGGCAACTGCTTTGTGATGTTCCCTGAGAAGTCAGTATAAGGCGTGTGCTGTAGATACCTCTATTGGTATTGGTGGAACTACAAAATTATGTGTTCTACCATTTTGATGAATTGCATCCTTCTGTATTAGTCACCATTAGTTACAGAATGAAATACCTTTGACAATGATTGACAGCTACTCTTGTCTGAGGGTATAATTTTTAATATCCAGTTAGACATTAGCTTAAAGAAGTGGCTATAATACAACCCTTGACTTACAATCTAGAGTTCTTGGACTCACAGGCTATGGTAAGGGGCTAGAATTACCATATCAGACAAGAATTTCTTCTTATTGCACAGCTCATTAGATAGCTTTTAATTACCTTTTTTTATAGTATCAAATTATGTTAATGAGAAAACAAAAATAGCCATGGAAAATGGAGATCACCAAAGTCAGGAATATTTGAAGTTGTATAACTTCTCTTCAATTATATATATATATATATATATATATATATATATATATATATATATATATATATATTACAACAGATATAGCCTCATATTCCTATAGTCCAAACTGTACTTTTTATTAACAAACTCTGAGTAATAAAGAGTCCCTTTACTATATTTTCTTGATGAATTTTTTCCATGAAGGCAAAAATATAGCATTTGGTACCCGATTCAATTTCCCTTCCTGCAACACAATCTGGCCCTTCAGAGAGACTTGCTGACAAACTAAAGCGCAAGTTGGTAAGAAATACTTTGGAAACACAATACACAATTAAACCACACTGTTACACTGTGGGAAACACATATAAATCTATATATGTATTGGTAACGACCTTTTTATCTAAGCTATAAATGCTGTGGTAAAAAGTTGCATTTGTCTAGGATTCTGTTAATGTATATTAAAAAACTCAAAATAGTGAATTGCTGTTGAACAGTAACATTATTTCACCTGTGCCTTATTATTTATGAAATACATCTGTATTGATTCTTTTTTTGTGTAAATTAGTGAGACAAATTCATCTCAAGTGAATAAAATAAACGGAGGTTAGGGGAACTTGCTTTGTTTTAAGATTTCAGGGTAGGGTTTTAGGTCCTATGGGTTTTCTGCTAGTCATTTTCTGTTTTATTCTTGCCTCCTCAAAGTTTCATAATGAAAAGGAAAGGAAAGGATTTAGGTTTCCAGACTCAGAGATGAAATAGATTTTAATTACAATCATTTAGTCAAATAAAATTAAGACAAAACACATTAGATTTATCCATACAGAGAAGTGAACATTCATTGACAAAATTTATATTATATTGCCAAGGTGTGAAAAAAGGAAACAATAATGGAAAGATGATTTCCAGCAGGAAATGTAAAAAAAAACATTAATTACCAACATTTGTAAAATGCTTTCAACTTAATGACTTTTTCTCTCATTTATCTCATTTGATTTTCACACAATTCACATAATTGGGAAGTGTTGGAACAACTTTCCGATGAATCTATGTCCCATGATCTTTCTATTCCTAAGCTAATTGGCAAAGTGCATGAAAGTGCTTGGCAGTATCGCTTGTGCAAAATACCCATCTGAACAGATTCAGTTTGGAGATGTTTCGCAGACTCTATCTATACAGTAGCTTTGTGCAGTTAGCTCTCCAATTCTGCCAATGACAAATAACAGTCTGGTGGACATTCCTAACCCACCCCATGTACTGAAAAAGTGACAGGCGATTATTGAATATTGGGTTTTAGGTACTGGTGTCATGCAGAATTATTTTTCTGTATCAGAGAAACAAACAACAAAGAAAGTACCTACCATTAACCTCATTGTCAACCATGCAACAGTTTCTTCACCCTTCTACATAAAAAAGAGAACACAAGGTTACAACAATTAAGAAATACTGTGTATTGAATTTCTACAGAACTAATTTGTTAGATGAAGTCATGGTTGTTGATGTTATTATTAGATTGCTTATCACCTAAAATACTTGTCAGAAGAATTTAAATTTAGTTTGCAGGTGTTAGAAGACTAAGTTATTTAAAGGTACAGTTTAGTAGTGATGATATCTACTATAAACATTTAGGTCATGTTCCCCCATTGACAAAAATAGTTCATATTGCTTGCCCAGGAATGTCTAAATTGTGGAATTGATGTCACTGTGGTTCTGAGGATTATTCCTCAAATAGAATTTTTTCTTTCATGTTATTCATTATCCTCCTATTTTCTGGATGTTAGCAAACTGATTTTTTTTAATACTGTTTTTGGTACTTTATAAGTTTCTGTATGTTGAAATCTCATATGTCTAACAATATAATTTACAGGGAGAAATATAAACATGAGAGCAAATATCTCAAGATTTTGGTGCTTCATTTAATAGACAAGGGTTGACAACTACTTTGGAGAGTCAGTTCACATCGCAACTGGTTCAGTGAAGATAGAGACAAGGCATTCGGTCCTTCTATTCCAAGTCATAGACTTAGTATGCTTGAAAGAGAATTTTAAAAATAGGTATATATGGTGTATGGATGGTATATTGGAAGTTTTGGAAGGATGAAGAGGAAGGTGGGAAAGATGTAATTATATTCTCAAAAATAAAAGGAATAATATGAAAATGAGTAAAAATATATTTATTGCATGTGTATGAGTAGTTTGCATATATTTATGTGTTTGTACTGTGTGTGTACTTGATGCCTACAGAAGTGATAACATGGTGTCTGACCCCCAGGGGACACAGTTACAGGTAGTTTTATGCTGTATGTGTGTGATAGGACTTGAACCTGTGTCCTATGCGAGGACAATATGGGCTTAGAACTCCTGAGCCATTTCTCTATCCCAGTAAAGAAATAATTTTTAAGAAGAGGGAAATGATTTAAATTGTCACATCTCAAAGGAAGACATAGAAATGACAATGTGATACACTAAACAACAACACACTGAACTTCACAATTTGCTAAGGAAGTGGAAATTAAAACTGTAAGATGTCACCTAACTCCAAGCAAACCAACCACTATCAACATGTAAATACAGCTACAAGAAAGAATATTGAAGAAAGGGGAAACTTGTGCTCTGCAGAGAATTTTTTAAATAAGTATAGAAAGTAATATAACAACTCCTCAAAAGAATTAAAACTGCAAGTATGGTATGACTTAAAAGTGTATACAGAAAAAAAAAATCAATACATTGAAGAAATAGTTATGTCCTTAGATTAATTTTAGCTTTCTTTCCAAAACTCAATATGTAGAATTAATCTAAATGATAAACAATGATATAAAATAAAGTAGATACATATATGCACTGATATACCATTCAGCCTTGCAGAAAACAGGATTTGTATTATTTATGACACCTGAGTGGCATTATGCTAAGTAATAGAAGTCGGGCACACAAAGAAAAAATTCCAAGTCATTGTCAAATGCCACCTAGTTACAGAAAAACGGGAGATGTACCATGTCCTGTTCTGACAAGAGTGAATGGTAATTAAGTAATGTACCTGAAAATACTGAAGAAGGCATATGAGATACTAGAAAAAGGGAGCTAAGTGCCCGCGTTGCTGCCTACCTTAATTATCTTGACTTAGTCATTTTACAGTGTATACATGTATCAAAAAATCATGATGTATTTGTTAATAATCCTTAATAAGACTAGGCAAAAATTAATGTGCTAAAACAGCACCCAAATGGATGCAAGGAAAATAGTGTATTATTGTCACTCACTTTGTACTTTTTTCTAAGCTATTTGTGTTACCTAACCCTGCAAGTATATTTATCTTAATTACTAAAGCATATCCTCTCACTTTAGAAAGGCTTTAAAAAAATCCTACAACTTCAGAGATGGAAACTGTCTTAGGGAATATTTGTGAATAATATATTTTAAAATACCACTTTTCCAATCCTATATTATATAGCAGACTGCAATAATAGGTCTCTTCTTGACATTGGTCCTTTAAATTCACTTAAATTCTATGATGCATCAAAGCAGGAGTTTTTTTTACTCACTTTTATTCTATGCCTTCACGGCTTCAAAAACTGAAAATTGTGGGATTATTAGTCACTTTCTTCATTGCTTTGGTAAAATAGCCAGCCAAACCAATATGAGAGAGGAAGGAGTAAAGTGAGTTGTCAACAACCGTGTCTGCCTCCCCTGTTAAGCCACTTCTGGTAGACAAGGATGCAAAGTTCCAAACCTCCCAACACAGTGCTGGGGACCAAATATTAACAAACATGTACATGTGAACAGAGGAGACAGAAGTGTATCCACTGGTAAAGAGTAGTTATTGATCTTGATGAAGACCCTGGTTCTATTTACGGTCTCCTACACCCTCTTCTGTCCTTCATGGTTGTCTGAAATGCAAGTGGTGCACAGATAATGCAGGCAATACGCTTGTACATATAAAATAAAATAAAAATTATAACAGCTGTAATAGTGGGTTACTGACTTCATCATTCTGCACATGGTTTCCAGATGGCAAATCAAGGTACAAGTCTGGCTGCTTGATTTTGCTGTGTGCCTTCATCAGTACTATAGCTCTACAAATTATTACGCCAAACTTGTTAAAAATAAGTTATCAAACAACAGAAAGTGGAAGGTACCTGAAGGTTTAAAGGTTTTGATTATTATTTCTTGTCAAGCTTGTCATTAAAGCGTCTTGTCTGCTTTTAAGCAGAAGAACATATGCTTTCATGTACCATGAAGACACGCCCCACCACAGTTTGTATGAACACAAAAATGTGTATATACAATGCTGTTACCTCAGCAATTCTCTCTGGTTTTTGACCCAGGACTAGAAACATAATGAGAAAATAAATGGCTCAGCTGGGGACAGTGCAGCAGGGGCTGGAGAGCAAAGCAAACAAATGACAGTGGCACCACTGTGACTTGAGTGTGAGAAAGTGGGAGTCAGCCGGCGCAAGAGCAAGTACCCCACCACTGCCCGGTGGGAAACACTTCAAAGGTTCCTTCAATCCTATCTGCTATGCAGTAATTAGGACAAGTACCTATCCAACTTGATTTGTTGTTTTTAAAACTATTTATACCTGTAATAAGAATGAGAATCTATAAAATGTCACTATGTCTAAGATATTACCTAAGAGTGTTATGTCATAGACACTAATTATTATTCCAAAGGCATTTATATCTTTGTGTCCTTTAGCCCTGGTTGACAGAAGGTAACTGGGGAAATGTGTTGGTGAAAATGTTAAAAAACAAACAAACAGTGAAATAATTATTAATTAAATTGTATGTTACAGCATTCAAAAGGAAAAGTTTTGAGAATTAGGAGTATGGTTACTTTATTATGAACTGTTCCCTTTCTACATGATGAAAGTGTATAAACTTAACACATAGATTCAAAGAATCAGAGTTGGCCATGAAAGACTACAATCAAGATACGGAAATTGATAACAACCTATAATGTTAGTACTAACTATATGCGGGTTTTTGTAATAGATAATGCAGAAGTTGACATCGATGTTTATAGTTTGGTGTCCAGGGTAGTTTTGTTGTCAGCTTGATGCTCCTGGGAAGGGGGACCCCACTTGAGAAATGACCTTAATAAGATGAGTCTGCAAAAAATGTCTGTCTTGCATTTTCTTGATTGCTAATTTATGTGGGAATGGACAGCTCACTCTAGGTGGTGCTCTCCCTGGCAGTAGGACTCAAGTGGCAAAATAAAGGTAGCTAGGCTAGGCAGTGGTGGTGCATGCCTGTAATCGCAGTATTCAGAAGACAAAGACAGGCACATCTCTGTGATTTCGAGGCCAGCCTGGTCTACTGAGTGAGTTCTAAGGAAACTAGATCTACACAGACAGTTCTTATCTCAAAAACAAAAACAAAAACAAAACATACCTGAACATGGGCCTGGAGCAAGTCGGCTTCAGTTTCTGACTCAGGTCCCTGTTTGAATTCCTCTTCAGCTTTGTTTAATGATGGACTGTAAGCTACATGTTTTCTTTGTGAGACACTTTTTGAGTCATGGTGTTTACTATAGTGACATAAAGCAAATTATGTTAATAGTATGCTCGTGGTAAATGCTGTTGATTCTGTCAGACATCTAGTAAAGTCAGCACCAAGACACAAATGCAGAGCCATGTTCTGACTAATTCAGTGGCCCGAGGAAAAAAAATCCCAAATTATATGATGTTTAGGATGCTGGCTGTGTGCTATTTTCTTGTTCTGGATAAGTTATTTTTGAAATTTTTAAATGTTACTTGGACAGCCCTTTGTTACAGATTCTGTAGTCAGAGGAATAATTTTGGAGGAATGGCCTAGATTTGACAACATGAGCTATCTGACCCGGAGGATAGAAGAGATGAGGAAACATTTATAAACAGATTGCCTTCGAAGAGGTGGGCGGAGTTTAGGAAATAACCATATGCAATGCAACAGTGTACATAGACCTATAATTGGTTAAAAAAAAGCCTTGTTACTAATGTGAAAGTGAGTAGGAAGGAAGCATTTGCTAGAATTTTGAGACATTTGCTAGCCTGAAACAAAAGGACACAGACTATCTACAGTGATAGCAATAAGGATGTTTTAAAATATTGATAGAATAAATCTTCTCACTTCCTTTTCTTCTAGGTTATTTAACAAATATAAGAGATACTTACTTCAATTTAAGTAAATGCACTGAAGCAGCCATTAAGGTCAGCCTCTCTGCATTGGAACTGGGATATTCAGAATGAGGCATATGTGGCTCATCCATCATGGGCATGGATGATAGATCAATGAAGAGAAATTTTCCATCTTTCAATTTAAGTGACACATATATTCCCATTGAGTAACATTTGTAGTCATCTCCTTATTTTACACATTCAGAATAAAGGCATCATTTTTAACCCCCATCAACTCTGTGGCCAGCATGATACCCTAATGATTCAGTCATCACTACACAACTTTATTAGAGATAGTAACACAATAGTAATAATTATTTTTTGTGTTAGGTGTGCTTTCCCACTTCTTATCATGATTTTTTTCTTTCTTTTTCATAGTTCAAATATACTGTTAGCCAATGGCTATCTACTCCAGTTGAATTCAAATACCGCTCTAACACTTACCAAATAACTCATGAACTTTGACAGGTGACTGGCATTTCTTAGCTTGCTCACATGAAGATAAGGATGATTTTAGTAAAAATCAGAAAAATTTGGATAATGCATAAAAGACCTCAGTATATATAGGTATGAGATATATAAATACATATATATTAAACAATCTATAGATATTAGTAATTAATTTATATTTTATATCAACTGTTTACATATATAATAACAAATAAAGAGATGACCATAATTTTTGTTACAAAAATGAAAGTTCTATTTCCTGGAAGGTATTATAATAAAAATAAAATAAAATGCATAAAGTTCTTTTTAATCTATTATACACTCATAAATACTGTTTTTGGCTGTTAATAATAATAATATACATTATCCTCTGTGGCAGTTATTTCTCCCCAGTGAGAGTAATGGCATGGACAAGGCTTCTTGGTCATAATGGTTCAAGAAAGTATCAGGCTCCACCTCACAACACTTGCTCTAGGATATGGAAAGTTTGAGCAAAGGGGAAGGACTGACATTAGGTCTCCTCATTACAGATTGAGACATGGATTGCTAGGATAGGGGAATGATAAGGAAATTTTATAAATGCACTTAGTCACTTCTTTCAATTGTTGTACCTAAGAAAACAATGTTCTTTTTTTCCCAAAGATATACTTTAAGTGACTTTTTTCAGCAAAGAAAATCAGCAAGATAACATAAGAAATAATGGGATAATAAGGACATTTATTTGGCATGGATATTAAAACCTAGTAGCAATGTAATTATGATTTACTATTTTCCTTTAATGGAAGTATTAAAATATGCATATGTTATTTTTAATATATAGAAAACTATGTAGTTTGTCATTTCTAAAAAAAACCCCATAATTTAGTAGAACAAAATCCAAAGGTCATTCTATTTATTGAACTGCTTATTCTTTATGATCTAATCAAGATTAAAAGTAAAACCCTCCATAAACATAGTGTGTGTTTGAGAAACAGCCCCTGTTCATGTATTCACTGTATGTATTATGTATATTATGTATGCATGTATGTGTTATCTGTTGTAATACATATGGATGTGTTTGCATGTTTGTGTATGTACGTGTTTGTGTATGCTGTGTATGATAGAGTGTGTGTTTATAAGCCACCACAAGGATGGCTCTCATAGAATTTTTAAAAATTTTGGGAAGCTTTGAGAATTTGAAAAACACAAATACAGAATGTGAATCTAGGGTGACCTTGTATCTCAGAGACTTTTAATGTCCTTACTTGTAATTTGTTCACAGGGCGGTAGAATTACAAGCACAATGGATTTTAGTGACTCTTAGCTATAGTCCCAGTGCAGTCATGGATGAACCCTGTGACCTTGAGCAAAGTCATTTTTACCTCTCTGGATTCTAGTGTATTCATCTCTGAAGCACAGAGACTGAACCCTGTGATCTCTGTGGTTTCCATGAGAGGGAAAGTTTTATGATCTTCAGTGAGTTAATTATTGAGGTCCTCTGTGGTCAAGTTTGCATCTTCCTTTGTTGAAGGCAGCAATAAACAAGAATGACCTCTGCTCCAAAATTAGAATATTCAGTAACTTATTAGAAGTAGATGAAAATATACTACAAAGAGTGATTATGTGATTTGTTCTAGACACAAGGCTGAAACGTTCAAAACAAAGCCTATTTAGCATCTCTTTAAGTACTCCTCCTGTTCAAAAGGAAATCACTACAGAGACTCATTATTCTCTGTAGTTCAAAGCTCTATAACACTGTGGGTGCATTTGCAGTAGTCTGGCTGTCTTCAGATCTGCCACTGCTCCTTGTCAGTGCCAATGACAAAGCATGCTTTCTCTTACAAGCACAGAGTGGATTTAAAAGAAAGGCATGACAGCATTTTTCCTGTTGATTAGATTTCTTTGGTTGCATGTTATATCTCATTTCCCCAGTATGAGGCCACTGGCCTGTGTTTCAACTCTAATTCCCTCACAGATGTTAAAGAGACTAATAATATCCCCAGGGCCTGTCTTAGAGTAGCAGAGGAGACAGTCTATCTCTGGGAGATTTTAACCTCTGTTTTCAGAACCATCGCCAAGTGCCTAGCCCCATTCTCCCAGGGCTAAATTTCAGTACTGTCAACAGCTGGCAAATATTTAGAATTGTGCTCACTCGAGGAGTCTGCCTTACGATAGTAGATTCAGGGGTATAATTTTACCAGCTGTGAATGCCACAAAGACCTCTTTGTCCCAGGACAAACAGGGAAGTTACAAATCACTGGAGATATTCGAATCCCCTTATGTGGATCATTTTAAGGCTTATACATAAAGATTGCATAGGAATATTGAGTATATCAAAAGACAGACCTTGATTTAAGGTTTAGCCTTAAGCAAGGTCATTTTCCTTTCCCAAGCCTCAGATCTCTAACCAAAAAAGGAGGAAGCTGTATAAACTCTGCATGGTTTGCCAGGGTTTTACCTGGCAAAGTACCTTGCAATTCAATCAAATTCCTAAATACTGTTTCCTTTGTTTCGGGAGATTAGTGTACAAGATAAGCTGACCATTTGTAATTCCAGTAAACGGAAGCCACAATTACCAGCAGCATAGCACAACTGTATACCTTGTAAGAGATCTAGCAGCCAGTAGGAGCAAAGAAGTAGAAAATATAAGGGCTGGATGCTACAGTTTCTTGGCTTTCCCTTCTTGATTTTATAGCAGTCGCAGTTGTTCTGGCTCTTATCCAGAAGATAAGAACTTCACAGAAGTCCTGCCCAAACTTTGCCTCTGATGATCTTCCTAACCCCTTTTTCCAAGATGGCTCCTGATCCCTGGGGATGAGTGTGATATATATGCCCAATTTATGGACGAGCAATCCACTGACACTTATTCCCTGCAGTTTGACAAATTATGAGTTTCTGTACTCAGCACCATCCTCTGAACAAGGAGATTTCTCTGATGAAGTTCAAGAGCTTCTTCACTGATACACAGAAAGAATTACATGAATTTAGCAAGCAGTTTGATTCTATCTTCATTTAGCAGCAGAATAGTAATACACCCATCCTTAGAGCCTGTGAACCCACTAATCATGCATAAGGTCTAGGCCTGATTTGAGGTATTAGACATGTGCTTCCTACTGTGCAGCAAGCACTATAAATTCAATCAGATAGTGGTTGGTAGCCCATTAAATTTGTACAACTCTTGTACTCATTGAAGCGTCTTGCCAGACTGTTCATATAGAAAGTCACAGGGCTTGCCTATGATGATTTTACCCCCCAAAATATTCATGATACCTTCAAGGACTATAAAAGCTAGCCAGAAGGGAGGAAACTGACCCTGGCCTCCAACTTACAAACATCAGCCTGCCTTTCAAACACTGGCCATCACTTCTTTATGTCTTGTGACCAATGTGTGTGGTGTCCTCAAAAATACAGTCTTACAGTCAAGTTTTAGTGAGTAATCAAGACCGGTTCCAATAAGCACTATTGTTTTATATGTCTATGGAACACCTTTTCCCAACATTTCAGTTGCAATAGGCTTTCCAACAACAAAGTTTGCAAACTTTGGACGTGGAAGTGGAACAACCATAATAGCCTACGTGGAATATCTACACACACACACACACACACACACACACACACACACACACACACACACATAATTAAATTTCCATGTGGATTTTTCAAACACTCAAGGGATATTAGATGTCCCTTTTCCAAACTCCTCTTCTGTTCTATTTTTATACACTTCCTCTTAACCATGTTTGCTAGAGTGAGGTAGTGTTTGTCAAAGTTGTTTTGAAGAAACAGTTGACACATCTGATAGGCTCTTTTCGTGTTATAACAAACTTCATTAATGTGTTCTAATATCCCTTCAAGCCATATAACCCCAAAATAAATCGGTACTTGTGAAGAATCTGCCCAACTTGACATAATACTATCTTTTGAGGGTCTTACAGATTTAGAAAAAAAAATATAAGAATGGAAAATAGTATTCAAATAATCCAAAAGAAGTTATATAGATTAAAAAATGACAACCCAGAGCCACATGGTAGTTGAGTAAAATTTCCAATACTAGGCTTGGCACCTTTCATTGGGTTGTTGATGAGAGAGGGCCCAGTGGAGTCAGAAGCCATAAGACCTACTGCTATTTCTATGTCTCATGTGCCCTCCACTAGATCAGTGGTTCTCACTCCTTCTAATGCCATGCCATTTTAATACACGGCCCCCAAACAAAATTATCCTCATTGCTACTTCTTAATTTTAATTTTGCTAGTGTTGTGAGTCGTAAAGTAAATATTTGTGGTTTTTGCTGTTTTTATATGATCCCAGTGAAAATTTCATTAGACATCCAGAGAGATCGTGTGATCCACAGGCATAGATGCCCAGCAGTAGATTCTTGGCCATTAGTGATGAATATGTCATGTTTTGACTTCATAACATGAAGCTAGAAATTTCTCCTTTCCTGCTAGCTTTCATAATTATGAAAAGCAAGACTCATATTGACTTTGGGATCAGAGTGTTTACTAATAGTTATCTGTAGTTATGTATGTATATAATATGCTATCAAGTGCTAGATATCTTCACTGGTGCAAGAGAAGAACAATTAATTACTGTGAGTAAAGCGAACTACTTTCCCACTTGGGAAGGAGGGAAACATTTTGTACATTATAGGACAGGGTAAAAATTTGTGGATGAGAGGACATCAGAAGCCTTAGTACTTGGTCAATGCTAGTGTTTTTTTAAGTGGGAGTTAGGTGACTATAAAATTTCATTTAAAGCATTTATGATAATATTCACAGATTACTGTTACTCATCAGTCTTGTTTGCTAACTAAAAGGAGCCTTTTGTTGGCAGTGGGCAATGGCTTCTGTGAAGACTCATCACTGTTTAAGTTGTTTAAAAACACATTGCTGTTTCTTTGGCAAAATAGTTCAATCCTCACCATAAGGGAGAGGATAATCCCATATTTATGTTACTCCTTTGCGAAGTTGAGGATGAATTGGTGAAGAAGGGAAGAAAACAATGTTAAAACCAGAGGAATTGCTATAGCAATGTCTTGTAAGTTCCTTGAAGCTGAAACATTAGCAGGTAGGAGTGTAAGACCATAAGATTTTGGAGACCAGTGATTCCCTTCATTTCTCTCATTGCTCATCTTTCTCTATCCAGGTGAAAGTCTATGTTACATTATAGTGCCTAAGAGTGCCCTTATCACATTTGAAATGTCTGTCTCTGGTTCTCTAGTCTCCTGGATTTTTAGACATACATTTTCTTCCTTTATTAATTGATACCCCATTTCATAGTCTTCTCTTGAGAATTATCTGTTTAGCTCTATACCTCATTTTTAAACTAGGTTATTTGGTTTGGTGGTATTGAACTTCTTGAGTTCCTTATATATTTTGGAGGTTAACTTTTTGTCAGGAGTAGGGTTGGTGAAATTCTTTTCCCGGTAAAGAGGCTATCATTTTGTTCTGTTGACAGTGTTCTTTGCCTTACAGAAGCTTTTCAGCTTCATGAAGTCCCATTTATTAATTGTTTACCTTAGAGCCTGAGCTATTGGTGTTCTGTTCGGAAAATTGTCTCTTGTGCCAATCAGTTCTAGGCTCTTCACCACGTTCTCTTCTAACAGATTTAGTTGCCTGAGAAAAACTTAAAGAAAAGCAAATCAGGGAAATATAAATCAAAATGACTCTGCGACTCCATCTTGTACCCATCATAATGGCTTGCATCAAAAACTCAAGTGACAGCACATCCTGGCCCCTGGGTTTGGAGAAAGGGGAATACTCCTCCATTGCTGGTGGGAGTGAAAACTTGTACAAGCACTTTGGAAATCAATCTGGTGCTTTCTCAGAAAATTGAGAATAGTGTTACCTCAAGACCCAGCTATACGACTCCTGAGAATATACCCAAAAGATGCTTCACCATACAACAAGGACATTTCCTCAACTATGTTTATAGCAGCCTTATTTATAATAGTCAGAATCTGGAAACAACCTATGTGTCCCTCAACATGTACGATATGGGTGAAGAAACTGTGGTACATTTACACAATATACTACTACTCAGTTATTAAAAATTAGGAAATCAGGGCTGGAGAGATGGCTCAGTGGTTAAGAGCACTGACTGCGCTTCCAGAGGTCCTGAGTTCAATTCCCAGTAACCACATGGTGGCCCACAACCACCTATAATGTATACATAATAATAAATAAATCTTTAAAAAAATTAGGAAATCTTGAAATTTGCAGGCAAATGGGTGCAACTAGATATGATTGTCTTGAGTGAGGTAACCCAGACACAGAAAGACATTCATGATATATACTTACATATAAGTGGTTATTAATTCAACATAGATATCCTCAGAGTGACTTTACTCAGCAAGAAATCAAGACAGACTCTGGGACTTATTGCTGATGGATCGCTGTGAATGTTATGGAAGAATGGGGAATTGAAAGACCCGGAGGGTTCAGGAGCCTCACAAGGAGACCATCAAGGCTGGTAGATTTGGATCTAGGGAGGCCTGAACAAACTATTGCATGAACCAAGGACAATGCATGCAGCAAACTTACATCCCCTGTTCAGATCTAGACAATGAACAGCTCATTATCCACAGTTGTGAGGAGAGTGGAGATTGCCTGTGATATGAACTTTAGTGCATCCAATTTGATCACTTCCTCTTGCTGGGAACACTGTGTGGCACACAGAGGACTGGAAAGCGGGCTATCCAGTGAGACCTAATAGGCTATGGGCACATGGTGGTGGAGGACTTCCCCTTCTGTCAAATGTCAAGGGGAGGGTAATAGGGTGAAAGAGGGAGTGAGGGTGAGAAAGGGAAGATACAAGCAAGGAGATAGCATTCAGGATGTAATCTGAGCAAATTGTAATAAACTATTAATGAATGAAAAATAAAGAAATTGCCACGTCATAATATTATACTTTTGGATGAGAAAATAGAGCAGTGACAGCAGGGAAGTAAACAGTATTACACGATGTTACTACAATTATGTTTATAATAATGATCCAGAGCTTCAGGATAGTAGGATAATTCCAGTCTGGAATTAGGATTTCCATAACTTTCATGTTGGAGAGCTAGTGTCCTGCTGCATGGAAACTATAGGAAAAAACGGGGAGTCATGGATTAAAAAGCAAGGTTTGGATCTGGGAAGATAGCTAAGAAATATGAGTGCTTACTGATCTTGCAGAGGATCCAAGTTTGGTTCCCAGCACTCAAGTAAAGCTGCCAAGACAGGGTAAGCAAACCCTCAAAAGTTTCTACCTCACAAATATGTCTGTCAGATATATTGGGCCAGAAGGTTGAAGATGATGCTCCAACGTTACAGAGAGTTTTGGGTGACTAATCAGTTAGCAGATTATCTCTGTCATCTTCTCATCTGGAAAGCTACTAACCTGCATTCATGGTATACTCAGGTAATCCATTTTATTCCTCTCAAGTCTCTAATGGCGTTGAAGACCAGATAAATTAGGTTTACAATTAAGCTTAGTTGTTTAGGGGTTAAGATTTTTTTTAGTTCTAGATAGATGTTTTCAGTTGATTATGATGAGATATGATAGATATTGATTTACATTCAGATTTTTAGATGCACTAAGATAGAGAAGTTTTTTTCTTCAAGGCTGTCAAATATAAATAGCTAAAACACTAAGATTGTAACATTGATATAATTGCTGATTGTGTCATGGTTCTTGCTATAGGTAATTTATTGTATATATGTGTAATAATATAAATCTATATGTAAAATGTAGAAAAAAATTAATAAAAATGTACAATAAATCAAAAATATATTTAAAAAAAACTTTTACTATAGAGTGATTACAATGGACACTGATCCTAATCTCTTGTTCCATGCTTATTTATATTTATGAATAAATTTGCTTCAGGAGTACATCCCATAGGTCTTCCTTCTTACAGCTTTTCCTGCTTAGGTATGGCTACAATACTCAGAAGTCTAAAATTCAGTACACATGGACTCCTGTAGCCATTAGGGGATCACATATATCTATTGTACCCTGGCACCTTCTATACCAAGTGAAAGTCTGGGCTTCCAGGCCATAAGCCTGCCTACCTGCACCAGGTATTTCCTGCACTAATCCCAAACCACATGGACTCTTGCACCTTTCTTCCCCCACTGAAGCCTGCCTTTGTCAACTGTAAACCGCCCTCTAGTCACAGACCAAGATTTCCTTCAGAAGCCTATCTGCAGTTAGCAGAGAAGATTCCCCTACTAAGGATTGCCCATGTTGCTCCTGAGTTTATTTACCATATTACCATGTAGAAGGAAATGGGCATCAGAATCTTACTGTGATTTAGTCCTTTCCTAAACATGATAAATACCTCCACTTAAATAGAAAGTCATTTTAAACATGAAAAGAGAGAGAAATGACAAACAAAAGAAGAAAGGAAGAAAGGAAGGAAGGAAGGAAGGATAAAAAAAACTCAACCAACATACATGTACAGTACAGAAACAAAACAAGATATTCCAATATATTTATTCCACAAAGTACTTGTTTCACAATAAGGGAATTTTAATGACAATGACCTAAAAGGACTTCCAGAAAAATAATTCAAAAGAATGATTAGGAGTGTGTTTTAAACACACAGCGATGACATGAATATGTTCCAAGAGAAAAAACAAAAACTCACAAATGAAATAAGGAATTCAGTCTGCATTGTAAAAATAGAATGCAAAAGAGAAATAACTGAAAATCCAATCTCAAATGATGTTGGAAATGAAAAACTTGAAAATCAAATAAAAATCTCACTGAAATTCTTAGTCAATGGAATGGACTGTGTAGAGAACAGAAAGTCAAGGCTAGAAGGCAAGACGGAGAATTTGGATCGCTCAGTAAAAGTCAGTAAGAAACCAACCAACCAACCAAGCAACCAAAAAACAGACAAACAAAACCACCAAAACAACAGAAGGTGGCACACCAGGAAAAGAACTAAATTCTGTATTCTTTGAATTATGGATGTTGAAGAAGAAAGACCCCAAGTTGAAGATATAGGAAATATATGCAGTAAAATATAAGAGAAAAATTTCCAAACCTAAAGAAAGAAATACAAAAAGTTTTAAAGACCTTCCAAGGAGACTAGCCAGAGAAAACCTCTCCACAACATATTATAGTTAAAAGATTACAATGCCAAATAAAGATGTGATGATACTGTAAGAGAGAAAGGTCAAGTCGGTTTGAAAGGCAGACCTATGAGAATAAGAATTCACTATTTGACAGAACATTTATAGTTAAAAGAGCCTGGGAAGATGGATTTGAGATTCTTTTGTTGTTGTTGTTGTTTATTTTTATTTTTAATATAATTCATTCAGATTACATCCCAATTGTTATCCCCTCACTTTCACCTTATTCCCCTCACCTAGACCTGTGACAGAAGGAGATTCTTAAAGACAACAATTCCTAAAACACTGTCTACTAAAATTGGAGAAGTAGCCAGGCAGTTGTGGCACAAGCCTTTAATCCCAGGACTTGGGAGGCAGAAGCAAGTGGATCTCTGAGTTAGATGCCAACCTGGTCTATATAACAAGTTCTAGTATATCCACTCTACAGGGAAACTCTGTCTTAAAAACAAAACAAAAATTGAAGAAGTATATATTTTAGGCATTAGCCCTTTGTCAGATGTAGAGTTGGTGAAGATTTTTTCCCAATCTGCAGGCTGCCGTTTTGTTCTGTTTACAGTGCCCTTTGCCTTACAGAAGCTTTTCAGTTTCATGAAGTCACACTTATTAATTATTGCCCTTACAGCCTGAGCTGTTGGTGCTCTGTTCAGGAAATTATCTCTTCTCCACTTTCTCCTCTAATATACTTATTGTTTCTGGTTTTATGTTATGGTCTTTGATCCACTTTGATTTGAGTTTTGTGCAGCGTGATAGATATACATGTATTTGCATTTTTCTATATGTAAACTCCAGTTAGATTAGCACCATTTGTTGAAGACGCTTTCTTTTTCCCTTGTGGGGTTTTGGCCTGTTTGTCACAAATTAATAGTGCATAGGTGTGTAAATGTATTTCTGGGTCTTTAATTCAATTACATCGATCAACCCCTGATACTTCATTATGGGAGAGTAACACAGCTGTTCTCTGAGTGGCTCTACCCAGCAGCTGATGGAAACAGATGCATGGGCCCACAGCCAAACGTTGGGAGGAATGCAGAGAGTCTTGTGGAAGACTAGGGGGAACGATGGAAAGAAACAGCGAAGAGAGAGGCTCCATAAGCAGACCAATAGAGCCAATTAACAAGATGCAAAGGGTCCTATGGAAACCAAGACTCCAGCCATGGACTATATATGGACCAGATTTAGGCCCCCTACACAGATGTAACTAGTTGAGACAGTGGCAGCATGGTCCTCATATGGGTCGCCTAGAAAGGGGAATGGGGTTGACTCTGACATGGACCCTGTTATTTGCTTTTCAATCACTTTCCCCTTGGGGGTTACCTCCCCAGTTCACAGGGGAAAGTGAGGCATTCAATCCTGTTGTGACTCGATGCTGAATTGTTGTCGAGGGCTTCCCTACTCTTTGGAGTAGAGGAGAGGGGATAGGGGAAACATGGAGGGACAGTGGGACCAGGAGGAGAGAAGGGAGGGTGTGACTTTATTATTCATGGTTGAAGAAGTCTAGAACAGCTTCACCAGGTGTTCCTGGGTTTTTAATGTCTTTTTCAACAATAAAATAAAATCCTACATGATTTACAAAAGTAGCAAGGCAGTTTTAAGTAAAGCAGCATTTCAATTGCAGTAAAAATAGAGTAGAGGAACTTAGTGGAGATATTCATAGGCTTTCTTTATTGTTTGTGTCCTCCCTTCATGGAGTTCAAGAGAAAGAAAACTGGCTACTAGGGAGTATGTGTGTGTGTGTGTTTCTCTGTTTTTATTGATAGATTACAAAGGTCATTTATTTGTTTTTTCTTCTACTGTGCATTTCTCTTCCCATAATGAATCTGACATTATAATATGCATACCCAATTGCACACAGGCATAGAAAGTAAGTAGGAGTTCCTCCCTAAAAGTTCACAGTTTTCCATTTGTAATCATGAAACCAAATCAAATCCACCTACACTTGGACAAAGAAATACTTGGACAATATTTGAACAGAAACTGTCCATGTTTTCTTGTTGACTAAGCTTACTGCATCGTTTAAAGTAATGCATGCACGAGCTTTATGAAGCTTCTTTATTTCTAGCAGGTTATTATGTACACATGTTCTATAAAAACAGCCCTCTCAGGATGCCAAGGGCATTATTAGAAGGCTTTATACATAGAATACAGTTATTAAACTGTTTTTACATGTTTGTCTGCTTCATTTTGATATAAACATTACTGAAATTGTTTTGCAGGACAGATAACATAGTACTTATGCTAATAGAAAAACCTTAAACATATTTCAGTGTTTAAATAGGTGGTTTAAACAAATGAGTTAAGTATCCAACAAAAGAAATTACAAATACAGAAAAGGAGGAAATAAAAAATGTCATAATGCACTTAGGACTATATGAAATAAACTGGAAGCAGGGATAATTCAATGAAATACCCATTATTCTGTGAATCACCTAATGTTTTACAACCTGGTAAAGATAGGTATCACTTGGCAAAATTGATACTTGAATAAGAAAACCATGTAATAGGTTCAAATTAACTAAATAAAGGAAATTCATAAAATGTATCCTGATACAAAATATTTAACTACACAATAATTCTAAAACTCTTAATCCTGGTGTCACTTGATTCCAACAGATCATAAAATAAAATAAACGGGTTCGGTTTTATTTTATTTTAGTAATAAAACAATTCCCCATGACATAAGTAAAGGGGATTGAGTGATATTTGGAATATACATTTTAAAATATCTCCTAAACATATCTGGATAGATTCTTATCCAGTGATAATATGTAATAGGTTGTTCTAGAAAACAGAAGTAAGCAAGTAAGACAGGGATTATACGAACTGAGGCTGTTAAGAGTTATGCTAGGAACACGTTTCTACTGCTGGCAGAGATGAGTATTGCAACAGAAAAGGTCTAGTTCCTAAAAGTACAACTTATTTGTATTTGGGTCACCTCTCGAGAAGAAAAAAGAAGTTCAATTGTCTACAAATGAATCTGTGTCCTGTGTGCGTTGAGAACTGCTGTCCATAATTAGAACATCACCAGATAAATCTGTATTTCAGAGCATCAAATAAGAAATGAACTATTCATCCAAATCAAAATCCATTCTTTCAGTCAGCACCTAATCTTTTTTAAAAATTTTTTATTAATTTATTCTTGTTACATCTCAATGGTCTTCCCATCCCTTGTATCCTCCCATTCTTCCCTCCCTCCCATTTTCTCCTTATTCCCCTCCCCTATGACTGTTCCTGAGGAGGATTTCCTCCCCCTGTGTATGCTCATAGGGTATCAAGTCTCTTCTTGTTAACTTGCTGTCCTTCCTCTGAGTGCCGCCAGGTCTCACCCTCCAGGGGACATGGTCAAATATGAAGCACCAGAGTTCCTGTGAAAGTCATACCCCACTCTCCACTCAACTGTGGAGAATGTTCTGTCCATTGGCTAGATCTGGGTAGGGGTTTAAAGTTTACCGCCTGTATTGTCCTTGGCTGGTGCTCAGTTCTAAATGGCTACTCTATAAAATGTATGTAAAATATCTGTCATTAAAATAATTATTTGATCTTTCATCATGATTTGCTTTTCTATAGTCTGTGTGTTATAAAATTATTTTTATTTTTAAAATTATAATATAATTACCTCATATCCACAATTTCTTCTACTCTTTCCATTCCCTCCATGCACCTCTACTCTCTCATATTCATGGCCTCTTATTATTTAATTATGTATACAAATATAATATACTTATAGTCCTAAATATAAAAGTGATCACTCAGTATAGTATTACCTGTGTGTACCTGATTTCAGGGCTGTCCACTTGGTATTTGGTTGGCTGAAAAAGACCTTAACAACAGTCACAGCAGTAAACATATTAATATGGAAGGAGTAAGCTCACAGGGCCTCAACTCTAAAATAACCGAAATGATTAGTTTTCCTTTGTTTTAATAAAAAAAATTTAAAAGTGTGTTTGTGGCATTGAGGGAGGTGGGAACTAATGAGGTACCATGGAAATACTTGCCCAATCATTTTTAAAAATAAAAATGCATGGGGCCCTGTTAAAATAGAAATGAATCTTCTCATATGAAATTCATTTTTTAAAAGTATAAAGTTGAGCAGAATCCTCCATTGAATAAATACATGACTTCACACACACACACACACACACACACACACACACTGAATCATCCTGCAACTGTTCTTATGGTGATGGCTTACAGCATGCTCTATTTTATTTGCAATGTCTCCTTAGTTTTGGGCACATTTTTACTTAGATAAACATAAAAGAGCATCCTAATTAGACTTCACGGGGCAGTCTGAATTACTTCATCCATTTAGAAAAACATATAGAAAAAAAAGTTACCTTGGGAGGTGAGCTGAATCTGAGTGTGGGTTACCATGGTGATGTTCAGCTTTGGGTTAGGTAACATGGAATTTCCAGTGATATAGCCTCAAAGCCAGGACATAAATAATATTCATAAGAAAACTGTTTATATCAGTGACTTTGTAGCTATAATCCAGCATTTATTCCTTGAAATAATTTTGGCCCTAACACTATCCTACCTATGAAATATTGATTTATTTAATAGCAAATGAACTTACTGGGCAATATTGTATTAGGGAGTGTCTGCCTTTGTAGTCATAAAATTACTATTTCTTTGGAAAATACTTTCTTGACTGGGGTATTGAAAATATTCCTACATTATTTTTTATATCAAAACTATAGTTTTTCATGAGTACTGTCCTGTAGATGTTTTCATGACGTTGTGAACATTCATATCATTAAGTTTCCTATTCATTAGATAACATCCTCTTACTTCAAGGTGCCTGTTAATGGCATGAATGCCTCTTCCATTACAGAATTAAGATCTATTGTTTGGAATACATAGACTGTGAAAATTATAGTTTATAAAAGTTTGAATCATTAAACTCATCTGATCCAAAAGAAAACCTATAACGTTCTTGCAGATGACAGCATACAGTTCAAAGTTAACAGTTTAGATCATAATTTCCTTAGATAAAAATTATGCTACTTCCTTAATATATATTATATCCAAAAAACATTAATCATTATGGCAGCATTTCATTCTGTTTCCCATCTCCATAATTTATTCACAATTTTATTATGAATACAAGCAAATGTCATGGAAGTTATTTATAAATCATTGCATGTCTATCATCTTCTACTGTGATTCTCATGAACATTTTGCCTAAATCAACTCCATTGGTTATTGCACTTAATTTTCATCTATTTTAGGCTAAAAGTATGATGATTCTTTACTTCTAAACTCTTCAAAGTTATTATGAAAATTTTGTTAATGTTTTGTGTTCTGTCTTTTAGATATATTAACAAAGTATAACTAACTGTTCTCTTCTTTTTTTATTCTTATTGTTGGACTCCAATGATGAGTCCAGATAAAAATGTAAAATCATTTTAAGCTTATATAACCTCATTTATAGATGCAAAAATGTAAACTGTTTTATGATTAAGTTATTTAAATTTTATTTTGAAAAATCATTAGTATAATGTATTATACATAAATATTTGGATCATTATTTCATGATTTTTAGCAAGCCCTTACTCATTTGTTCATTATTTTTATGTTGGATAGCACTGGTTCAAAGAATAACTTAATATAAAAAAAATCCTTGTTCACTATCATCGACTAGAGAAAAATTAAAACTTGTGAAAAAAAATCAAATTCTGAAGTTTTTTTCACAAGTTTTAACTTTTCTCTAGTCAATGATAATGAACAAGGATCATTTTTTCATATTATGGGATTCATTTTTTTATTATTTAACCTTTTTATTTTTTACATATACATTTATATTATTACACATATATACAATAAAGTACCTAATAGCAAGATGAACCATGATACAATCAGGAATTACAAATATTTATATTATTAAGGGATTCTTTAAACCACCATGAACATTTGCTCAACTATGTTCATAGCAGCTTTATTCATAATACCCGGAATCTGGAAACAACGTAAATGTCCTTCATTTAAAGAATAAATAAAGAAACTGTGGTACATTTTCACAATGGAACACTACTCACCTATTAAAAACAAATAAATCTTGAAATTTGCAGTAAAATGGATAAAACTAGAAACGATCATCTTGAGTGAGGTAATCCAAACCCAGACATGTTATATACTCATTTATACATGGATATGAGCCCAACATGGATTTCTTCTGGGAGACTTTACCCAGTGAGGTATAGGGACAGATACTGGGACTTGCTATTGGACTCCAGGTAAGAGTGGTATTGAAGAATGGGGAGACAGAAGGATCCAGAGGGTCCAGGAACCCCACAAGAAGATCATCAAGGCTGGCAGATCTGGACCCAAGGGGCCTACACGAACTGCTGTACCAACCAAGGACATTACATGCAATAAACCTAGACCCCCTATTCAGATCTAGCCAGTGGATAGTGCACTGTCCATGTTTGTGGGGACCCCTATTTGAACACTTTCCCTTGCTTGGGAGGCCTGGTGTCACTCAGAGGAAGGGGAAGCAGGCTATCTGGATGAGACCTGATAGGCTGTGATCACATTGTGGGGGAGGAGGCACCCTACAGTCACAGATCTCAAGAAAGGCAATAGGGCAGAAGAGTCAGGGAGGGAGGAGAAGGAGAAGATACAAGTGAGGGGATAACAATCAGGATGTAATCTGAATAAATTATTTCAAAAACTTGTGAAAAATAAACATATAATGGCATGCTTTAGTTTATTAAATTGAACTATACAGTCTTATTTTTAAAATGTTTTTGTCTAGGACATAATGTCTTTATTTTATGTGCCTGTGATGGTATTGTGGGCTCATAAATAACTTTGGTGATCTATAATCTCACTTTACAATTAAAAAAATAAAATATTGGCATAATACTGAAATAGAAAAGACTAATATAAATATATGATTCTCATATCGATTCTTCTAAAACTCCTCCTTTTTAATTTTTATATTACTACTCCATTGTCTTCTTCAGTTGAAATAATAATTGAAGCTATTGTACTATAGTAAAGGATTCAGTAGGTTGCAGTATAACTTTTTTGGTAGTTCAGTTATCACATTGCTATCCGATGTTTTAATATTTTTGTTAGTTATGTGGTACATTAAAGTTTTTAAATATTGATCTGTGTGTCAGTGGTAACACTACCCTATCATAACATGTGTTATCAGTTATAATTAACACACCTCACCTCTCATTAGTGCATTACTTAATGCTTAAATTTCCTACTAATTGTTCGAAAAAAATATTTTAAAAACATAGTCATAACTGAAATACATTAACCAGAAAGAAAGTAAAAGATGTCTTCAATCAATCTGTCATTTTTATATTACTAAGAATAGTAAGTCAAGTAAAATGTTTTTTCATAAGAATTGTGGGATTAAGAGTGATCAAAACTCCTGATTATTAATATTTTGTTATTGCTAGTCTTCTTACAAAATTATTTTTAATGGAATATATTGTGATCATATTCTCCTTCTCATATTCTCCCAGGTAAAGAGAGGAAAAGAAAAGAAAGTCACGAAAGCCTTCACTTACCAGGAAACTGGGACAGAGGGGAAGGCATCCTATTGGGACTCTAAATGAGAGACGCATGGGTGAACAGCAAAATAAAAGGATCCAGAGGGTCCTAGAAATCTACAAGTAGAACAATATGATAGGCAGATTTGGGCCCAGGGGTCCCGCTCAAACTAAGGCACCAGCCAAGGACAATACAGGAGGTAAACTTTAAACCCCTTCCCAGATCTAGCCAATGGTCAGAATATTCTCCACAGTTGAGTGGAGAGTGTGATACGACTTTCTCACATACTCTGGTGCCTCACATTTGACCATGTCCCCTGGAGGGGGAGACCTGGTGGCACTCAGAGGAAGGACAGCAAGTAGCCAAGAAGAGACTTGATACCCTATGAGAATATATAGGGGGACGTAATCCCCCTCAGGAACAGTCATAGGGGAGGGGAATAATGGGAAAATGGGGGGGGGGAGGAATGGGAGGATACAAGGGATGGGATAAACATTGAGATGTAACAAGAATAAATTAATAAAAAAAAAAAAAGAAAGTTCCTGTTTTTAAATGGATGTTTGTGATAGGTAGGAGTACAGTGTAGTCTACAAAACTCTTTGTCCATTGTGAAGGACCAAGTCACTCCCTCTTCTTTTGAGTAAGAGAATACGTGGAATTATATTTATCCTTTCCATATTGCTTTTGCATAATTAGGTCACTAATCACATAACTTTGGTTGAATTAGAAAGAGACTATCTATGTGGGCCTGACCTGATTGTAGACGTGAGGCCTTTCCATCTCAGTCTCCAAGGCACAAGACAAAGACACAAATAATCTGCTGATTGGTCACATGTAAGTACCTGTGGGGAAATCCATGAGCAGGATGTGCTACAAACACATGCCACAGCAGCATGACAAAGGAGGCCTTATTACAGCTTCAAAGCCTGAATCCTGCCAGCCATCATGTGATCTTGAAACAGGATGACACCTCCCAGACAGTCACCACATTTCCTAGGCTCTGAGTTCACGATTCTTATGTGGATTCCTAATTGAAAGTAGTTGAGATGACAAATTTATGACTCAAGTAAATTTGACTCTGAAATGCAGATTAATTTTGAAAAAAATCCTGTGTGCATGTGTGTGTGTGTGTGTGTGTGTGTGTGTTTGTGTGTAATGTGTGTCTTAAATGTATAAATTCATAGAATTGTTAAAATTCTTCTCCGGGGGAAATTTTTATGCTAATGGTAAATTTATTCTATTGTTATTGAATGAAATCATCTGATAAAGCAAACTTTGAAGCATGCATATAAATAATGTTATTTCGTAATATCATATATAAAATATAAACAAACACAAAGAGTGCCAGTACTTTCTCAGAGATTTGAAGATAAGTTAAATATAACTAACATCTGGCTTTTTGAACAGTTACCTGCATTGAACTTCATGCTTAAGTGAAAATGCAGCCACATTAAAGGCTGTTAAACATTGTTCCATCCTTACTTATTAGTAATAAATGTATACAAATGGGAGACAAAGTATTTATCTCACTATGGGAGTATCATAATATAGTTAAGAAGGGACCCTTTCTGGGGCTCCAACAAGGAAATAACTACCTCTAGATAAGAAATGTAAGAATATCACATACACATAACATTTATTCCAGTATTGGGATCTAATAGTGTAACATGCTGCTTTGGAAAGACCTAAATTGTATTGGCAGGAATTAGATGCATGGAGTATTGTATTTGGTTTATTCAATTCTGGTGCATCAAGAAGATAAGATAATAGAAAACAATCAAGCTACCAAGGCAGGTAGCTTTCCTCACAGTAGCTTTCCCTTTGTTGGCCACTTATAATATGAAGTACAATTAAAGAAATGTGTCCTCATGGAAAGACCCTATTCATCTAATATTCCAACTTGTAAAAAGAAAGCTTCAGGTTTTTTTTTTTTTTTTGCTCCTAAACAACAAATAAAACCTATTATGAATGTGATTCATAGGTGACAGGGTCACCCAAAATTAGGAGACAAAGTAGGCATTGTCATCCATGTGGGTCAGGCTTTAAAGTATTGAAAAATTCATGAGTAAAGGAGTTGAGGAATCTTCCTCCATGGATAAAAAGAGTCACTGAGGCCAACCATATGGTATATGAGTCCTTGCATGGAGGCACTGAGAAGCCATAGCATGAAGCTGTAAAAGTGAACTCTGGACTGTATTGAAGACACAAAGATACTAGAGATGTTAGAACCATACTATATCTGACAAGGAGATATTAGTACAAAGAACAGAGATTACCTATGGGAGTAACATGTTTTAGGAAGCAAAGACAGAGTGGAAGAGCCCTTTAACATCAGGCATGGAGTTTGCTCTATTGCCTTTGAAGTTTTTCCTGTAGGGTTTAAGGCTTTCTCTGGTCTAGTATTTTCTTGCTATGAATTAGTCCTCCATTTTGTAATAGTAATGTCTATTCTATGCCGTTGTGTGTTGAACATATGTAATTTGCCATTTGATTTTATAGAAAGTTATAATTACAATGTTACATTGAGTCTCAGAAGAAACTTGAACTTTGAAATTTAAAATGATGTTGAGTGTGAAAGAGGATGGAGGCCATCTTTGTATTATGGGACCCAGGGAGTGGAATTTTATGGTTTGAGTGAGAGTGGTTCATAATTGAATGCTTGGTCCCCACTTGGTGGAAGTATTTGTGAAAGATTAGGATGTGTGGCCTTATTGGAGTTATGTCTCTCTGGAAGAGCTTTGACATATCAAAGCGACTCTCAGTCCTTTTCCTCTCTGGTTGTGGAGTAAGAGGTAAGCTTTCATCTGTTCTTTTGCTCACATCATCATCAACTGTAACACTGTAACGCCAAAAGGTAAATTAAATGTCCTTTGTTATAAATTGCCTTGAGTGTGGTGTTTTCTTTTACACATCAATGCAAAAGTAACTAAGACATAGGAGAAAGTATTTTGCTGTATGAATAAACAAGCTTACATAGTACCTGACAGCAAGAACACATATGGGCCAGAACATAAACACTGTAATAACAGCTAATTCATTTCTATAATAAATGTGTTATTTAATTTATGAGAATAAACCTTTCATAATTTAATTTCATCTTAACTGCATTACAGTGAGAAATAAATTTCAATATGAATTTTCAAGAGATGTCCCACAGCAATTAGGGGTGTGGTGAAAACTTAGAAAAAAGTAGATTTTTTAATTTATATATATGGAAAAAGATAATTCGAATGCATAATAGATACATATGCACATAGTATTATAATACACACACACACACATATATATATATACATATATATATATATATATACATGCAGTATGCACATTAGAGATTATACCTCATTGGTTGGTTTTCCTAAAAGATTAACTCATCACAAACAGTGGGCTGTTTATGAAGTTTTATGTAAATGATATACCATTACAAATGAATAGCAGAGACCAATTTTGACAGCAGAAGCAATAAAAGTCAACATTGGCCTGAGTTAAAACAAGAAAGAAGAAAATGGCTGCTTTCCTACAACACCATGGTAATTTTTCAGCTGATAGGCTATAGTTAATAACATAGAAAGATTGGTTTAGTGTGGAACAATGTAAAGATGGCAAAAACTCAGAAATACTGACTCATGTTGTCACTGAACCGTGAAGAAAGATGTTGCCTGGGAAATAAGGAGTGCTCTTTAATTATATGTTGGATTCATTTGAAGTTGGATGCCCAGTTTCTCCTTTTATATGAACTACTTTAGATTTTGAAAAAAGATCTTCTCAATTTTTCATGTTACTATGGAAACCTTCACATCCTTTCAAAGGTGACTTTTCTTCCAGACTAATAAATTTCATAAATTTGGAGCATTTTACCTAAGGTTGGTCAATTAATTCCACCATCAAATACTATGTGAGAAACTATGCAAGTTGAGTCTTTTCACACAGGTGTAATGGCGACTTTCATGCCAGGAGACTGTGAAGCCATTAATTTTCTGCCTATGAGATGGGCTGCAGTTAGAAAGCAAAATACTAATGATCTTCAGGGATGAAGTGGCATGGTGGTTCATTTTTCTGCCGGTTTCACTGGAAGGATTATAGAGGTCTCTGTTGTTTGTTTTAACCTTTTACTTGGGTGTGTGTAAGCTGTTTCCAGAAGATGTTAACATTTAACTCTGTAGACTGCAGAAAGCTGATTGCCTGTTCAAATGATAGCAGGAATCAGTGAATTCATTAATTAAGAACATAACACAAACCATAAACCACTCAAGACACTCTTTCTGACTCTGGAATGACATTAGACTTAAATCCATAAGTTTGATTTATGCAGTACATTGGCTGATTTTCTGAGCTTTACATGTGAAGTAGACTGCAACCCCGGGATGTCACGAGTCTCCAGTTTAGAAACACTAGACAGTTTTACTTACTAACTTCTATAATTGCCCAAACCAAGGTTAATTACAAATCTGTCAACTCTCCACCTCCGATTGTTTCAGACAACCTTGTTTATTCATTTAAGATCATTTTGCTTCATCAAACATGACTAATACAAATTCTGTCAAAACAAGTAAACATTAATTTTTAAAGCATACTTTTTACTATTTTGTAAAACATTTGAGCAATAAGTAAAGAAGACTATGGCAATTATTTATGAGTACTTTTTGAGTGTTCTTTTTCATATGTGGGTACTTACAAGAATACCTGATGTCTGCAATGTTTCCTGATCTAACAGAGACTTGGAGACAAAAGTTAGTGTATTTAAGCCAATTTCTTCAGAGCTAACTCTGAGAAAAAAATGGAGGAGTCCTCTTTTTCTCAAATAATCATCTTTAATAGTCCAAGAAAGCCAACAAGAAGCATCTATGCTTAGACATTCATGTCTCAGCCAGTCTCAGAGCTATTCCCAAGTAGCTACTTGTTCTGCAGTTTAAATTCTTTACACCTAAATTATATCCCTCTCCCTCCTTCCCTCTTGACTCCCCTTCTCACCCTCATTGCCTCTCCTACCATCCCCTTGTCATCATAAAGGGGAGCCCTCCTCCTATAACATCTTACATCAGCCTATCACGTCTCATATGTACTGCCTGTATCCTTTTCCTCTGCCTGACAAGGCCGCCCTGCCACTGGAAGGATATCAAAGTTCAGTGGCTAGAGTCCATGTCATAAATAATCCCTACTTTCCATATTGTGGGACACACAAGGAGACTGTGCTACTGAATCTGAGCAGAGGGTCAAGGTCCACATCATACATGGTCCTTGGTTAATGTTTCAGTCACTGTATAATAGTGTGGTTATCCTGTATGAATATTTACAGATGTCTTTTTTTTTACTGCTCATACAAAGAGCAGAGAACCAGCCCTAATTGTTTCATGCATCACACAAACCTTATACATTTACAATTTTAGAATTATATAATGTTTGTGGGAAATTATATGTTTTGAAAACAAAAGAACTGCACACTGGCATTGGATCAGACCTGACAGGATTCATCCTCTCAGCATGCTGGACACTGACATTCTGCGTCCTTCATATTTCAGCACCAAGTGCTTCAGTTGCTGTTTCTCATCAAAATGAGACAACTCCATGGACACTTTCAAAGAAAGCTTCCAATCCCAATTGGTCCAACATTTCAGATAATTAAGCCTGAAATTTCTCAAAGTTTAGAAAGTGGATGGACCACAAATGTTACTCCTAGCTTGTTTGCTCTTTTCCACAATTTTATTTGTGCCCCACAAAGGTATTATTCATCACAAATCAGCCAGAAGAGACCTTAAGAGAATGAAGCCCTATTTCCTTTAAGAGGGATCAGATAGGTTTTTGGTTATGTTCTTGGGCTATAGAGAGAGTTAATTTTGATTGGAGTTGGTGATAAGTTTTTATTGGTCTTATTCAGAGAGAAAACAAGGTTGGGCTCAGGGGGATACAGAAATACATAGGGAAGATGGGACAAAATGTAGAATAGTGAATCTACTTCTCAAGAAAATGGTGTTAATTGTCACTCACAAGGTTATTTTTCATTTCAATGCTATATAATTTTGTATATAGATGCAAAATAAGTTTAATTTTACATACAGTGGTATAGAATTCAAATGTAAGATTATTCTTCACACACTTTAGAGATATTTCTACTCTGATATGAGGTGTTGTACCCACATAACTCAATTATAATACAAGGTTGACTTCCCGTACTTTGAAAGTGCTATTGCATAGTTAATTAGGATAAATAAGTTATACATGCTAATTATTAGTTGACTAAATCATGGTCAAATCAATTACTAGTCTGTTTTTAGCATAAGAATATACATCTTAGGTGCAACAGATAGATATGATTTTATAGAAATATGAGGTAAAATAGTTAGATAAGGTCTTCAAAAAACCTCAGAGTATGACATTTAAATATGGCCTTTTTTTATAATTTTAAAGATTCATTTATAATGAGACAGGTTAACTCCTGGCAAAACTCAGCCTACCTCAAAGAGGATGATTAACATCAAAGAACCTCCTTATGGAGATGGCTTCAAATGTGGTAAACAAGCCACTGGGGAAAATGTCCTCATTTCTACCATAGACAGAATTCTGCCTAAAAAAGGGCAAGTTTGGATACAGGCAGAGTTGACAGCCAATCCTTCCAAGGCAGGGTAAGCAAGTTCTCAATAGTTCCTGCCTCACAAGTATGTGTGTCAGAGATATTGGGTTTGAAGGCTGAGGATGCTGCTGCAATGTTATAGAGAATTTTGTGTGACTGTTCAGGCAGCAAACTGTCTCTGTCATACTCTCATTTGGGAAGCTGCTAATCTGTACCCCCTGTATACTCAGGTAATCGAGTTTATTCCTTCTAAAGTCTCTGATGAGGTTGAAGAACAGATAGTTTAGTTTGATAAGTATACTTAGTTGTTTATTGATTAAGATGTTTTTGAGTCTAGATAGATGTCTTAATTTGATAAGGATGAGATATGATATGTATTGATTTACATTCAGAATTTTAGACTCACCAAGATAGGAAAGATGTTTTCTTCAAGGCAGCCAAATACAAATAGTCAAAACACTAAGAAAGTATCATTTATATAATTCCTGATTGTTTCATGGTTCTTCTGGCTCTAGGTAACATTATATATGTGTGTGACAATATAAATGTATATGTAAAATATTTAATAAAAAGGTAATTAACCAATAATATCTTTAAAAAAACCAGAGTACAAGAAAGAAGCTGGGCATAGCTATGCACATCTTCAATCCTAGCACTCAGGGAGGCAGAGGCAGGAGGATTGCAGTGAGTTTGAAGCCAGCCTGGTCTACAAAGGAAGTCTAGGACAGCCAAGGCTAAACACAGAAACCCTGTCTTGAAGACAGACTGACCCCCCAAAAGATGTCAAAGAAGATTTAATAAACAAATTCTATGGATCATACAAAGTTATACAAGACCATGTGTAGTGGATCAAGAAGTAAGTGGGGGCATTGCTTATCAGAGTGCTGTCATTTCCCTTTTTTAATTTTTTCAAGTTCACGTGACTCTCATCCTCCTGCTGCCAGCTTTTCAGTTTTCATATTAGTTAAGCAACTTTCATGCAAATGTGGGGCAAGTGGCAAGGGAGATTTTAAAATAGCATCCCATGAAAAAGATGGATTTTTAAAGTTTCAGAAAAGATGTGGGAAAGGGAACAACATCTAATGTTCCAAATTCAACAGCAGGCAGTCAAAAACAACTAAGCTAATGTGTTTCTGTTTTAGCTATTGTTGTGGATATTTTGCTATACTTTTGCTGTACTGATATATTCTCTCAATGTTTTACTCCATCATCCTGGACTATAAAACGGAGCCCCAGTATTTTTCTTTCATGAGTGGGGCTGGGAAGGGAAGGGAAGATTTCCTTATTTTGAGACATATACAGTCCCAGGCAGGAGCTAAGAAGGGGGTTAGAGTAGCTTCTTCAAAAAGAGTAATTGAAACTAAGGGAAGGCAAAATGATGACAACGAGGATGAAAGTACCACTTAATAAGAGGCTTAATTCTAAGAAACATGTCTTTATTTGTGGGCATCATAGAGCACACTTACAACAACCTAAATACTATATGGATTGTCACTTAAGGTGGCCTCTGGAAACAATCAAAAAGTGTGTAAAGTCTAAGATACATAGGGCTGCTGGTAGTGCAAGCAACATAACACAACGGTGTGTAGTATTTTGAAATGCTTGTGTTTCATCAAAGAGAAGGAATGCACACTAACATAATCATAAAATACATAGGACATTAAATAAGTAATCCAGTGTCAGTCATTTATTATCATTACGCAGAGTTGTATTTCATGCATAACTGCATGTGCCATACTTTTATACACCTGACAGCACAGTAAATTTATTTACACCATTACCATGAATAGATGAGTAATACATTGTGCCTCAACTTTATGACAGCTGCAGTGCCACTGGTGAGAGTGCTTTTTCAGCTGCTTTATAGGCTTATGTAACAAATGGAGTTTCTCTCTGACAATACTGTTATACAGGAATGTGTATGAGTTTATATGTATATTTACATATCCTATAAAATCACATATTGACATATGAAAACATTTATTTTCATATGTATAATTTTTTATATTTTTAGAAACTTGTTAAAGCATTAAGTGCGGTTAGGTATATTTTAAAAATAATCTCAAGTTATTTATTTGAGATTAAACAGAGTAAATAGATCCTGGCAAACATGTATATGAAAGTAATTTGGATACATGGTGAAATAAAGAAAAATGATTGAAGTATTTATTCTGAGATTTATTTATTTATTTATTTTTACATAGAGATTTGCCACACAATATAAGTTTTTTTTTTTTTTTTTTTTTTTTTTTTTTTTTTTTTTTTTTTTTAACACTTGATTCTCCTGCCTCAGTCTCTGAAAATCCAGGGTATCTGTGTATAGCACCATCCTTAGCATGGCATTTCACTTGTAAATCCATAAAGGATCAAGGGTTTAGCTTTGTGGGAGATTGCTTGTCTAACAAATGCAAATCTCTGAGGGCCACTGATTGCTGCCTGCATTTAACATGCTGTGACTGTTATCTGAAGAAGTAATATCTGTCAGTAGAACACAGTAAAGAGAAAATAAATAATTTCTAATCACACTTGATTTCAAAATCTAGATACATTAGTTTCATAAACTCATGAGACTTTAAAAAATACTTTCCTAGAATTTGTTTCTATGGATACCACCTAAAGTTTCAAAACTTACAGAAGAGATACAGCATCTAAGGCTCTTGGGAAACAGGACCTAGTCCGTATTGTCATTCACTGTGCCGCCAATTCAGTGTTTGGGAGGAAAACTAACTATAAGCAGGGTTTTAAATGAATAAACTAAGTCCTATGTGTAGTTGAAGGTTTTCTGCTCCAACAAGCCACAAAAGAACTAATAGAACATGAAAAAAAAGGACTGTAGAATTGTACTCTTTCAATTGTTTAAAGCCCCAGTTATAATTGTTATATTAATGATAACTTGTGTCCAGGAAATGATCCTTAGGATCAAGAAAACACTGCTAGCAAAGCTACATATCTGTTTTATTTTAGTTTATTCTTACCATAATGAGCAACAATATAATCAATAAGTGTGAGTATACCAGAAACATTCCATTATCAATTTATTTGTGTCTGTTATAAACTACAAATCAACAAAACAAAGAAACCTTGAAGCCATGCAGAATTAACTAGAAAGCTATCTTCTTTCAAAGGAAAAAATGATCTGTTTGTAAACAATGGACCATTAATTATCCACTCATTCATATTTTGCTCACTCATCATTCACTTAGACAGCAAACACTCCTTAAGTATTGAGTGTGATGCTCTTGTCTTGTGTAAGTCACCAGACAAAGCTCTAAGTGGAATGTTTGAGAGTGTAGCGCTTCAGCACTTTCTCTGTGTGACATCCCACAGCTACCTGCCCTCCTGGCTCTGCCACTATATTCTAGAAAGTGTTCTAGAAAGTGATGTTACCACAAGATGAGTGCTTTTATATGCATTGGATAAGAGCACAGGGGCTATTGATAGGACAGATGGCTCTCTGACATGATCCCTTCCATAACTAATGGAGCTTTGTCCAAATAACTCAGCATGGACCTATTCACAGTAAACTGGTATATACTGAGAGTGTTTCTGTTACAAAAGCATTAATTCAAAAACCTACTGCTTTAAAAAGAACTGAGGCAATAATCTAATAAAAGGAGTTTGGCTAAACTTGGGACAGAAAGACATTTTAGGTTCTCTCTGTCTTTGTGTTTCCATGTTACAATTTAATAGACAAGATAAAAAAAAAAAAAAAGCCAGTAGATACGGTTATGTTTGTTTCAATCAAGAGAAATGTGTGAACTATCTTCCTGGGAGAAAAATTCCTACTCTGATCGGCACCAGCAGTTCAGTGCCATTCATTTTCCAACCTGGGATACTTGGGAGAATTTTAATTCTTTATGGTCCATTGTTTCAACTGTCTGAATCAAGGGAGAGTATCGCTCTCCTCCCTGGAAACTTAGAGTATGCATTTACTCCAAGGAATAGCTTCCATAATAATACCCAGCACCGAACACTTACCTCGAGCCAAGCACTGTGTTTGCCGCTTTGTGTGATGGAACTGACCTCTACAACTTCATCATGATCTCCCTTTTATAGATGGGGAAGTTGAAGCACAAGTTTTCACAATTGGGCCACTTTCAGAAAGTTAAGGAAGTTTTCTGTGACCATATAAATTGTGAATAAATATTTGATTCCAGGTGAAAGGACCATAGGTGCTGTGCTCAGTGCCCAGATAACTGTGAAAGCACAATGTCTTGAGCGCCCTAATCAGCTTGAATTTGGTCAATCACTTTTAATTTTAAAAGGTCATTATTTCATTAATCTCAATATAAAGAAAATGCAGCACACGGGAAAACATAGTGACAAGAGGTAGATGTTGGGTGCATTTCTCAATCATTTTCCACCTCATTTTTTTAAAAGCATGGTGCACTAAGTCAGATAGACACCTACGCAGCTAACCCCTGGCATCCTCCTACTCCTGCATTTGAACTGGCATTACAGGTACGCATCTCTGTGTCAGACCTTTATGTGGTTTATGGAGATTAAAATTAGTCCTTATGGGACAAATATTTTACTGATTTCACAGACTTTCCTGTCCAATAGGCATTAGAAGTTAATAAAATACTTTGAAGTGGAAATTTCTAGTTTGATAGTTTTCTTACTTTGTGATGGATTATAAACTGTGTTGCTAAATTCATGTTGTAAAACCATAGGTTGGACCTATTTTTATATCTTGCCATAATTGTAATCAGGTCTAAATGATGATAATTGTGACAAAAGTCATTACAGTGGGGGCATTAAAATGAATTGTTACATGTTTGCACTAGAAGCTGAGTAACACGTATTAAACATCTCTTTTAAAAATATATTTTTTATTAATTTATTCATATTACGTCTCAATTGTTATCCCATCCCTTCTATCCTTCCATTCTTCCCTCCCTCCCATTTCCCTTACTCCCCTACCCTATGACTGTGACTGAGGGGGACCTCCTCCCCCTGTATATGCTCATAGGGTATCAAGTCTCTTCTTGGTAGCCTGCTATCCTTCCTCTGAGTGCCACCAGGCCTCCACTTCCAGGGGATATGGTCAAATATGGGGCACCAGAGGTTTTGTGAAAGTCATATCCCACTCTCCACTCAATTGTGGAGAATGTCCTGTCAATTGCCTAGATCTGGGTAGGGGTTCAAAGTTTACTGCATGTATTGGTCTTGACTGATGTCATTATTTGAGCAAGACCCCTGGGCCCAGATCTTCCCATCATAATGTTCTTCTTGTAGGTTTCTAGGACTCTCTGGATCCTTCTATTTCCCCATTCTCCCATGCTTCTTTCACCTGGAGACCCAATAGGATGTCCTCTCCTCTGTCCCACATTCCTGTTATAAACATCTCTTGAACAGAACCCCGTGGTGTTTTTCCACTTTTACATGTACTTTAAATTTATTCTACCTAAATTTCTCTTCACTTTAATGCTACTTTTGATAAACTTCCCTTATGACAACAGTAAATATTAGAGATAATTGTATCCAGGGCAGGGACAAACGATCTAATTAAAATTTAGCAGTAAGGCATTTTTTCGCAGAGCATTTGTTCCTACCAATATTCAGAGAGGTGCAGTTCAATTCGATGCAGAGCATGAATACCATGAATACTGAAAGCTTCCTTGTAGGTAGAGCTGGGAGAGCTGATGTACCTTTTCTTTATATCAAAATGGTGAGACTTTAATCAGATATTTCACAGAATAATTATCACCAGCATCCTTTTACCTTTGTGATTTTCAGTCATGGAAAAAGCTTTTGAAAGAATAATATACATAGATAGATATGCACTATCCTTAGGTCTCATGTTTGTTCCCCTTTTATGAGGCAAATACGCTCTTGTAAACATCAATCAGTTTAAAATAAAGAATATAACCAGCCATTTATAAGCTGGTCTTGTGCTGTGTTTCAATCACTACAACCACATAGTGACCACTATTATGACTTCTGAGAAAATCTGGATATCAGAAGAATGGTGGGCTTTGGGGAGTGAATCTCATTAACACATGTACAAAATTCCAATAGATCTAATAAGATATTTTAAAAGTAGTATTTGATTATTTATATAAGTGAATAATAAAGTATTATTGGGATCACATTGAATGGATAGCTCATCTCTCTCAAGATAAGAACAATTTAACCCCATTGCATATAAAATTCATGTGCATGAAATCTTTTCATTTACCTAAATTTTTAATTATTTTACTCAGTTGCATTTCATAGTTTTCACTATGTTTGTATTGAGTATATATTTACATATTTCTATTATTATCTCAAATATTTTCATATTACATATTACAAATAATTAAAGTCATAAAATATGATCATAGTTTGTTGTAGAAAATAATAAAGATATATCTTTTCATTAAATAAAGTTGATAATACTTTGAAGTATATTTATCTCATCACTGCATAGTTAATGAACCTAAACTACTAAAATTCTCTTTTGCTTTTATATTTTTATTATTTGATTTCTATTTCTGGAGTAAAATGTAAAAATATGAAAATTGGCTATTGGCTGAATTCTTGACCTAGAATGTGTGACACTCTCAGTTTGTTGCTTTCCATTATTATTAAAATATGTCATACTGTATTTGTATTTGAAAAGTACTACCTGTCACTATAACACAGTAAAAAGATGAATTCATGCACTGCGTAAAGTTCAAATTAGGGCTGTTAACATTTTATTCACATACATACATACATACATACATACATACATACATACATACATACACATATATCAATATATTCATATATGTGTGTATACATATCAATGTATCAATATCTGTATATTGAAAATAGATTATTCTTTTATATACTATATCTGGACTACAGTTTCTTCTCCTCCCAGCTTTTCTCTACATCCCTTCCTCCCCAGATCCACTCTACTTCCATCTCCCATCAGAAAATAACAGGCCTCTAAGAGATAACAACCAAGCATGATAAAACAAAATACAAAAAAAAGTAAGGCAAGAATCCTCGCATGAAGCTGGACAAGACAACCTAATAGTAGAAAAAGAGAACAAGGAACAGGCAAAAGAATCAGAGACACATCTGCTCCCACAGTTGGGATTTCCACAAAGCATCTAAATAAGAGCCAACACGTGTATGCAGGGGACCTGGTGCAGATCCATACAGGACCCTTGGTTGCAGAATACTATTCTGTGTGCCTATTGAAGTCTTGCATAGGTGACTCAGGATAACGTGGGCCATGTTATTCTGGTATCCTCCATATCCTTTTTGGAAACCTCTAATTTAGACCCTTTCTCCTTACTATGTCTGGTTATGGGTCTCTGAACTCATGCCAATGTGCTGCATGAGGAAGCTTCTCTGATGACAACTGAAGAAAGCACTGAGCTATGAGAATGAGTGTAGCAGAATTTCATAATGAATCGTTAGTTTTAAAATTCATTTTAGACCAGTCATGTTTGATTCTACCATGGGACTCTGGACTACCCAGTTTATTGTTCCTAAATCACCCATGTAGTGTCAGAAATAGGCTCCCTTCAAAGGAGTCGAACTGTAGTTAAGTCAGTTTGCCACTCCTACAAGTTCTGTGCCATCATTGACCTAGCACCACTTGCAAACTTTCATGATTGACAGTTTTTATCAAAGACCCTATGAGAATATACAGGGGGAGGTAATCCCCCTCAGGAACAGTCATAGGGGAGGGGAATAATGGGAAAATGGCGGGGGGAGGGAGGAATGGGAGGATACAAGGGATGGGATAAACATTGAGATGTAACAAGAATAAATTAATAAAATAAAAAAAAAGGAAAAAAATAAAAGAGTGTGTGTCTTTGTTGGTACACACTTTTCCTCTTTTAGTAGCCTGCACTGTTTCTTCCTGTACCAAAGAGACTAGCACATTTGGGTAAAGACTGCATTCAGGCAACAGCTTTACCTCCCCATGTTCAGTGAGCTCTGTGTTTGGTGTGCTGGGCAATAGGGCCCCACTGTCAGTTTGCTGAGAGCAACCCTTTTCCTAGCATCAGACTTGGTTGTTTGGAATCACCATAGGAACCCCTTGGTCAACAACTCAACAGAATAAAACCCAGTACCATATTGAAAGTTTTGCTTAGCTATAAGAAATGGTCCGTGGATATTCCATACACCTTCTTACTATGATCACTCTCATAGATTCCAGGAAATTTCTACTGCATTAGGTTTTCACACTTCTCTCTAAATGCCCTCACAATTCCAGTTCACTCTCCTTGTACTTTCTCCTTCCATCCCAATCCCCTCCACCATGGTTGTTTCATCCAGATCCCATAGCTACTTCTCTCTGTCTACTGACAAAATCTATTCAATTTCCCCTTCCTGAGGAATATCATTAATAGTTACAGGGGTCGAGTCTGTCCATTGGAGTGTGTCTCATGTTGGGCCATCATTGATTGGACATTACCCCAATCTCTGTGTCATCTTTATCCCTATATTCACAGTAGGCAGGACAAAATTTTGGTTGAAGGATTTTTGATGTGTTTGTGTTTCTTTCTGTCCACTAGACTTCCCTCCTGTCTACAGGAGATGGCTTTATCAGGCCCCATAGCCCCCATTGCTTCTAGGAGTCTCAGGTAGGGTAATCTTCATAGAAACCCAGGGGCCTCACTCATCTTGGAGATGCTCCCCCTCTAATTTCCATTCTCTCTTCCAGCCCTCCAGACTCAAAACCTGATTCCCACCCCCACTCATACCCAACTCCCTCCTTCCATCTACTTTAGATGTGTATTTTATTTCTCCTGGTTTGATGGTATGGGATTATTTATTTCCTGTATTTTTTGTGAGTAGTTAACATTTAGGGTTGGAGTTTTCCTTCTAGTATCTTCTGTACGGCTGGATTTGTGGATAGATACTGTATAAATTTGGTTTTGTTGTGGAATATCTTGTTTTTCAATCTATGGTAAGAAGTTTTCTTGTGTACTGTAGTCTGGATTGACATCTGTAGTCTCTTTATCTGAAGTATATCTTCCCAGGCCCTTCTGGCTTCAGAGTCTCTGTTGAGAAGTTGGGTGTGATTTTGATAAGTCTGCTTTTATTTATTACTTGGCCTTTTTCTTTTTCTGCTTTAATAGTCTCTCTTTGTTGTGTACATTTAGAGTTTTGATTATTATGTGGTTAGTATGTGAGCTGAGGATTTTCTTCCCTGGAAAAATCTATTTTGTGTTCTCTTTGATTCTTTTATGCTGATAGGGATATTTTTTCTTTTATTGGGCAAGTTTTCTTTTATGGCTTTGTTGATAATATTCTCTGAGCCTTGGGGCTGAGAGTCTTCTCCTTCTTCTATTCTTTTTTTCAGCATTTTATATACATTTGTATTATTGCACATATATACAGCAAATTACCTGTAGCAAGAAGAACCATGACACAACCGAGAATTATATAAAAGTTACATTTCTTAATGTTTTGGCTATTTGTATTTGACAGCCTTGAAGAAAACATATTTCCTATCTTGGTGTGTCTAAAATTCTAAATGTAAATCAATCACCATCACATCTTGTTATTATCAACTTAAAACATCTATCTAGACCTAAAAATATCTTAACCCCTGAACAACTAAGCTTCATTGTAAAACTAAGCTACTTGGTTTTCAACTCCAACAGAGACTTAAGAAGGAATAAACTTGATTACTTGAATACGCCAGGAGTGCTGGTTAGTAGTTTTGCAAATGAGAAGATGACAGTGACAGTTTGCTATATAAATAGTCACCCAAAACTCTCTATTATGTTGGAGCACCATCTTCAGCCTTCTAGCCCAATATATCTGACAGAAATATTTGTGAGGCAGGAACTATTGAGGACTTGCTTACCCTGTCTTGGCAGAGATTGGCTGTAGACTCTGCTTGTATCCAAGCTTGCTTTATTTTAAGCAGAATTCTGTCTGTGGTAGAAATGAGGACATTTTTCCAAGTGGCTTGTTTACCACATTTGAAGCCATCTCCATAAGGAGGTTCTTTGATGCTCACCATACTCTTTGAGGTAGGCTGGGTGTTGCCAGGAGTTAACATGTCTCATTGTCAATGAATCTTTAAAATAATAAAAATATTTTAAGTGCCATGTTCTGCATGTCTCCGAGGTTTTTGAAGACCTTTATAACTATCTTACCTTATCTTTCTATAGAATGTTATCTAGCTGTCACAACTAGGATATATATTTCTGTGAGAAAAGTAGACCAGCATCTTTTATTCTTAATATTCCTTGACTTGTTCTTTTTAGAGTATGTGGTGCTTCAATATAGTATGCAAGAGATCCTCTCCACATTTTTCACTTTTAGTCCAATAAAATGTTCTTGACCTTATTATAATAAACTATATACAATAAGAACAATTATGAAACATTTACAAAAATCACCATGTAATAATTATATTCACAATGTCCAGGCTATTTATGTCAAATTTGGAGAAAGTATTCTACTATCTATCCTCTCTTGGTGAGTTCAGATTTCTATGTCAAAATCATTTTTATTATGCATGAATTCATCAATCTACAAAACTACTTAAACCAAAAATTCCTTTTAAAGGCATTTTTAAAATAATTTGAGCTTAATTATGAAACTATAACTATCTAGTCTTCATCCCCATCAGAAAACTGAGAATGAATAAATGTTATCTGAGTGTGCAGGAAGTACCAAGCAAGCATCTTCCAAAAGTATAGAAATGAGAAAGATATCCGGCTTCTCTTGGACAATCACCCTAATTTTCTCTGCAATGTTGGGGCATCATCTTCTGGCTGAGTATATGACAGAAATTTGGCATTTTTTTTGTTTTTGTTTTTGATTGTTTTGAGAAACAGCAATTGTGAAGGGCTCCATACCTTATCTTCACAAAGTTCAGTGGTTGACTTCCGTATGTAGTTTATTTAAATTTGGATATCAAACTGTCCAAAATTGAAGCAACGCCAGTTTCTTTCCCAGTGGCCAGCTCACCACTTTTAAAGAAAACTCTATGTAGAGGTTCTTTGATACTCATCATCATCTTTGAGATATGGAATATTCAGGACATACAATTTAGCTGAAAATGATTCTCTGCTCTTTGTTTGAACAGCATATGTCTTTCTTATAAGCCAAATTGTACTGTACAAACCAAACAGAAATACTAATTTTTATCCGTGTCATATGTAAAGTTGGCATGATAATAAGGCCCGAGGACTCAGTAGCCAACATGATTTGTTAGCTTTGCAGAGACATTCTCAGAGCTCTTTCAATATAGAAAGAACAGCTCTAATGTTACCTGCTTTGGTGGTATTCTTGATTTTTGCCCCTTCTTTCTGTAGCCAAGATCAGGAGGTCTTCCTTTGTTACATCTACTTTTATTAATCTATGTGGAATCCACAATTTTTATTTTCCCACACAAAGATTTTTACCCAATGTTACACATTTCCCTTCCTCCATTTCAAAGTTATGACACACCTAATATGCATGGACTGTTTATTTCAGCAGGTTTCTCCCCATAATCTAGTTACTTCCAGCATCTTTTTTGCTAGTTAGCATTTAAAAACTTTAAAATTAATGAAGCACTATGTAAGACATCTTGGAGGGAGGGATTTGTTACCCCTTTCTGTTTGGTAAACATCCTTTTTAAAGTACGAATATATTTTTCTATAAACCTGTAACATCCTTTATCTTATAATATCTAAATGAACTGTTTTATATTACTAGAGACATATGCTGGAATACTGATAGTCTTACTTTCTTTGGATATTCCCATAATTGCCATACCTTCTAATAAGTGTATAATTATAGGATCTGCCTTATTAGAATTTAAAGTAGTTGCTTATTAAAATCCTGAGTATGTCTATAGTATGGTGCCCATATTTCAGTTTACTAAACTCAGCAAAATGAAATACATCCATTTCCCAACATTTATTCCTTTAGGTACCTCTATGGTAACTTCCTGTGAGTAATAGAGTTTAGTGATAGAAAGAACAGGTAAGACATTTCTGTATAATTTCCTTGGTTTGTTGTCAAATGGGAGAACAATCTTTCTCCAAATCTTTCTGTTAACATGGTGGTTTTTTATTTGCTTGTTTGTTTTTTGTTTTGTTTTTTACCAAACTCTGTAGCTTCTAGCACATTTTTCACCACTAATTCATTCACTAATTCCTCACCAATTTCATCAATAACTTGTGCTAATGGACTGGTAGACCTGAATGGGATCTGATATGTGTTACATAAAGTGGGTGATTTTATTTTTTTATCATTTGTATTTGAATAAACAGTGAAGTTAATTCTGAATCATACTAAATAAGTTCAGCAGTTTCCATATATAAAACTTTCCTCTGCATATTGTGATTCAGTAAGTATATTAAGAGACTTTGGAAATTCTAATAATACTATAAGAATGCCACACAGCTCGGATTTTGAACTGAATTATAAAGACTCTAAGCTCTTTTACTTGCTTTTTTTTCTGATTTATAATTAGAAATTCCTGATATTTTTGTATCAGTGTAAAATGTAGGGGATCCAGAAATTGGTGTCCCCTTTACTATATGAGAGATAATCCAATTAGTTCTTTTTATAAATGGAAGTCATTTGCATTTGGCATATTTGTTGTTAATTTCTTCCCCCAAGGTACTGCAAGCTTTTTGCAAATGTTCATTTTCTGCCTATAATGAGGCAATCTCAGCATTAGTAAGAGGTACCACAATTTCTGCTGGGTCTATTCATGTTAATTGACAAACTCCCCTTTTTTCTTTCAGAATCAATTCAGAAAACTTTTCTATATAAGTTTTTATTTTTTACATTGTTTATGTGCTAAAAATATCCATTCTAGGATACAATTTTCTCTCTGTATATAAGAATATCTGTGGGAGAATAAGTACAAGGCAAGATAACTAAAATATAAGCCATCTTTGGATCCAAATGATCTATACGTGCTTTTTGTAATTTCTTTTCTATGAGAGCCAATTCTCTTTCAATCTCAGTTATTAATTTTATTGGAATATTTAAATCCTTGTCATTTTGTAAGGTTTGAAATAAATTACTTAGCTCTTGAATAGTTAATCCAATTATGAGCCTTAGCCAACTAATATCTCTCAATAATTTCTGAAATTCATTAAGAGTTATTACTTTGTCTTTTTTCTGACTTGTACCTCTTGTAGTTGAATATTCTACAGAATTTTCTTATATCCTAGATAATTAATAATGTCTCCTTTTTGAATTTTTCAGGAGCAATTTGTAATCTCCAGCAAGGCAAATTTTCTTTATTTTTTTCAAACACATTTTCTAAAGTATTTCTGTTTGAAACTGCCAACAGAATATCATCTATCTAATGGTAAATTATGGATTGAGTAAGCTGCTTATGAATTCTTATAAGATTGTTGTATAAAATATTGACACAGGATAGGATGATTCAATATTCCTGTGACAAGACTACACTGGTATCATTTGGTTTTTCATGGTTAAATGTGTACATAATGAAAGCAAAGCACTCTTTATATTGTGTCTTAAAGGTTATTAAGAAAATTCAATCTTTTATATTAATCATTATGATAGGCTATACCTTAGATAACAAGGAAGGCAATAAGATTACTGGCTGTAAAGGGCGCATTGGGTGAATGATTTTAATTGCTCTCATATCTGTCAACATCCTGCATTTATAAGATGTTTTTTAATGACAGATATGGAAGAATTTCAAGGACTGGTCAACTCCTCTATATGTTGAGCTGCCAGCTACTGTTGAGCCCGCTGTTCTATTGTCTATAATGTTTCCTTTGTCATAGACCATTTCTAAATCCAAATAGGTTGGACAGTCAAACATCTTAATGGTAAGGCAGCTTGTAATCTATCAGAAGTAGCTCCCTCATATAAAGTTGAAGAGTCAGCCTCTCCTGAATCCTGATTATGGACATCTTGGACAGTCTGTACTATTTTCAATAATATTTTAAAAACATATTTATTAGGAACATCTGCTTTTTTTACAGCCCATCTTTACAGTTGGAAGAGTGCTATCATGTGTTTCCCAGTGGTGAAATCTATCTCTTCCCCCTAGATTTATGGCTATATTAGCCACGTATAGTCTTAATTTTTCTATTTGACTTTCTGGTGTCGTGAATTAAATTCAAGTTGGACTTTATTTTACTTGAGACAATGTCCCAATTTCTAGGAGCTGCCTAGGTACCCATTGAAGTGGTCAAGCTTCATTACAGGAATCTTATGAAATTAGTGTTACATCTTCTTCTGTATCCACTAAGCTTCAATCTCAGTTCTATGGAACTATAATTTTAATTTTGGTCCCTTATAAATTATAGTAGCATACCAAAATATTTGGTTTGGTTGTTGTTGTTGTTGTTTTTAATCTCTAGAATCATTTTTCTATCCATTGAGCTGCTCTAACTCTGTTAAATAGTTTTTTAAAGTTTTGAACAGTGTTGTTTGTCCTATCAGGCTTTGATCTTTATAGTTTTTCAGAATAGTCTTTTGTTGATGGACAGGAAACAAATGGTTCATGTTGTTTTTTTTCCTGGGACTTTAGTGAAGCACAAGTTTTCTGACATTAAGGAAATGCCTTGAATATCTTTGGATGACCTACTTTCATGAGCCTTATATCCATTCCTCCCAAAATTTCTACATTTTAAGGAAAAATTTCTCCCTTTGTTCTATTTATTATTATTATTATTATTATTATTATTATTATTATTATTATTATTATTATTAAAGAATTTGTCCATAGGATAATTTCTTAGGACTGTTTGTCCACAGTCCTTTAGGGAATGACCTGATCTTTCACAGACACAGTAATAGACATTTTTGTGTTTCTATATATTCTATAATTGTTTGTCTAACCAAAATGAATGGTGAGCATTAGATTCTATACTCACAGTAGTTTTAATCCATTCCTAAACAAATGCAGATCTGGCCCTTAATGGTCTAATGGCCATTTAAAATTCATTATTACCATTTTAAAATGCTAAAGATTCAATTAAAATATCTCTAGCACTTAGATCAGATATTGCTGTATTGCTTCAGTCTGTCTTTGTAAAAAGTCAATGAAAGATTCATTTGAATCCTGCATTATAGTTGTGATTGTTCACATCTACATTGTTGAACCTTGTTCCGAGCATTTAAGCTTATTGCACAGCATTGTTCTAAGACACCATCATCCAGGAAAATCAACGCTCTCCATTCAGAATATGTACCTTCGCCTAGTAACTCATCCTTCACAATATCAGTGGTTCTAGTCCTATTCTGTTGTTCCAGTGTTGAAGCCTCATTTGTCCACCATGTCAACCATTGTAGCTATGGGCCAGGATCTCAGATGGCTGTCATCAAATCTCTCCAATCTTTTGGAATTTTACAATTTTCATGGACCATTTATTAATAACTGGTTTGACATATCATGAAGGCAAGCCATAGGTCCTTATTACTTCCTTAAATATTTTTAAATTTTGTGGTTCTATAGGTTGCCACCCAATTTCTTGATAACCCCGTGGATTTCCCTAATCTCCTTCTAATTTAAATATCTAGGTTGGGTAAATCATTTGACATATTTTAACATATAGATTACCATTTTACAGTCTTGGTACTAGGTGGTTGTAGGCTCAGACCTTTTGTAGAGGAATTTTAATTCAGAACATGGTGCTATGCCAAGAGGTCACTTCCAAAGACCTTCCAGGTCTATGAGATCCAGCTGGAATACAAACACATCTTTAATCCAGGAGACAGAGGCAAGTAGATCTGAGTTCAGTGTCAGTGTGGTTTAGAGCAAGTATCAGATAAAGAATATCTTAGGTCAGTTATATCAGGTGTGTTTTACAGAGAGAGGTTAAATGAAAGAAAATGCTAGACACAGGTGAAGACAGAATGAGACAGAGAAAGGGAAGGAGCCAGAAGATTAGGACAGATTTCTAGAGTTAGTCAGAGGCTAAGCAAAGCAATTCAGAGGCAGAGAGAGAAGCCAGATTAAATAAGTTAGTAGAGGAGCTTGAGCCAGAACAGCTGAGTTGAACCAGAAAGACAGAGTTCAGAAAGAGCTACAAAGGGTGAGTTTATTAAGCAGTAAGTTTTAGAGGCTGAAAACAGTCTAGGTCTAGGTTGGATTGTATGGAAGCTAAAAGCTTCTAGGACTAGGCCTAGGTTATCAGAAAAAGGCAGTAAGCCTCTGTAACAATAGAAACAGGGGATTAAATGTGCCTTTTACATCCTTTCCTCTGTCTCTGTCTTAGTATCATAATTTATCTTCTAAAGCCGATTCCATTTCTCATTTCTCTCTCTTTCTTGTATCTCTGAAATCTTAGGATTTTCCTCATTTTGATTTATAAATTTTTGTAATTTCTCCTCTATTGCTTTCCTCCATCTTTCTTTCTTTTTTTCTTTCTTTCTTTCTTTCTTCCTTTTTTGATATCTCTGAAATCTTAGCATTTTACTCATTCTGATTTATAAATTTTTGTAATTTTTGCTCTAAAGTTTGCTCCATTGTCCATTTTCTTCATTTTCTGAAGATTCTCTGTTCTGATTTAAAGAATCCTTTAATCTCTGTCCCATGGGATCTATTTTAGCATTTAATTTTTTAGATTTTTTTTTCTAGGTATATTTTTCTGATTACTCTTTTTTTTTCTGATTACTCTTAAAGAGGATATATACAATTGTAATCACTACTGCAAAAAGCAATTATTTGTATGCTGGTAAGTGAAACAGAATAATATGGGATCTAAATGCATTGTGTCATTGCATTTTTGATTTTTTTTTTAAAACATAGACAATACTTCTCCTTGTAATACCCAACTCTCTCCTTAAGGACTTTCCAAGAATCTTAACAAGTCTTTTGACTTTTCAGTTATTTCCAACATTTTTATGTGTCAGCCAAGTCTCTGTCACTGAGCTAGCACATCCTGCAGCCTGCTGGCTCTGTCTCCTCATATCAATGTAGCTCTCTGGTGAGGCATTCTGCCATCTCCAAATGTTAGGAGGGAGTTGTGTTTCCTCAGGTGTCCTACCCTCCCCATGGCAGGTAACCCTAACCTGTTGTGGGTTGTGCCCCATAAATTCCTTCAGTGAGCCTTGGTGAAGTGCAGAGTTCCTCTTGGCCACATGCCAAGGATTTGGCTTTTTAGATCAGTGCTCAGATCTGAAAAATGTAGCATGCTTCTGTCATCTGTCAAGGGCTTATCCCAAGCCAAGACTGGGATGTGGTTTCCCTCCTGCTCCATTAGCTGGCTCATGTGGCCAGCTGTACCTCAATAGCTCTCCTCACATAGCAACATGCTTGCCACTCTAAACTATCCTTCCCTGTGGCTTCTCAGGCTCAAACCTTGGATTCTAAGAGTCTATAAGTTGAGTGCCAAATGTATCAAAGCATTTGTATATGTGGGTTTTTATACCCATGCCCCTAATTCCAAAATAACAACTCTAACACTTTATTATTTTATGAATACCTAGGCCATGAGCTTTAGTTCATTCCCTGACTAGCATTTAACTTAAATTGCCCATTTTTTTCTATTTTTAGGTATGCCACATAGCTTGTTACCCCTCCTCAATTTCATGCATCCTTTTTACTCAGGGTCCCTGGGAGAGTCTTTTGCCTCTCATTGTTTCCCAGAGTTTCTCTCCTCAGCCAGACATCCCACCTCCATATTTTCTACCTCAGCTTACAGGCTGTCACCTTTATTAGTGGGTGATGTTTCCATAGATTACACAGAAGACTCTCTCCACATGAAAGTGTCCCTGATTTCTTGGATGTTTTGTGTCAATGTTTTTAGAGTTAACATTTTCTTTGACTTATATATTAATGTACTCAACTGTATCTTCTACGTCAGAGAATCTCTTTTCCAACTCTTATATTCTGATGCTTGCTTCTGTAGTTCTTGTTTTTTACATTCCCATGGTGTGAAGTTGTGAGTGTGTGTGTGTGTGTGTGTGTGCGCGCGCTTGTGCGCACGTTTATTGCTTCTATTTCCACTTTAAGATCTTGAATAGTTTTATTCATTTCCTTCACCTTTTTATTTGATTTTCCTGTATTTCTTTGAGGAATATAATACCTTCATCTTTCTAAGGTTGAATTAACATCATCTTCTTGTGCATCAGCTGTGTTAGGGTATCCAGGTCTTGTTGTAGTAGGATAGCTGGACTATGGAGGTGCCATATTGCCCTGGATATTGTTGATTTGCCTTATGCTGCTCTTAAGCCATCCTGTTGTCTCTGGTGTAGCCTGGATGCTCCTACTGCCAGCAGGACTCCTCCAGAATGCAGGCAGAGCCATGGCCCTGACAATGGAGCTAAAGGAATAGCTCACTGCTCACCTCTGCTGGCTGTGTTGGGATGTTGGAAATACATGTGTTTGCCACCAAACCAGCACAGTTCTTTTAAAAAGTTGACTATACTTCCTGAAATCCTGGTAATATTTGCTTTCATCATTATATTTTTTTTTAAATGAGAAGAATATTTATTTATTTTTAGCTGTGTATTTTTTTTTCTTTTTGTCCTTTCTAAGCTTTGTAAAACGTAGCCTTGAACATGAATGGCGATGTCAGGCAACTTTCGCTGGCTTCTTATTCTAAGAGAAAAATAATGTAGACTTCCTTTCTTGTTAAAAGATAGCCATATATAATATAGCTAGTCAAGTTGAGAGAATTTTAGTTTAGTTTGTTGATACATACTTAGATGCTGATCATTGTCCTTATCATATATTCATGCTTGCCACTGTTTAGAGGTACACTCAGATATCAAGCCTTGTTAAGTGAACAAATTTTGCGTATAAATAATAATAATTAATAAGAAGATGAACTTCTGAGTGCTGAAAGGAGAGACACAACTGTCTTCTTGTAGAGTGTCTTGTAGAGTTTCCCTAGGCCTTCATCATAGGACCACAGTTGTAATAAATACTTCAATAATTCTGATAGTATGGCTTCCCCTTTACTTTTTTTCCCTCACTACTTTTCTTAATTGTCTTATCTCTTGACTATGGTCCACTTTTGCATTGTCACTAGGTGTGTCTCAGATGATTGGAGGTAGGAATACATAGCAGTTGTGCTTAGGAATGGAATTTTCTGTCTGTGAATGGGTGTCAAAATCTAATTAATCTGCACTTACCTAGGTTTGAGCACTTTGATAGCTATATTTACCAATCACTTGTTTTAGAGGTAGACATGAGCTACCATTTGTATTGTGTGAGTCCTGGAAACAGTAAGTGTTTTTGTAGTGTCCTTGTTCCTTGTTACTGCCTTACGTTCTAAAGACAGCATAGTATGCATGAACCATGAGAGGTTCTATTCATTTCACGTATCTCCAGTAATCTCACTGCTTTTACCTATCACTCTGTAGAGTCATTTATATCTAGAAGAAAATTTGAAATTATAGTAAATAAACTAACTACGAAGGATACTGAATAAATTTCAAAATGTAACTTAAAGTGTTAATATCTTTTATTAAATGTACAATAATTATTAAATATTAATTGTATCTAACTCTAAAATTGTGCATGTATTTTATGTTTAATATATAACTTAAATAAGATGGAGAAAGTATTTTTCTTAAGTTAAAAATAATTTTTTTTCAAATTGTAATAATAATTCATGATTTCATAAATTCTGGTAAAATGCAATTTTTCTTTTCCAAGTATTTACCTGAGCTTAAAATGAAGGTTTATGGTGTGAAAGAATTGTTCTATAATAACTTCTGTTTTTCTTAGTGAGACATTGTTATTTGTGATGCTCATGTAATTATATGCCAGTGTAACTGAAGGATGTAATGACATTTCTCTTTGAAAGCATTTAAATAACTCAGGAAATTACTTCACTGTTCTGTTTCCTGACTTAAAACCCACTTTTGCCATGTTCGTTTTATTATACAATCTGTCTCAACTCATCCAGACAAAATATATTCCACAATGTATAATGTGCACTGAGGGTTTTACGGGTTGATAGCCATATAATTGCATCCACTCTTGCAGTTACATTTTACATAGACATTTAGCATATTATACACAAACAGTTGTGTTGATAAAGTGCATGCTAATAATGTCTGAATAAGATTTTACACACATTTATTTTTCCATTTTAGCTATTTCAGATGACTTTAAAATCTGTTATTTCAATAAGTACTACATAATTTACAGAATATAAAGTATTCATGAATGGAGATGATTAGAAACAATAACTCAATCATAAAGTGATGTATAATTAGTTTAATTAGGAACAACAAACACAAACCAGATCTTTTGCCTCCATGAATTTAAAGGTTATAAGTAGTTCAAACCATGTGTGTGTTGTCCACCAAATTATTGTTACTCGAGGTGACAGAAAGTCCTGTGCTGTGATGGTGGAGAACTTCTGTTCACACAAGTGGTAATGTAGCCACAGACATTAACTCTACCTATAAACAGTCATTGTCAACTGAGTTCAACACTGTTCACTATTAGAAACTTGGGTACCATTGTATGGGAAAGGCTGTTATTCTTATTTTTATTATTAAATCATTTTTGACTGCTATTCCTTGTTCTTTCAGAAAACTGATCATGGACACCACAGTCTGTTGGCATTTGCTTTCCTTTTTATGCATCTTAGAAACATTCTGAAGAATCTGTGGAAGAATATGAACACAGATTCAACACACAGAAAAAGCTCTGAACCAAGGATGAGTGGAAAACACCAGACTGACACATGACAGTAATATTCTCAATAGAACCTTTGCTAGAAATACATTTTTAAACCTTTCCTTTAGAAAATAAGTTTCACCATGTACTCCAAGAGTGCTAAATTCTGGCTGTAACAATATCTTTAATGGGCTCCATTGTAAATTAAAAATCAAGTTTGGAGTAGTAGTGATTACATTTTACTACACCAATATAACTTTACTGAAGAAAATGAGTGGAAATATAATTACTTTTTCACATGAAGTATTTTGTTAAATGAGCAGTTTACTCTTTCTTAAAACTGAGACCTTTTTCTGCCATTTCTTTCTTTCTGTTCTGATTTGTAAGATGCTGACCTTATGACCAAGTGGTGGCCTGCCAGAGAAAAAGTCATATCCCTTGCTATCTCAATTCCACCTTGCTCCTGTTTCATTCTTTAGTACTTTCTGTGAATTACAGAAGATGACATTGAATTCTTTTGTCAGCTGAGGTACATGTGGCTGAAACATTATGTGGTCTCTCTAGGAGTTACGTCTACTTTCTCTTAGATTGCTTCCCTAAAGACTGAGCTGTGGCTGTGGAAATGAGTGCCAAAGACTTAGGTGGTAGGTAGTGGTATGATTTGAAGATCATTGTCTATTCATATCCAATCTTTTACATAATGTTCATGGTGACTACTATGGAGGGAAACCAAATAGTGGACGCACATGCCTTCTCATGAACACAGGACTAAAGATCATAACAAAAATCCCTGGAGTGTTCCAAGGAGAATATACTTTTGGATGAAAACCAGCAAAACTCAGTTAGTAATGCCTTCACTTCAAGAATGAATTCCATTTGTGATCAGCTAAGAAACCACTGAAACCTGTAGTCATGAGTTTCAGAGCTTAGCAATCTTATAATATGGACGTTAGCATTAACGTGACCTCGTTAGTACTTGTAAGCTAAAGGGTAATTCTGTTATACTTTATTTTATGTATATCACCTTCACTGTCTATTCCCAAGACAGAATCTTTCTATGTGAGCCTTTTTAAACTTTTGAAATAATAAATTCTTGTACTACTTTATCAAGGAAGAGTCTTAAAATTCCCACTTTACATTCAGCTAACAATTGGTACTGTACTAGGAAAAATCTAGTGAACTTGTTCAAATTTCTTTAGATTAACAGACAGCATAGGAGACAAGGATATTAGCATAAAAGGTGAAAATTAGGTAGGATTACCTGTGCAGACTCATTAGTTATAATCAAATCTCTTCAAAATTTCAATAATGAGAGGGTTGACTTTGAAAATTCAAATAAAAGAAACGATGAATTAATGTAATTCATATTTGAACAAAAGAAAAAGGAAGTTAGTGATCTGCTTTGTTTTTCTTAAGTATGTGGATGGTTAAAATATACTCAGAGCAATGGTAACAGCCTTAGATATCAGACCGAAGTTACCATATCAGAGTAGGATTCTAATAACCACTAACTGCGGGTGGAGAACGTGGCATATTATGAGAAGTCTGTTTAAGCTCACTCACCAATGTAGGCATAGAGAGACTAAGGAATAAGAAAAATCCCAGCAAGGTGGCTCACTTAGTAAAGGTTATTATTGCCAAGGCAAATGGCTGAATTTCATAATGGAGCGCATGTTTTAGAATGAGAAACCCTATTCTCAAAAGTTCTTTTGTGCCCTTATGCGTGCTTCCTAACACATATATGCAAACAGACCTACAAACTCTTGAACAATCAAACAACTAAATAAATATATTTAAAAAACTAAATAAAGAGATGAGTTATTTTCTTGCCCATGCTCCTCCCAACATGATAAAAGGAATTGAAGATGAGGTAGTAGTTATTTAGGAGTTCTTTTTTTTTTTTTTTTTTTTTTTTGGTAAACCTAGGTATATAGAACATGAGGGTCATCACATAGTATATAAAGTCTTCAAAAAAGTGAGTGATTGCTGTGTCATGGTGAAGTCCAAGACTGCAAATATGAAGCAAAGATTGTAAAAGGATAAAGAAGGACATAGGCTGATAGAGACTTCTTTCCTGGAAACAGAAACTCTTCCTGCAATAGCACAGTACCCTGCCAGTGACTGACGGTAGGACAAAAGGAGGCATCGACTTCCTATCTCCTCTATTAATCCTATTGCATTATTTCTGAAGGACTTATTCTTCATTTTCTAATCTTTTCCTGTTTCTCTACTGTTTAGGAGACATACAATGCCCTTGATTGAGTTTACTTTGTCTTGTTCTTTCTTCCTATTTCTCCTCTTATGCCCTCTCCTCCTCTTCTCCTAATCCCCTTTCTTTTATGTGATGATGAGTAAGGTGGCTACATATAAATTATATTTTTCTTTTTTCTTTTGCTCTTAAGTACTATGTTCAACTAATACTATTAAAATAACAAAGAAATCTTATTATTATGTTAATGTAGCTCACTTTTACAACCTCTGTTTGTTTTACCTTTGCCATTACATTTTCAGAGACCTACAAATATTGGCTTATTTAACCAATGTTAAAGGTATTTCTGAAGTATTTCACTTACATAATTTTGTTTTAATGTGTGCTTATAGAGGAAAGCACAATATATATCCTCTTGAAATGTTTGAACATTGAATTATTGGTTAGTTTCTTATTATAAAGAATAAAATGTAAAGGTTATCTTTAGAAAAGAGTAATCCCTTAAAATAGTGCCTTAAAAAACTAATAAAAATTATGAATGTTAAACACTGGTAGACACATAGGAATGGTGTCAAACCCATAGCCAAAGAAAGATGGTGTTTTGAGGTGTACTTATGACTACATCACAGGAAATAAAAGTGTTATTAATCTATGAACACCTTATATGAGTCTTAAGCTACATGCCAACCATGGAGGAAAAGAAACCATATGAAGAAAGAGAGAAGGAGATAAAAGACAGAGTAAAAAGAGAGTTTTTATAACTTATTTAGGTTTGACAGTTACATAGCAATAAGCAATAAAAGCCCTAGAAATGTCATTGAGGGGATAAATGTTGTGATGAAGTTCAACCCTATGCCATCAGTTTTTACAGAGAGAATGTGCAACCTCTAACCTGGCAGGATAGGAAATGCTCCTGGCTATGAGTGGAGGTAAATGTACATACCTGCTTGAACACTTGTTAAGATTTAAAAAGCAATTAGAATAAAATGTGGTGCAGAAAATGACATTTATAACAATTTTATTGCCATTAGTAGTAATTAATAAAAGCAAATATATGGATCAACATTAATATAGTAAGAAAATTTTAAAATCTCTACTCTAGGTATTATACCTATGCTTCAAAGATACCTTGCTTTACAATTTTATTATTGTATCAAAGTAAATGAATCTAATGACCTTATTAAAAATCACTAATCATAGCCACTAAATGTGCCAAGGACAACGTAGCCATTGTGTTAAATACAGGTTTTGAGAGCAGCGATAGAGCATTATAAAATAAACAACATAGTTAGAAATTTGTGGGGGTTTTCTCATTGTTATTAGTTTCTATCTAGGACTTATAAAATTAGATAAAATTTCTTTCGCATGTAATAAAACACTTTTATAACATGACTCCTTTTCTAGAAAGGGTATTTCCAGAAAAGTTTCATTCCTCCCACATAGGAACAGTTGTTATAGAATTTTTACTGTTTATGAAATTATTTTCTTCATCTAAAAGTAATCAATTTCCACACAGTTTGAAAAGTAAATCACTGAAAGCAAACACTCCCCTTTATATTAATTCACTCTTATTAAAACATTTAAACTGGGTTAAATAAATGGACTATTAAAAGATTGAAAATTAGGAAAAAAATGAGTGAAGAATAATGAACAAAGTAACAGGAGAGGGGTTGAGTGTGACAAGATTGCACCTACTGGTTACTATGAAACACACTAGGTTAGATGCAGAAAGGAGATAATGATGTTGTCGGCTGTATCAGTGTTTTAGGTTGTACATAAATGATTGTATCATTAATAGTCTAGCATTGTCAAGAATGTAAATTTCACATAAGGTAACTGTAACTATCATAAAAAATATGGGAATAGGAAGCAATTTTCATGAAATAAAAAACAAATGACAGATAATTGTTCAGGTTTTAAGACTGACTGTAGTGGATGTAAACATGTTTTTGTTTTGATACCAAGTGTGGGATATGAAACAGACTTGTGTGAGGGTGTGCAGTGTTTGTCTCCTGGAAACAGACCTTTGAGAGGACACATGGTGCTTGTCCACTAGAAGTGGAACTGCCTCTTGTGCTTTTTAGTTTCACTTCCTATCATTTGGCAGTTCATTACTCTGCTTTGAGATGCGTTAGAAAGAAATGCTCCAGAGAATGTGTTGAGGTTCCAGGTTCCTGCAGGCTGCAGCACTAGCAGTCACTTTTGCTGAATTGTTTTTTTTTTTCCTTTTCTTTTCTTTTTCTTTTTCTTTTTTTTTTTTTTTTTTTTTTTTTTTTTTTTTTTTGCTGTTTAACAGGTCTGCTGAAATCCCGACGATGAAGAGTGAAATCGCTCCAAGGAACTGAGTCTAAAATAGTCTACTTCTCCTGTTCCCAGTAACCTCTTGGAAAGAAGTTATAAGCATTAAAAAAACCAAAATAAAGTAGTTTTGAAATTTTCAAAGCTTAAAATGAATACATGGCGTGTAACACATTATTTTGTGTGTGCTTGAATTTTTTGTAATCAAATATGAAGCCATCAGTGAAGCCAATGCTTAGTTTTGAATTTCTTATGTCAAAGTAGAGTAGATATGATTGTTTATAACCTTATTAAAATTTAGCAGAAAGCCTGAAACCTATTTTCTTGATATTAGTGCATTAAAGAAATTGTTCCCTTGAGCTCTCACAAAAAGGACATGAGATGATGTATTTGACACATTCAGTAAATACAACAGTGCATCTTTAACAGATATATCTTTTCTGTCGTAATTAAACTGATCATATTAATGCAATTGAATAAAAAAAGAATAAAGGAAACAATAAAGTATTTCCTCAGTTGAGCACCTAAAATTATTAAAAGAATACTTGTGAGATTCAGTATATTATTAAAGTATACAAAATAATTATTATTTGGGTATATAGTTTTGTACCAAGAGTTTCATACCTGGATCATATAGGGGACCTATTTACAGCTTTCTGAGGTATGAACTCATTGCTTTCCACAGTGGCTGCAACGGTTTGCAATTCCACTAGCAGTGAAAACGTATTTGCAGTTCTACACATCCATATGAGCATGTGTTACAATTTTCATTATTATGTATGCTTAATTTAATGGGGGTAAATATGTTAAATAGATATTGGGAAGAATACAAAAGACAGCGGCAAGGGAAGCTAATGAAGAAAATTGTTTTCTAGACACATCATTACCTCTGCATATATGAACTGGCAGAACTTGTGGTAGCATTCACAAACCCTGTGCAAAGTGAATCCAGGCTGAGTCCCAGAATGAAGAGGGGTGTGGCCATAGAGTCCCACTGCTGGCCAAGGAACTATTGGCAACTAAGAGGTGCTGAGAAAGGAAGAGCCAGTTTTCTCTAGGAATGTGGGTTCGGGAAAGTTCACCACATTCTAGTGGAAGATCACACATCTAAGAATACTAAGGCAGCACAATGAGGCCTCGGTGGGTTTACATAAAAATAAATGGTCACAAGTTGCATAACTTAAGTGTGGATCCATGGGAAGTTGTATGAGGGAGAATGAATATGAGGAAAACACATTGTACAGCATCCTCAATTAGTAAAATATTTTCAATCGCTTTCTAGTTCGTCTATTTTGCTGCAATAACTGAAATACCTAGCTTAGAGACGCAATTATTTTTTAAAATCTCCTTGCAGTCCTTTAAAACTTAAGCCAAAGAATGCGGAGTTTAGCCACTTTATAATATGAAAAGGTGACTTTGAGTTTCTACACCACACACAGACACACACACAGACACACACACAGATACACACACACACAGACACACACATACACACACTAAAATAAAATAAAATAAATTGTCTTAATGGAGACGAGGGTACAAGATGTTGGTGGCTGAGCTACACAGCAGATTCTGTGGCTCACAGGAAAGATTTACTCTGCTTCACTTAAAATCATATAACACTTATTTCAGCAGAATTCACCTACGTTTTATTTTTACAATTCCCTGAACGTTTTAATTTTATCTAGCTGCATAGAAATGTAGTTGTGAGTGGATTGTGGCACTATGTGCTTCAAGCTGTGATGCCTGAAGTTGTTCTAACCAATGTTATACTTATCTTAACTATCCAACTTACTGTCAACCTACCCAGCTGTGAAGAAATTATAATTACCTATTACAAACTTTTAAATCTGAACATATTTGATATAATTCAGAAAAGACCCTCCCTGTTCCATATTTGAGTTGCTTTAAAAATTATTTTCATCAATGTGCTAAATCCATGTTCTGTCATAAACACCACTGTCTTTTATCATTTTTCTAACCATTTTTCTATATTAAGAAATGGAAGCGTTGATATACACTTTATAGTTCAAAGAAAATGAAATGTATTTTGTTAATTCTGCTGTGCTTTTTCATAGGACTTGTATACCAAAGTTCAGTATCCATAGTGTGACCTTTTGTTCATTAGTGAGGCTTTCCTTATTTCAGTGTTCTGAGGTGAAATTACATTGCAACATAATTTTAGGCAATTTGTTGTACTTTCGTACTTTGTTATTTCTGTGTTAAAGCGTTTGCTAATTAGTTTTAAGAAAGATCTTTATAACATTAATAGGAAGAAAGTTTGTCCTGAAAATTGGTCTAATCTCAGAATTGATAAAATCAGAAAATGGTGCGATATTGTTTGTAACAGATGTATCATTTTGTGACCTTCACAATCACATATTTAGCATAGCCATCTGTTAACTGTACCAAGAGATCCTAACAGACCCCCGTTGTCAGTTTGCAGAGGATGATTTCCTGGGAACCCACACTTGATATGATCACAATTGTGAACTCTTGATGTCTCCAAAGCTTGATGGAGTGCAGGGGTCACTGCATTTCCCACAATGTCCATTGATTCAAATGAAGCAAGTTTGTCATATCAATGAAGAATCAAAGTCAGTCTATGCATTAGTCAGCTCATCTATCATCTATCTATCTATCTATCTATCTATCTATCTATCTATCTATCTATTTATGTCTCATCTATTTTTATTTATCTATCTATCTATCTATCATGTATCTATCTATCTATCTATCATGTATCTATCTATCTATCTATCTATCTATATCTATCTATCTATGTATCATCTATCATCTATCTATTGGAAACCAGTAGAAAGTGGTATTTCCCTTAAGTTTTCACTACCTCTCTTTGTTTGAAAAGAATTTCGTGTGCCACAGGCTGATGATAAACATTCTTTATAAAGATAAACTTGAACTCTGATCTTCTTGCTTTCAGCTCTTATCTAGGTACTGGAGTTACAAATCCTCCACTTTTCTCTTTTACTATATTCTTCCTTGTTTCACCCTCTTTTGTCCTTCTCTATGTGCCATTTGGAGATTGTGAAAAAGCTCTTCTATACCTCATTTTCCAAACTGAGTCCAACAATGCTAATATAATTTTATTTAAATGTTATTTCTTGTCTGCATTTGAAAAATACGCATTTGTACATTTGAGCAGTTCTCTGAATATGTGCCCAGTGCTGCTCAGGTGAGATTTTTAGAGTAAATCTCAAACATGGAAAACAGAAGTTGGGTCATGGACACCTTAATAAATAATGTTTTAATTATTATTTTGCTACCATATGCACTGCTTAGAAGGATTAATTCCTAATTAGCAGAATAAAGTGCTAAAGGGTACATCTTTTATGCAGATTGGGATGAAAAGAGCATGACCACTCTGTGATGATTTTGTAAACTATATAAATCTAAATATTACTTAATTGAAAGTTAGGAAACTCCTGCTAGTAATGAGTATGTGACTAAGAGGCTATTATTTCATTATGAGTTTTCATCTAAAATCTAGATAGAATAGTTAGAGGCAAGTCTGATGATTGGTCTCCAAATATCTGAAATTAGATACACTCTAACTCTCAATTTTGTATAGAGAAATTAATCCTGCCATTGGCATGATGTGCTAAAAGTTTATAAATGTATCATTTTTCATTTCCAATTGTTATACCAAAGTGTTAATTTTCCAATATTTCAGAAACAAATAAAAATTATAACTGAAATAAAGGATTATTTCATTAATATTAGGAAATAAAATATGAGGGAGCACATTTCACTTAACACATGTAGCACATACTTTATGTAGATAGATAATTCTTTATTTAAATATTTATATAATATAATTTCAAGCACTGTATAATCATTTTATAAATATTTAGATAATTATATATTCAGAGAAGGTGCTAGAATCATAATTTTAATATTATAATATCAAATTGTTATGGGCATATAGGCATGGTATATGTGAATATAGGAATGTGCATGCCATGCCATGGTGTGAGTGTTAGGTCTGAGGACAGCTTTATGGAGTTGATTTTTTCTTACTTGATGTGGATTCTGAGACTCAATCACAGGTGCCCAATCTTGTTACTCTCCAATCCATGCCATAAGTTCCCAAATCTTCATTTTAGAAATGAAAAAAAGAATCACAGGAAGATTAATTGAGTTGAATAAGATTACACAACTTTAATGACCAGGGTCTCCATGTAACCTGTCTGCACTGTGAGCACTCATATTTACTTTGCTCAGCAGCTGAGTTAAAACAATACCAATAACTTACACACTATAATTATGTGATTCAATGAAGAAAGGATGCCATATTTAGTCAAATTCAGTATTTCAACATTAATTTTTAAAAAGGCAGCTGAAATATATTGATTCTTGCTCATTTTCAGAGGTTACTTACATTTATATTTGAGTTGTTAATCTTTTTTAAATGATAAAGATAATAGAAAACAGTGTGTTCCACTGGTGCTGTCACTTGTAATTAAAATGTATAATAGTAGTTGCATAGGATCAACACTTTGTTAGGAAACATGTTGTTGTGATTCTAAATGTGTTTAATATATCAGCAACCAAAACATTAGTGTCCAGTACTTACAGATTGTCTCAGTAGCTTAACTCAAACTCCAAAAGTTGGAAGAAGGTTAGTTTTTCATGCTGAATACACTGAAAATGTAACAGAGGAAATTTGCTATACAGGATAAAGAAGGGAGCATGCTTAGTCTTATTGGGCCTTTTGTAATTTTAAATAATTACTTCTGCTACTTAAGTGTAGGTGTTCTAGGTCAAGCCTATGCATGCTCTTTGATTGATGGATCATTCTCTGTGAACCTCCATGGCCGAGGTTAGTTTAGTCTGTAGGTCCTGTATTGTCCTTGATCACCCTGGCTCACTCCTATTTCCTCTCAGTCTTCTACAAAATACCCTGAGCCTGGCTTAATGTGTGGCTCTGGGTCTCTGCATCTGTTTCCATCAGTTGCTGCATGAAGCCTCTCAGAAGACAGTTATGCTAGGCTCCTGTCTGCAAGCACAGCACAGTATCACCTAAACACACATATATAAAAGATTATAGCTTTACATGTATATAGACCTAGACACACACATATTAAAGATTTACCTACAAATAACTTTCCCAAAATGGTTTTAAAAACACTTTTTTTATTTCTAATACTAACACTTCAAATGAACCTTGTGCATTGAATCTGAAATATCATACATTCTTCAAAAGCAATTTAGAACCATACTCTGTCATAAAGTTGAATTTGTCTGTTTGTTGAATAAAAGATATCTTTTCTTCCATCCACCCAGAATCCAGCCACTCTTCAGGATGAGCAATTAAAAAGTAGCTTTCCCTAAATCCATAAAGGGAAATTTGGCTCAAATCATAATCTGAACATAAGTCCTGTTGCAAATTATAACCCAAATCCTAATCCTTCTGAGACTGCCCATGGTTTATGGAATGACACTGTTGTTCTGGATTAAAACTCCACCCTCCACCTCTTATAAAAATGATTGATATTTCTCTATGCCATTAAATACAAAAACATATAAATGCTTTTCCCTTTAAATGTACTCACAAGTAGAACTAAATATTTAGATTACCTAAAATGGAGAGGGTGTACTTTGAAATTAGACTGAGTATAAAGTTAAACTGTTTTAGTTCAGTAAAATTTAATGGTCACATTCAATTTCTACAGGTAAACTAAAACTAATGTGATTTAGTAATTTCCATCCGGGCTAACTGAATAGAAGCTAATGATTAAGACACTACATCAATTAAAATTTGGTTTCAGGTGTTCCATCTCCCACCCCACAACTCTGCCTGCCTTTCTGATAGACCTGATAGACGTAGGGACACCAGGTAAGCCCCTCCCTGCTCTGCCTGCTAACTCCCCTGAAAGCACCTACAATAGTGGTAAATTGTACCCTCTTCCTTGAACCCCCATTTCCCTCTCCAAAACTGTGCTTGCTTTATTGGAGGCCACAGACACAAAGTAGGCCATTCCTCCACCCATCCCCTACCATGGAACTCTCCTGGAAGCACCCCCAAGAATAATAAGTTGTACCCCATTCCTTCATGCAATTTTTCTGTTCCACAACTCTGTGTGCACTCCTGGAGGCCTGCAGTCACCATCAACAAACAGGAAAGACTTTGCCCAAAGCCTTGCCTGCCATATTCCTTTGAAACACACCCATCCATCTTAAGTTGCATTCTATTCCCTGTACTCGTTTTCCTGGAGGCCCACAAATATCAGGCACCCCAGATCATGCTGGTACAAGCGACTCCAGAAGCAAGTGTAGGACTCAAAACCTCAGAGAAAATATAGGAAACAAAATCCGCACAGGAGATACCCTACTGGACCTAAAGACGAGCTAGTCAATAGAGCTGCGGGTCATTCAGGACAGTTGACAAGGTGGAAACAGAAACTAAGAGGATATTTCAAAAAAATCACTCATATAAGAAACATAAATGCAAGAATAAGCATTCAAACCTATAATAACTTCAAAACACAGATGGCTAAAGGCCAGGTTAAAAATACAATTAACACCATGCAGGGCAATATGGCAGCACAAAAGCACAGCTATGCTACTAGAAGATTAGGATATCCTAACACAGCAGAAAAAAAGAAAATGACCTTAAATCCAATCTTATGAAGATAATAGAGACCTTTAAATTAAAAATGAAAAAAATCTCTTACAGAAATATAGGAAAACACAATAAAACGTGAAGAAAATGAATAAAACTATTCAGAACATGAAAAGAGAAATAGACCCACAAAGAAAACACAAACAGAGGGATGAAAAACTTAAAAAAAAAAAAAAAGAAGAAAAACTACAGACATAAACATCTCCAATAGAATACAAGAGATGGAAGAGAGAATCTCAGATATAGAAGATATAACAGAAATAAATGATAGAAGTTCTCCAAAATTCTTTTTTTTTTTTTATTATTTTATTCTTGTTACATCTCAATGTTTATCCCATCCCTTGTATCCTCCCATTCCCCCCCCCCCATTTTCCCATTATTCCCCTCCCCTATGACTGTTCCTGAGGGGGATTATGTCCCCCTATATATTCTCATAGGGTATCAAGTCTCTTCTTGGCTACTTGCTGTCCTTCCTCTGAGTGCCACCAGGTCTCTCCCTCCAGGGGACATGGTCAAATGTGAGGCACCAGAGTACGTGAGAAAGTCGTATCACACTCTCCACTCAAATGTGGAGAATATTCTGACCATTGGCTAGATCTGGGAAGGGGTTTAAAGTTTACCTCCTGTATTGTCCTTGGCTGGTGCCTTAGTTTGAGCGGGACCCCTGGGCCCAAATCTGCCTATCATATTGTTCTACTTGTAGATTTCTAGGACCCTCTGGATCCTTTTATTTTGCTGTTCTCCCATGCCCAAAAGCATCCACAAAACCATGCAAAATAACAAAAGCATCCAAAAATCTGGGAAACTAGGATACAACAAAACCAAAAAACAAAAAGAGTAGAAGGAAAAGATTCTCAGCTAAAATGTACAGAAAATTATTTTTTTAATAAAATGTAAAACAAAAAACAAAGGAGAATTTTTCTTTACCTAAAGAAAGAGTTGCCTATAAACATACAACAGTCTTTTAGAATACAAAATAGATTAGACTTTCATGGGACATGCCCCTTGGGCTAGTATGCAGACATAAGTGAGTATATACCATTTGAGTCTTTGTGCTTCTGGGTTAATTCACTCATTATGATCATTTCTAGCTCAATCCATTTGTCCACAAATTTCAGGAATTCCTTGTTTTTAATAGCTGAGTAGTATTCCATAGTGTATATGTACCATAGTTTCTTTATCCATTCTTCTACTGAGGGACACTTAGGCTGTTTCCATGAAAGCCTTCACTTACCAGGAAACTGGGACAGAGGGGAGGACATCCAATTGGGACTGTAGATGAGAGAAGCATGGGAGAATAGCAAAGTAGAAAGATCCGGAAGGAAACCTACAAGTAGAACATCATGACAGGCAGATTTGGGCCCAGGGGTCCCGCTCAAACTAAGGCACCAGCTAAGAACAATACAGGCGGTAAACTTTAAACCCCTACCCAGATCTAGCCAATGGTCAGAACATTCTCCACAGTTGAGTGGAGAGTGGGATATGACTTTCTCACGTACTCTGGTGCCTCACATTTGACCATGTCCCCTGGAGGGGGAGACCTGGTGGCACTCAGAGGAAGGACAGCAGGTTACCAAGAAGAGACTTGATACCCTGTGAGCATATACAGGGGAAGGTAATCCCCCTCAGGAACAGTCATAGGGGAGGGGAATAAGGGGAAAATGGGAGGGAAGGAAGAATGGGAGGATACAAGGGATGGGATAACCATTGAGATGTAACAAGAATAAATTAATAAAAAAAAGAAATAATTATCTCTAAGATTTGAAAGATAAAAAAGAATAAATTAATAAAAAATTTAAAAAAAAGAAAAAAGAAAACTGAAAAAAAACATACAAAATAGATTAGACTTGAAAAGAAAGTCCTTCCACCAAATAATAATCAAAACACAAAATGCACAAAACAAACAAAGAATATTAAAAGCTGCAAAGGAAAACTTTCAAGTAACATATAATGTCAGCCCTAGCAGATTTACATGTGACTTCCCAACACAAACCTTAAAAATCAGAAAGGCCTGAGTAGATGTCTTGTAGTCTCTGAGAGGCCACATATGCCAGCCTAGACTTCCATATCCAGCAAAATGTTCCATCACCATAGATAGAGAAAACAAGATATTCCATGACAAAAGCACTCAGAGGAAGGATAGCAGGCTACCAAGAAGAGACTTGATACCGTATGAGCATATACAGGCGTAGGAGGTCCCCATCAGTCACAGTCGTAGGGGAGGGGAGTAAGGGAAAAATGGGAGGAAGGGAGGAATGGGCGATACAAGGGATGGGATAACAATTGAGATGTAATATGAATAAATTATTAAAATATATTAAATATTTCTATGCAAAATTCATCTCTACAGAAGATACTAGAAGGAAAAATCCAACCCAAGGAGCATAACTATACCTAAGAAAACACACAGAATAAATAAGTGCACTTTAGCAAAACCAAAAGAAGATACACACACACACACACATACACACACACACACACACACACACACACACACACACACACACTAAAACCATCAACATCAAAATTACAGGAATTAACAATCATTAATCATTAATATCTCTCAACATCAACAGACTCAATTTCACTATGAAGAGACAGGATAACAGAGTGGATGCAGAAGCATGATCCATCTTTCTGCTGCAACAAGAAACACATCTCAGGAACAAATATTGGTATTACTTCAGAATGAAAGGCTGGCAAAAAGATTCTCCAAACATAGTGTATGTACCTGATATTCCATCCAGTCAATGGAGTGAGTGAAGAATATATGGATTTGAGTGCAAGATGAGCAACACAATGAGAATATATGATTAAAAAATAAAACAAATGAATGAATATAGCAAGGAAGAGACAAATCCAAACTAGATAAGCATGGCATGTTCCAAAAGACAAATAATGTACTGATAAGAAATGATCTCTGCAAAATAGGTGATGGCTGATCTCCCAGTCAAAGGTCTTAAAATACAATTTTAAAATGTTTAAAGAATGAAGTAAAGGCTGGAGAAAGTCAAGAAAATAATGTGTGAAGAAAAACAAAGTGCAGGCAATTCCCTAAAGAAAGTCTAAAGCTAAAATATATGAAAGCATAATATCTAAAATGTAACATAAATAAGAGCCTTCAAATATACAAGTGTTCAAAATACAGGTATAACCATCAAAGTCTTAGAAAAAATACAAGATGAACTTATCATGACTTAAGATTTTATGTGTTTATGTGCGTATGTTCACAACTAAAAAAGCCTTCATAAAATTTTATAAAATGTATGCTCATAAATATAAACATGAGTAAGGAAGAAAAAAACTTCCTAACCCATGGCACAGTAGAAAGTTCTTGAAACTATATATCTGAAAATTACATGCATAGCAAAACTACAGATAGAATTAAAACCCAAAACAGCAACAATAAATAAACCCAGTTACCAATGGACTTTCTCTCAAGATAAATAACTCTCCCATAAGTATTTTAACATATAGATAACATCCCTGTTAGGAAAATGATGATTAAACTTTAACTAAGATGTCATTTAATAAGTCTTTTGAAGCCTATAATGAAAAGCAACGAGAATGTGCCAAATGTTGACAATGATGCCAAGTTATTAAAACCTTTCCATCTAATGACTGGAATATGAAATTGTACGGCTGTTTTAGAACACAGTATTTGTGGTATATCTAAAATTAAATAGAGTTGTCATATTATCCAGATATCACACATCTCTACATTTTGTCAAAATAATTGAAAAAATATCAAATAATGTATGTATAACCATGTCCTTACAAAAATATTAACAATCCTTAAAGTAATGGTTGAATAATAATAGCTCAAATCAATCTGTGTATTTAGGAAGCAGTGAGTAGAAAAGTAAGTGTATTATATACATATAAACTGGTCTTGAAAAGAGCTGGAAATTCTGATATGTTACACGTAGCTGGGACTTGACAAAACAAATTCGAGTATAATAAGCCAGTCAAAAAATGAAAATCAGTATGTGATTCCACTTAGGAAATATTTCATCAAAACCAAGCAAACAAAAGCGGTGAAGGACAGTGAGTTGCTAGTGTCAGTTTTCCATAGTGAAAAGGGTTGTGAGAAGAATGGTGGTGATGCTTATGCAGCATTATAGACACACTGAACACTACTCTACTGTCCACTTCAACATGGCTAAAAGGAGTATTTGTATTATGTGTATTTTATTTCAATAAAATAAATAAGAAAATGTGTTATTTCTTTAGAAATTGGTCATGGTGGTGTTGGCATGTACCTTTAATCCAAACACTGAGGAGGCAGAAGGATCTCTATGTTTGGGGCCAGACTGATCTATTGAGTTCTAAGCGCACTACACAGAGAAATCCTGTTCCAAAAAAACTGCTGTGGTTAATTACATGAATGACCCAAAAGTATTTATTATCAGGTCTATAATTATTATTACTGAAGTATTCTCTAACGTGCTGTCAATCAATCAAGACATAGACACCTGTTATATTTTAAAATAACCTTAGTTAACCTGGGGCAGGGCAGATATTAATCCCCTAAACTACTTCCCACAGTGGGACAGGTATGGGATACCAATCTCATGCTTTATGCTTCTAATAATTTCTATCAAGTTACCTCCCATCCATAATCCCATATATTGTATATGTTCGTCATCTGGGCCAAATCCTCCATCGAAGTTGGTGATGTGCTTCTCCTCTACTCAACCCATGGTGGCCTTTCTTCTTCTTTCCACTCATCCCATCTCTCTTCATACAAGATTTTCCTGTCTACCCAAACCCAGGAACCATAGCTATACTTCTCTCATTTGCCCTGCCCAGGTGTAATGGCCTTCTTTTGTCAAACAGGTTAGGCTCTTAGGCAAGGTACAGGTGGGTCACAGAGACCACTCACAGTAATTAGAATCAAAATACACCAGACCAACCTCCAACACAAATCAAATGAAACAAAACAAAACAACTAACAAAATGATTGATACATTATGGGCATTGTGACCTTGTTACCTTTATACTCTTACAGTGGTTCTTGTGGTTACTGAATGGTGGATGTAATGTCAATATTACTTCACACTACTGCTCAGAACAAGGTTCTGAATGGTTAAATTTATCCATTTTTACTTGATTTTAGGGAATATTGAATTGATGAGTTTATTGAATCTAAAACAACCCAAAGTAAAAGAATAAAAAAATATAGATAAATGGTAGATAGCAAAACAACACCAAATAGATGCTGAAAACCTTCTCCATAAATTGATTTGACTTAATTCTTAACTAATGAGTGCAGAGGAATTTTAATCCAGGAACATGTGGATTTGGAAAGGAATCACACTCAAAGACCTAGGTCTGTGTGATCCCACTAGAATACCAACACTTCCTTAGTACACTGAATACAGACAGGACACACCTTTAATCCTCCTGGCTGGAATTTAGTACACACCTTTAATCCCAAACATGATATCTAACAGGCAAAGTGATGAATCAAATAAAGATTTGACAGAATGAAGCCAAGGAAGGATATGCTCAACTCTCTGGAAGACAAGGAAAAGAAGCTACTTAAGAGCAACACAGAAAGAGAGAGAGAGAGAGAGAGAGAGAGAGAGAGAGAGAGAGAGAGAGAGAGAGAGAGAGAGAGAGAGAGAGAGAGACAGACACAGAGAAACAGAGACAGACAATCACAGAGAAACAGAGACAGACAGACACAGAGAAACAGAGACAGAGAGAATACAGTACAGTATAGTTGAGTACAGTACAGTTCTATGCAATTTGGTGCAGATCAGTTGAGTGCAATTGAATTCATGGAGTTCAGAGGCAATTTTTATTTTCCTGAGCATAGAAATTCAGTGACAAATGGAGAGAAGACAACCTAGATCAGTCAGCTTGGAAAATAATTTTGAGCAAGAAGAGATGAGTTGAATCAGCCAGCCAGAGTTCATAAAGAAGTAGAAAGGGTGAGCATATTCAGTAGTACGTCTTGGAGGCCGAAAACATTCTAGGATTACGTTAGCAGAAGATTAGGTTGTAGGAAGGTTAGAAATTTCCAGGCCTGAGCCTAGGAGTAGTTAGATAGAAATGCTCTGGGCTTAGCCCAAGACATGTATTTGTAAAACTCTCATCTCGTCCCCTCATCTGTGGAAATAAAAACATTTGCAAATGAGATTAGATCTCTGATTCTGTTCAGGAAAAATTCAGAGGCCCTGGTAAGTTTATTTCCAACTGCGACTTTCCCCAACCATAGAGAAGAGCCTTGAGTCTGAAGCAAAGAATCACCATCCAGGTCAGAAATCAGGACCACTTCATGACTCAGTTCAGTTGTCTCAAAAGATTCTCTTATTTTATTGCAATTTGATGGGTTTACTTGTCCTTACTTGCACAGGATCTGCACTAGTTCTAGCCAGCCTAATTCCCAGTATGAATGTGGAAGTAGCTCATGAAATCTTGCCTAGTTGGATTGGTATTGGCAATTGATGGCCTAGAAAAAGGAAGAGTCAATATTCTTAAGAAGTGCAGTCCCTGAGAGGGACTTATGCTTATCTCTTATAAAAATTGTTTTATTTTAGGAGATGATAATAAGATTCCATTATATTTTTCCTTTCCAGATGTCTGGCAGTTTTTCCTGCTTCTAAACTAGGATGTTTTCATATTTTATCCTTCAAAAATTAAGAACATTTACTTTGCCATTTGCCGCCTAATATATTCCCCATCTCTTGAATCAGAGTCAAGCAACTCTGTTAGTGAAATGGATTGTCACCTTAAATGTGCAAAGATATAAAAGGCAATTGTCTTGGGCAAAAATGCAAATTGGGCACCCTAGGAAAAAATGAATAAATAGAATAATAGAATTTACAAAGACTTATGAATATTCTTTTACTGGACTGTGCTATGAAATAAATTGTAACAGAAAGCCTAATAGCCCAGCAAGGAGAGTTCATAGAAATAAAGCTAAAAAGCAAAACAAATAAATACAAATACTTTGGCAATATAGTGGGAAATTTTTAAAGACTGTGGTAGCTCTTAACAACATCTTGTTATAAGCAAGGATTACTTTTATTTTCTCATAAGAACTGGGCATTACCTTAAAAAATTTAAAAATTATGGGGTCTAAGAAAAAAAACTGCTTACTCCCCTCCCCTATGACTGTGCCTGAGGGGGCTTCCTCCCCCTTTATATGCTCATAGGTTATCAAATCTCTTCATTGGAAAATGGGAGGGAGGGAGGAATGGGAGGATACAAGGGATGGGATAACCATAGAGGTGTAACAAGAATAAATTAATAAAAAAAAAAAAAGGAAAAAATAAAAATGCTGTGGAGTGCAGAAAAAAAAAAAAGAAAAAAAAACTGTTGTTAGAGCTATAATTTTAGAAACAAAGAAAAAATTTCATGTGTATTTTGTATGGAAGAGAACCAAGGGCAGAAATTGTCATTAACATGTGTGTGCACATGTGTGTGTGTTTGTTTCTGTGTATGTGTGTTGGTTATCATATATAGATATTTAGGTCAAGTGACTCTGTTTCAGTAAATGTTGTAACTTAATACTTGAACACAAAGCACGTTATTTTGTAAGTTCTAGGTCAAAATGACAAGGGGCAGTAGGTACCAATGGGAAACTGGTAACAAGGTGTTATTATACAATGTGTTAATATGAACAGATACAATGTATGAAGTAGATATGAAAGAGTCCATTTGAGGGCTTCTTTGCAGCCTTTGTAATGACAAAATGGTTCACATTAAGAGAGCTCTGGGTCTATTCAGGAAGCTTCAGATCTTCCACAAGCAGCAGTGGACAAAATATGAAGAAGATAAAGTGTACCTTGACCCATATCTGAATGATGTTAATCTGGAGAGCAAGAACAGCAACAAAATAAAAACCCAAAATGTGCAATGAAGTATCCTTGGCCTTGAGTTGCGTTTATGTGTTTGGTCTCAGTATTTTTGTGAAGTAGAAATAATATGATTCATAAAAATCATTTGGTCTGCTGACATGTCATTTTAAATACATGACTGAAATAGTCATTAAACTTATTTGTAGCAAAAATATGTTGTAAAAAAAGTGACATTATTTATAGTGGACTTCATTACAGCAATATTCCAATTTAGTTATCACTTTGTGTTCATAGTTTCCCAAAACCCACACAATTTGTAAATATATAAATGACTTTGAAAAATCTCCCACTTTAGAATTAATGACGTATTTATAATAATCATTGAAAGAAGAGACCTCGCTGCCAGTAAGGACAGGGTCCTATCATTATCCCAGCAAAGTTCCTGAAGGTTCCAAACAGCCTGAAGTTCCTTTAATCTAGGCTAGGCTAAATTAAACATAAAACAGATCAGCTGTGTTTGTTTTTAATTTGCAAAGGACTTTAGTGTTCCTGAAAGTTTAGGGACTAGCAATCAGGTTTCAATCAATCAGGGGTATTTCGGGTGTCTTTGCCAGAAGCATTAGTGGGAAAGAACTTCTGCTATAACTTAGAGTTTCTGAGAAAGTCTTAAAATGAAAGAAATTGGAATTTATTATAGAATAGGAAGGTGCTTGTTGGCTATTTCAGATTTATCTGTTGGAATTCTCTGTTTAGCTCTGGGCTCCATTTTTAATTGAATTATTTTATTTGTTAGTATTTAATTTTTTGAGATCTTTTTGTATTTTGGGTGTTAGTCCTTTATCAGATGAATTGGACTGGGGAAGATCGGTTCCCAATCTGTAGGCTTCCATTTTCTTCTGCTAACAGTGTCTTTTGCCTAGCAGAGGCTTTTAAGTTTCAAGAGCTACCATTTATGAATTGGTGTTCTTGTTCAAGGAGTTGTCTCAAGTACAAATAAATTCAGGGCTGATCGCCACTTTCTCCTCTGATAGTGTATCTTGCTTTATGTTTAACTCTTTAATCCATGTAAACGAGTTTTGTGCAGGGTGATTAATATAGATCTCTTTGCATTTTTCTACATGTAAACATCTAGTTAGACCAGCACCATTTGTTGAAAATGCTTTATTTTATCCATTGTATGGTTTTGGTTCCTTTGTCAAAAATCAAGTTTCCATAGTGTGGGTTTATTTCTGGGTTTTCAATTTGATTCCATTGATTTTGATCAGCCAGTCTATTTCTATGGCAGTACCTTGCAGTTTTTATTACTATTTCTCTGAAGTACAGCTTGAAGTCGGGGATGGAAATCCCTTTGGAAGTTCTTTAATTGTATAGGATTGTGTTAACTATTTTGGCTTTTTTATAGTAGCTATTGTTTTGTTTTGTTTTTCCACATGAAGTTTAGAATTATTCTTTCAAGGTCTGTAAAGAATGATGTTGGTAATTTGATGGGGATTGCCTTGGATCTGTAGATTGCTTTTGGTAAAATGGTTATTTTTACAATCTCAATCCTACCAATTCATGAGCATGGGACATTTTTCCATATTCTAATATCTTCTTCAATTTCTCTTTCAGAGATTTGAAGTTCTTGTGAGTCAGGTGTTTGGCTTGCTGGCTTAGAGTTACACCAAGATACTTCATATTGTTTGTTGCTATTGTGAAGAGTCCAGTTCCCCTTACGTCTTTCTCAGCCTGTTTGTCATTTGCATACAGGAAGCTACTGATTTTTTAAAAAATTAATCTTGTATCCAGCCACTTTGATGAAGGTATTTATCAGCTGTATGAGTAAAGAAGAAGCAAGAAGTAAGACCTAATGATTCTTTGTATATCCTTAATGTCTTCTATTATGCCCCCCCCCCATTTCTTTCTGATTTTGTTAATTTGGATACCCTCCCTCTGCCTTTTAGTTAGTTTGGCTAGGGGTTTGTCTGTCTTGTTGGTTTTCTCACAGAACCAGCTCTGGGTTTTGATGATTCTTTCTATTGTTCATTTGTTTCTATTTGATTGATTTCAGCTCTGAGTTTGATGATCTCCAACCATCTACTCCTCTTTGTTGTTTCGGCTTCATCTTCTTCTAGAGATTTCAGGTGTGTTGTTAAGTTGCTAGTTTAGGTTCGCTAAAATTTCTTTATAAAGGCACTTAGCATTCAAGCTCTCCTCTTAGCTATTGCTTCATTGTGTCACATAAGTTTGGGTATGTTGTGCCTTCAGATTCATTGAATTTAGGAAATCTTTAATTTCTTTATTTCTTTATTTCTTTGTTCACTCAGCTGTCATTGAGCAGTGAGTTGTTTATTTTCCATGAGCATGCACACCTTTTGTTATTTATGTTGTTGTTGTGGCCCAACTTTAACCGATGGTGATCTGAAAAAGAACAATGGGTTAATTCAATTTTCTTGTATCAGTTGAGGTTTGCTTTGTGACCAACTATAAGGTCAATTTTGGAGAAGATTCCCTGTAGTGATCAGAATAAAATGTAGTCTTTTGTGTTTGGCTGAAAAGGTCTATAGACATCTATTATGTCCATTTGATTCATGACATCTGTTAGTTTCATTATTTCTCTATCTGATTTCTGTCTCAATGATCTGTCCATTGGTTAGAGTAGGGTGTTGAGGTTTACTAATATTGATGTATAAGGAACCATGTGTGATTTAAGCTTTAAAATGTTTCTTTTACAAATGTGAGTGCACTTGTATTTGATGCATAAGATTTTCAGGATTGAGATGTCCTATTGGTGATTATTTTTTTTTTTTTTATTTAATGAGCATGAAATGTCCTTCCACATCTCTTTTGATTAATTTTGGTCAAATGCCCATTTTTATTAGATATTAGGATGTATACTTCATCTGTTAAGCTTTAGTAGATTGCTTTTAAATGTGGGAACTATTGTTGAGTGATGTTTCTATTTTAGGTAGATTTTATATTTACCTAAAAATATAAAATAATTTTTATCATTTAATATATTAAAGATCTTTTAACCTAGGATGTTAGGCAGTTCTATGAATCTCCAAACATCATCTCACCTATTAGAAGAACAAAATTTCAGTGACCCTGTTTTTAATTTTGCAAGACCATTTCTTCTTTACAAGGTATTTGTTAACTATGAAGCACCTTTATTTAGTTTATGGATGAAATATATTTTGTTTCCTTTGAAGACATTTGTAATCTTTACAGCTGGGATAATGAGTTTCTTCCTGGGGAAATATTTTTCCTGTTTTGTTTTAGAAATATTGATATGTTTATCCTGGTACACAGGAAAGATGAAAGATATTGAGGCTACACTCTTTATTTCAGACCTGTGTTGATTTTCTAACAGAACACTGTACCACAATGTTTTGCTGACGTCAGTGCCAATTATCAAATGTTTATATTAACTTGTCCCTAAATTTAACACTGACTTTTATATGTGAGTTTAGCAATAGATTGACCCTATCGACTCCATATATTATAAACAGATGTTCCTGTTCTGTGCTGCATACATAGTTCTTTCACTATTGAGGTTAGAAGAGCAAAGCAAATGATGTCTTAGATATATCTTTCTCTATGGACTTATTTTTCTTGTAGCTTCCTCCTGCATGGCAATGCAATTTCTACCATCCCCCACCATAGTCTGAATCATTACTCATGAAAATATCTTGAAATACATAATTTAATCTTCCTCTGTTCCTTTGTTCATTGTGATTCAAATTATTGGTTTATTGATCTAATGCTTCTGTAAGATTAGATAGTAGAATTCTTAGAAGAGGTTGGAAATATGTACACAAAATCAATATGTACCTTTAAATTTTTTATATGTTTAATGGTTCTGTATATATTTTATGTAGATAAGATGATGCAGCATGTAAGAAATGGTACCCTGGAACTACAGTTATAGACATGTAGATATGTCTGTGTGTTCTATGACAGAAATTTGATATTTTTTGTAAATTACTTATGAACACTTTCATAGAGGTATGGATAAGCACTTGTATTCTGGTTACAATGTGTGATATAACGTGATATACGTCAAACTTTATTTGAGCAGAGAATTAGATCTGGGTCATCAAGGTATACGATGTGCAAGGAAGTGTTATGGCAAGATGACTCATGGTGACTTACGGTGAGGATCAACGTTATGAACAGGCATGGAAAGAGGGCTAGCAGCATCTTCTGAAACTGATTTATTGTTAGGTATCAATTTCATGATTTGACGTTATCCACACTGTGCTGCTAGCTTTCTCCAAGTAAAAATCTCTTTGCCTTATATTCACACAAGTCCCTAAATTTGTCTGAGGTAGGCTCTATTCTCAGTGTATAAAAAATTCCAATTGAAAGACAATAGAATTTATTAAGATGAAAAAGGAAGCTGATCAAGAACACATTTGAAAAGGTGAAGATATATGTGAACATAATTAAAAAAAAACACATCTGGTTATAACTAACCATCCTCCTCTCCATCTACAGTACTTAATTAGAAGTCACAGATGGAAGTAAAGACTATTCTATTCTCTCGAATCTGGTATATTTAAATTTAATGCTTATGGAACTTATGTTTTAAACATTATGCTAACTATATCTAAGTCACATAAAATTGAAGATATAGCATCTATGTACATTCCCAAATCTGTAATTCATGTATGAGGAATACAAAGGCAAATCATTCCTCATACTTATCTTCAGTGTTTAAGACTATAATGTCAAGAGGGAGTGTTATGGAAAATAATTTCAAAATAAGATTGTAAAAGTAGAAAAGGTTAACATCACAAAATGAGTCACATGTTTATAAAATCTCAAGATCTGAGAAAATCCTGGATTTATATGACTTATTATTTTATTTGTTTGCCTCTAGTTTATGTAGTTCTAGCCTGAGATTAAAAATCCCAGTTCTACCACTTCAGCTCCATGGGAGATAGGGTTATGAACATGCCCCATTATAAATAATCTAGTTTTTATTTTATAGGAAATATGAATTGGTGTCTTATTTTATTCTAAATATTTACTTTCCTCAACCAGTTATATACCTTCAGAAATCATATTCAGTCAATGTTGATTTTACAGAGAACCCAGATGTTTCTCTTCAGGCTGCACAATTATTTGAAAATACGAGTTTATAAACCAAGAGAGCAAACAGAAGCCCCCCGCCCCCCAGAGGGAATGGGACCTTGTGCTCTTAAGGTTTCTTCAGGCTGAATTGGGGCAAATAATCACTTGGAAGGGTCCCAAAAAGATTAGAGAAAATGGTTAAGCAAGCCAGGGATTGAATTTGTAGTCCAGTTTCTAAATGTTGAGAAATTCAAGGCTTGATAGGAGATTGAAGTGGTGATCTAAATTGCATCAGAAGTTTTCTACAATGTTGTCTAGGAAGCTGTCCAGATCTGATGGGTAACAGTAACAGAGTCATCCTGGGCTGGAGCTAGGAGGATGTATGATGTGACTGTACATCATGCTGAGAGGAATGAATCCTGTCAGGACTGATCTGGCATCAGTGTCTGGTTAGTCCCTGAGGGGCATTGGAGGCCAGGTAGTATAATTTTACAATCAAGTTTAGTCGGTTCGGGGATAAGATGTTTTTAGATCAAGATAAAGAAGTTAAGTTATTAGAGTAGAGATAGGATAGATATTGAATTTTATTCAGAAATTTAGACCCAACAAGACAGAAAAGATGTTTAATTCAAGCTGGACAAATGCAAATAGCCAAACCAGTATGAATGTAACATTTATAAAACATATGATTGCCACATGGTTCTCCCTGCTGTATGTAGTTTGTTTTATGCATGTATAATAAAATAAATGTATTTAAAAATAAATAAAATAATGAAAAGAAAATGAGAGTTAACACTGCACAATCTGGTTATAGACATGTATGTTCGTAACTGCTGGACATTTCATTTCTTGGAGAAATATTTAAAGATAAAAAAAAGATAAGGCTCATGTATGAGACACCATACTCAACTTAGACTCTGATTATATAAGTACAGATTGCAATTCATGGTTGTTTGTGAAGATCTGAAATATGTTTCAGGGAATTTTTATTACATATTAAGTTTTAATAAATTATTACTTTTTGGTCACACCTTACTTAGAGTTAAAAATGTGGGGATATACGTAAAAGTAACCTATGTTTAGCTTATTATTGGTACATTAACATTTATTATCCATATAAATTGAGCTATATACTTACAATTTGCACATAATTTATTATTTATAATTCATAATACTCTCACAACTACAGCATTACAAATATTACTCTATTTTTACATAGGCTCAACCTAGAGGGAAGAATTGAGAAACAATCAAATTATACAGAAGTTAAATTGTACAGTTAGCCTGGTCATCAAAACTATATCTTTAAAACTTCTAGGTAACTTTTTTTCACCATACACCTTGACATATTTTAAAATAAATATTACCAACAAGAATCATTTTCACTTAGATTCTGTGACAATTATATTATTCAAAACATGGTGTACTTTTATTTCTGGAACTTTAACTTGGCATTCCTTGATGAAATTTCCAGTTTAAGAAAAATCCCCAAGAAATAAACCACCACCAACAACAAAACTTGTCAATACCAAACAAAACAACCACTTCTCCATGTAATATATACATTATTGTGTGCACATCATCATTTCTTAGTCGCTTTGTGTACTCCTCCTGATTAAAACCATATGCACTACTAATGTTTACACAGGAGATGAGTTATTTTGTAAGTGAAAAATTATAATTGTTATATTCAGGCACATTTCAACTTTATATCGCCAAAGGGAGATTTTCTTTTGCTAGAAAAACCTTGCAACAATATTTATATTTTCATTTTTGTAAGCTCTCCAGCCATCTTTAATAATATTAAAATATTTAAGTATTTTTAAAATGTTGGGACCAAGTAGAATAATGCATGAAAGCAATGAATAAATAAGCAGACAGTTGTATCTAAAGACAGACTGATAGTGGGAACATTTGAAAAAGAGGTTTGACCACAGAGGTTCTAAAATCTGTTTGATAGTTTTTATTGTGGTGGGGAGACACTTAAACAGGGCAACCTCACTGCCCTCAAAAGAGCAAAGAGGAAGCAGTGATGGAAGTATCAGCAAATTTGCCAGACATTGACCCACAATTAAAAATACTGAGCAGTCTGAAAGGAACACATAATGGAACTACTCAAACACTGGCTACCTCCCAAGCTCCAACTAACTTATCTGTAGGCAAATTACCTCATCCATTCCCAGGGGAAGTAACATTTGTCTAGCAAGCTGGCATATTGTTTTTATAACTCTTAACTTTGAGGGTGCTCCTAAGACACCTCTATGGGGTGCACTCCTCAGATGATTGGATGAATATCTTATCTAAACAGCCAAAATGGAATGGGAGTCACATTGAACTAAGGCCCTTTAATGCCAGATTTTCTCTGTGGTGTTAATATTAAGGCTTTACCAGAAAACCATGCTTAATTTGAATCTGTCCCTTACTTCTTTTTTTTTATTCTTCTTATAATTCTTTTATATTAATACAAAAAAACCAGTAGTATTTCTATGCTAGTCTGTGTATGACATTTTTCAGTCGTTCAATTATGACTACTTTTAGAAATTCTTAGGCATTGGCACACATATTTTGTTGATTTCCAAATTATATTACTAACATATTACCTTACATTAACATGTTCATTAAAAATATAAAGAAAGGACATTGATCCTGACAGAGAATTCATCTGCTTGTAACTGTAATGATATCTTCCAGTGATAAGTAGAAGCTAAACTGTTTTCTTTTGAATGACCCTCTGATTTCCATACAGCATTTTATTTTGGACAACTTAAAGGGAAGAAACTTAAAAGTACATTCATTCTTTTATTCCTGAAAATGAAACATGGAACAAAAGCTCCAATTCTCTTGTGTTTGGCCTAACAGTGATATATTTCTCTCATTTTTCTTTTACAATTTTCTATCACAGGCATTTTCATCACTTTCTAGTAAATATAGCCAAAATAGCTATGGACTGGAAAGAGTGAAAATAATGTCCATATCTACTAGTATATAGAACTAAGTTATATTTTTATTACATTTCTTGGAGGAATGTTTTGATTTATGTATTAATCAACATATCTATCTATCATCTACCTATCTATCATCTCTCCATCTTTCTATCAGTCTACTCTTCCATAAGACTTCCTGAGGTCTGTCCAAAGTTTGGTTTTAGACTTACCCTCTGCTTCAATTCCCTGCTGGGTAAAGTCTTTCAGAAGTCATCTATGGTAGGGTACCATCCTGTTCCTTCTCTAAACTGCTTCCAGTTTCTATTATATTTGCCCATCTGAATGACAATTAAGCATCCTCCTTAGGATACCCCTTGTCATTAACTTCTTTAGGTGTGTGAATTGTAATGCAGTTAATTTGTGTTATAAGGCTAATATCCACTTATAAGTGAGTATATAGCATGCGTGTCCTTCTGAGTCTGGGTTACTTCCCTCAGTATGATATTTTCCATGTCTATCTATTTGCCTGAAAATTGTATTATATACTTGGGTTATTTTGAGGTGGTTGTTTTTTGTTATTTTGTTTTTGATGGCTGAATAGTATGCCACTATGTAGATGTACCGCAGTTTCTTAATCCATTCTTTGGTTGAGGAACATATGGGTTGTTTCCAGTTTCCTGCTATAAATATAGTTTAGCAAATGTCCTTGCTGTATTGTGGAATATCTTTTGGGTATATTTCAAGGAATGGTACAGATGAATATTGAAGTAGAGCTGTTCCCATTTTCCTGAGAAAGTGCCAGATTTATTTCCAAAGTGGTTGAACAACTTTGCACTCTCACCAGACAGGAGGAGCGTTCCTCTTTTCCACATACTCATCAGCATGTGCTGTAACTTGAATTTTTTAACTTAGTCATTCTGATATGTGTAAGATGAAATATCAGATTCATTTTGAATTGCATTTCCCTGATGGCTAAGGCCACTGAGCATTTCGTTAAGTGCTTCTCAGACTTTCAATATTCCTCTGTTGAAAATTCCTGTTTAGCTGTGTACCCTATTTTTGAATTGGATTAATTGGTTTGTTGGTGCTTAGTTTCTTGAGTTATTTATTTATTTATTTTTTTTTATTAATTTATTCTTGTTACATCTCAATGTTTATCCCATCCCTTGTATCCTCCCATTCCTCCCCCCCCCCATTTTCCCATTATTCCCCTCCCCTATGACTGTTCCTGAGGGGGATTACCTCCCCCTATATATTCTCATAGGGTATCAAGTCTCTTCTTGGCTACTTGCTGTCCTTCCTCTGAGTGCCACCAGGTCTCCCCCTCCAGGGGACATGGTCAAATGTGAGGCACCAGAGTATGTGAGAAAGTCGTATCACACTCTCCACTCAACTGTGGAGAATATTCTGACCATTGGCTAGATCTGGGAAGGGGTTTAAAGTTTACCTCCTGTATTGTCCTTGGCTGGTGCCTTAGTTTGAGCGGGACCCCTGGGCCCAAATCTGCCTATCATATTGCTCTACTTGTAGATTTCTAGGACCCTCTGGATCCTTTTATTTTGCTGTTCTCCCATGCGTCTCTCATTTAGAGTCCCAATAGGATGCCTTCCCCTCTGTCCCAGTTTCCTGGTAAGTGAAGGCTTTCGTGGGACATGCCCCTTGGGCTAGTATGCAGATATAAGTGAGTATATACCATTTGATTCTTTCTGCTTCTGGGTTAACTCACTCATTATGATCATTTCTAGCTCAATCCATTTATCCACAAATTTCGGGAATTCCTTGTTTTTAATAGCTGAGTAGTATTCCATAGTGTATATGTACCACAGTTTCTTTATCCACTCTTCTACTGAGGGACACTTAGGCTGTTTCCATGTTCTGGCTATTATGAATAAGGCTGCTATGAACATGGTTGAGCAAATTTTCTTGTTGTGTGCTGGAGCATCTTCTGGGTATATTCCAAGGAGTGGAATAGCTGGGTCTTGAGGAAGCCCTATTCCCATTTTTCTGAGATAGCACCAGATAGATTTCCAAAGTGGCTGTACTAGTTTGCATTCCCACCAGCAATGAAGGAGTGTTCCTCTCTCCCCACATCCTCGCCAGCATGTGGTGTCGCTTGAATTTTTGATCTTAGCCATTCTGATGGGTGTAAGATGGAATCTCAGAGTTGTTTTGATTTGCATTTCCCTGATGACTAAGGAGGTTGAGCATTTCTTTAAGTGTTTCTCAGCCATTTGATACTCCTCTGTTGAGAATTCTCTGTTTAGTTCCAAGCCCCATTTCTCAATTGGGTTATTCGGTTTGGTGGTGTTTAATTTCTTGAGTTCTTTATATATTTTGGATATTAGACCTTTGTCAGATGTAGGGTTGGTGAAGATTTTTTCCCAGTCTGTAGGCTGTCGCTTTGTTCTCTTGACAGTGTCTCCTGCCTTACAGAAGCTTCTCAGCCTCATGAGGTCCCATTTATTAATGGTTGACATTAAGGCCTGGGCCGTTGGTGTTCTGTTCAGGAAGTTGTCTCCTGTGCCAATATGTTCTAGGCTCTTTCCCACTTTTTCTTCTAAGTGGCTTAGTGTCTCTGGTTTTATGTTGAGGTCTTTAATCCACTTGGATTTGAGTTTTGTGCAAGGTGACAAATATGGGTCCAGTTTCATTTTTTTACACATAGACCTCCAGTTAGACCAGCACCATTTGTTGAAGATGCTATCCTTTTTCCATTGAATGGATTTGGCTTCTTTGTCAAAAATCAAGTGACCATATGTGTGTGGATTCATATCTGGGTCTTCGATTCGATTCCACTGATCAACCAGCCTGTTGCTGTGCCAGTACCATGCTGTTTTAAGTACTATTGCTTTATAGTACAGTTTGAGATCAGGTATGGAGATTCCTCCGGAGCATCTTTTATTGTACAAGATTGTTTTAGCTATTCTGGGTTTTTTGTTTTTCCATATGAAGTTCAGAATTGAACTTTCAATGTCTTTAAAAAATTGTGTAGTTATTTTGATAGGGATTGCATTGAATCTGTAGATTGCTTTTGGTAGGATGGCCATTTTTACTATGTTAATTCTCCCGATCCATGAGCAAGGAAGATCACGCCATCTTCTCAGGTCATCTTCAATCTCTTTCTTCAGAGTTTTGAAATTTTTTTCATACAAGTCCTTCACTTGCTTAGTTAGGGTAACTCCTAGATATTTTATATTGCTTGTGGCTAATGTGAAGGGTGTGGTTTTCCTAATTTCTTCCTCTGTAAGCTTGTCATTTGTGTATAGGAAGGCTACAGACTTTTTGAGTTAATTTTGTATCCAGCCAATTTGCTGAAGGTGTTTATCAGCTTTAGGAGTTCTCTGGTGGAGTTTTGAGGGTCACTTATGTACACTATCATATCATCTGCAAAGAGGGATAATTTGACTTCCTCCTTTCCCATTTGGATACCCTTGATCTCCTTTTGTTGTCTTATTGCTCTGGCTAGAACTTCGAGTACTATATTGAAGAGATATGGAGAGAGTGGGCAGCCTTGCCTTGTTCCCGATTTGAGAGGAATTTCCTTGAGTATCTCACCATTTACTTTGATTTTGGCTATTGGCTTGCTGTATATAACCTTTATTATGTTGAGGAAAGTGCCTTGTATCCCCGATCTCTCTAAAACTTTAAACATGAATGGGTGTTGAATTTTATCAAATGCTTTCTCTGCATCCAAGGAGATAATCATGTGGTTTTTTATTTTCAGTTTGTTTATATGATGGATTACATTGATGGATTTCCGTATATTAAACCATCCCTGCATGCCTGGAATGAAGCCTACTTGGTCATGATGAATGATATCTTTGATGTGCTCCTGTATTCGTTTTGCAAGTATTTTATTTAGTATTTTTGCATCTATGTTCATAAGAGAAATTGGTCTGAAATTCTCTTTCTTTGTTGAGTCTTTGTGAGGTTTAGGTATCAATGAGACTATGGCCTCATAGAATGAATTTGGTAATTTTCCATCCATTTCTATCTTTTGGAGTAGCTTGAAGAGTATCGGTATTAGCTCGCCCTTAAAGGTCTGGTAGAATTCTGCACTGAAACCATCTGGCCCTGGGCTTTTTTTGGTTGGGAGACCATCGATGATTGCTTCTATTTCTGTAGGGGAAATGGGACTATTTAACTTGTTTATCTGTTCTTCACTCAACTTTGGCAAGTGAACTTGATCAAGAAAATCGTCCATTTCCCTTAGATTTTCAAATTTTGTGGCATATATGCCTTCAAAGTAGGATCTTATGATTCTTTGAATTTCTTCAGTGTCTGTTGTTATGTCTCCCTTTTCATTTCTGATTTTGTTCATTTCAATACTGTCTCTCTGCCTTTTAGTTAGTTTGGCTAATGGTCTGTCTATCTTGTTGATTTTCTCAAAGAACCAGCTTTTGGTTTTGTTGATTCTTTGGACTGTTTTCTTAGTTTCTAATTTGTTAATTTCAGCCCTGAGTTTGATAATTTCCAGGCGTCTACTCCTCTTGGGTGTTTCTGCTTCTTTTTTTTCTAGGGCTTCCAGTTGTGTTGTTAAGATGCTTATGTGCGATGTTTCCAATTTCTTTTTAAAGGCACTTAGTGCTATGAATTTTCCTCTTAGCACTGCTTTCAATGTATCCCACAAATTTGGGTATGTTGTTTCTTCATTTTCATTGAATTTCAGAAACTCCTTGATTTCTTTCTTTATTTCTTCCCTGACCCAGGTGTCATTTAGCAGAGAGTTGTTTAGTTTCCACAAACGTGTAGGCTTTTTGTTATTTCTGTTGTTGTTGAATTGCAGCCTAAGAGCATGGTGATCTGATAGGATACAAGGTATTATTTCAATCCTCTTGTATCTGTTGAGGCTTGCTTTGTGACCTACGATGTGATCAATTTTGGAGAAGGTTCCATGGGGTGCAGAGAAGAAGGTGTATTCTTTCTTGTTTGGGTGAAAGGTTCTATAGATATCTGTTAGATCCATTTGACCCATGGCATTGGTTAATGATGTTATTTCTCGGCTTAGTTTCTGTTTCAATGACTTATCCTTCAGTGAGAGTGGGGTGTTGAAGTCTCCCACTATTATTGTGTGGGGATCGATGTGTGGTTTAAGCTTTTTTAGGAGATCTTTTACATATGTGGGTGCCCTTGTATTGGGAGCATAGATGTTCAGAATTGTGATGTCATCTTGGTTGACTTTACCTTTGATGAGTATGAAGTGTCCTTCCTCATCCCTTTTGATTAATTTTGGTTGAAAGTCTATTTTGTTCGATACTAAAATGGCTACCCCTGCTTGCTTCTTGTGACCATTTGCTTGGAATATTTTTTCCAACCTTTTACCCTGAGGTAATGCCTTTCATTATGGGTGAGATGTGTTTCTTGGATGCAGAAGAATGTTGGGTCTTGTTTATGTACCCATTCGGTTAGTCTGTGTCTTTTTATTGGAGAATTGAGGCCATTGATGTTGAGAGATATTAATGACCAGTGACTGTTAAGAGTCTTAATTTTGATGTTGTTTCCAGTCGAGCGTTTGTGTAGTTGTGTTTTTGCCATGGGATAGTTATCTATTTCCTGGGTAGTTTTGGTTGTAGCTTGACCCTTTGGGATGGAGTTTTCCTTCTAGTACCTTCTGTAAAGCTGGGTTTGTGGATAGGTACTGTTTGAATTTGTTTTTGTCATGGAATATTTTGTTTTCTCCATCAATGGTTATTGATAATTTTGCTGGGTAAAGTAGTCTGGCCTGGCATCTGTGTTCTCTTAGGGTTTGCAGGATCTCTGTCCAGGACCTTCTGGCTTTTATGGTCTCTGCTGAGAAGTCAGGTGTAATTCTGATAGGTTTACCATTAAATGTTATTTGGCCCTTTTCCCTTGCAGCTTTTAATATTTTTTCTTTGTTCTGCATGTTTTGTGTTTTGATTATTATGTGGCGGGCAGTTTTTCTTTTCTGGTCAATTCTATTTGGTGTTCTGTAGGCCTCTTGTATGTTTATAGGCATCTCTTTCTTTAGATTGGGGAAATTTTCTTCTATGATTTTGTTGAGAATAGTTTCTGGGCCCTGGAGTCTGATGTCTTCTCTTTCTTCAATGCCTATTATCCGCAAATTTCTTCTTTTCATGGTGTCCTTAATTTCTTGGATGTTTTGTGTCAGGAGTTTTCCAGATTTGGCATTTTCTTTAATGGTTGATTCAATATCTGTGATTGTATCTTCTAGCCTTCTTGAGTTATTTATAAATATTGGTTATTAGCCCTGTTTTGGATGCAAGGTTGGTGAAGATCTTTTCCCATTCTGCAGGCAGCCACTTTGTTTTTTGTTTTTGTTTGTTTGTTTGTTTTTCAAAGCTTAAATTTATTTTATTTTTTTCTTTTTCCTTTTGTTTTTATTAATTTATTCTTGTTACATCTCAATGTTTATCCCATCCCTTGTATCCTCCCATTCCCCCCCCCCACATTTTCCCATTATTCACCTCCCCTATGACTGTTCCTGAGGGGGATTACCTCCCCCTGTATATGCTCATAGGGTATCAAGTCTCTTCTTGGTAACCTGCTATCTTTCCTCTGAGTGCCACCAGGTCTCCCTGCCCAGGGGACATGGTCAAATGTGAGGCACCAGAGTACGTGAGAAAGTCATATCACACTCTCCACTCAACTGTGGAAATATTCTGACCATTGGCTAGATCTGGGAAGGGGTTTAAAGTTTACCTCCTGGATTGTCCTTGGCTGGTACCTTAGTCTGAGCGGGACCCCTGAGCCCAAATCTGCCTATCATATTGTTCTACTTGTAGGTTTCTAGGACCCTCTGTATCCTTTTATTTTGCTATTCTCCCATGCGTCTCTCATTTAGAGTCCCAATAGGATGCCCTCCCCTCTGTGTCATTTGTTTTACAGAAGCTTTTTAGTTGGAAGATATGCCATGTATCCTTTGTTGATATTAGAGCCTGAGCTGTTGTTATGTTCAAGAGGTTGTCTCCTATGCAAATGAGTTTAAGATTCTTCCCTCTTTTCTTCCAGTAGATTTAGTGTTTCTGGTTTTATATCAATGCCTCTGATCCATTTTGACTTGAGTTTTTATGCATCTATTTGTATTTTTCTACATGTAGAAATCCAGTTAGACCAGCACTATTTGTTGAAGATGCTATCTTTTATCCATTGTACAGTTTTAGCTTCTCTGTAAAAAAAAAATCAAGAGTCTATGGGTGTGTGCATTTATTTCTGGATCTTTTATTACATTCCATTGATCCATCAGGCTGTTTCTATGCCAGTACTATGCAGTTTTTATTACTGTTTCTCTATAGCATAGCTTCAGATCAGGAATGAAGATACCCCCTGAAGATCGTTTATTGTGTAGGATATCTTCTCTATTCTCTGTGTCTCTGTGTGTGTGTGTTTCCATATGAATTTGAGAATTATTCTTTCAAGGTCTGTAAAGAATTATGTTGGTATTTTGATGGGAATTGCATTGAACCTATAGGTTGCTTTTGTTAAAATGGCCATTTTTACTATATTAGTCCTACCTATTCATGACCATGGGTAAATCTTTCCATTTTCTGATATCTTCTTTAATTTCTTTCTTTTGAAACTTGAAGGTTTTTTTCTTCCTTACAAGTCTTTTACTTGTTTTATTTTATGTGTGTGTGTCTATTGTGAAGGCTGTTGTTTTCATAATTTCTCAGCCTATTTGTCTTTTGTATTCAGGAGGGCTATTTTTTTGTTTTTGTTTTTGTTTGTTAATTTTGTATGTAGCCACTTTTCTGGAGTTTTTTATAAGCTGTAGGAGATCCCTAGTAGAAAATTTGGTGTCATGCATGTATATTGTATACTATCATATCATCCATGATTAGTGATACTTTGACTTAGTCATTTCCAGTTTGTACCCCATTGATGTACTTTAGTTGTCATATTGCCCTAGCTATGACCTCAAGTAGTATTTTGAAGAGACAAGGAAAGAGTAGGCAGCTTTGTCTTGTCCCTGACTTCAGTGGAATTGCTTTAGGTTTGTGCCTGGAATCATTGATCTCTACAAGATTTTAATATGAATGGGTATTGTATTTTGTCAAGCGCTTTTCTGGCATCTAAGGAGATGGTCTTTCAGTTTGTTTAGATGGTAGATTACATTGGTGGACTTCCACATATTGAACCACTCTTGCGTGCCTGTGATGAAGGCCACTTTGTCACAGATAATTATATATATATATATATATATATATATATATATATATATATATATATATATATATATATATATATATTAGACAGAGTTTCTCTGTATAATATACCTGGCTGTCCTGGACTCACATTATAGTCCAGGCTGGTCTTTAAATCACAGAGATCTACCTGTCTCTTCCTCCCAAGGTCTTAGGTTAAAGGCGTGCACCACCACCCTCGGTGAGTGATATTTTTGATATGTTCTTGAATTTAATTTCTGAGTATTTTATTGTGTATTTTTCATCAATGTTACTAAGGGATACTGGCATGAAATTTTCTTTCTTTGATGGGTCTTTGTGTGGTTTAGGTAATCAAGGTGACTGTGGCCTCACAGAATGAGTTTGGTAATGTTCATTCTGTTTCTATTTTTTGGAATAATCTGAAGAGAATTAGTATAGCCCTTTTTGAAGGAATGGTAGAATTCTGATCTGAATCCATCTAGCCTTTGGCTTTTTAAAATTTGTTTTGGATAGGAGGCTTTTGAGAACTGCTTCTATTTACTTAGGAAATATGGACTATTTAATTTGTTTACCTGATCTTAATTAACTTTTGGTAAATGATAGCTATCAAGAAAAGTTTCTATTTAATTTAGATTTTCAAATTTTGTTTCTTATAGGTTTTTGAAGTAAGACCTAATAATTCTTTGGATTTTTTCAATGTCTGTTGTTATGTTACACTTTTCTTTTCTGTTTTTTCTTTGTTATTTGTTTGTTTGTTTGTTTTTGGTTTTTTGAGACAGGGTTTCTGTGTGTAGCCTTGGCTGTCCTAGACTCACTTTCTAGATGAGGATGGCCTCAAACTCACAGGGATCAGCCTGCCTCGGCCTCTGGTGTACTGGGATTAAAGGCATGCACCACCACCCCGGGCTGCATTTCTGTTTTAGTTGATAGTGTCTCTTTGTCTTTTTATCAGTTTGGCTAAGGGTTTCTCTATCTTGTTGATTTTCTCAAAGTACAAGATCTCGGTTTCATTGATTCTTTGAGTTGTTCTCTTTGTTGTTATTTTGTTCATTTCAGTCTTGAGTTTGATGATTTATAGCCATCTACTCCTCTAATATGTGTCTACTTCTTTTTTCCCCTAGGGCTTTCAAGTGTGACCTTAAGTTGCTTACATAAGGTGTCTTCAATTTCTTGATAAGGACACTTAGTGCTGTGAACTTTCTTCTTAGCACCGCATTCATTGTTTCTTTTAAGTTTTGGTATGTTGCGCTTCATGTTCCTTGAATTTTAGGAAGTACTTAATTTCTTTATTTATTTTCTGATCAATTTGTCCTTGAGTAGAGAGTTGTTCAGTTTCCATTCTTGTGTAGGCTTTTTGTTATTTCTGTTGTTTTGAGGTCCAGCTTTAGTCCATGGTGATTTGATAAACTACAAACAGATTATTCCAATTTTCATGTATCTGTTGAGGTTTGCTTTGTTTTGGATTATATCATCATTTGAGGAGGTTCTATAAGGTGCTGAAAAGAATATATATATATATTCTTTTATGTTTGGATGGAAGTTCTGTAGATATCTGTTAGTTCCTTTTAATTCACAAGATCTGTTAGTCATTTCTCTTCTAGTTTCTGTTTTGTTGACCTGCCCTTGGGTGAGAGCAGGTTGCTGAAGTCTGTCACTTTATCTGTGTAGGGATCAATTTGTGGCTTAAGCTTTATCACTGTTTCTTTTACAAAGGTGTGTGCCCTTGAAGTTTGGTTATAAATGTTCAGAATTGGGATGTCATCCTGATGGATTTTTCCTTTGATGAGTCTGAAGAGTCTTCCTTATCTCATTTGATTAATTTTGGTTAAAGTATATTCTATTAGATATTTGAATGGGTACTCTGGCTTATTTCTTGGGTTTGTTTGCTTGGAAAACCTTTTTTCTAGCCTTTTACTTTCAGGTAATGTCTATCTTTGTGGCTGGTGTGTGTTTCTTGTATGCATCAGAATGTTGGGTCCTGTTTATGCATCCATTATGTTAGTCTCTGTCTTTTTATTGGAGAGTTGAGCCCATTGATGTTGAGAGATATTAATGACTAATGACCATTAGTTCCTATTATTTTGAGGTTTGTTGTGATAGCCTGTTCTTTTGGTTTGTAACTTCATTAGTGAAGTTACTTAAATCCTGTTTTCTGGAGTGTAGTTAAGTTCCTGGCATCCATGTTTTCTTTCTAGCATTTTCTGTGGGGCTAGTTTTGTGCATAGGTATAGCCACAATGCCTCAGCCTCATTTTACTAGTGGATTACTTGTAGATTGGTATTGTAGTGCAGAGGTTCAGCTAGTGGGTAAAATGGCTGATGATATTCTTTCAAGAGCAGCCTGTATAGATCATTTTTGGAACTCTAAATACAAGAAAACAGAGATGAGGTTTCTAATCCAGTTACAGTTTGGTTTCCCTGTGTTCTTTATCTGACGATTGTTGTGACTTCAGTGGTAGATATTTTACAATTTATTTCTATGACAATAGCTTATAATATTTGGGAACCTCTGTAGCTTCATGAATAGCAATTCATAATTGGTTATACTAAATAGACAGTGAGATTTTAAAATCCACAGCTTTTGGGAGCAGCATTATCTACCTATGTTTGGTGAAAATTTATTTTTGTAAAGGAGTTCAATGAGAAATCTGTCAAGATGTCTAACAAATATAAATTCTACAATTTTTCTCTTTAAATTTTTTATATATTAATATAATGGCAGCTACGGGTATGAGAAATTTTTTTCTACAATATATATACAGAAATAAAATAACTCATGAAAAAATTGCTGTGGGAAAAAACATCTTTAGTGCAATCATGATATGTGACAACAGTGAAAGTAAGTGGCTACTCCCAAAGCATTCATTATCCAAAATGCATAATTATATATGTACTTGTTGATATGCTAGAGATTCAGAACACTTACACAATGGAAATACTGTCCTTTATATGAATGTGAATTATGTCATCATTGCAGGCTAAATGCTGAGGAACATCCTGCCTCTTTCATATTCCTCTCTTTCCAACCTAGGCTGTCCATGCTTTGACCAAATCCCGCTCTCTCCTGTGATATCTCTGAATCTTACAGCTTTCCTTCATTGAGATCACACACACACACACACACATACACACACACACACGCACGCTTTAAGGAGTTTTTACTTGCATAATAGTATTAGAAGGAGTTTGCAAAACACTTTTATATAAAAGATGGCACTGCTTTCTACAGTACCTCTGAACAGGTGCAATCACTGTCACTTTACTATTGAAGAAAAAGACTCAAGTAAATGAGAGTGTTTTCAAGGCAAGATAGTGCATAAAATTCTAGCCCCATCTTACAATATTTCTAGATGCAGATATGAAAACCTTGTTTTCCTGACCTTCTCTTGGGGTGTAAACTTTTATGAATAATAAGAGAATGGAAAAATTGATCGAATGAAGAATAACGGAAGGATGACATGGAGTACATTTGTTGTAAAAGTCTTCTACTCCATGATAAACCTATAGGCAAGAGAACAAGTCTTTTTTCCTTCCAACATCCCAGTTATCACTTGGTTACTCCCATATGTGCCACTAGTACATTCATGGAGCCAGGATTACAAATTGAGCTTTGAATAAAGTGCTATAGTGACGTTGAGTTTTCACTAAATACTTTCGTTTTAAGTTGCAATTAGCACATATAAGTTATTGTGTGATAATGGGTACACTTTCATTGATGGAACCATATTTTTGGTGTTTTGTAAGTTTCTTCTACCTTTATAAGCATGTTTTATTAACTTTATGAATACTCTCTTATATAAGTTTGTTGAAAGTATTTTTGGGTCTTTAACAAGGGGTTCACCTCCTTATTCTATTTCTATTATTCTTAGGTTTTTGGCATAGTGCCTTGGGTTTCTTGGATGTTTTCTGTCAGGAATTTTTTATATTTAACATTTTCTTTGACCAATGTGTCATTTTTTCTATAGCATTTTATGCCTGAGATTCTATCTTCCATCTCTTATATTCGGTTGGTGTTGATTGTATTAATTCCCATTGGAACCTAGGTTTTCCATTTCTAGTATTCTCTAAGTCCATGCTTTCTTTATTGCTTCTTATTCTACTTTAATTCTAAAGCAGTTTTTTTATTCACTTATTTTGTTTTGGTTTGGCTCTCTTGACTGTCCTTAAAGGATTTATTTGTTCCTCCCATTGTTTATTTATGTTTTCTGGATTCCCTTAAAGTGTTTATGCATTTCCTCTTTAAGGATCTCTACCGTCTTCATAAGATTGGCTTGAGAGAATATTTTGTGCTTTCAGTTGTGTTGTTGAAATATTCAGAGTTTGTTGTATTGGGAAAGCTCGTTCTTGTATTGGTTCATATTGCCATGGCTGTTGATTGTGTTCTTATGTTGAACCCTAGGCTTGTGGGTTAGGTGCTGATTCCTGAGTTTAATCTCTTACGACTTTTTCATTTGGCTTATGTTTCCTTTCTGGTCTTCTGACTTGAGTGACCTGTGTCTCTGGTGATTGGTGAGTCCTCTGATCTCTTCCAGAAGAGGGAATGTGGGTTTGGGTTGTTGGCGTTGTTTGTTGTCTCTGAGGTCCTCTGGTCTTGGTAACTGGTGTGCTCTCTGGGTTCCAGTTAGTAGAATGGATTATGATAAAGCATAGGGCTTCGATTATAAGCATGGCCTCTTGTACCTGTTAACAAAACTTGGTGGGCTCTGGGAAAGCATTGTCTCTGGGCAAAAATTTTACCTGGGGTTCAGGTTACAGACATGACCTCTGGTACAGCAGTTGACTACTCCTGGAGTTGTGACCTGGGCCTCTTTCCCTTGTCTGTGGGAGAACAATGGCCTTTCAGATCTTGAGGAGAAATGTCAGTGTTTCAAACCACTCCTCTATAATATTTTTCTCCAGTTAAATCCTTTGTTTTTACTTTTCAATTACAATATAGTTGTGACATTTCTTCCTCTTTTTTCTTTTTTCCAAACCCTGCCACAAGTCCCTATTTTCTCTCTCTTAAATGCATGTCCTCTTTTTTCATATTGCTAGCTTATATGTATATGAATACAGATATGCACTCCTAAATATAACTTGTTTAGTATGTATACTGTTACTGGCAAATAGGTATTCAGTTCTGACCACTTGGTATTGAATAATCAATTGGTGAGCTCTTCCATAGAGAAGGCTACTTCCATCACTCTCATAATTTCTTAGCTACCTGTAGTTCTTGGTGGAGGTTGCAGGCCTAATGAATTACACTTGTCGAGTTAGATATGAATGTTGATGTCACCCATGATCAGCTCATGGTCGTATAGTCATGTTGGTTAAACTTTATGAGTATAGCTTCTGACATTACTAAAAGACATAGCCTCACATCAGACTCCCTGATTCCTTGCTCTTATAGTCTTCCTGCCCTCTTTCCGTGAACATTTTTCCTACTTCTTTTTCTAAGATGCTGTCTGAAACATGATGGGAGAGTTATAGATATCCCATTCTTAGCTGAATATCCAGAATTCATTTATTATTCACAATTTAACCATTTATGGGTGTTTGTAACAATTTCTCATTAAATACTTCTAACTTTTGGGAAAACTAAAATTATTGTTCTTCAGTTTACAATTTTAACTTTAAAATTAGAATAGAAATGAAATCTGTGTTATCACATTAGCCAATCCCTTATTAGTCTTTCCTCTACTTTTCAATAGGATCACCAAGCCTAGGATTTCTGTGAAGAAAAGTTTACTAAAGTCTCAAGAGTATAGTATTGATCTTGGGTAGGTTTACTGAGGTCCCATTATAGATGACATTGTGATGTGAGGTGTATAAGGACAAAGCTCTTAGCTCTCAATTGAGAAAGCAGAGACTTCAGAGGAATATCTTCATCCCACGCAATGCTTATGTCCTCAGTAGCCTCCCAGTGCACTACTCCATTTGTAGTATTTTATATCTGTTAATATTGCATTTCGGGGGTCCAAGGTCCTGACACATAAACTTTCTGTGTTACTTCTCAAACCAAGACATATTTAATCATGGGTACATGTAATAAAAATAATTCTTGTGTGTTCTGTTCATTGAATGAAATTTTAGATAATTTCTAGAGAATATGCAAGAATTTAAGTTTTAAAGTTACCAAGCTCTCCAATTTAATTTATTTAGGAATTCGAATGGCAATTATTTTGTTTCACATATTCAGCATCATATTTTTAAGCTATTTCCTGTGATGCCATATACCCCACCACTATAGACTCTGACTTCAGATGACCTAGATTCATATTTGTTTCTTCTAGTTAATACATTGCCATCTTGTATATAAGAAAGTGATTTTTCTGCCTTGACTCATTTTGGAGACTCAGTGATTTGGTGTGCATGTGTTTAATCAATCCATTCTCGCTACCATTTTACTATAATGCATTCAGAGAGAATATACTAGCAATGAAACTCTTGTGGAAGAAGAGACCTGTTGGACACTTGAGCAGATTTAGGCTTGGATTTCTTTCTTCCCAGCTGCTGCTTACCAGCCTGGCCCACCTGGAACACCGAGAACTTAAAAGGAAAGGTGAGTTGGTGCAGGCCACAACCCACATTAGCTGCCATCCCAAGAAAGCTGTGGGACACCCGAGAAGCTTTGGGCTTGAATCCCTCTCTACCTATGTGCTGCTTACCAACCTGGTCAATCTGGGAAACAGAGAGAGCAAACAGCCAGAGCTGAGTCAGGCATGGGCCACAACTTACATTAATTTCCATCCTGAGAATGACTTGGGACACCTGAGAAGCATTAGGCTTTGGGCTTAGGTCTTTCTCAGCTCACAGCTCTCTGGCCTGGCCCGTTTGGTCATATAAAGTGAGTCAATAGATGTGAGTTGGGCTCTGGAAACAATTGACACTATCCACTAAATCTAGGACATCTGAGGGCCACTCTAGCAGCTTTCAGATTGGAACTGTGTCAGCCATATCCTCTACAGCCTGATCCAACTGGGACATAGACAGGCAGCCTTGCAGAGCTGAGCTGGGTGCAAGCTCCAACACCCATTTTCCAAAATCTTGAGAAGTCTTCCAGGAAGGCCCAGTAAACACCCCTTGCCTTGGAGCTCTATTTTCCTGCTCCTCACCTGCCTGGGCCATGTAGGACACTGACAGCAATGCCATTGGAGGAACCTTCAGGTCTGCTAACATCAGAGACAACCAGATGCCTAAAAGACAACTCAAGAACACAAGCAACAAAACTCAGAGCAATATGACACCAGTGGAAACTAGTGATCCTACCACAGCAAGCCCTAGAGATACTAACACCCAGGAAATGCAAGAAGAAGATTTAAAATCTGATGTGAGAAAAGTCATAGAATCCTTGAAGGAGAAAAACAAACATCTCAAAGAAATAGAGGAAAATACATTCAAACTGATGAAGGAATTGAATAAATTCTATAAGGAATTATAGGAAATTCAAACAAATGGGAGAAAGAAATGAAAGAAATTAATAAAAGTATTCAAGACCCGAGAAAAGAATTAGAAGGAACAAAGAAAACACAATCTGAGGCAAGTCTTCGAATTGAAGAACCTAACAAAGAGAACAAGAATTCCACACATAAGCAACACCATCAGAATACAAGAGAGGAAAGAGAAAGTATAAATTGTAGAAGAGATATTTCAAATTATCAATACATCAGTCAAATAAAATTTGAAAACTAAAAACTTCCTGACACAAAACATTCAATAAAAATGGGATAATATAAAAAGAACAAAATTAAAATAATAGGAATAGAAAGAGAAGAAGATTCCATTCTCCAATGCCTAGAAATAATTTTCATCAAAATAATGGAAGAAAACTTTTCTAACCTAAATAAATGCCCATAAACATACAAGGAACATACAGAATTCAAAATAGATTGGACAAGAAAAGAAAATCCTCCCACCACACAACCAAAACACTGTATGTACAGAACAAAATAAGAATATTAAAAGCTGCAAGACAAAAATAGCCAAGTCTCATATAATGGCAATGCTATGATAACTACACATGACTTCTCAAAAGAGACTATGAAAGCAAGAAAGACTTGGACAGATGTCATGCTGACACTAAGAGACCACAGATGCCAACCCAGATGACTATACCCAGCAAAACTTTCAATCATCATAGATGGAGAAAACAAGATAATTCAGGACATAACAAAGATTAAACAGTACCTAGCCATAAATCCAGCCATACATAAGATACTAGAAGGAAAACTTCAACCCAAGAGGCAAACAAAGTAAATAAATAACCTCATATCCATAAAACCAAAGGAAATGAAACATACACACACAGACTCTACCACCACCAACACCTGAAAATCAGGCACCAACAACCACTTATCATTAATATCTACCAACATCAATGGTCCTCAACTCTCCAATAAAAAGACATAGGCTAACAGAATCAATGTGAAAACAGGAATCATCATTCTGCTGCATGCAAGGAACACACTTCAGGAATAAAGACATACACTACCTTAGAGTAAAGGGCTGGAAAAAGGCATTCAAAGCAAATAGACCCAAGAAGAAAGCTGGAGTACAAAGCAGAGTTTTAGCCAAAACTAATCAAAAGAGATGGTAAAGGTCACTTCATACTCATGAGAGGAAAAAGGCATTCAGAAGATGCCTCAATTCTGAACATATATGCCCAAATGCAGGAGCACTCACATACATGAAAGGACCATTACTAAAACTTAAATCACACACCAATCTCCACACATTCATAGTGGGAAACTTCAACACTGCACTCTTCCCAATAGTCCGATCATTGTGACAGAAACTACATGGAGAAATAATGAAACTGATAGATACCATAAGTCAAATGGACCAAACAAATATATACAGAACATTTTACCCAAACACAAAAGAATATACCTTCTACCCAGACACTTATGGAACTGTCTCTAAAACTGATCACATAGTTGCCCACAAAGAAAACCTCAACAGATAAAAGCACATCAAAATAACCCTTCACATTTTATCAGACCACCATGGAATAAAACTGGAACTCAACAACAACAGAAAGCCTACAAACTCATGGAAACTGAACAACTCTCTACTCAATGACCTCTGGGTCAAGGACAAAATAAAAAGAGAAATTAAAGACTTCATAGAATTCAATGAAAATGAAGAAACAACATAACAAAACTTACGGAAAGCAATGAAAGCAGTGCTAAGAGGAATGTTCATGGCACTAAGTGCCTTCATAAAGAAATAGAAGAAATCCCCTTCTAGAAACTTAACAGCACACCTGAAAGCTCTAGAACAAAAAGAGGCAGAGACACACACAGGAGTAGTAGATGGCTGGAACTCATCAAAAGCAGGGCTGAAATCAATAAATAAGAAACAAAGAGAACAATTCAAAGAATCAACAAAATGAAGAGCTGGTTCCTTGAGAGAATCAACAAGTTAAACAAACCCAAACTAACAAAGAGAGAGAGGGAAAAGTGTTCAAATCAACAAAATGAAATTAAGCAACCAGAAATGAAAAGGCAGACATAAAGAAAGACACTGAGGAAATCCAAAGAAGTATTAGGTCTTACCTCAAAAGCCTATATACTGCATAATTTGAAAATAAATGGACAATTTTCATTATATCTAGCTTACCAAGGTTGAATTAAGATCAGGTAAACAAATCACATAGTCCTATGTCTCTGAAGGGAATAGAAATAGTCATCAAAAGTCTCCCAACCCTCCCCAGGCAAAAAAATGTAGGGCCAGATGGATTCAAGGCAGAATTCTACCAGATCATCAAAGAAGATCTAATATCAATTCATTTCAAACTATACCACAAAATAGAAACAGGAAGAACAATACCAAAGTTATTCAAAGATTTCATAGTCACCGTGATACCTAAACCTCACAAAAACCTAAAAAAGAAAATTTCAGGCCAGTATCCCTTATGAACATTGTTGAAACATACTCAATACAATACTCACAAAGCAAATCTAAGAACACATGAAAAATATCACCCACCAAGGGTGGTGGCACATATCTTTAATCCCAGCACTCCGGAGGCAGAGGCAGGTGGATCTCTGTGAGCTAGAGGCCAGCCTGGACTACAAAGTGAGTCCAGAACAGGTAAGGCTAAGGGTTTCAAGAAACCCTATTTCAAAAAACATGGTGACAAAGTAGGCTTCATCCAAGGCATGCAGGGGTGGTTCAGTATATGGAAGTCCATCAATATAATCCATAATATAAGCAAACTTAAAGAAAAAAACCCACATGATCATCTTCATAAATGCTTTAAACTCTAGCACTGATTCATGTTAAAAGTCTTGGAGAGATCAGAGTACAAGCACATACCTAAACATAGTAAAAAAAAAACATACAGCACGCCTATAGACACTATCTACTAAATGAAGAGAAATTTAAATCAATTTCACTGAATCAGAGACATGATAAGTTTGTCCTCTCTCTCTGTATCTCTTCAATATAGTTCCCGAGTCCTTGATATATCAAGAAGACTACTAAAGGCGATCAGAAGAATACAACTTGGAAAAGGAATACTTCAAAGTATCACTATTTGTAGATGATATGGTAGTATAAATAAGTAACCCAAGGAACACTACCATGAAACTCCTACAGATGATAAACACCTTCATCACAGTGGCTGAATACAAAATCAATTCAATAAAATAATTATCCCTCCTTTATACAAAAGTCAAATAGCCTGACAAAGAAATTAGTGAAATAACACCGTTTACAAAGCCAAAAAAAAAAAAAAACCCCATAAAGTATCTTGGTGTAACTCTAGCAAAGAAAGTGAAAGATTAAAAAAAAAACCTTCAAATCATTGAACAAAGAAGTTGAAGGATATGTAAGACTATGGAAACATCACCCATGTTCATGGATGATAGGTGGGATTAACATAGTAGCAATGACCATCTTGCCAAAAGCAATGTACAGATTCAATGCAATTCCCATCAAAATAACAACACAATTCTTTAAAGACTGGGAAATAAAATTCTCAACTTCATTTGGAAAAATAGCTAAGATAATCCTATACAATAAGAGATCTTCTGGAGCAATCTCCATCCCTGATTTCAAGAAATACTATGGAGGAACAGTAATAAAACCAGCATGGTACTGGCATAGAAACAGACAGGTGGATCAATGAAATCAAATTAAAGACCCAGAAATAACCCACACATGTATGAACACTTGGTTTTTGGCAAAGTAACCAAAACTATACAATGGAAAAAAAAGATAGTATCTTCAACAAATGTTGCTGGTCTAACTGGATGTCTATGTGCAAAAAATATACAAATTCAACCTAATTCATAATCCTGCACAAAACTAAGGTCAAGGTCAATTAAAGATTCAAAATAAAACCAGACAAACTAAATCTATTAGAAGAAAAAGTGGGGAAGAGCCTTCAGCTCATTGCCACGGGAGACAACTTCCTGAACAGAATGCCAATAGTTCAGACTGTCAGATCAACAATTAATAAATGATACCTCATGAAAGTGAAAATCTTTTATATGGCAAAGGACACTGTCAACAGAACAAAACCACAGCCTATGGACTAAGAAAATATCTTAACCATCCCTTTATCTGACTGAGGGCTAAGCTCCAAAACATATGAAAAATTGAAGAAATTAAACACCACCAAAGGAAATAATCTAATTAAAAATGGGACACAGAACTAAACAGAAGATTCTCAACATAAATATTGAATGGCCAAGAAACACTTAAAGATATGCTGAACTTCCTTAGTCATCAGGGAAATACAAATCAAAAGGACTCTGAGATTCCATCTTATACCTATCAGAATGTCTAAGCTCAAAAATTCAAGTGACAGCACTCTTCCTTTGCTGCTGGGAGTGCCAACTTGTAGAATCACATTGAAAATCAATCTGTCACTTTCTCAGAAAACTGAGAATGGTTCTACCTCAAGACCGAACCATATCACCTCTTGGCATAATCTCAAAGATGCTACACTATACAACAAAGACATTTGATCAACTATGTTCATGGCAGCTTTATTTGTAAATGCCATCATTTGGAAGGAACCTCGATGTTCCTCAACCGAAGAATGAATAAAGAAACTGTTGTGGGATATTTATACTACTCTGCTATTAAAAAGCAAGGAAATCATGAAATTTACAGGCAAATACATGGAACTATAAATGATCTTCTTGAGTGATATAACCCGGCCCCAAAAGACATGCATGGTACATACTAATTTATCAGTGGTTATTATTCAAATAATACAGGAAAACTACACTACAATATACAGACATAAAGAAACTAAATAACAAAGATTACGCTAGTGAGGATGTTTTATTCTCATTCAGAAGTACCAATAGAATATTCACTGGAAGCAACTGATAGAAGGAATAGGAAGAAAGCCTACCATAGAGGTCCTCTGAAAGACTCCACCCAGCAAGGGATCCAAGCAGATGCTGAGATTCACAGCCAAACTTCAGTGTTGAGCAGAGTCTGATGAAAGATATGGCCAATAGAAGGACCTAGAGGGGTCAGGGACTCCACAAGGAGACTAATGGAGCCAACAAACCCATGCAGAGCAGGGGCTGCTACAGAGTCTGATGCACCAACCATGGACCATGCATGGTGAGGACCTAGACCCTCTGCCTCAATAGAGTAGGTAGGCAGCCAAGTCTCCTTGTGCATCCCATAATATTGAGAGTAGGGACTACTTCTGTCATGAACTCTGGTGCCCACAAGTTGTTCACTTCCTCTTGGCAGGGTGGCCTTGCCAGGCCACAGAGGAAGATGATACAGGCAGTCCAGATGAGACTTGATAGGCTGAGGTCAGATGTTAGGGGAGGAGCCCCCCCCCCATCTGAAGACTAGAGGAGGGAAGAGAGGGGATATGAGGAAAGGAGGATAGGGCTGATAGGTGATAAGGGAGGGTGCTACAATCATGATGTAAAGTGAACAAATTAAAAATAAAATTAAAAAAAAAACCTTCTTGTTTTACTCCTTATAACAATGACCTTCTGATAAATGTATATTTATCATTACTTCCTTATTAATTAACTTTATACAACTATGATTTTCATAATAATATTTAATTTATATTTTTCCAACAATTCACATGTTATATTTATGACCCGGGTAAAGCATCGTTTCCACGTTACTTCCCAATCTCTGGAATGAGGAAATGTAATCAGTTTACTAATGCATTTGCCTATGGAGGGACACGTTTTAATTTTCCATTAATAAACACAATTGATACATTTTTCTTTTCATGTAATTATTGAGTTGATTAGTTTCCATTGTTTTTTTTTTTAATATACTTGACCTAAACTATACTTTTTTTAAAAAAAGAAATCATTCATTGTTCAGACTCTTTAGATGCCATTAGTATATTTTTTTTTCTTCTGGTAAATTGAAATATTCATGCAGATTTCAAAAATTCCTAATTTATTTCTACATAGGAGATCATATATTGGGAAAATATAACTCAACATGAAATATTTACGGTATAATTATTTTGCCACAGTAAGTGTCTTTAAAATGTGTTTGCACAGAAAGTTCCCCCATCTTATAGCTTTATTCTCTTATGGGGTTGTCTTCAGACTCTCACCTTGATTGCTACACTGAGACTTAGAACAATAAAAAGAACCTCGGAAATAGCTGCTTGTCTTTTAATGTCATCCATGCAGCTGTAGAAGCTGAGCTCTAGTGTCAAGGAGAGGGCCCTCATGTTCTTTTCGCATTACCACACCTGGAGGTCTGGAAATTCTATTTTTTTTTTTTCATCTAAGTATCACTGGTTTGATTCTTAGAAAACAGATAACATACAATTGTAATTTTATTATCTGATTCAAATGTCAGAGGCTGGAATAATTCCTTCTACATTATGAATTCCAAATCACGAACTGCACCATTCAAGAAAAATCCAGAGATAGCACCCTATATGCTTTTTACTTCCCTCCAGAATCTCTTGTCTTTGTATTATCCCAATAAACTTTTTCGTTCAAAACACACTAAGTTTATTTCTTGCTCAGGACTAGCACAAATAGAATTTAACCCAGTAACCACAAGTCATGGATTTAGAATGATTGCTCTCATTGAAAATTCATAGTAAAAAGAATAATGCTAAAGCAGAAACACCATTTTTAGTACTCACTGAAATGTACAGTGTTTTATAAAGTGAAGATGATATTTAGTATTCCTTATTTTTACTAGAAATAAATACAAAGTATTATTTGATACATATGAGTGAAAAGACATCTCAGTCTTATTTTAGATGCCCAAGGGAGATGGTCTACAACTGCTAAAGTAGCAGTACACCTTTCTCCTGAGATACCTTAAAAACACTGTGATGCCTTCAGTGAGATGCTGAGTTTTTGAAAAAAAAAATCTACCATGCTTTGATTTTATGAGTCTCAGTCTTTAGAGTTTTATTTGAAAGAGTACTCTTTAAAAATGTAACCTCTAAATCTCTTTCATTCATGCTTGAGTATATTTAATAGCACTTTAATACCCAATATGGATCAGATACCAGGTGCGATGTTTGGTACCTGGGAGAATAGAAGGGAATGAACAGTGTGCTCTAGAAGTATTTACTGGTGACTATTAACATGCAGAAATAAATGGGGTTGTTAATCACTTTAATTTTTCTGTTCCATTTCATAAAATATGAGAACATGAAGTTTCTCACTTACAGTAGTTAATTTAAGAAAATAATACACATTTATATTCTTGAAAAGTATGATTTTCTTCATTTAATCAAAATAAGCAAGTTCTGAGCTGTTCTAGTCATTGTGTCTTCATTCCAATTTTTAAAATTACTCCATTTTTACATTGACAAATTTGTATGGCACATAGTTATGGCCAACAACATGTGTTTCTCTATACATAATTTTATAATGACGAGAACAAATTAATTATGATATCCATAATTGTACATATTTAATTTTGTAATAAAACACATATAATGCAGCAACAAGAGACAATAGAATGAGACCCCCGTTTGATGTCTCAATTGAAGGTCAGACAAGTAGAGTCAATATAATAGTTGATAAGTCAAGAGTTCTGTTCTGGTGCAGTTAAAACATTGGCAAAGGATAGTGGAAATTTATAGTAAAGATATTTTAATAAACACTTGTAAGAATATGATACATGGCTTTAATCATTTATTAGACAAGTCATTCTCTTGAACTGATTCTTTCTAAAATTTTGTGTCCTTTGATGGAAACTTCCCCCATTTCATATACGTCTCCATTCCTGTAGCTCATAGTAATATTTGCTTTCTGCTCTTAATAGTGAATTTTTAATATTCCACATATAAGTGAGACCACAGTCAAAGAGAAAAAAGAGGAAATGTCTACATGATAAAAATAACTTTTAAGATATGTGTATTTCAGAGGGCTTCTATGGTAGCCTCTGTCTTGTTCTTTCTCTTCAACCGCTTCTGCTGTCTATTCTGTTTGTCCTTATGAAGAAAAATTAAGCATTCTCCATAGGGTGTTCCTTGTTATTAGTTTCTTTAGGTCTGGGTATTTTAGTGTGGCTATTCTCTATTATTTATCTAATATCCGCTTACAAGTGAGTGTATACCATGTATGTCTTTCTGAGTCTGGGTTACCTCACTCAGGATGATGTTTTCAAGTTCCATTCATTTGCCTGAAATTTCAAGATTTCCTTGTTTTTGATACCTGAGTAGTATTGTGTTGTGTAAATGTACCATAGATTCTTTATTCATTCTTTGATTGAGGGACATCTAGGTTGTTTCCAGATTCTGGCTGTTATGAATAATGTTGCTATGAATATAGCTGAGAAAATGTCTTTGCTGTATGGGGGAGCATCTTTTGGGTATATGCACAGGAGTGGTATAGCTGGATTTTGATATAGAACTATTCCCAATTTTCTGAGAAAGCACCAGAATGATTTCCAAAATGTTTGTACCAGCTTGCACTCCCACCAGAAATGGAGGAGTGTTCCTATTTCTCCACATCCTTGCCAGCATGTGATGTCACTTGAGTTTTTTATCTTAGCCATTCTGATAGGTGTAAGATGAAATCTCAGAGTCATTTGCATTTGCATTTTCCTGATGACTGGGGATTTTGAGCATTTATTTGCTTCTAGGCCATTCAATATTTCTTTGTGGAGAATTCTATCTTTAGTTCTCTATCCCATTTTTAATTAGATTATTTGGTTTGGTAGCATTCAATTTCATGAATTCTTTATATATTTTGGGTATTAGAACTTGTTCAGATGTAAGGTTGGTGGTGAAGATCTATTCCCAGTCTGTAGGCTGCCATTTTGTTCTGTTGATAGTGTCATTTACCTTACAGAAGCTTTTCAGTTTCATGAGATCCTCTGAAAGACTCCACCCAGCAAGGGATCGAAACAGATGTTGAGACTCATAGCCAAATTTCAGGGTGGAGCTCAGGAAGTCTTATGGAGATGTTGGGGGATAGAAGGACCTGCACAGGACAAGAATTCCACAAGGAGAACATTGGAGCCAACAAATGTGCTGCAGAGATTGATGTACCAGCCAAGGACCATGCATGGTGAGGACCTAGACTCTGCTCAGATGTGATGCGAAGCACAGTTTCCTTGTGGATTCCATAATATGGGGAGTAGGGACTACATCTGACACAGACTCTGGTGACCACATATTGACCACTTACTCCCCCAGCATGGGCACTGGGAGTGGCCTACAATTGGCATGTAAAGTCAACAATTTAAAAAAAGTTCAAGCAAAATGAAACAAACCAAAAAGATATGTGTATGTCAGTGGCATTTATATTGGTAATTTTAATCAATTTAAAACTTTAGAATGAATAACATACATGATTCAAATAGTATACATGTAATAAACTTGAATTTAAAACAGAGGATTCCATGCTTGCATGTCAAAGCATACTTTTTAAACCTCTAGAGTTTTCACTGCATGATAAACCTGCACCCATTTTCTCATTAATGGGAGCTTCTATGTTCCCATGTTCTATTTTACCTAGTTAAAAACTACTTGAAAGGAATAATTTTTTTGGATAATTAAAATTTAAATGTGGCAGAAATTATTTTTCTTTGTATCATAGATATGCTTGTTTTCCTGACAATATCAAGAAACAGAATGAAATGAGATTATACAAGGTTCTATCATTTCATAGCATCCTGAAGTCAAATTTTAAAATCACCCTAGGGATTCCAGTGCCTCTGAAAGCCAAACTGACATCTTCAGCTATGAAGTATCAACTTACCAGAGACTCCTATGTATATCTTTTGAAAGTGAAGGACAAGGCTCTGAGGTTGCTCTATTTCTTTGAAGAAAAACACTGTGAGATATTTTTTAAATTCCCCTTCAGCAGCTACCAGAGGCAATAGAATGAGCCCTCAGTTTGATGTCTCAGCTGAAGGGCAGACAGGCAAAGCCATTATTAATACCTGACAAGCCAAGAACTTTGCCTCAGTGCAGTTAAAACCTCGGCAAGGGATAGTGAACGTTTATAATTTATAAGGATTGAAATGGATCGGGATTCTATTTTCTGGGAAGAAAATAAAGTTGTAATGCATTTACAACTGAGGTATACTTGCACTAAAGTGCTCTCTAGAGCATTGCATTAATTAGGATCCACTATTATTAACAAAAAAGATAAGGATATTTTAAAATGTTGAAATACCTTCTTTATTCTTTCCTTAAACCCAGGAATATTCACAGTGTCATTTCAGCTTATTTGACAAATATATAGTGAAAGGAAAGTTCTGCAATGCCAAGTTACCATGTGAAACCATATGGTAAACTGTCTTTTTCGGTAATTACAAAGCCTAGTTTATAGTACCCCAAGAACATCATAAAATAGGAGAATTATTTTTAATTAGAAATGCTCAATAACCTCAATGCAATATATTCTTCATAGACCATAACTCCCCTTAAAATAGATATAGCATAACCTCTGACTGGATGGGCATTATACCAAGAAGACTTCATGTCAAAATAATTTATATACAAAAGAAATTTGAAACATTAACATTGGATCAAGCATTAAATAACTTATTCATATTACCCTTAGGGGTCTATGGGAGCAAAGGACTCGCAAAATATACCAGATCTGACAGTATCAATGGTTATTAGGATACAAATTTTTATGGAATATTTTATTTCATAAAAATACTTCAAATAATTTACCTCATAATTTTAAGATGCTGTTTATTGAGGAAAGGATGAGGTTCTTTGAAACCATCTCCATAAGGAGATTCTTTGATGCTCATCATACACTTTGAGGTAGGATGGGTGTTGCCAGGAGTTAACCTGTCTCATTATCAGTGAATATTTAAAACATTAAAAACATTTATAAGTATCATTTTCTGCATTTCTCTGTTGAAGACCTTATATAACTATCCTACCTTATCTTTCTATAGAATCATATCTATCTGTTGTACCTAAGATGTATATTCTTGTAATAAATGTAGACCAGCAATTGACATGACCATGATCTGATTAGCTATTAAACAATTAGTATAACTTATTTATTATAAACTGCCTGAACTAGCCCTTTCAAAGTATTAGAAGTAAAGCTTGTATTATAGTTGAGTTATATGGGTACAATACCTCATATTAGAGTGTGTGTACACACACACACACACACACACACACACACACACACACACACACACAATGTAGGGTGTGAATGAGACAATGAGACATGTTAACTTCTGCCAACACTCCGCCTACCTTAAGGAGGATGATGAGTATCAAAGAACCTTCTTATACAGATGGCTTCAAATGTGGCAAGCAAGCCACTGAGTAAAATGTCCTTGTTTCTATCATAGACAAAATTCTGACTAAAAAGAGACAAGCTTGGATGCAGGCTTGGATGGCCAAACTCTGCTGAGAAAGGGTAAGCAAGTCTTCAATAGTTCCTGCCTCACAAGTATGTCTGTCAGATATATTGGGCCATAAGGCTGAAGAAGATGCTCCAAGATTATAGAGAATTTTGGGTGACTATTCAGGTTGAAAACTGTCTCTTTCATCCTCTCATTGGAAAGCTACTAACCTGAAATCCTGGCATACTCAGGTAGTCAAACCTACTCCTTCTCAAGTTTCTAATGAAATTGAAGACCAGGATCTTAGTTTTATAATGAAGCTAGGGTGTTTAGGGTTAAGATGTTTTTAGGTCTAAATAGATGTTGAGGAAGCCGTATTCCCAGTTTTCTGAGATAGCACCAGATAGATTTCCAAAGTGGCTATGCTAGTTTGCATTCCCACCAGCAATGAAGGAGTGTTCCTCTCTCCCTACATCTTGCCAGCATGTGGTGTCCCTTGAATTTTTGATCTTAGCCATTCTGATGGGTGTAAGATGGAACCTCAGAGTTGTTTTGATTTGCATTTCCCTGATGACTAAGGAGGTTGAGCATTTCTTTAAGTGTTTCTCAGTCATTTGATATTCCTCTGTTGAGAATTCTCTGTTTAGTTCCAAGCCCCATTTCTCAATTGGGTTATTTGGTTTGGCGGTGTTTAATTTCTTGAGTTCTTTATATATTTTGGATATTAGACCTTTGTCAGATGTAGGGTTGGTGAAAATCTTTTCCCAGTCTGTAGGCTGTCACTTTGTTCTGTTGACCGTGTCTCCTGCCTTACAGAAGCTTCTCAGCCTCATGAGGTCCCATTTATTAATGGTTGGCATTATGGCCTGGGCCGTTGGTGTTCTGTTCAGGAAGTTGTCTCCTGTGCCAATATGTTACAGAACTTCCCCACTCTTTCTTCTAAGTGACTTAGTGTCTCTGGTTTTATGTTGAGGTCTTTAATCCACTTGGATTTGAGTTCTGTGCAAGGTGACAAATATGGGTCCAGTTGCATTTTTTACACACAGACCTCCAGTTAGACCAGCACCATTTGTTGAAGATGCTATTCTTTTTCCATTGAATGGATTTGGCTTCTTTGTCAAAAATCAAGTGACCATATGTGTGTGGATTCATATCTGGGTCTTCAATTCGATTCCAAGGAATTCCCGAAATTTGTGGATAAATGGATTGAGCTAGAAATGATCATAATGAGTGAGTTAACCCAGAGGCAGAAAGACTCAAATGGTATATACTCACTTATATCTGCATACTAGCCCAAGGGGAATGTCCCATGAAAGCCTTCACTTACCAGGAAACTGGGACAGAGGGGAGGACATCATATTGGGACTCTAAGTGAGAGAAGCATGGGAAAATAGCGAAGTAGAAGGATCCAGATGGTCCTAGAAACCTACAAGTAGAACATTATGATAGGCAGATTTGCGCCCATGGGTCCCGCTCAAACTAAGGCACCAGCCAAGGACAATACAGGCGGTAAACGTTAAACCCCTACCCAGATCTAGTCAACGGTCGGAACATTCTCCACAGTTGAGTGGGGTATGACTTTCTCACATACTCTGGTGCCTCACATATGACCATGTCACCTGGAGTGGGAGACCTGGTGGCACTCAGACGAAGGACAGTAGGTTAACAAGAAGAGACTTGATACCCTATGAGCATATACAGGGGGAGGTAATCCCCCTCAGGAACAGTCATAGGAGAGGGGAATAATGGGAAAATGGGAGGGAGAGAAGACTGGGAGGATACAAGGCATGGGGTAAACATTGAGATGTAACAAGAATAAATCAATAAAAAAAAAAAAGAGGAAATAAATAATAAATAAATTTACTGTGTTTCTAAAAAAAAGAATAAAGATGTTTAATTAATAAAAATGAAAGAAAAAATAAAAGAAAACCCCCACACACTAAAAAACGAAAAACAAAAACAACAAACAAACAAAAAACGAAAAGAAGGCTTGATGTAATTTCTTAACTTATCCATTTGTAAAAAAAAAAATCCATGGGAAATATCTACATACAAATACAGTTATGTGCACACACATATATACATATATACATGCATATATATGTTTATACACCTCAGAATATATATAAAATATGCATATTACTAGAGGGTACTCTCTAGAAGCATGAAGACCATATTCCGCAATTCAGTGGTTGTGGCATAATGGGAGACATGGTCTCTCACTGGAAAGTTCCGATATTCTTCCATGTTGGGAACATGCTATCATGTTTGGCTATTTCTTTTTACCTTCATCATTTGAATTGGCAGTATTTATGGTAGACATTGTCACACAAATAATTTGAATAAGTATTAGTGAAATATACCTTTTGATGCTTTCAGATCTTTTAAGGCTGAGTCAAGGCTCTCCAATGTGTTTGTGATGTATGGTCCTTGCTCAGAATATCAGAAGTACAATATTGATTACTTCCTTCAATGATGTTCATTATTAACTGAGCTTCTTGGTCTGTTCCTCACTATGAGAAAAAAATCCAACAAAACAAACAAACAAACAAACAAATTAAAACCCTGCTTTCCCATAAGTTCAGAGAATTTTTCCCACCAAGTCTATGGGATTTTTAATTTCTCTTCAGATGTTCTTATGATTTCAATCTGAAATGTTTCCCAAGTGTTTGTATGAACAGGGACTATGCTAGTTGGAATCAGTTGGTCATAAGTAGAGACTAAAAGAGGACAAGAAATTTTAGGAAATATATTGAAGATGTTTCACAGGGATGAAAGGAAGGAATGGGAGTGAACTTAATCAAAGTACACTGTATATATATACACATATATTCTTTTCTCATAAAATCAATACCAATATACTTAAAAAGAGCAATGCAAATACTGTTACAAATGTTACAAAGATATTTCTTGCTTTTGCATAGTATTACAAACATCACTAAAGCCTTGGAGTACTGTTTAATTTAATTTTTAAACTTCACAAATCTATATTTTGCCACATTATGTTTTCTGCTAAGTAAATTTATGTGAAGGAAAGCACAAATATGCAAGATAAGATGAGGAAAGATGGAAAACAAATCGATCTATGAAAAGATTCACAATCTGGACCTTAAAGTGTATTGTGGCTTTTATTTTAAAAATATTCTAATACAAACAAATAATTAAGAACATAATTTTCAATAGAATAAAATATATAGAAATGGATATCAACACCAATCTGATTATAAAATAGTCCTTAATGAGATGATATATTAAACCTAGCAGGGAAATAAGAATTAAAATGCTCGACTACCATATCTATTAACTTACTGAATATTTAAATGTGCATTTTATTTGTTGTATTATGTGATGACAAGAATACTCATCTAATTTCAGTGGTAAAAAATGTTCCAAACTAACTGGAAATGAACTTATACTCACATATAAAAAGTAGAAGGTAACATTTTGTACATAATAATTTCAGCACACTCTTATGTGCAGGTCATATTTTTTGAAGGAAATGGAAAATGACAAAGAAAAGTTGAAGGACTGTAAAGCAAAGATGCAATGAACATACCTGTAAGCCACTCCATAGGGCTAGACAAAATAGGTTAAATTCAGAACTGGAGGTAAATATCAGTATTTAGCAAGCTACTGCAATGTTATCTATAGAAAGATTGAATTTACATGAAATTAAAACAGCATCCTTTCATCCTCCCAAAAGTACCTAGCAGTATATTAATAAAAACTGGAAAGGAAACAACAAAATTTTTCCTTGAGAATTATAAACAGAAAATAATATTGATGGATAGTTAGGATGGAAAGGAAGAGTGGAACACACTATAATTTTTCCCAGAAGTTTTAATTAAAATATTTTCTGATAGACTTGACAGGATTTTTGACACAGCAGTTGCAATATGATTGCAAGTATGAGATATGAATAATACTACATTAATTGACATCTCAGCCTGGGTATGTGGAAGGGGGTCTAAGGCTACCCTCCCTAGTGGAAAACCGAAAGCAGTCAATGGCTTCTTAGGGATTGAAAGTACATTTCTTTCAAGAATTGTACCTCATGTAGGCAGAACACTGATGGATATATGGTCAAAAATAATTGGACTCAGTAGAGGAAGGTGTGGATATGATTAAACACATTGTTTTTATGTGTGAAGTGCTCAAAGATTTAGAAAAACATGAAAAGAATAAAAAGCACTCAGATATCAAGCATTCTGGTTAACATTTCTCTAACTAGATCTGAGAATAATTTTCTAGAAAAACTTGAAGAAAATTTATCTCAATGAACAGAGTCTCAATATAAATATTTTTTCTGAATTTGTTATAGTTTACACTTTTAGAATAAATATTCTTTTTATAATGGCTCATTTAAATGTATGTGCTACATCTACATTGTTAACTTTTGAAAAAATGACTACTAATATTCATTTCTTATTCATATGTGATTATTCATTCATATCTACATAACCTTCAGATTGCCAAAGTATAAAAATATGTATGTGTTTAATATGTGGAAGCATGTTATCATAGTGCTCTTAGCTAATCATTAATTCTACACCATATACCTATGAAACATCACACAGGCCGATGGGCACCTTTCTCCTAACATGCAGCACTGATCACTTGGATGCTCTGCACTATTAGTAAATTTATGTTTGAGTGCTGGCATTATTCAAGCAGAACTACTTAAAAGATATGGGAATATCAATGTTGCAGATAATTAACTGTGTACAGAATCTATTAATATGTATAATGAAGATAGAACATCACTGGAGTTTATTACGAAATTATAACATCCTGTAATCATCCTGAAAGGCACGGCTTGTCATGTCATATTGCTTAATTATGGCTAAGTGGTTCATGTTTCTAGAAGTTTCAGTCATTAAAATAATTAGTATATAGTGAGTCCAAGTTATAAAAGTTGTAATAAAAGTATTAGCCAAAAGAAATGTGAGAGGAAGAACTACATATTAACATGCAACATTTCCTTGAAAATGGATTACATTTATCTTCTTCTACTCCTCTCAATACATTAACACTAAAAACAGTGTTATGCACTTTAGAACTACTCTAACTAAATGGAAACTTATGAGAGGAACATATCAATAAATTTATAAATAATGTTGCTTTATAACCATGAATATCTCTATGGCTCAGTATTCTCATGTGAAACTTGGTGGTGGGCCTTCGAAGGATTTATTGAAGAGATTAAATCCTAAAAACCAATATTATATATGACACCTAAAAACAGAGCATGTCATCTATTATCACTATTATTAAATTAGTACTGATTTAGTGAACTGCTTTTTACTTTACTTATTACCATTTTTTTATTATTACCATTTGACTATTGCTTAAATGCATTAAATCTTATTCTCTTGCTTGACTGACTTAATACATCAGGAAGAAATTGCTCCTTTTGTAAGTATGCCAATACAATATAGACGAACCTCAGTGGTCTTTAAAGTTGAGGGTACAGATATAGCAAGAACTAAATTTTCTTAAAATAAAATTGTCTTTCTGAAAAGGAGAACACACATTCTGTTAAGCTTCACTCTCTCCTGCACCAGCTTATCTATATTCTTGTGCTAGTACTGTCCTTTTTGTGATGATGAGAGTAGACATACAGATGGTATTGGTCCAAGACAGGAGGGAGACAACTTTATGTACATGCATGAAATGCATTGTGGTACAGTGTTTTAAAAAACAGAAAGAATTTATGTTCTAGCAAGACACATAGTGTAAGCAGAGTGTGTTTGTTTTCTACTGTATCTGTCCACACTAAGAGCTTAAAGAAAAAAAAAAATAAGTTGTTTAGTATACCTCTTAACTAGATAGCATAACAATTAGAAAGTTCTGAGAGAGAAATTGTATATCAGAGTATGCTACTTAGTGACAAAGAAGAGTGCATATTCAACATAGTTTTCCATAGACCAATATAATTTTTAAGGATATGGAAAGTGGGGATTCATCCAGTTTCATAGTTTTTTTTAAAAAAACATGCATGATCCTTAGATTGAATCTCATACTAAGAATGAAGAGAAACCTGGTGGTGTGAAAATAAATAAAGCAACAGGTAAAAAGGTTCCAACTAGTGGCTGAGTCCCCAGCTAGGACAGTCCTTAATGTCTAGCATATTCAATACATCTATGAATTATTTGTCTTCTTTGGTCATTTTGATTTGCTGTTGTGCCTCTTACCACAGAAAGAATGTAGTCCCACACAAAAAAAAGGTGTTGGCCAAGGAGTTACTTTTTCATTAAAGTGTGTATTACGTTTTAATTTATCTAAAATTATACATACATACATATATATATATATACACACATACATACTGCTTAAGAGGCAGATCTGGCCCCAGGGATCCTGCTCAAACTATGGCACCAGCCAAGAACAACACATGCAGTAAACTTTGAACCCCTACCCAGATCTAGCCAATGGACAGGACATTCTCCAAAGTTGAGTGGAGAGTGGGGACTGACTTTCACATGTATTCTGGTGCCTCATATTTGACCACGTCCCCTGGATGGGGAGACCTGGTGGCACTCAGAGGAAGGACAGCAGGCTACCAAGAAGAGACTTGATATCCTATGAGCATATACAGCGGGAGGAGGTCCCCCTCAGGAACAGTCATAGGTGAAGGGAGTAAGGGGAAAATGGGAGGGAGGGAGGAATGGGAATATACAAGGGATGGGATAACAATTGAGATGTAATTTGAATAAATTAATAAAATATATTTTTAAAAAAGAAATATTAATTAGTGGACTAGGGTAAGGAATAGTATGAAAGAGGGAAGGGGGATGGGAATGGGAAGATAGGAGTGAGAGGTGACAAGTGAGATTTAATATGAATAAATTATAAAAATTCAAAACTAAAAAACAAAAATGCCAAGAAATATTAGTTGACAACTTATATATGATATGAAATTCAATTAAACTTCTCCACAGACAAAATTTATCAACCCTCAAAATTATTAAGATGAACTATGCAAAAGCTAACGTAGGAACCCAAACAAGCATAATTTTTGTTTTCTTTACTTCAGATCTTCAAAACAATATTTGAAATTCTGATATTTAACTTATGTGCATCAAAAGTCATTGGAAAAGTAAAATTCGGAACTATACCAAAATTTTTTCTGGCTCTATATTTTGGCAATGCCTGAGGAGTATTAGAAACATATGCTAATTGAAGCACAGAGAATCCCTTGGTCAGTCTCTGAAAGATCAAATCAATGATAAAAAGTACACCAGTGTTATTTTTAAAAAGCAGCAATCCATATATAAATATTAAATGAAATAAAAATTTATTTCAGATTCATCTCATGTGAAATGGCCAGAATTGAAAACACATGATTGCTTCCTGGATATTTCACTCTAAAATTACAAAATTATTTGTCATGTTCCAATTTTATAAATACCAACATATCTTGAGGTCGTACATTAATAGAAGGGTGTTTAACTTCATTTAACAACGGACACCAATAAGAATAACTTTGGAAGTTCTTCCAAAATGATTGTTTTCATAGTACTTAGCCTCCTAACTTGGAAGACAAAAGAAAAATATATTTACATTTATGAGCGAGTGTTTTCTCAATGAATTTTTATAGCTAGAAGATGTCTATGCCTTTGTTAAAAAGAGGCATAAAAAGATCTTTGAGATATCAGCTAATCCAGGTATCTAGGTTCAAGATGCCATTACCCACTAAATTAATTCAAGTATTGTTTAATAAAATGTTTCTCATAGCATGACTATAAAATATCTCTGTTAAAGTACCACTTTGCTCATAGTAAATAAGAAAGCCAAACCAGACTACCCAACATATTGATTTTTTTTAAAATGTATTTCCCACAGACTTCTGAAGCACTCAGGCGATCAACATAAGCCTTAAAGGTCAGTGTAATTATACAATGAATTTTGATTTGATAATACATCTGTGTCAAGTGGTTATCAACAGTATTAATGGTGATAATTTCACTTAATGTGAGAAAACATGATAGGATATTATTGAATTTAATACTACAAACACTGGTTATGGGTTCCTTATTGAATAGAATGTTTTCCTCTAATTCTCACCAGTTAGTGTGGATCCATGCAAGATTATCAACACTGACTTGTGTGTCCAAGATCAGTGTGTTGCCTAAATGTAAACCTGCACAATTGAAGAGGGCACTAGATGATTGTGAGCTACCTTGTTTTTTGTTGGGAATTGTACTGAGGGCCTGTGGAAGGCTAGCCAGTGCTAACCAAATCTTTGAACTTTGGGCCTTCAGACTTAATGTCTGATTCCTTACCAATTGAGCAATTAAAATTCGTTGACTTGTATTTCAAAAGCCAATGAAGAACTGCCAATTAGTCTTGTTCATAGTAATTTGACATCATTATACCGTTTAAAATTCAGATTATTTTATATTTATTCATTTTATAGCATGTTACATATTTGAATCCATTAAGCTTAATACAAGATGATGATGATCACCATAAAATCTACTTGGGAACAGTGTCTTCAAGGGCTTAAGATTATAGTTCTTGATTATAGGTCAGAGATTTTATGAGTGCTATTTTTGAATACCATGGACAGGAATGGGAATTCAAATGCCATATTCAAAAAAAGCAAGGCTTATAGGTTCTTGAAAGATTATTCAGTGCTTAAGAGCCTTTGTTTTGTGGAAAAACTTTGTTCAATTCCCAGGCCCATGTAATAGGTCATAACCACCCATTACTCTATTTTCAACATATTTGAAGACCTTTTCTAATTTTTACAGGTACCAGTTAAGCATGCGTTGCACATACATGGAACGGGCAAAACAGTCATTCACATAATCTTTAAAAAAAAAAAATAGAGCACTGCTTAAAATTAGATTTATGGGCCTGGGGTGTTGATGTAAGGATTTAACCCAGCACTTGGGAAGCAGAGACACGTAGGTCTCTGAGTTGGAGGAATTGATGGTCTATAAAGTGAGTTTCTGAGTGGTCAGAGCTACACAGTGAGACCCTGACTCAAAAATACCAAACCGAACCAAAGCAGTTAAAAAAAAAAAAAAGAAAGAAAGAAAGAAAGAAAGGAAAGAAAAGAAAGAAAGAAAGAAACTAGATTCATAAGACTCTTAAGATTAAGCCAAGTGAGAAAATAGTTAATTTAAAAATAATCCTTAATGATTTTCTTTAAAATACCATGCCTTTAACTTTATAACTACTTTGTGTGGATATTTGGTTTTAAGAAAAAAGAAAATGGTATTCATTGAGTAGAAGGAAATGTTACATGGATTTAAAATATAAATTATTCCAGAATACATAAATTGTCACCTTCTCAGAGTATGACAAGTGTTATTAGCCATCTGTTCAATGCATCAACTCATAAAAATTGAATAGATGTGGGATGTCTACAGCCCTAAAACAGTGTTTTAGGCATATTAAAAACTATAATAAATGGAACAAATTCCAACACAATCAATTATAACTTCCAAAGCAGGGTTATTTGAATAGACTATTAAAATATCCAATAATATTCAAGTGTATAGTGAGTTTTATGAGTACATCCACAAAATAAAGACAATAAATCTACTGGTTTCTTTTAGTTCATCATGAAAACTCCTTTTGTCGTTCGTGTTCTATATTAAATGAGGGCTTCTAGAGGAAGCCTTTTTGTAACATCTTCATCATCCTTCCTGACTTTTCATCTTACTTCCAAATTACTGTCTCTTTTGTTATATCCTTGCATGGTTATATTAACATTATATTGCTATTCAATTACATGAGAGAAGCTTCTTTGTCTTTTGGTTTCTGCGAGGCTATGTTTCCCTTTATGAGACTTTTTTGAACATCATATCTTTTAAATAATTGACAAAGACATTTTCATGGCCTTGAAGTAAATATTGGCCATGAAAATATATATAATTATTATAACAATGTTATGGATAATTTTATATACCCAACTGAGCCAAGAAAATTCAAAGTAATTGATAAAATAAATATTTCTGACTGCGTCCATAAAGATATATCCAAAAAATTAAACATCTAAATTTGGGAATGAAGGTACAAAATACAATTTTGTTAATTTCTTCCCTAAATTCAATCCTCAATTTCTCTGGTCTCATGGCCAAAAATTATAAATGCAATTACTCCACTTAACGAACACCAAAAAAAAAAAAAAAAAAAAAAGGACTTAGTATGTATCCAAGGCTGGCCTGAAATTTATTATGTAGAAAAAATGGCTTTGAACTCACAGGCTTACATTAGTCTTAGACTCCCAAGTACAGAGATTAAAGATGTTCACCACCATGTCCTTCCAAATAAACATATTTTAAGTTTATAAATTTGCAACTGGAAAATTATAAGATGTATAATGCAAAAATCTTTTTGAAAATTTTTTTATCAATTTATTCTTGTTACATCTCAATGGTTATCCCATCCCTTGTATCCTCCCATTCCTCCCTCCCTCCCATTTTCCCCTTACTCCCGTCCCCTATGATTGTTCCTGAGGGGGATTTCCTCCCCCTGTATATGCTCATAGGGTATCAAGTCTCTTCTTGGCTATCTGCTGTCCTTCCTCTGAGTGCCACCAGGTCTCCCACTCCAAGGGACATGGTCAAATATGAGTACGTGAGAAAGTCATACCCCACTCTCCACTCAACTGTCTTAATGAAGCAAATATGTTAGAAAAAAATAGATCTCAATGGGAAAGAGAAAGCAGACTGAGATTAAAAAAAAAAAAAAAGAGTAACTACACTTGATTGTAGCCAAAAGGCTGAAAAGTGATAATACTAGGAATCGGATAACAATTGAGATGTAATATGAATAAATTAATAAAAATATTTTTTAAAGTGTAAAAATAGAAATATTGTAATTTTTTTGTTTTATTCAGGTTTTTCTTTTTATTTTAATTGAAAAAAAGATATTCCCATGGTCATTTGAAGATTGTTTTATGGAAGGTTAAATATATCTAGTTGGCCAGAGGTATAGGAAGAAAAAAAATGAAGACCTTCAGAAATCAGAAATTTGGATATAATTTCAAATAAGCTAAGAGTCAAGAAGAACCTACTAATGATACATCCAGGTGTGATGAAATAAATTCCATAAATATATATGGAATTTTTGTAGAGTTGCAGCATTTCCTATAAAAGCTAGTTTCCAAGGCAAAGAATATATAATATACAATGTGATGTTACACAGCCTTTGTCTCATGTGTCTACTCTCATTGTATATTTCATGGAAATGCTTAGAATTTGTGTGGATCAATTTCAGTATGTGACCTTTGTTTTTATTATATAATAATGAGGTTTATTATATAATAAGTTTAAAATAGAATTTATAATAAAATTTAAATAAAACAGTTCTGATAGTGCAATCTTGTCTCAAAATTCAAACTGAATCAAACATAAACATAAACAAATAAAAGAGGCTTCTGAACTTATTGAATTCATGAACCTGACCTTCATCTATTCCTCAAAACTTAAATTTAAACTATTTAATAGTTTATGTTTGTGGGTTTCTTTTAGTAAATACAATATAGCAAAAATAAAAGTTAAAATGGCTAACAATTACTAAAGATGGCTCAGCCCACGTTTCCTCAATCTTTTTTGGTTCATACATCTCAGTATGTTTTCTTCTCATGAGATATGCTTTCTCAATGCATTTATTCTGTTTATATCCCATACTTTAGAAAGGAAAGTGTAGAGGAGGGGTTGCTTCAGAGTGCGTGTCTGTAGAGGCCAGCAAGACAAGAGCCATGGTGGTCAAGAGGTTTTGGAATGCACATTAATGTAATATGAAAGAACATTTGAGATAATACTAGGACTGAAAATGTCTAATGGGCGATGAATGAAGAAAGATGGAAGAAAAGGAAGATTTGGATGTTGGAAACATCAAAATGAAGGAGTAGGATTAAGGGAAAATCATGTTGAAGTGTACTGTTTAATAATCATATTAAATATGTAATTATTTTTGAGATAGTTTTAAATTACATCTCTCTCTGTCCTTTCATCAATCCAAACACTCACATACACCCCACTCAGCTTTTTTTAAAATCATGTCCTCCTATTTATTTTATGCATATATATTTTATATTAACATATATTCCCAAATATATCCTGTCCAGAAGCCACAGCTTTGTTTTTTTATGGGAATATCTGAGTGGCATATGTAAGATGCCACCTCTGAGTTGTTTAGCACTTAGCTCCTAGAAGATCTCTAAATAACAGAACCACTTTACTGTTCTAAAGGGTGTCAGAACTGTGAGACTGGAGCCTAAAAATTAAGTGGACTAACCGAGGTGCCTCATGCATGTAATCCCAGCACTCGGGAAACAGAGGCAGGCAGATATCTGTGAGTTTGAGGCCAGCTGGAACAGCCAACTTTATTCAATGCATTATTTAAGTTACACTCTGAGGGTTAAGGAGAACCTCATGAGTAAAATGTGCATTCACAAGAACAAACTACACAGAGTAGAGGCATGTAAAAACAAGAAGAGCTGGCTATAAGGAGTAATCTGAAGTAGGCTCATTCCTATGCACAACACCTGGTAAAGACATGCAGAAACATTCCAATCACAATTCCATGCTTTAAGAAAAATCCTTCAGCATAGCTCCACTTTTTCATCATGTTCTAAAGGTCTGACCACGTTTAGAGCAGTAAAGAAGCTTCATTATTTTATTTCAGCATCCTCTAGGAGCTGAATGCTAAACACCTCTAATTGTGCTTTCAGTGTAGTCACGTCACAACCAAACTAAGATCTTACTGTTTTTCTCCATCACAGACTTTAAGGAGTGCACCATACATGAAGTCAAACTTGAACTAGTTGCTTCCTCTCTTCAAGCTCGTTTCTATAGTGCAGTAGGTTTTAATGATGGAGAAGCTATCACAGTGTGAAATCTGTGTTCTAGCAAATTGGTTCACTGTTACAATGGAGTCTTGATTGTTTAGCAGGTAACAAAAACTCTCTTCTTGGATTTGAAGGCTGCCTCATGAGACAAAAACACATTCATGGCTCTGTAAACTTGGTCAAAATGCTATAACATGAATGTTCCCAGGCCTTAGATGGGCTATATAAATTCCTTGTAAGTATTTAGATTTATATCCCTATACTTGCACTGCTTTAATCTTGGCCAGAGAAGCTTCTTTTTGTAGTTAGTGAAGGTATAGGTAGCAATAAATGCTCAATGTGATAAGAATAAAAGACTATTGAATATTTAGCCCTAAGCAGACATTATATATATATATGTATATGTATATGTATATGTATATGTATATATGTTTTTGTTTCAAATTTTTGAGTAGAAATATTTTTAGGTTTTGTTTTCTTTTCTCCAGATATTTCCAAGTTATAAGTTTACTTTATCTTTGTGGGAGAGCAATAAACATTTCAGGACAAAAAGGTAACAATAATCATAACAGGTATAAAAATTTCAAACACTGAGGAAACTCAACACTGAAAGCTCAAGAAGTATTTTTAATTGAGAAGCCATCTTGTTGAGAAGGTAGGACTAAGAAGGTGTGTGTGTGTGTGTGTGTGTGTGTGTGTGTGTGTGTGTGTTATCTTATTACTTATGAATGCACAAATGAGTTCTCCCTCTACAAAGGCTGAGTTTAACACTTGATCTTTGGCTTCCATTTGAGGGAGCAAGCACTATCATGATCAGGGTACCGGCATTAATGAGTAGACCAGACGATGCCAGATGAATAAACAGAAAATAAGACTGTGTTCAAGAACTGCAAAGGAAATGATTACGAGAGCTCCCCTTGCCATGTAAAAGCTGTGGATAGCAAGTCTTTTAAAGTTTCCACATTGTTAACGAAACAATAATAGATCTTTTACTAAAAATAGTTCTTATATTTTCAATAGGATGATCTGCACTAACTCAAACTTGAGACGATAACTATTCAACAAGAATTTATGTGTTTTTGAAAAGTAGGCCCTGAGTTTCGGCATTATTTTATATTAATTTCTATCATGATTGTTAATTTTCATTTGGGAATTACAATTTCTTTTCATGAAAACTGAAAATGAAGTGGTATATGTAATTGTCTCATGGCATATTTTTTGAAGAGTCAAACAAAAAAGAGTTTAAACCTATGACTAATGTAAAGAACTAGTTTTTTTTTCACTTTTCATGTAATTAAATATATAAATAGATAAGTCCAGTGACTTTTTAAAAATATACATTTCAATGGAAAAATCATAGAAGACCAAGACTTTGTGTAAAACAAATCCACTCATCATATTCCCAGGTCATCCCTGATAACTCTAGCAGCTAAGTAAACATGCCTAGAATTGTACTTCAAAATAGAGTAACCTAAGTTTTATTAGTCTAAAAAAAAATGGCTGTCAAATATCCACTGATATTAACATAATTTGTTCATATTTTCGGCCTATTAGAATAAAATATATTCTTTTCTCTCTTTTTTTTAATTTGCACCCTAAGTTTTTTTAAAATTTTTTTATTAATTTATTCTTGTTACATCTCAATGTTTATCCCATCCCTTGTATCCTCCTCTTTCTGTTTTTTTAAATCTATCTTATATATTAAGATTCATATGAGAAAATATACATATTCATATATGTATGTCTGTGTGTTTACATATCTACCTACCTACTTATCATCTATCATCTATCTATAGATCTCTTTATTTCTCTTCTTCCATCTATAGATCTATAATCTATCTGTGTCTTTATATATATTTATATATATATATATATATATATATATATATATATATATATATATATATATAAAACAGATATATCCTCTATTTATCTGTAATCTGTCTACTTAAAACATGTTTCACCTTAATATTTAGAGGAGATGGACATTTGTATGTTTGATTGTTTGAGTTTTTTTTTTTTCAGACATGTCTTTCTGTGCAGCACAAGCTGGCCTAAAACTCTCAGTCCTCCTGCCTGCACCTCCTAAGTGAAGTAAGTATGAGGATGTGCCAAATTTTATATGGACTTATGGGTAATATTCAAAGCTATCTTCAGATATCACTCAGTGGAACATTATACTAGGCAAATAGGTTGCAGAATTATGGTTCCATACCTCAAAAGCAAAACGAAGATGATATCTTATGCCTTACAAAGTTCTGTACAATTTCCTTGACACAAGAAAGTATAGGATGGGCATTTTGATTAGATCTATTCTACTAAAGAAATTATGTAGATTGAGCACTGGTATGACGAATTCTAATCCTTTGAGGGGATTCTTAATTAAAGTGTAAGAACAGCAGGTGAAAAATAGCTCATATCCATATCAAAAGACATCTATCTCATAAGGTAAAAGTATTATTTAGGTAAGCCTGACCATCTGAGTTTGATTGCTGTACAAAGGTTAAGAAAAAAGCCACATGTATCCGTAATATCACTCCTGCAGTAATACTGGGATGTCAGACAAGAGAATCTATAAATAATTATCAAACCAGGTGTACACTGAGAAATATCCCAAGAAAAGTTACAGCCCAACCCAAGGAGATGGATAGAAAAAGCAAACTCTTGAAAGTTTATATTGACTGCCACACGCATGGCTTCCCCACACACGAACATCAACACATGAACTGCACTGACACATGCACACCAATTTAATTAATTAAATAAACCATAACTCATATTCAACAGTGTTTAGCATCCAGTATCTACTGTCATTTCCTGTTTCAAAAGCAATGATTCTATTATATTATTTAGAATTTGTCTGTCAGTACTTAACAACATATATGAACAAGAGCTTTGATAATCTTACAATAATTTTATTATATGCATATAAACATGGATAATATATTAAGATAGCCATTATCATAGAGCTAGCAAACTACACAGCTAGGATTGAAACTTTCAGTATCTTACTCAGAGATTGGTGTGCTTATAATCATGATAGCAGATGGTTTTGCAGTTCATCTAATTATATTAAAACATGAATCTATGCAATAAAACTATCCAGGACCAATTTTTAAAAAAAATTACATCTTATTTTAATGTTTATTGAAGTACTTATGTTTGCTGATCTTATTTTTCATTGTTTCACCATGCTTTGGTCAGGAAAATGAGGTTTTAAATTTTATTTTAGTTTTTTTAGACAAAGCATATTTTGTAGTGCTGCACACAAAGTTACATCTTCATGATTTCTATACTTGAAAAAACATCGGAACTCAGAAGTCTCAATAGGGAAGACACAGGTTTTTCAATTGCCTATAACTGACCTAGAGACGCCCTGTGGCAAAGACACAGACCTTTCAACCTCAAACAGACTTCTTATAAGCATCCTGGAGATCGTGGTGAAAGATGACATGGAGCCTGGGAGGAAGGGAAACTAGGTTGTTCATCTAATGCTGGAAGCATCCCTTTGAGTGGAGTTGAATAATGAAATGAAGTAGCAACAGAACATAGTCTGTGGACATTGACTTTGATGATGACATTAATAATTCAGCTGTTTTAAGGGATGGAGTCTGCTCTTAAATAATACAGATCCTTTGGGGCCTACGCTTTTTTTTCTTTCTTCTTTTTGTTTCTTATTTGGTTGTAAAGGAACATGGTGTAGGAATGAAAGTTATCCCTATGAACTTGTAGTGGTAGCATAATAACATTTAACTCTGGACAAAATTTTGTTATTTTATTCTTGATGTATAGAATTATGCCTTGTGAATTATGTATGGTTTTGAATCTTATATAGTGAATGCTAAAGAGTGTCATACTTTTTAAACATTTTTGAGCAAGTCTCACAATATGTGAAGCTGTATAATAAATTTATTAGACATTTAATATTTTATACCAATGTTTACTTCATTTATTTCTCAACACCTCCTTTTCCCATCTCTTTGCCATGACAGTAAATGGCAGTACAATTTACTCAGTGATTCTTTCCTTCAAAGTGATGGTGTCGTCTTTGATTCCTCCTTTTTCTCCCATGCTACTTCCAAATCACCTGTAAGATTTATCATCTTCTATGAGCTGACTCTGGACATTCCTTCTCACTTTCATTACAAGGCAGAGCTTTTTTTTATTTACATGTGTTCCTAGTTTGCCTTAAAATCTTCTATGCTTCCTCTTTCATATTAATACTCTATAGGACACCAGTAGTGACTTCCTAAATTACTAAATTAGTTTACCTTACTTTTTCTCTTGTTTAATAATGACGTTTATTTGATTAATATATTCTATTTATCTTAATACATGCACATGCTATGGTTTGGGTCTCACAACTTTTACCATGATCCCACTTCTCTTTATGAGTTCTACTGTTAAATTCATGGCAAATTTTGTTCATTAAAAATCAAAATAATCTACTATGAATTTTCGTTTTCAATTTTTCACAGTTTGGACAAAACATAGATTCTTCTGAGATTGCTTCCCAGAACATAGAAACACATCATGCTCTGTTTGCATGTGTGTGCCTATAGCTGTGCATGTGTATGTGAATGTGTGTGTGTGTGTGTGTGTGTGTGTGTGTCTGTTGTGACTGTCAATTTCCATGATGTGTGACCATGCATGCATGTCTGTGGAAGTCATAAGGTTATGTCAGACAACTTTCTCAATCCTTTTGCACTCTACTTTATGAAACATGGTTATTCATGGAACCTAGATTTCACAGACTTTTGATATGAGTGATCAGACAGGCCAAGAGATCCATCTGTCTCTGTTTTTGTAGTCTTGACATAGAAGGTGTGGACCACCACCATGTCTTTTCCTATAGGCAGTGGTAATTCAAATTAAAGTCCATATTATTTCATAGAAAATACTTGATCAATTGAAGTATGTCCTTACATTCTCTATTACTCATAAATAATGCCATGGTGTATTTAATTTCAGTTTCTTCTAGATAATTTACAAATAAGGCCCAAACATGTTTTAATTTAGTAAGGTCTTCAAAAAAGTCCATTCCTCATCAATATTCTTGGTCTACTTCCTTTGTTCTTGAATTTGGACTGACTTAGCTGCTTCAAACGATTGAGTCATAAGGTGAAATCAGTGTAGTGCAACTTCAGAAGTTAGATGAGAAAAGAGCCAAAGTGTCTATATGGCTATCATCAAAGGTTTGCTATCCGGATACTTCCCACAGAGACATGTGCATCTCTGTAAGGAAGCCAGGTCACAAGGGGAGAGGCCATTCTTGCGTTCTTGGATCGTACTTCCAAATATAGCTCACATTATTTTGTTTAAGACATCCCCTCCCTGTATTTCATGTTATGAATGGAGGACAGAGATGTGGACATTTATCAATTTTAGAAAGTTTTAGGAAAATTACCCAAATAGTATAAAGCAAGAATAAGCTTATCTCTGTTGTGCAAGATCCATATTCTGACTAAGAGTCTCTATAATAATATAGTCATTGTTTTATTCCACTGGGCTTTTAGAATACTTTGTTCTATGGCAACAGATATCCAGAGCATTGTTTTCTTCTAACAGATTTTCAGTGCTGTCGATAATAGGAAGTATTACCTGTGATAATATGTTTTCAGTGATTATTGTTAGAAATCACAGCCATAGTCACTATACTGTTGTATCAGTGATATTTTACCTTTTCATTGATTGCTTACTTTTGTTTCTGATTCCTATATAAGCTCCTAAGAAACACATTTAACTGAATTTTATTCTATGTATCCTATTAAAATTTTCTTAATGTTTTAGCCACAGAATGGGAAATAATTTTTATATTGTATGTTTGCAAACATTTAAGAAAAGCAATACACTTATATTCATTTTGATAATTTTTTGGAATTTTTTTCATTATTTTATTAGATCCATAAAAATTTTGTAAAGTGTGTTTTGATCATATTCACACTTCCCCTTTGGTTTTGGTTTCTTTTAAATATCTGGCCCTTCCCTACCCAGCCAGTTTTGTGACCTTTAAAATATTCCATCATCTTTCCTAGCTTGGTTCATCTAAAGTTTTGAATGTAAATCAATATCCATCACATCTTGTCATTATCAACTTAAAACATCTATTTATATTCAAAATTTTAGATGCACCCAGATAGGAAAAAATGTTTTCTTCAAGGCTGTCAAATAAAAATAGTCAAAATACTAAGAATGTAACATTTTATATATATATATATATATATATATATATATATATATATATATATATATAGTGTCATGATTACTCTTGCTATAGGTTGTTTATTGTATATATGTGGAATAGTATAAATGTATATGTAAAAATAATTAAAAATAAAATAAAATATTCCATCAAAGGATCCAAGCTAAACACAGCTTGTCTGATCAGCATGACAGCAGTGATGGTACAGCAACTTAAGAACTAAGCTGAGAAATACAAAACACCAGTGCTGTTGTACTCCAGATGAGAGAGGTAGCAACTATGCAGACCACGGCAGGTGCTGGTAGGTGCTCAGGCTATCCAGCTATCTCACAGAAACATCCTCAGTCCTTCCAGGCATGTGCCAGAACTCCAGGGTCTGGCCGCTGCTAGCCTTGCCAGAGTGCAGCTTCTGGCCAACAGGACACAGAGAGAGCTATAGAAAGCTGAAACTCTAGCATCTGGTGTTGCTGGACCACAGAAGACCCCACAGCCTACAAAACAAGTGGCCCTGACCCCAGTTCCCCAGGCCAATTCACAAAAAGTTCCCCAGTCCCTGCAGGTACATATGCTCCAGGTCTGGCCATGGAACACCTGGCAGGAGTACAATTGCTGACCCCTGGGGGGCCCAGAGAGAGTTTTGGGATCCTAAACCCCTAGGTTCAGCTTCTGTGTCCACCAAACATCCTATTTCAACACTGTCCTTTGTGCCATTAATATGGGTCACTGATCATTAACCACTGTTTGCCAGAACACACATTTTCTAGTACTCCCAAAAGCCCCTGTTCTTTCCGCTGGAGTAACCTCTCTTAATGTAAGAAAACAGTAACAGGTGGCCAATTCTAAGCTCTGAATTAACTTGCATCTCTTTTTTCACATATTCCATGATTTTTAAGTTCTTCCTTGCAATCCCCATCTATAGTACCTGGATGCAGAGTAAATCTTCAACAAAATGAATCCATTTCTTCCCAAGATTGTTCCTACGGTCCCCGAAGGTAAGGAACCATAAATACCAGTGGTTATGTTGTTACAATCCAATCTTGGGGATAGTGCCCAGATCCAATCTGCACTGCCTTCTGTAGCATGCATAAGACCAGTAATATTTTTTTTCTGCCACCTTAGTACCTCCCAGCTGACCAGACAAAGACAAATTTCTTAGTTTGCTCTGGGGTCTAGAGCTCACAGGCCCCTCCATTCATTTCCTGGTGGCACGAAGTCACCTCATGTGTCCCTCTTGGACCTATAAATCCTAGACCAATGTTTGCCCTTTCTAGAGTGACTACAAAATGCTAGAAGCCTTTGTATTCCATTGTAGCCACAAACAGCATTTTTTTTTCTTCTATTAATACCATTTTCTCTGGAGTCAATGCACCTGCCATTTTGAGCTCTGAAGCTTCTAGCACTACAATTCCTTTGGAAATGGTCATTTTCACCAAAATTAAAGCAGCAGGTATTTTGAGTCCTGAGGCTTACAGCTATAGCTTGTGCTATGATATTGGCATGATTCTCCAGAGAGTCAATACCATTTGTCTATCTTAACCATTCACCTATCCTCATGATTTTAATTGTCTGAATGCTTCATTCGACATTTTCTAACACCGAGGTCTCTGTCAACACCTGTCTGGTTTCAGGGTCTGATACGGCTCCATCTACTTCTGAATTCAATCTCTGTCAGAAGTCAGTAAAGGCTTATAGAAGGGGCCCTGTATCATTTTAGTAAATGAGGTGGCTGTTTTCCCCAGCTTCTCAACCATATCTCAAACTTTTAAAGTTGTAATATGACATTGCTCAATTACCACGTCATCAGATTGAATTTGTTCTCATAGGTCAGCTTAATGCCTTTCACTAACCAGTTGGTTTTTAATAACATTCATTTCCCCCTTTTTATATTAATTTGTTCTATTTTTTTTTTTTTGTGGTTTCTTGCCTCCACCAAGGCTTACACTATCATTGTAATTGTTGACCAGCTTCTAGAACAGCTGACAGCAATCTCTTCCAATCACGGGAATGACTACGCTGTGTAGCCCAATTACTTAATATTTCTTTTAAAAATGGAGAATTCAAGCAAAATCTTTAAAGTTCTTAATATCTAAAATTCTTATTTGATGCCACATCAACCTATGATGAGCATTTACCACCATTGTTAGTAGGCGTAGGCTGCACAAAACTGGGAAGGATGGTGGTAACACCAGGAAACTCCTCTGGCTGCCCACTTGGCTTAACACTAAACTGTTGTCCCTATACAGCCTCCTGCTCTATCTGGCCCCTTTCCTCATGGAAGTTCTCTGGTGACATGGCAGCGAAAATATATGGAGCACCCCAGGGCAGCCTTATACCTTTCAGCCTAGTTTGCTTCCCTGTTACATCTGTGGCAAATTCCCAGTCTCAGACACCAGGCCTGAGACCTGTTGTTTCTCCTACTGGCTCATTTTGCTTCTTTAACTTCTATTTGTAAACTCTGTAGGTGCATAGCCAACTCTGCAGTCCTTTCTAAAACAATAGAATTGAGTGAACATTCTTTGATTTTTTGACTTTTACCCCAGTCTTTTTCAAAATTAAATATATGAAGTCTACAAAGCAAAGCCAGAAAAGCCCTTCCGAAAGGCAGGAGAGAACTCTGCAGCAGTAGTGGCTATTTTGCTGACCTCCTTAAACAACATTGTTAACCCAAAAACCAAAGTTACCAATTATGCCTAAACCACCTCTGGGAACCACCTGTAGGTTGAGATTTTTTCAAAAACCTACTTTATTTAATATTCCTAAAAGGTACTACCTACCTTCCAACCCAGTGACCAAAGGGAGGGAGGAAAGAATGTTAGTAGAAAAAGGAGATTGTGGGCCTTTTTACATGTAGTTCCTTGCAGCAATTCCACTCATCATTTTCAAGATACTAGCAATCCAGTCAAACACCAAACACCAACACAAATCAGCAGCAGCAACATGATCCAGTAGAAACAACAAAACTCCACCTTATTAGCATAAGTCATTGGAAGTTGCAAGACTCAGCCTGAGTTCTCTGGAGTCTTCCTGCGAAGTGATCGGAACCATTGCAAAGTGTAGTGGCAACTTATTAAAACCTAAACAACTTAAGCTTAGTTGTAAGAATATAACTGTCTAGTCTTCAACCCCATCAGAAACGAGAAAAATTAATAACTGTGTACATAGGAAGTTCAGGCAAGCATCTTCCAATACTAATAATTGACAGACAGCTGTCTGCCTGGACAGTTACCCATATTCATCGATAGTGCTGAAGCATCCATCTTCAGTCTTCTGGCCAAGTATATCTGGGCAGACATATTTGTGAAGGATAAACTATGAAGGACTTGCTTACCCTGTCTTGTCAGATTTTGGCAGTCCACTTCCACATTTCCAAATTTTGCTTATTTCAGACAGCATTCTGTCTAAAGTGAAGTGGGATTATTTTCTTTTGCCTGGTGGCTAGCTTGCCACATTTGAAGCCATCATCTAATGGAGATCCTTCAATTCTCATCTTATTCAATTTGAAATGGGGTGCTGCCAGGAGATGAAAGGCCTCTTACCAGAAAAACCTTTACCTTAAAAAAAACTCTCAATGCCAAATTTGTATGTCTCTGAAGTTTTTAAAGGCAATCTACTTATATACATTAACATACATTAACAGAGTAACTTTCAGTTCATTTATATGACAAAGTTTATTCCAGTCATTTTAAAAGCTGCTATTTCAAACTGTTTAGTATGATTAAGAAATTCAGGTTAATAGTAGTCAATCAAACTCATCAGCATGTCAGTCACTAGTCTAGGCTATGACAGAATATACGTGTTCTACAGAGTGCAAGGTTACCTACAAAATTTCAGATTACCAGTTAGTAATTATATTACCCAGAATATTTCTTTCCAAAAAAACCTGCAACTATAATTTCCATATCCCCAAGTAAACAGGTAGTGTTCAGAAAATGATTAAGGACAGTGGTGTCGGCAGAACACAGGAAAGACACCTCCATCCCAGCGCCATCAGTGACACTAGCACTCGGTCTGTGTGGCCTAATTTAATGATGTTGGGAAAACAACCACCATGTCATAGCCTTCATTTACACAATGGGAATAAAACTGCATTTACAAAGATAAATAAATAAATAAATGAGCTGAAAACATCCAATACTCTATATAAGAGTAGAAATGTCTATACACATATTTATCAAAAATAGTTTAAAATTTGCATCAATATGTAATAATCTATACCAATGTATCAAAAAAATAACCTTATTTCAACTGGGTGTGGCAGAGCATTCCTTTTATCTGAGCACTGAAGGGGGCAGAGGCAGACAGATCAGTGTATGTTTGAGGCCAGCCTAGTCTACAAAGTGAGTTTAGAACAGCCAAGGCTATACATAGAAAAGCTGTCTCAATAAAAACAAAACAGAAAAGATATGGAAAAATGACCTTATTCTGTATCAATATATAATAATCTATACCAGTGATCAAAAATGTGTGAGAATAATAATAGTTCTATAGTTAAAGAGCAGATTTTGTAATCTGTTTTTTCTCCTACTATTCCTGTTATTTCTATATGATATTCCTCTACTTCCCTCTTTTTCTGTAAACTCTTTTTCCCTTACCTAGAAAGAAGGATAGAGAAAAGGAAAGAATAGAGAGAAACCTGGGAGTTTAAGTTCCTGTATTGTTTTTCCCCATCAATACTTAATAACTTGTAACCAACCCCTTTATAACAACAAGCATCCATCACTCAATAGAATAACAGAAACCTACTCACCCTGTCTTAAGGAAATGGGTCATTGTTTTCTTATATGGTCTTGTTGGTTTGGGGAATAGTATTCCTTTTGGGGGTTTGAACAGGCTTCATCAGCTCAGAAGAAGTGAAGTAGTTCCTCTGCTGTTTGTCAGTGCAGATTGCTGCTGCTGCTGCTGCAATGCCCACCAGTGGGAACCTGCTGTTAGCCATTCCCAAAGCAGCCATTCCATTTGCCAGAGTCAGGTTAGGCCTCTGTCATCACCTGGCTCAGTTTCAGAGCCCTGAGCTCCCATTGCAATCTATTCCTGAAGCCGCAGGCTAACTAACCAGAGCCAAGCTGGGCCCTTGTTGCCACCAGCTGCCCACTGCCACCTGGCCTGGTGCTGGAAGCTCACCTAAAAGAGCAGTAACACTTACTGTGGAGAAATATTTTCTCCCATGTACCCTGGCTGGACTGGAGGTCCTGTGGCATGGACCTTGTTCTGAATTCACATGAGATATGGCGCTTACTCCTTGTCTGCCTGGAGACCAATGGAGAGAAAGCATCCCAGTGGCATGTAGGCATCTTGGGAGGCATGGAACCCCAGGGCAACTCAAGAAAATTGGGGAAATAGTTGTTTTAAGAAAGCCAGCTATAACATTTGTTGTCCGGCCCCTATGCTGTGAAAATGCATACTTAAATTAAGTCCTGATCAAAACAGTCTGAAAGGCTAGACCAATTGGGATTAGTAACTTTCTTTTAAGCTGTTCTGGAAGCAAGCTTTGATGGAACAGCAACTGACACATTCTAAGGCTTGATCATGCAGGATGTTGGAATAAATCTGTCTCAGCATCTTTCTCAGCAACCTTAAGGATGATTCTGTCAGGTCTAGTTTCATTCTGTTACTGTTTTGTCCTTTCGTTCTCTAAACACGTAAACTCTTATAAGTAATATGTAATTCTGTAATTGCATGTGCATGGGTTGTACAAGTTGGATGGATCAATTACAGATGATTTTCTGTTCATTGTTTGAGCAAAGATATCTGTCTTTCTTTAAGCTGGTCTGGATTGTACAAAAAACTGTAATACCAATATTTATCTATGCCACTTAAGAGAATGATATGATAAGCCCTGAGGATTTTTATCCACCAAGATATATTAGCTATACTTTGACATTTATGTCTCATCCAGTCTCAGAGTTGTTGCCATAAAGGACTAGCATGTTCATTACCTGAATTCGTCTTGATTTATTTTTTCTTGTATGTAGCCAAGATCTTCAGAGTGTCACATATGATTTTCAACAGTTTGAATGGAGGACATAGCTTTACTTTTAAAAAAATTTTTTACTAATTTATTCTTGTTACATCTCAATGGTTATCCCATACCTTGTATCCTCCCATTCTTCCCTCCCTCCCATTTTCCCCTTATTCCCCTCCCCTATGACTGTTCTTGAGGGGGAATAAGGGGAAAATGGGAGGGAGGGAAGAATGGGAGCTTTTCTTTTTCTTTTGGAACAAGTATAAAATCTCCTTACCAATGCAACAAACTACTTTTTCTCCATTTTGTAATTAAGACCTTCATATACCCTCCAATTCAGCTGTCCATTCTAAAATCCAGAATTTTTTTTTACATTTTTTTCAAAAGATATTTTTGGCATATGCATTTATATTATTACATGTAACATTATAGACATTTCTGGGTGACTATTCAGGTAACAAACTGTGTTTGTCATCTTCTCATTTGGGAAGCTACTAACCTGCACAGGTACACTCAGGAAATCAATTTTATACCTTCTAAAGTCTCTGATGGCACTGAAGACCAGTTAATTCAGTTTTACAATTAAGCTTAGTTGTTTAAGGTATAAGATGTTCCTAGGTCTAGATAGATGTTTTACGTTGATAATGATGAGATATGATAGATACTGATCTACATTCAGAATTTTAGATGCACTAAGATGGGAAAGATATTTTCTTCAAGGCTATCAAATGCAAGTACCCCAAACACTAAAAGTGTAACATTTATATAATCCCTGATTGTGTCATCAATCTTTTTGCTATAGGTAGTTTATTGCATATATGTGTAATAATAATTGCTGGTATTGTAGAATTATAAGATATGTCTGTAACATTTTCTATGCCATAATGTCTGAAAAAAAAAACCCACATGTATTCCAATGAATACCCATGCTGAAGCACCATAAAGCCCACTTTTCAAAGGCACCTCCAAGATTGTCACCATCTCTAACAATTGTGTAACTTCAGAATCATCCTCCCCAGAATTCAAGGCCAAAGTCCATTGGAATTCTGACTATGCATCAAGGTGTACAGTCTGGACTTTTAATTCAATATGCTGTATCTCTGTTGCATTCTGTCTCAAGCCCCTGTAGACTTTTCTCATCAAGAGCTACCTTTTCTAATCTCTGTTCTATTGTCTCCTATCCCACAATCTATTTCCCAGTCTTCTTTTTCTCCAAGTCTGTTTTAGGTTGATCTTTCTTAAAAAGGATAAATAGAATGATGCTTAGTACTGATATTATTATTACTTTTTGTGTGTTGACAGTCAAAAGAAACCTGTGTGGATTCCAAATGTCTTCTTATACAGGGTTTTTAACTTTTTAATATGAAATTTATTTATTTATTTATTTATTTATTTTATCATTTATTTATATTCTCTCTAAGTCTCTCTATTGAGACTTACTTTATTACTTAAACTCTGTGTTTTCCACTGTGGATTTTTGGTTTATTTACTTATTAGCAACTATGTGCGCTTAAAAACATTTTAACCTATATTCCCTTCCTGTCTTTTTTCTTCGGAGATTTATTTTCTATGTGCATTTATTTATCTCTGCTCTACTTTTTAAGCTAATATCTTACTCTGTCTTTAACTTCATTTAAACTTTTATCCATTTTTACACTGCTTATTTCTTTCAATTTATTTAATTTTGTCTTTTTGTGCTTGCTCTTAGCTCCTGCACTCTGCAGTGTTTTTTGTTTGTTTGTTTGTTTGTTTTGTTTTGTTTTGTTTTTGCCATGCCCCATTCCTTCTCTGCAGCATAGGTCAAGCCTTAAAAAAGTAAGCTTTCTGCCATGACCAACTGGACTGGAAGGGATGGGCCAGCAATATTGTGAGCCACTTTCTGTCTTCTTGGTGGTATATGCCAGCCACCATTTCAGTGGCTAGCCCAGAAAATGGCAGAGACCTTCCATGGGTTCCTGAGCTTTTCCTAAAGATTCCTGCTCAGTTTCAGATGCATCCACTGAACCAGCTGGTCATAGAACCCTTCTCTCTAGCAGCATCCTTTTAAAAATTAATTAATTAATTAAGTAAGTAAGTAATTCACTCTATATCCCAATCATAGGCCCTCCCTCCACTCTTCCAAGTCCCGTCTTCCCTCCCTCTTCCTTCTCCTAATAAAAGGGAAGCCTACTCCCCACCTACCAATCCAAGTTCATCAAGTCTCATTCAGACTTAACATGCTTTCTTCCCCTGTGTCCTGGCCATTCAGCCCCACCAGGGGTGAGTGATCAAAGAATAGGTAAGAGAGCCATCTCAGAGACAGCCCCTCTCCACTTACTAGGAAACCAACATGAAACCTGAGCTGCCCACCTCCTATATCTATGTAGGGGGCCTAGGTCCAGTCTAGTCATGGTTCTTGGTTGGTTCTTCATTCTCTGCAAGCCGCTCTAGACCCTGGTTAGTTGGCTCTGTTGGTATTCTTGTGGAGTTTCTATCACACCCCATCACCCATCTCTCCACTTTTCCACAAGACTCTCTACATTTTGACAATGTTTGGCTAGGAGTCATCACATTGGTTTCAAACTGCTGCTGAGTATAGCCTCTCAGAGGCTTCTGTCTGCAAGCATAGCTGATTATCATTAATAGTGTCAGGAATTGGCTCTCTCACATGGAGTACATCTCAGGTCGGGTCAGGCATTGGTTGGATATTCCTTTAATCTCTACTCTGTCTTTATCCCTTCACATCTGGTAGTCAGGGTAAATTTTGGGTTAAAATTTTTGTGTGTGGGTTGGTGTTACCCTCCCTCCATTAGGAGTCCTGTCTAATTAGATGGTATTCAAACTGTATTCCCCTCTGCTTTTCTATAGTTTCCTGTTTCTTTCCACCTCTTTGGTTAAAAAATCACTTTTCCCAGGCTTATTTTATGCCACTGTTCTGGAAAGTTTTTCACCTTCCAGATATGCCTGTAGAGTTTATCTGGTCTGCTTTAGCACTCTTATAAAGAGACTAGACCTCTTTTCTAGAAGAGACAGAAGTTAGAAGCTGTTTTGTTTTCAGGGAGATGTGCCACTACGTGGGACTTTTCTCAGGTTAGTTTTAATTCTATGCTCCATGTATGGAATGCCACTTTTCGTAGTATGTCTTCCTTCCTGCTGTGTGATTCCTGGAAATAATGATTCATGAGACTCAATTATTATATTATAAATACCTGGCCATATAGCTAGGCTTTTTCTGCTCTGACTAACACATACCTTACATTAAACCATTATAGTAATCTAAATTCTGCTACGTGTCCTCTCTACATCTGGTAGGCTGAATTTTGCACTTCTGGCTCTCTTCCCAGAATTCTTTCTGCCTCCTGGATGTTTAACCTTCTACATCCTGTCTAAGCTATATGCCACAGTTATTTTTTTTAATTGACAGGTGTTGCATTCATGTAATACACAACAGATTCGTTCTAGAGAATGGCTTATGGTGTCCATCAGGCATTAAAAATTGTTTTCAGTTTTTTATTAATTTATTCTTGTTACATGTCAATGGTTATCCCATCCCTTGTATACTCCCATTCTTCCCTCCCTCCCATTTTCCCCTTATTCCCCTCTTCTATGACTGTTCCTTATTATCAAATTTTATTGTGAGTTTATGGTGAGATTTTTCTAATACATTAGTGAGCCAGTGGACTTGTGGGTTTTTCCCCTTTGCTGGTAGGGCTGAAGGTTGCCCAACAAGGAGTTTAAAGACAGCAGTAGGTTACCATGTTTGCCATATTTGATTTCATAATTCTTTTGGCAATGAAAGCCTTTTCTACAGCAGGGGAAAATAGATTTTGGAGGTTTAAAGGCAATGGGCCATCTTTGGGGCAGTCTCCTTTCAAATGTTTGGTCTCCCCACATTTAAAATAAGCAAAGGTTTGGGTGAGAAAGGAGGTCTGATATGAGGCACTCTCAATATCATGGGTCCATTTATATAAATAGGCATGATCCATTTTTCGTCATGTTCATGTTTCGGTCCCTGGCATTCCTGTGTGTATTTTGGGGTCATTCTTTTTCAGATAAGATTGTTTGAGAGCATTCACCTTGGGTACAGGGTCTGTTATCTTTAAGTTTTAACTGGCTTACATACTTAGTATAAAATCCTAGAGAGTCTCAGTTGGTTTTTATCTTAGGAAGTTTAGTGGAGAGGCTTCTCCAGACCCAGGGGGTTAATCTGTCCCACGCCTGGAGTGCACATATACAGACCTGCTAAAAACAGCAAGTACAGCCTACTGAAAACATAAGGAGACATTACCCTGGTTGAACAGTTGGTCATAATTTCAGGTAATTAATTGAGAGTGATTGGGAGGAAGTATGTCCTTGCTGAGGTCTTACCTGTTGATTATGCAATTCATTTTTCCCAGCCTGCATCTGAAATTCATATCTAATAGGGCCTCCCACTGTATGAACAGAGGGCTAGGGAGAGTAGATTGGCATATACATCTTAAGTCATAGGGAGTTAAAAGGGTGCTATTGAAACTTTGTAAAATAGATTTGGTTCATGGGGCATGAATTCTGTACTTGCAGACAGGTTGACACAACTTTTTTTAAATGCAACTCTTTTAAATCAGTTGCTTGTAAAGGATACCAAGACAGTGGATATAGTCTTGCTACATTTAGATAAATGAAAAAGTCCCTAATGATGGAGCTTCTGGACCCCCAGGTACATTGAAGCTGAGAGGGCTGAGGACCATTTTTCCAGTGTCTCTTACATTATAGAGCTTCTCAATAACTGTGAATGGTGGTGCCACAGATGGTGTTGTAGAGGGTGAGGGGGCATTACCTAGGTGTTTTCAAAGCTCTGGTCTTAACTTCTGGGTTGCTATACAATGAAGCCTCATAAGGGAGAAGAGGCAGTAAGGAAGAGGAATGTTGTGGATTGGGGAGTAACTTCTGTCTGATTAAATCAATTGTATTTTCTACAGTGTCTGTGTCACCCACTGGCCAATCCTCAGGATTCTCCTCCTCATTTCAGCCTTCCCTTTTATTCTCCTGTGTTTCCTCCCCTTACAGATCTTCCCTACGCATTGACAGATGTAGCTATTGTCGAATAAAAGAGAAAGGCAAAAGAGAGCTTTCCTAGACTTCCTTTTTGTTAGCCAGGTAAGCAACATGCGTCCAAACATCATGGTCAAAAATATGCACTGACAGGATTCACAGAACAAATTGGAGAACCTTACTCTAGAATTCTGTGCCCTCTGTTTGAGAGAACTTAAATCCTCTAGATTTCTGCCAGGCTCCAAGGGAACAAATCTGGAAGTCTGTCATGAGATGTTGAGTTCATCATTATAGAAAAGAGAGGAAGTATCACTAGAGACACTCAATGTTCCTGGGGCAATTGCCTTTGGGGATCGAAAAAGAAATGCTCTACGTATCCCAAGCCTTTATGAAGATTTGAGAGACTGGCAACCATCCTAGAGACTTTAAACTCATTGATGTATTACCAGGTTTTTATGAGAGATGAGAGATAAAAGCTTATTACCAATAGCCAATCAGGGTCTGGAAAGGAGGCAGAAGAACCTTCAGCCAATATCAGGGAGCTTCCCTGACAAAAAGGCTTCAGTTGTCTGAAAACTGTGTCAAGTTCATCATGAAGGAGCAACCCAAAAGTACAACAAAGAAAGGAAAGGAAACTCACAAACTCTGGGTGTTCCTGGTATCCCTGTTCAGGTATAAGCCATGGTTCTCCCTTCCTCCAGGGGTTATGAGCAACCAGCACATGGAGACAAAAAGTGAAGAATCAAGGGGTGAATAGGGTGCAGGTGACTTGTAAGTTCAGACAAGACTTTCAGTTTCAGAGAGATAGCCCATTTTATTGTTTCAGTTGTATATAAAAGTATATAATTGTTCTTAGAGTCATGGGCGAGAAGTAATGATTGGTCATAACACAGTACCTGATTATCATATGGGTAGCAAAGACTGATTGGCCAGAACATAGTACCTAATTATCATATAGGCAAAGGAAAAGACTTGTGCATTGACTCACTTAGGTCTTGTGCATGGTCACACTCTGAATACAGTCAGGCATCTTTGCCTAAAGCACACTTCAGATTAGGCCAGGCAGAAAAGAGGAAGCCCAGATGAGAAAGGGAGTCCTCCATTATTGGTGGAGCTCAGAGAGCTATCTGGACATGCGGGGACTGATGCCTTAATAGCCAGGTCTTCAAACAAGATTTTAGTTTTATTTGTGTGTGTGTGTGTGTGTGTGTGTGTGTGTGTGTGTGTGTAGATGTATGCATATATCAAGTGAGCATTAAGAAGTCCAAATAAAACTTGTGTGAGTCATTTTCTTCTTTCTACCTTATGAGAATTAAATTAAGGTCATCAGGATTGGTCACGCGTATCCTTACCCACTGAAGCATCTTGGCAGCATGCCTTACACATATTATTGTCTCTATTTTGTTCATAATATTGTAGGTATTCTATGGATTAGAACAGGGACTATTCCAGATGCGATGTCAACTGTATTTGCCCTAATCCCCTCAATTTTAATGGCTGCAGAGTCATTTGTTTATTCTTTGGGTTTGCTTGCCACATAAATTTTCATAACATTAAATATATAATAAACATGAAATATTTTCAGTCAAAGTGAAAGAAACTGAAAACCCTAAGCATTTGTTTTGGTGGTTGCCAAAAACTGTTTCCTATGTAACCATTCTGTAGAACAGCACAGTCAGATACAATAATATGAAGTCTATCTAAGGGTGCTCAAACTTCACAAGTTGAGAATCATGGTTGGCATGACTTTTCATGACTTTTTACTCTGCTTTTATTGGGGAACAGTTAATAGTTCCTTAAATTTCATATTCTAGAACTTTTGAAGAGACAGACACCTTTCTAAAGTAATTATTTTGTAGAATTGCTATCAATTTATATTTATCTGATCTTTACACATACATTTTTTCCAGATTATGTATTTTGGGTTTTTTTTTTGTTTTGTCTTCTGTTTTTGTTTGTTTGTTTGTTTGTTTGTTTGTTTTTGTTTTTTGTTTTGGTTTTTCAAGACAGAGTTTCTCTGTGTAGTCTTGTAGTCTTGGCTGTCCTGGACTCACTCTGTAGAGCAGGCTGGCCTCAAACTCAGAGCGATCCACCTGCTTCTGCCTCCCAAATGCTGGGATTAAAGGCGTGTGCCACCACACCCACCTGCAGATTACGTATTTTGGCAGAAATAATACAAGTGATTTTGTAATTATGTGCTGGCATCCTATCAAGTGGCACATGGATTTGTCTGGTTCTGGGATTATAGTCTCACGCAGTTCCTAAATTAGGGTGTTGTCTTCCATACAGCTTTAAAGAATTCTTTTATACTCCCTTCGGAAATTAAAAATATTTGTAGCAATGTACTGCCAAGCTTCTTTGACACTAGTTTTTTAATGAGTAGCTGTGGTTCCCTATTTTAGCTAACTGGTAGGATTTGTATTTCACAATATTTTTTTGTGTTTATATTTTTCTAACAGTCTTTTGGAGTTGGATTCTGTCTTCTCCTTATACGTTCCTTTGACTCATTTCTTATTTTGTGGTATAGTCAGCTATCTAGAAATATATATATATATATATATATATATATATATATATATTGAAGGATAATCTTAAAATTATATTCTATACAAATGTATCAAAATTAAACTATTTTGCATCAATATACCAAATTCTATACCAGTGATTTAAAAACAATCTTGTGTGTAACAATTAAGTAATTAAGTTTAGGAGTAGATTCAATAATCTACTTTTTGTCCTATTATTTATATATATTTTTATATTCCCTCTTCTTTCTTTTCAAACTCTTCTCCAAATGTAAGAAAGAAAGATAAAGGAAAAGAGCAACATTCCTGAGTCCAACCTTGTTTCTCTCGTAATAAGATCAATAATAACCTATAACAAACTCCCAATGAAAATAAACATCTATAGCCCTAGAAAGCAACCAAAAACCTACACAACTCCTCTTAAGGAAAATAGGGCGTCATTCTCTTAAGGTGTCTTCTGGCTGATTTGGGATGAATAATACCTATGTAGGGCCCCAAATAAAATTGGGGAAAATGGTTAAACAAACTAGGAATAGCATTTATGGTCTAGCTTCTAAATGTTGAGAAATTTCAGGCTTATTTAAAGTCCTGTGTGGGACAGTCTGAAATGCTGGCCCAACTGTGATCAGACACTTTCTTAGAAGTTGTCCTGTTCTGTTGAGCAACAACAGAAGCAATTGGTGCAGGAATGTGAAGAATGCAGCATGTCAGTTTGCAGCATGCTTAGAAAAATGATTCCTGTCAGGTCTGATGCAGTGTCAGTTTCTAGTTTGGAAACACAATTTCTCACAAGCATTATACAGTCCTAAAATTATAAATGTATGAGGTGTATGTGATGCACAGAACCATTAAGTCTAGTTCTCTGCTCTTTGTATGAACAGAAGAAAGACATCGGTAAATCTTCACTCATACCGTATGAAGAATGGAATCTAATAGTAAATCACATGGATTCTGTAACCAACAAGCAGCATTGTCTACAGTTGGGATGTGAAGAATTCAATCTACAGAACAAGCAGGTAACTTATATTGCTAAGCCCACTAGTCAGCTGCTTTTGAATGTATTAGTCATACATAACTCTTTTCCAAATCGTAACTCAGCAATTTCTCTGTAGCCCTTTGGTTTGTTTTATTGAATATTCATATAAATAATTTTTATGAATATTTTATTAGTTCCTTATTTTGGAGTTAATGACTTTCGTCAGTCTTTATAACACACACATAGAGTTAAATAAGAAAAAAATGTTCTGTTATTTATGCAATGAAATACTATTCAGACGTAGGATGTAAGTTTTAATAATGGGATATAAATGGATAATATTTTCGTAAGCAGAAAAGGCATTGACTGTAGTACAGTGCTTCAGGTGTGGGACCTAAAACAGCTAGAAATCTTTGATATTGAAGGTAGATTCGTGATTACCTGAATACTCCAGTATATTAGTTATCACACTTTCTTGCAGAATTTTCTCATTTCTTCTGTTTCAATCCCCGACACACACACCACATATCAATGTAAACATTAACTGCCTGTTTTTATTGTATCAACTAATATCATGAAATTATTGAACTTCAAGGGTCACTTGCTCTGTAGCCTAGGTACTTATAAATATATATGACTATTCTTTATCAGTTTTATGGCACCTTTTGCCTCTTATTCTTCAGTAATTTTCATTTGGAATAGTATATTTTTGCATACCTTCACTGACTATTAATTTTTGAAAGTAGTTTAATTGTTCATCATTTCTTAATTCCATAGATATGTCTTTCAGTAAACCTAGGAGACAATTATTATATTCAGGTAGTAGATAAAATGATGTATACGACAAGGCCCCCGATGCTACTTCAGTTTTACTTTTGTAACTATTGCATTATGCAGCAAGCATAGTAGTATTGGATAAAGTGAACTTGTTTGCCTGAAAATCTATTTGATTGTTTTCTTCTAAATATTTTTAGAGATGTCTTTGGAAAATGACACGAGGCTAATCTTTGGCTTCTTTACTATGTATTGTATATAAAATAATATTTATTGTAATGCTAATATTTTATAATTTCTTTATACAGTCTTATTTGTCAATTTCTTGACATTCAATGTTTGTTTTATCTCATTTCAAATTTCATTTTAGTGTTTAGTCCATTAAAAAATGAATATTCTCTTCATGTGTTGTAAAAGTTTGTGGGCATTCTATTTGTTTCCATTTTTGGACATCAAATATACAGACTTTATAGCAACATGTAGTTATTGTTTTACTTTCTCATTTAGATTTACTAGAAAATGTTTAATTTTAAAATTATTTAAGGTTTCTAAAATCCATTTGGGTATTTTTTGAAACATTGACACTTTATGCTTCAATTTGAATGCTTATTAAACAACAAAATTAATCCATTTTGCTTACACTTAAAATATTGAAATATATTTGTATAAACTCCTATGTTGTCTGTCACTTTTTTGGCCAGCTATGCAGTTTTTCTCATCTCTACAACTAACCCATTTTTCTTGCTTAACTATATTTTTTTAAGTGGGCACTGATGAAAAACAATAGTTCCTGCAGTAAAGAAAGTGAACTTTGAAAAGTAGAAAAGAAGAGAATGAGAGTCCAGAATGAACTCAGGATTCTTACCAAATGAGAATTTTTCTCCTCTGAATGTGAATTGAATGCAACTGCACAGGATGGGAAACTTGCTTTAATACATACAGAATATTCTCACTGTAAATTATTTAAGTTTAATAAAAGCTGGGAGAATGGAGGACGTGAAATAAGAGAGATATTAGACCTCTAAAAATAATAATCCTATTTGTGATGCAAAATTAATGGGGATTTTTACTGTCCCCTGACCTCTCATCCACACTGGCACAGACAACTCTACACTGCCAGTGCATGAAGGAAGAGCATGTTTAACCAACTCACTACTTCTTCTTACTGTAGTGTAACTGTTGCCAGACAGAGATTTCTGGTTTTGTTTGGTTTTGCTTGCGTCTATCATTTTTATTAACTCTCTCCATCCTGAAAAATTCTTTGCCGAAATTACAAGTATTGTTTATTTTATCTACTTGAACACACTAAACGAAAATTTTTGTCCAAGTCCATGTAATCCCTAGTAAATTTTATTTGTCGCCTGTTTCTTTCCAGTTCATGTCCTTAGGTAGATTATATTTTGAACTTGGTATTTCTAATTTTTTTCAAAGTTGTTTATAGAACTTGAGGAACCTTGTATTTGCTCCTGCCATGCAATTTTATGTTACTTTAATATGATTTTAGTGATTGAGTTTGAGCTTTGAAACGCACAAATCCTGGCCCTGTAAATAATTGTTTGCTTTTATTCTAAGAATCATTTATTGTAGGCTTCAGTTATAACAGAAATTCAATGGGACCTAAATTGGCAGTGGTGGAATCCAAATATTCATCTTCTTGAACATTTTAGGTTACAAAACAACTGCTTAGATTTTTAAAAATATTTATTTATGTATTTATTGTAAGTTATTCACATTACCTCCTGATTGTTATCCTAACAGTTTTATGTTCCCATTCCCACCCTCCCTCCCTCTTCTGCCTTACTCCCCTCCCCTAGAAATTTCATTGGGGAGGGAGGGAGGGGTGGGGAGAAGAGGGGCTTCCAAACCCACCCTCTGATCACAGTCTATCAGGTCTCCACAGGACAGCATGCATCTCTTCCTCTGTATGCCCACAGGGCTGCGCATCCAAGGGGCAGTGATCAAATCTCTCGCACCAGAATGCATGTCAGAGGCAGCCCCTGCTCTCCCAAACCGCCACACCTCCTAAGTGGAGAATTAGATGTCCATCAACTACATCTGAACAGGGGGTCCAGGTACTTTGTATGTATTGTCCTTCGTTGGTGCATCAGTTTGTGCAGACCCCCTGGCTCCAGATCCCCCAGCTCTGATAGTCTCCTTATAGAGCTCCTGACAACTGCCCTCCACTACCCCCAACTCTTACATGCAACTCTCATTCCATCCCCCAGAGTTCAGCTGCTAATCTCAGTATCCATTTCAATGCCTCGCTGGGTGGAGTCTCTCAGAGGACATTTATGTTGGGCTAATATCCACTTATAAGTGAGTATATACTGTGCTTGTCTTTCTTGGTCTGGGTTACCTCATTCTGGATGATCTTGTTTTGTTTTGTTTTGTTTTGTTTTGTTTTGTTTTGTTTTTAGTTCCTCCCATTTGCCTGCAAATTTCAAAATGTCCTTGTTTTTAAAAGCAGAGTAGCATTCCATTGTGTAAATGTACCACCGTTTCTTTATTCATTCTTCAGTTAAGGGGCATCTAGGCTGTTTCTAGATTCTGGCTACTATGAATAAAGCTGCTATGAACATAGTTGAGCCAATGTTGTTATTGTATGTTGGGGCATCTTTATCTTCTATGTTATTTAGAATTCTCAGTTATTCATGGACTAAAATAGAACATACTTCCCTGGATATTTCTACCAGTATTGACCATAATGTTTTCATGGGAATGCTTTGAGACAGTTACAAAGATGGTATTTTCACTTGATTTCTGAGCCATGTTTCTAAAACAGTGTTATTTAACTATTTTCTCTGAAGTGAAACATCCTCTTAGGGATGGGGATTGAGGCTTCATAAAACAAGAAAGCCAAGGAAACTTAAACTCTCAGAAGGTTCATTAAATTTGCAAGACTCAAAAATATCAGGAGGTTATGATTCCTTAAGTTGTTCTCTACAGCAGCAGTAAATAATTGCTGGGGGAAAGAACCTTTTCCAAGGAGTGGCCTGAAATTTGTTAAGAGATCTCCAGGGATGCAGCTCTCCTTAATCATCACCTATGATGAAATGATATTCCCAATTATCAAGGATCTTCATGTGACCCATACTGCTGTAATTAATAACTCAACAATACTCCTATAAGTAACACAAACAAACACATTGGACTATTGAACTGTACTTTAATAATTTCTTCATTTGTTGTCATTGCCTTTTCTGTCATGAGTAGACATAATTTTCATGTTTCCTCAAGGACAGGCACACAAGATAATTAAACTACAAGCTAGGCACAGTTATATGGCTCCTGAAATGTATGGAAAGATATGTAACTAAGGTCCATCTCTCTAATAATAACATGTCCCTCTAGGAAATCTGGATATAAATGTTTATCCCCATAATGTGTTGGATGGCCTCCCTATTTCCTTTAGTGGAAATTGACTATTCCTTGAAATAATGTTTTCAAGACATGGAAGCATGTTGAATCATGTGAAAGTAGAGTGTTTGGGGGATTAGAAGGGGGATCCTTCATTGGCTGTGTTCTTCCATTTTGAAAGAAAGTGCATACATACCTTCTTGATAAATGCAGCCAAACATAGAAGGATACCACCAAACCAGGTGACAAGAGAATGCAGATAGTCTAGATAAAAATTGTTAGGCTGGAGTCAGATAATAAGGAAGAAGGGCTCCCGTTTCTGAGGCTTTGGGGTAAGATGTAGGAGGGAGATGAGGAAGGGAGGGTGGACTGGGACGAGATGAGGAAGGGTGCCACAATGGAGACATAAAATGAATTAATTAGATTAAGTTTAAGTTAGACAGGGAACTCCAGGCAATATATGGCAATAACATGTTATTGCCCTATATTAGGATGAGATTTCTGATGATGCAGCTCCATTTGTGTCACCCTTGCTCCTGTAAGTAACCCCAATCACCACTGACTCACCCACACAGATAATAATGCACACCTTTCTTTGTTCCTTCATTGGTACCCTGTTGTGGGTGAATGGATGCTTAGTCACATCTTCTCAGCAAAGGTCACATAATACAAGATTAAAAAGTTATCTATCCTACAATTATTAGAATGTTTTCTACCCACATTTTTTAAAGTATTGAAAATATTGTATGAACTCCTAAAGAGTATTTACAAAAGCTGAATTTGAGAGAATGATTATATGAACTAATTTTAGAAAAATTACATCAACATGTGTATTTAATTAATCATCATAAACATGTTCCCCAAATAGTCAGACATCTGTTTCTAGGGAAGATCACAGGTAAAGAAAACAAAATACAAAAATAACTGCACATGTGGAGGAAAAGATTGCAAGTGAAATTCTCATAGTAGGAAGCATATGTATTTTGGTGTGGGGATTAAATTTGTGGGCAGGTTACTCCCAGACATAAATCAATCATGGTGAAGATCATGAAAGCCTTAGGTTGACCTGAACATGAGAAAAGTGTTCTAGTGTCCAAGCATCTAGCAGATGACACACGTGGTGAAAAGCACTTAGCAGAGCCGTGTAGAAGACCATTTGATTTTGCGAGGCTTTTTTGGGCACTGGTACTGAGTAGACCAGTTAAACAAGCCAAAATGTTTTCCTATTGTGAAAAAAGATAGAGCTAGTAAAATCAAGGCAAGAACTTGCTGCTTATAATTGTGGGCTGAGTAATGACATTGTAATTCAGCTATGAACTAGGAAGGAAATGAAACAATTCCAATGGAGTCATGAGGTGCGTTTGCTTAAATACCATATCATTTAGGGTGAAGCAACAGATTCCCTAGGTACCAACCTGTGCCACTCTTTGTGCTGCATCCTCCTTTTATTCTATGGATGAAATTCTTAATGGCTGTGGGAATGCATTGAGATGGCTCAGACACTAAGAGGCTAGAAGCTACATCTACAGAGTATGGCTGCCTTAACAGAACAGGAACAAGCTGAGGCAGGAGTAGCACAAATATCCTCTTTTCATGCCATAAATAATAGGCCAAAGACTACTTGAAACGCTATTTTATTTAAGATTTTAAGTTAGATTTGAAGTTCATCTTTTGTTTACATTTCTCTGTATTCTTTTCAGGTTGTTTTATATATTTCAATATATCTCAATACATTTATAATTATATGAATATTACTTCTAATTAACAAATTATACATGCTGTGTTCTGTGCTTACTGAATAACAGAAGAAATTTCAGCTAATATAAGTTCATACTCAGACACATGCACAGTAGGCAATAACATGTGACAGCCTCTTCAAAGTAGGGTATAGAATGAACATAATAATCACCTCTACTAGTTCATATAAAAAAGCACATAACTATTGTCACAAAATATGTACTATCTTCTTCTTTCTACACCAGGTGGAATAAACTCCCTATAATTTTACAAATGAACGTTTAAATGAAATAGCATCATATTAATTGATGCTGGAAATAGAGCCATGCGAGTTATAAGACTGACTTATAAGAAAAGGAGAGAAAGAAAATGATATAATATAAAAAATTTAGAAAACTTTTTACAAATAAAATATATCCAGACACTGTTCTTAGTTTTATTCAAGACCTTGCCAAATCCCCAATATCTTATAATTTCCTTCATTCATGCTTGGAGCTCATAACTTCTGATTGTCTTAACTTGGTCAATTCATAAAATTTTTCAAATTTCTTGGCAAGTTTCCTTTACTGAAGATATTCAGTGAGAATTTCAGTATTATCTCCTTTAATGGGAATTCTTATTTGTCAAACATATTGCTTTAATATTTGATGCAGAGATACCTGATTGGATAAAACATATATTATTTAGAAACAAAGACATTTTCTGGAGACAGAATGGAGAATTCAAAGTTGTTTTCATGCTAAATTTTTCAAATTCATTTATTTCCAAACTGACTCAGGTATGTTCTTCTTTTAAGTTCTGGGAGTTCTTGAACTAACTCCATTCTTTTGGTGTCTGTAGACATTAGGGTGAAATGCAAGCTAACATCCCCATAAAATCTATGATGTAACTGTCAGGGTCTAGTTCAAGCCCTAGATATTCAGTAATGCTTAGTTATTCTAAAAAGAAAAATACTCCCATGAATTGGGTATGTATAAATGTGTGCATTTGCTCATACCTAGAATATACATCTATTTCTGGACTGCATAATTATTCACAGGAAAGCATAGGAGAAGATGGAAAAATGTCCTTTCACTATATTTCAATCAAATAAATAATTGTTACATTAACAGAACAAAGTAGAAATTATAAGCTGCATTTGAGACTATGTTACAAATATCCAGTATATATAAAGATATAATGTTGAGATTATAAGCCTAAAAATAACAGCTACTTAACAGCCAAAGAAAAAGAGATAACAGAGTAAAAAGAGGTATACTGAAAAGTTGCAGGCAGCAGTTTTAGTTCATACTCAATATAATTTAAAGGAAGCATAAGGCCATGGAGATATTTTTGTGCATCAAATGCTGAATATTAGCAGCCACTTTTTAAAGACAATTTATTCTACATTACATTTTTATGTTACTTTGGTTAACCAATGATTTCTTTACTGCTTACATTTTTCCTTTGGCATTTTCATATGTGTATACTATGCATTCTTATCACTCTCATCTCCCGCTTTTGTCTACCTGCCTTCCTTCCTACTAATTACTTTTTAAAAAAACTCTCCATAGGAACTTATTGCACATAAGAATGGGTACACAACTAAAGACAATGGCTCCTCATACATATCAGTAGCCAGTATTTGTGTATGGTAGGGAATGGCTACATGAGCTTTCCTCACCATTATAACATATAGATAGATAGATAGATAGATAGATAGATAGATAGATAGATAGATATATAGATAGATATATAGATATAGATATAGATATAAATATTGATTAGATGATACAGATATAAATATAGACAGAGATATACAGATATATAGAGAGATATAGATTGCTGAGTACATGCATCATTGTTCACATGGATATTTGATTAGGGCTGACCATTTGAGATTAGATAACCTATCAGTAGGATCATGCCTGGATATAATTATTTTTCCAATCTCAGCATCTTTTAATTGCTTGTAGCTCTTCAGTTAGGGTGACAGATTGTGAGATTTTCCCATCCACACTGAGAAGTCAACTGGGTCTGTCATTTCGTAGGTGTTGTCTAGGTAACCACATTATTAAGACTTCATGGGTGTGACTTATTTTATATATAGAATATATTACTTCATGATTGATGTTCCTGTCCTGGGCTTGTTCTCTCTCTCCATCTCCTTTCCAATGATGTGCCCTGAGACTTGGGTACAGAAGTTGTGTAGGATATATTTCAATAATGGATGTTTATCTCATGGTCCATTTTTCTGTGTGATTTGAGTTCCATATTGGTATTATGGTATTTGACAGCTAGAAAATAAGCTTCATTGATGAGGGGTGAGAACTCTATGTTTTCAAGGGCATATCTGTAAATATATAGAATGCAACTGGTAATTATAGTGGTTTATGATTGTGGCAGTCTTAGGTTCTTTCGTAGGATCTATGACTCTACCAACTTTGGTAGCTGGCAAGGTTTGCAGTTCAAGACATGAATTCCTTGGCAAGGTTTACAGTTCAAGACATGAATTCCTCCTATTAAGTTGGCCTTTAAGTATACCTGATAGTTTCTTTTGTCTATAAATTATTTTAGTTGCTTCATGTTTTTTTGAAATTCTAAAAGTTATGTTTCTCCCCAATTTATAAAATAATCAGGCCATAAACTTCCAACCCCTACGCAGATCTAGCCAATGGACAGGACATTCTCCACAGTTGAGTAGAGAGTGGGGTCTGACTTTCACACGTACTCTGGTGCCTCATATTTGACCATGTCCCCTGAATGGGGAGACCTGGTGGCACTCAGAGAAAGGATAGCAGGCTACCAAGAAGAGATTTGATACCCTATGAGCATATACAGGGGAAGGAAGTCCCTCTCAGTCACAGTCATAGGGGAGGGGAGTAAGGGGAAAATGAGAGGGAAGGAGGAACAGGAGGATACAAGGGAGGGGATAACCATTGAGATGTAATATGAATAAATTAATAAAATAAAATAATCAGTTGCTCCTTTATTTGTATTCTCTTTCTTCAGAAATATTTCCTCAGAGCCAATGATGAGCTTGTGTGACCTTTAAGGCTCACATCACATCTGTCCTCTGAATGGAGTTAAGCTCTCAGTTTGAAGAAACTATACCTAAAATTTTGTACTGACTGGTATTTATAGAGTATTGCTGATTTAGGAATTCCAATATTTTGACTTGCCTTTGAATAAAAAGGATGAATATGTTCAGTAATTATTTGTTCATAGCTATAATTAATAATGATTTTTCAAATCTATATTAAAGTAATGTTATTAAAACTGTATATAAATAAAAATATGATTCAATTATATCACAGTGTATAGTAATAGTAAAGTAGGCATAATGCATCAACATATCTTGTATAGTGGATTGTTGAGTCTTTTTCCACATGCAAGATAGGTATCCAAACTTTATTTTTAACTGCCACTTTTGAGAAAATAAATATTTGACACAACAAGAAATTTCCCTAAAGTATCAACCGACATATATAAATATTTTCCAGACAGATTTGAAACTTCTTGCACCTCTGATTCAAGCTTTATTGCTTATTTATTTGGTCTGATGGGAATAGGTCTTTTCTTTTTCAGTCTCAAAAAAGAAAAAAGATGTTTTAAGCTTCTGTGGGAAGAAAGGGGATTTTCTTCACATTTGTGTGGAGGGAAGCTTACGAGGGACAGGGTATCCTCTAAAGGCTGTCAAAAGATCATAGAGATGTCAAAGCCTGAGTAGAAACAGCCAAGTGTTTACCCGGAAAGTGGACTACCCACAAAAACAAGTTTGAGAAACAAAGTTACAGATAAAAACTGGCAAGCAGGAAGCAAGGATAAAATTTATACTGACTTCTTAGGTTGTCCCATGAGTAGGACAAGGCCATTAGTATTTTTCCATCCTCATTGGGGAGGTGAGGCCATAGGAAAATTCTACTGAGGCCAATAATACTGCTGTAGGTATTCCTTAAGGATAAAAGAAAGGAAACAACTATTTTTGCATGTTTAGTTGTACAGACAGGAAATTTGGATGTACGTTTGTTTGTGCTGCTTCTCCTTTTTGTATTACTATTATGTAAACAGATGCTTTAACATTATCTTGATTCTTAGTAACTTAAGTTCTAAGTTTATCACCACTGCTATTTTCTAATATTCAATTAAACGGACTTAAATTACGTTGGTCACTGTTGTCAAACTGTTATTCAGTCATCAGTATTTGTTTGCAATATTTGCCAATGAAGATACTGAAGTGAAACCTGATGTTAAAGAATTTAAATTCTGTGGAAAAGTATTACAAAGTCCTTGGAATTTATTTTTAATTTTCCTGTTTCTAGCCAGTAGATTGGTGCCTTTGATAAAGAAGGAGCTGTTGAAATGAGACATACAGATGAGTGAACTGAAGGGAGGTAGGACACAGAGAAAGAGGTTAGTCAAAAAAACACCATGACCTGACCTCTAGAGATGCACACTTGCTCGTGTTTCCATCATGCCACAAGTACACATGCCTACCCATGTTACTGTCTCTTGAGGCCTGGCTAAACACCTCAAGGCTAGTGATAAATATGAAATCAGTAATTACTCTTGGTTACAGAGTCGCCCAGACTGCACAGTTCCCCTTCATCACTTAGTCCCTGAAACTGTCCTGTGATTCGTTTCTCATCATGCTTGTGGGATCTCTTTAATAGATGGCTATGTTAGCTTCCAGTGATGTGATATATAACACAGTAAGTAACTTGAAGGTAGGTAACGTTATTTTGGTTTGGAGTTTCAGAATCCATCTCATGATCACTTAGCTCCATTGTTCCTGAATCAGGAGTGAGACTTAACACAGTGGCCTGGAGTGTGTGGTGTTGCAAATCTGCTCACTTCTGAACAGATAAAGATAGGAGGAGGAAGGAAAAGCAAACAATGCTCGCTTCCAGAAAACACGAGAGCATTAGGACAGGGTATTTTTTTCTAGAGACATATACCAACGGCTATGCCACTTTATTTTCATGTCTCTGTTTATTCTCAGGCTATGTTATGCCTATTTAGTAATCAATACTTTCATTTCATCTCTGTTACTATGATATAATACTTAAAAACACAGCCATTTTGAGGAAGAATAACTTATTTTAGTCCATAATCCCAGTTATAATCCATTTTAGAGAAGTCAAAAGGATAAGAAACCTGGAAACAACCAGTCATGTCTTAGTCTCAGTCATGAGCAAGAGAAATGAAAAGATGTGTACTTGCTCCTGTTCTGCTCACTTTATACTCTTTTACATAATCAAGGATTCAAATTTTGGAAGGTGTGACTGAGTCTCTTCTATTCAATGGAGGTAAGCAAGACAGTCCTCCAGAAGCGTGCCTACGGGCAATGCGATCTAGACAAGACAGTCCTCCAGAAGCATGCCTACGGGCAATGCGATCTAGACAAGACAGTCCTCCAGAAGCGTGCCTACGGGCAATGCGATCTAGACAACCCCTCACTGAGAATCTCTTCTCTGGTGACTATATATTATATCAAGTTGAGAGTTAAAACCTAACCATTACAATCAAGAACTATTTTCTAACATTATATAAGTTAAACCAAAAGTGTAAATGTCTATATTTTTATATAGAAATAGCTTACATTTTCATTAATCCCTAGTATGCATTATTATAATATAATTATGTGGACCTGTGAAAACATATGGTTCATATTTTTAAAAATATATCAGTGTTCCTCTTTGGGTTAAGATATATTGATTTGAGAAACACTCTCTGTGACTGATAAAAATTTCTCCGTTGATATGCTGGCTACAGAAAATGAAGTGAAACGAAACAGACTACTCTAAAGCCTTTGAGCTGTGGAAGGCAAGCAAAAAAAAAAAAAAAAAAAAAAAAAAAGTATAATAGTCTTCTTTGGACTCCAGTCTCAGGAATTTTATCTTCATATTTCAGTCTACATATGAAGAAGCTGTAGTTGGAAGCTGTGTCTAGTAAAGTCACAGATGGTGTCCATCCATCTTACCATATTCAAAGATTACAATGTCTGGACATCATGGCTCCCAAGCTTTTCTAGTAAGACACAAATACTTTCCTTGTTCTGTATACACAGTCCTAGGCAGAGAATTATGGCCATCTGTTATGAAACACAAAAGCACTAGGTCTATTCAGTCTGTCTTTTTTTTTTCTTATTATTTTCTCTTTTACTCCAAACCCCAAAGGCTGTTTTGAAAAGAGAATCTTATTTAAATGCCACACACCATTTATCCAAACAAAGATCATAAATGTGCCAAACAGAAATGAAAACTCCATTGTTTCCACAGACCCCAAGCGAAAGCTTTTCATGAGAAATTTGATTCTCTAATTGAAGGTAATTCTATTATAATTCTGTTTAGATTACTCTGGTGTCAGATAAGGTTTCAATATTCGCCATCATCCATTTGGAGGCTGTGACACAGCCGATGACACTAAGATGCATTTCCTTTCAAAACTAGCATTTGCTTTTCAGAGCTTATCTACAGAAGTCACTGGCATTTCAAAAGGAAGGCGGCTGTAATAGCAGGGACCTAGATTTTTTTATTAGCATAATTCATAAGTATTTTTCAGCTCCCATGTAAGATATTTTAAAGTTCCTTCTGCATTTCTGCTCTTCTAACATAACACCCATGTTCCAACATAAGAAATGCGTGTTGAGAGGCAGCTGTACTTTTGAATCTATGTTTCCTCTACCAGGCTGGATGCTTCAGAAAGGCAAGAAGAGAACACATTTTCTTCACTACAATCACCTGTGTCATATGTGATACACTTTCAGAATCGAAGAAATATTTTTCCTGGGGAAAATTTTTAAAAATGTATGCATTGAATGAAGTATGTATAGGAGGCAAACATTTCTGTGGAAAATGAGGTCTAACTTCTTGGAGCATTTGTATACTCATTTAACTTTTAAATTTGCTATGTGTAATTTGCACTATATTGTTGACTAAGTTATTTCCATTCAGAAAATAAAAAAAAACAAAATCCTGTTTATTATGAGATTTATTTATATTTCCCATGAATATGTAATTGAACCATAGAAAATTGTTGATGAAAAGGATGATAACATGAATATTATAAAATGTTAAAGATATTGAAATAATTACAAAAATAAACTAGGATTAATTAAGAAACATATTTGATTGATGTGGGTTTACTTATTAATCCCTCTATAATATATATGTGCATCAATATTTCATGTTGTGTACATGTGCTTTTATTTTTTAAAATTAGTACACAATTTAAAACTAGGGTTTTAAAAACAATATAGAAATGTCTATTGAAATCTTTACTGCTTGATCCTCTAAAGTAATAGTGAACTCTAATTTTCATGAGTCAGTGAAACGTTTTGTATTGTGTTGTATTTTCTTTCCATGAGTATGCTACAAGGTTGTGGAAGAAATGTTCTCTGGCCTTTTAAATATCATACTGTGTGTATTATGAAGTATCAGGTTATAGAGAAAAATGGGTCAGTACTAACATTTATATGTAATTGTAATTATATATGACTATGGTGGTTGAGAGAATTACAATACCAGAAATGTCTCCAGAAAAAATAAATTCAATCTCTTATGGTTTACTCCCCCAGAAAGTCTACCTTTACTTATTTATAGCAAGTAGGTGGATTATCCAAGATGTACATCACAACATACTTGGCTTCAAAAGCTTATTTACTTTAGACATGCCTGCTACCCATCCCCCAATTCTATGCAGTGTAATTATTGTTAAAAAATGTATCCAGTTTCATACTCTGTTTTCACAGTGTATGATCACCACTTAATATTCAAGATTCCCAGTCATGCACATAAAATAAAGTTGCAGTTTTGAAAGCTAAACCACAAAGTAGTACTAATAGTTTTCATTGTTAAGTAAGTTAACTGAATCTTCTGGTGTTTTACTAAGACTAAGAGGGTATTTGTATTGCAAACCCATTGCCAACCACCCACTTATCCTCTCTGTGGTCTTGTTTGAGGAAACCAAACAAATTTCAGCGGTGTGGAAGTAACACATTTGTGAGTCCAAAGTTCTGTGTTCAAAGACTTGGGCACTAAGGAGAACTTGTAATATGGAGATGATAAATATGAATTCCAACTAACTCTAAAATGAAAAGTCTCTAACGCTGGCTGTGCTGCCAACTCCATGTTACTAATATTGAAGTCTTGAGGCAAGAGATGATACCTGAAGTGACTTTTCAGATAGTTTTTGTTAAATAGTGTTTTTATGTATTCTTTGAAAATCCCATACAGTGTATTTTGATCATATTCATTTCCTCTTTTTATGACCCATTAACCTTCTTGTTCTCTCTTTTTCTTCAGCAAAACAAGTAAACAAACAGCATCTTCATGGTGGCCAACTAGGTGGGAGTTGGGCCTTCCCTTCAGTGTGGTCAGTATACTGTTATTTCATTGAAGAAAACAGATTCTTTTGTTTGTTTGTTTGTTTGTTTTCGTTGTTTTGTTTTGTTTTTACTTTCTAAATTTTTTATTTAATTAATTTATTCAGATTACAACTGAATTGTTTTCCTGTCACTTGTACCCTCCCATTCTTCCCTCCCTCCCACTTTCATCCTATTCCCTTCCCCTAGGTCTATGACCTAGGGGGATCTCCTCACCCTTTTTATGGTCATAGGCTATCAAGTCTCATCTTGGTAGCCTGCTGATCAGGGCCTAGAGGGGTCTGTTCAAACTATGGCACTAATCAAGGACAATACAAGTAGTAAACATGGAACCTCTACTCTGATCTATGCAATGGACAGTACATTTTCCACAGCTATGTGGAGAGCAGGGACTAATTCTGAAAGAAAACTGATTCCTAATCATTCAGTAAAATTCTAAAGTCAATAGATCCTTGCTTAGAGATGGAATTTCTTGCCTTATGCCCCTCCTCCATGCTGAGCTATTGTCTGGATTGAGTTTATGGTCCTATTCATGATGTCACTGCTTCTGTGAGTTTGTATTTGCATCTGCTCTGCTGTTTTTGGAAAACATCCACTACATCTGACTTTTACAATGTTTCTGCTGTCTCTTCTACATAGACATCTGAGAATAGGAGGGAAGGCTATAAGATAGACATTGCATTTAGAAATGAGCATCCCAGAGTCCCTTATTTTCTGCCCATTAACCAGTTGTAGATTTCTGTGTTAATTGCATTTGTTGTAAGAAGAAACTCCTCTGGGGAGAGTTCAAAAGTGCACTGACCTATCAGTACAGCAATAAGTCATTAAGAATCATTTTGTATAGATAAACCTTGTTTACTGGGGAAAATTTACTAATATTATTGTGCTAAGTGAATATAACAATAAAATTACCTTTCAAACAGTGTGACTGTAGTGAAGGAGCATTTTGAACTATAGTTTGCACTAATCAAAATTTTTATTGAACTATGACTACATGAACAATATAAATATTAATTGTGTTGTGCATATTCTATTTCTTAAACACGTGTTCACCAAATATAGCATTATGTAGAACAAGAAGGCTTTTCCCTAACTTAGTAATTTTTGTTAGCTCTTGGTAACACAAAACTTGAGCCTTAGCAACAAGGTAAAAACTGAAAAAATAAATGATACTCTTTATGTCCTTTGGAACACTCTTTTCCTCTAGACTTGCTACTTCAGTACTATTTGCCTTTATTACCTTGACACCGCGTTTTCTTTATATCAATGTTTCATTAGCATGTCCATACATGCATATAATGTAATCAGTCATATTCACCTCCACAACTATTCCCCATCTTTTTCTTTACTGCATTTATTTTTTTGTGAATAAGAGAATTTCATTAGAGTTTTTCAAGGTAAAGCTCATATTCCATACAATGCCAACTCTGTTTTCTCAAAGGGGATTCAGGATTTTTTTCTTCTTCCTTTTTGTTTGTTTCAGTGAACTTCAATGGGTATTCACAATTGCCTGGTTTGGCTATGCATCATTCTTCTGAGAGACTAAACTTTCTGGTCAGAAACTTTGAGTACAGGGACTGCAGAAGCCAAAACGGGTGAGAGCACTGGCTGTGTAAGAAGGAAAACCTGAGTTTGAGTCCGCAGCACATATGTAAAACAGAAACCTGTCAGGGCTGTGTATGCCTATAATCTCTGCATATTTTACTCACCAAGGCTGGCATGGTCCAAGCATTAAAACAACATAGATTTATCCTCTTGTCCTCCTCAGTTACAAAAAATAAACAGTTTTCCCAAATCCTAATATCTAGAACTGTTTTTTTTTTATTGTTCACTGAATTTTTATTCCTAGGATTACTTATTCAGTAGTCCTTGGAAAAAATATGGTACTGCCTCTGTCAGCGATTTTTTTTTTGAAGAGATTTGAACAATTTCATTTTCAATTATTTGTCTAAGTGCTGCAGCAAAGAATCAGTTTCACATGTGATCCTCATATGTTGTTTCTGATTTATCTTTTACCCAGAGACATCTTTCCTTCAAATGGGCTCCTTAATGAACACTATTGACAGTGAAACCTATAATCAGCCACCATACTCTTTTTCTTAAACTAATACCATAGCCCAAACCCATTTTAAATTAAAAGGACTCAGTAAGAGCACCTCTATATTGAAAGTACAAATTCAATAAGTACTCAGTCATTGTCAGTTTTTTTTAATTCACTTTATATCCTAGTCTCCTTTCCTCCCAGTCCTACCCTCCATCCCCATCACTCATCCCCCCTCTCCTATTCTTCAGAAAAGGAGACACTCGCCTTTACCATCCACCTGGCTCATCAAGTCACATCAGTACTGAGCATATCCTCTTGTCCCGTGGCATGACAAGACAGTCCTGTCAGGGGAAAGTGATCAAAAAGCTGGCAGCACAGTCCATATCAGAGATAACCTCTGTTCCCCTTACTAGAGGCTCCACATGAAGCCTAAGCTTCCCACATCTGTGTAGGGGGCCTAGGTCCAGGCCATGCATGGTCCTTGGTTGGTGCTTCTGTCTCATCAAGCCCCTCTGGGCTTTGGTTAGTTGAATCTGTTGGTCTGCTTGTGGACCTCCTGTTACCTCCAGGTAGTTTTCTCCTTCCCCTCACCTTCCCAGAAGACTACCTATTCTTCACCCAATGTTTGGCTGTGATTCTCAGCATCTGTTTACAACCTATGCTGGATGGAGTTCCTCACAGGACAACTCTGCTATGTTCCTTTCTGTAATCATAGCAGAGTATCCTTAATAGTGTCAGTGGTTGGCTCTCTCCTGTGGGGTGGGTCATGGACTGGGACAGGCATTGGTTGAACATTCCCACAATCTCTGCCTTATCTGCTCTATCTTTATTCCCTGCACATCCTGTAGGCAAGGTAAATTTTTGGGTCAAAGTTTTTGTGGGTGGTTTGGTGTTCCCCTCCCTCTACAAGTAGTCTAGTTAGAAGGCGTCTTCTTCCTTTTATGGATTTTTATATACACTTTGTTATTAGTGAGTTGGGCTAAAATATCCAATAGAAATAGAAAGGCAATACCAAAGCCATTAGGGAAGGCAGGCCACCACCAAAAGGAGCCCCTTAAAAGATCCTCAGCTATATTAATTTAGAGAATTTTAGAACCAGAAAGTCTTCTAAAGATTTTGAATCTCACATCTTAAAATTTTACTGACAAATGAAGTAAGACCCAAAAATGTTCGAAGGGTTGTGAATGGTAATTACAAACCATGTTGTCACATCTTCCATTTTATTGACAAATGATATAAGATCCACAAATGTACAACAAGTTGTAAATGGTACTTATAAAAGATGTTGTTAGATATTTCTGAAACATAAGTGCACTTGGAGTCTCAGTCAAATTATTTATGATAAAGTAAGCTTTGCCCTGGATATTGAATTCAGGGCCTCATTCATCATTAAGCTACATCCCAAGGCTCAAACTGGGCTTTGTAATGACTTGAAATATCTATGTACACTTCATAGATTGAGTTTTAACAAAGCATAAATGTGTGAATTATGTATACTTTTGTATATATATTCATGTATAGGTATACATTTTCTTTTCAAATGTAGTTATTTCTCTTGCCACAAATTCCCTTCCTAGTTATATATTCAGGGATTTTATATTAGAAATATAACATCTATGATTTTTATAGTCACACACTGGCAGAAGAGCAATATTGAAGGTTGCAAAGCACGGTTTTGGGAAAACTGGTAGGAGATGAGCAGTTGGTTTCAGAAAACCCATAATTAGGAGAAAACAGATAATTTTCATGTTGATAATTGGTTGAACTGTGTAAGAATGAATAGCAGGCTCATGTCCAACTACAGTCCTTTCTGTTTAAAATTATAGAAATCAGAAGAGTCTAAAATGAATGTCACTTAAGTAAAATTAGCATTTGGGCATTGCTCTCCTTCGAGGTCTTACTAACTCTTTATTCACAGCCTCTTGTTTACAATCTGAAGTTGCAATGTGTCTTAACGATGCCTGACATTATTGTTTCTCCACTCATCTTATCATCTTAGGACTTGCAGGTAAATAGATGGAACAAAAAATGATCTTGGGGAGTGAAGTGACCTAGACCCAGTATAAATGTCACATGTTCTCTTTCTTTTTTAAAATTTTTTTTATTAATTTATTCTTGTTACATCTCAATGGTTATCCCATCCCTTGTATCCTCCCATTCTTCCCTCCCTCCATTTTCCCCTTATTCCCCTTCCTTATGACTGTTTCTGAGGGGGATCTCATCCCCCTGTGTATGCTCATAGGGTATGGAGTCTCTTCTTAGTAACCTGCTATTCTTCCTCTGAGTGCCACCAGGTCTCCCCCTCCAGGGGACATGGTCAAATGTGAGGCATCAGAGTTCGTGTGAAAGTCATACCCCACTCTCCACTCACTCAATTTGAACTCAAGTTTTAATTTTTTATTCTAAATTGGATTAAATATAAAAAGTAGAAAACTAGTTAGCAACAACTGACCAGGAAATAATTCATTGGAAGAGAGTAGTAGAACACAGGTAATATGTAAAAAGAAAAGAAAATAATTTGAGAAAGTTTTAAGTCAAGAGAGGTTGGGAAGGCAGGAAAGAGGCAGAAATAATTAACATGTTTAAAGAAGACATATAGAAACCTGGTGTTTTAGAAATTTCCTGAACTCCATGAGTGTTTAAATGTATGGGAGAATGGGAAATGTTTCTCCCAAATGCCGCAGGTTATCATCAAAATGCCAGTACGCCAGTGTGGGATTTATCTTTTTGAGTTGTTGGTTTACAGTGGTGGTATCAAATAGACCCCCAACATTAAGAGGCTACTGTCTTAGCCCTAATCCACTAGAACTTGAAGGCAAAGCCATTTTGTTGAAGGTACCACTTACATGTGACACAGGACACAGAGCAATAGGATGATAGTGTCATAGAAATTCTCATATAGTGAATTAATCTGCTATTACTAGAATGTACTATGTAGACTTCTGGAGGGGCAAAGTCAACATTCTTCCTGTTCTTCCTGATCTTGTGAGCCTGTAGATTAACATAGTGCTCAACCCCCATCAAGGAGGTTTCTTTTTTTCAGTGTATAGTGGTTTAGGTTAGTACGGACATTCACATGTAATGATACTTGACAAGAGGTATTGCATCCCCATAAATCTTATATCAGTTAAAAACAGTGAGCGATGGGCAAAAAAGGTGGCTTAATTCGCAAACATGTGCCATGCAAGCATGAAGACTTGAGTTAAAATCCCCAGGATGCTGAAAGTAGTCAGGTGTGTCATGCAGCCAGGAGGACAGGATCTCTGGAGTTCTGTTTCTTTCTTTTCAGTTTTGTTTGTTGGTGTTTTGGCTGTTTGTTTGCTTGTTTGCCTTTTTGAGACTGCTATTTCTTTTGAGACAGTATTTCTCTGTGTAGTCTTGGCTATTCCATAGACCAGGCAGGCATCAAACTCAGAGGTCTTCCTGTCTCTATGCCACAAGTGCTGGGGTTCTTAGGGCATTCTTACGTACATATACCAATGTCAAAACTTATGGGAACATATAATACATCTACATTGCCCTTTTTTGGGTCTCTGTCTTTTTCTCTGTGTGTGTTTTTATCTCTCTCTCTCTCTCTCTCTCTCTCTCTCTCTCTCTCTCTCTCTGTGTGTGTGTGTGTGTGTGTGTGTCTACCTTTCTATATATTTTCTATCTGTGTCATCTCTCTCTGTCTTGAACACACACACACACACACACACACACACACACACACACACACACCATTATAATAAACTTTTTTTTTTTTTTTGGTTTTTCGAGACTCACTTTGTAGACCAGGCTGGCCTCGAACTCACAACGATCTGCCTGCCTCTGCCTCCCGAGTGCTGGGATTAAAGGCCCGGCTCTACAATAAACTTTTTTACATAGGAAAATAGTCGCATTCTAGGCCTCCTCTAATGTAACTCTTTGCCAGGGAACACTATTAGCTGACACACAACTTGTGTACATAAATAACAGAAAATTATCTAAATATTCTTTCAAAATTTTAAAATCTAGCTAGAAAAATCATATTAATGCTTATGTAAATTTATTTTAGGAATTATTTCACAAATATCACTAATGATATCAGAAATGAAAATGAACTAAATGTAAAAAATGATTGTTAACTTTAGGCCACCTCCAAACTATTGGCTTGCTGGTTTTCCTTGTATTTTTCATTCCACGACTCGGGTACTTACATCACACTATTTGACACTTTAAGGAGCTTGACTTGTTGTGAATTCTCTAATGTTGAAGAAATGATGGCTGAAAGCTACTTATGACTTCATTATTAGATGCATTTTTATATGTAATTCACTAAAAAGTCATGCGTCTTTAAATAAAGCCATTTCTGTGTTGATCCTTCATGCTTGCTTATAGTTATGAGAAATGCTGCTAATACACTTTCCTTATTTTTCTAATCCTAACTTTTATATATACATTTATAATGCACTTTTATATAAGTTTGTTAAAATGTATAATTTACAGACACATATTTAAATTATATATACTACAAGTGGATTTAAAATCCCTTCTATGTTAATCATATAGCCTTCAATTCACATCTTCTTTTTCTTCAAATAGCACACATGAATACAGTTCATGGGCAAAGTTATCTCACCCTTAGAAAAATTGTGATTGTTTTTCTCTTTGCTAGTGAATGTCTGTATCTAGGGCAATGAAAGAGGCAATACTGCAGTTTTGTTCTTTTGTCGTTTGTGTGCATTAACATCTTAGAAGCAGTAAAACATATTTCTGTAAATAGCTACCAGCTCCTCTGCTAGATTAGAAATGGTTTGTGTTAAATAGCAAAGCCTGTCTTTGTTTACTTCTTTAAAAAATCAAACATTACATATTTTAAAAAAACAGCACAAAGTATAGACTTCAGAAATATTTGGGTAAATAATTGATGAATAATAAAACCATTGTGGTACAACTCAAAGACATTAACAACAAAGAAAAAGCCTCATTTATCTCCAAAGACAGTATATTGCCATTTCCAGTTCAAACTTGAGTGGCATCACATGGGCATGAGATAATTGCTCATTGCCCTGGAGTTTATGATGGCGTTTTCTTTGCTAACTGATAGATGTGTTTTAAACAACAGCAAGCAAATAAATTGCTTAGCTTCTATTTTTAAATCTAAATCAGCTTTCCATGTCCCTTGCAACTGCAGAAAATATGCAAGAATTCATGTAGATAAGACATCGAGGTAATTCTCTCACTGACATAATTAAACAGAGTATATTTCAAGGTATTTGGGTAGTGCACATTTTTCCAGGAAAATAAAAACTAAATTAGCAGTGAAAGTCCACCTAGCAAACTACATTGAAAAATATGCAAATCATTTCTATGGATAACATTCATAATTAACAATGGAAAATATTTACATTCCATAGTTTATTAGCAAGGGTATGTATACAATATATATACTATTTAGACTTATATGGTATAATATATTTATATTTATACCATATAATATATTTATATTTCATGAGGAAAGGTTTTTCTTGGCTTACATATCCCAGTTGATCATGAAATGATGTCAGGACAGGATCCCAAAGAACGAACTTGGAGACAGCAATTAAAGTAGGCACCCTGAAGGAATGCTGTTTAATGATTTTCTCCCCATGGTTTGATCAGCTTAATTTCCCATAAAACAAATGACTACTTCACATGGTGTCACCACACACCATGTGCTGGACCATCCTATATCAATAATTAATTAAGAACATTATCTCACAGTATTATTTATATGCAAGTCTCATGGAGATAGTTCCTCAATTGAGGTATCTGATTTCCAGATTATTCTAACTTGTGACAAGTTTCCAACAAACTAACAAATACAAATTAATAAAATCTAGGCAATTTTTACTAGGGTACTTTGAGATTCAAATGAGAAATTGAATGTAAAATGCACATAGAGCAAGACCAGCACATATTAATCATTTTAATCATTTAAGTTATAAAATTAGGTATTCTACTTTATACTCTGCTAGTGATGAAATGTACGACAGGAAATGCAAGTGGAGCTACGATGTTGTCATACAGACTGTCTAGTTTTTATACAGATTCACAGTTGTTATCTTATGTAATGGGATTTTTGGTAGATAGAAACTGGATGGGTGGAGGAAGCCATTTTTTAGGAACTAAATTTCCTCCTCTTTGAAAAGATATGGTTTCATCTGGTTGTATGGTCCAGTGGCTTGTTTTCAAGAGTAATATGTATATATAAAATAAGTAACCCCCTTGGTTGATGAACCCTTATCTAGTTGGTAGTGGAGAGGTAGGTATTTTCTCATTCACATGCTGGGCACCAGAAAAGAAGCCAAAGTGTGTCAGAGTGTTGTTCTTCCACATAGAGGAGCTTTCAGATGTGAGAAGTACAGGCAACTAGTTCAGCTGGACCAAACAGAGAAGCCCTGGTAGAGGAATATGTCAGGTTACATATTGGTGGGCCTCAGATGTGTTATGAGCTTGGCTGCAGGTCACAAATGTTGAGAGAGGAGAAAGACACCTTGACCAGAAAAGACTCTCAGGGTCTAGGAACCTTAGTGGATCTCATGCAGAAGAGCAAGTGTCTATGTGAGCATGAAAAGATAAGTTCCTCCCCGCCCCCCGAATTACCAGAACTTTGAAAAGGCCAGGCCAATTGCATACGTAAGTTATTTTTAATGCATAGGCTTGACCTTATGCCAAAGCAGTAGAGACAGCAGGCACTATACCAGGATACATTCGCTTTCTTCTGACTAACTCACAGTAGTCTTCAGCTTCTTTCTCATAGTGAATTAGCAAATACTCAGCATACACGCAGGATGCCACACAGTGTGTAGGTATGGCCAAAGGCTAACACAATCACAGTGACTCAGGCAAAAGTAAAAATCACAGTGATGCAGTAAAATGTGGAAACAACTTGTAACTGATAGATGGACAAATAAGACAAACATACTAATCTGGGTGCATTGAGGACCAATAGACAAGAGCGTCCATTAACTTGCTAATACACAACCTAAGAACACAGACTGTGGATTATGGCAAGGACAGCTTCTTACTGGCATGTCTTTGTGTCTATTCCTGAGGCCTCATGTTTCTGCTTTGTTTTTGTTCCTTTCCTCACATTCTTATCCTCTATGTTAACCAGGCATGTGCTATAGCAACAATTTCAAATATTTATGCTGTGTCTATCTTGAGCCTAGCAAATATATTGTATTATTTATTTGTTTTATATTTGACTATAATATCATTTTCCTTTTAGGACAGAGATAAGGAGAAGAGGCTTATTTAGTCTACTCCATAGGTATGTGCTTTTATGGCAATAATAGATGGAGATTTAAAAATCCCTGGAGAACAATAACATAGATCTCTAAGTCTATCAGTCCATTGAAAAAGGGGCTCTGATCTTAATTCTACCCCAGATATAGTTGTATGAATCAAAAGTCTTGGAAATTCTAGTATTGCACATTGTAAGCTGGGGACACCTAAGATAAAGGTCTGAGAGGGTGACATTACTTGTCCATATTCTATGGTTACCATTATTTTCATAATATTTTTACTTAAGTGGCTCAGGAAATCAATTAAAGTCATCATAATGTGGGATTTCCTTGGCCTCTGTTTGCAGAAATCTATTTGCTACACATATTTTCTTTCCTTCTGAACTCCTTTCAAACCTCTGCCTTGGTTACTATATTCAATAATAAAAGGGGGATTTTTGCTACTTTCGTTTCTCCTTTAAGAGTGCACTGCCAAAAAAAAAAAAAAAAAAAAAAACCCAGCTACTAACATTGAAATGAAACCTATTATGAAAATGTCCAGCACAGCATGGTTATATGAATGCTGGGCAACTGTAAATTAATATTTGACCAGGGAATGGTCTATATGTCAGAGGGATATTATGTAATAGAAGCAAATGTACCTTGAAGCTAATTTGAGTCTTCCCTCATCCCTATCATCATTCCAGAGACAATCAAGAATGGCTGTTAGCAAAACTAAACTGCTTTTGAGCCTAAGAATAACGAGAGAGCAGGGTGGCTCCTGAAGACTAATGATTTATATAAACAGTAAAGTCTCCTACCTGGAGCTCTTAAGATAGAAAAAGGGAAATGGAACCTGGCTGTTACCCTTACGTTATTAGTGTATATTTATACTTCTCACCCTAAGCAAGAGTGCATAAAACCAAATCAGCTGAAGAAAGTGCCCAACCTTTCTTTCCACTGAAGCAGAAAGAATTTTTGTTGTTGACTTTGTCTTCAGCTATAAACATCCCTGTCTTATTAATGCTCTGAATTTATACCAACTTTGCCTCACTCTCCCCTGCAGGACAGGAGAGATGTAAGTCATGTCAAGCACATTTTTAGGATCACCCAGCCATTTGCAGTGGTGCAGACAGGTTATATAACGGGTGACTATCTTCAAAGCATTAAAACATCTACAAATAGGATTGTTACATGTGTTTCATTTATTTGTGTGCTGGCTGGGGGAGGGCCTGTATGCAGAGAACAGAAAATAGCTTGTAGGTATCTATTTTCTCCTTCTGCCAATGGGTGCTTTTGGACATTGAGCTAAGGTTACTAGAGTTGGTGGCAGGATCTTTTACCTGCTGAGATATTTTAATGTTCCTAAAAATTAGTAAACTTCCTCAAACACGCATGGACTGTGGTCCTTTGGAAGAGCAGCCAGTGTTCTTAAACAAAAAGATATCTCTTCAGTCCCTTCTTTCTTTTTTTCTTTATTCACTTCACATCCTTGCCGTAACCACATCTCTCCTCATCTCCGAGTCCAACCCTCCCTCCTCATTGTCTTCCATTCTCCTCCCCATTCTTCAAAAGAGGGGAGCCACCTTTCCCATCTCCCCAACCTCATTAAGTAGTATCAGGACTGAAGGTGTACTCTTCCCCTGTGGACTGGTAAGGCAGTCCTGCTAGGGGGAAGTAATTGAAAAGCTAGCAAGAGAGTCGATGTCAGAGAGAGTCCCTGGACACCTTACTAGGAGATTCACATCAAACCTGATCTGCCCATTAGCTACATCTTTGTAGTGGTCCTAGGTCCAGGCTGTGCAGGGTTCTTGGTTGGTGCTCAAGTCTCAGCAGGACCCTCTGGGACCTGGTTCATTGGCTCTGTTGGTCTTCTTCTGAAGCTCTTGTCACCTCCAGGTCTTTTCTATATCCTCCCCTTTCCCACAAGATTTCCTATGCATTGCCCAATGTTTGGCTATGAGTCTCAGCATCTGTTTCCAGGTGCTGCTATGTGCAGCCTTCAGAGGACAACTCTGCTTGACCGCTGTCTGTAATCATAGCAAAGAACCATTAACAGTGTCAGTCCTTAGTTCTCTCCCACGGGTTGGATCTTGGATTGGGACAGGCATTGGTTGGACCTTCCCACAATCTCAGCTATTTCTGCTCTATCTTAATTTCCCAGCACAACTTGTAGACAGAGTGAATTTTGAGTCGAAGTTTCTTGGGGAGAGTTGGTTTTTCCCTCATCTACTAGAAGACTTGTCTAGTTAGAGGTTTTCTTCTTCAGTCTCCATACTCTCTGCTACTAGGACTCTCTGCTAGAGTCCCTCTTATATTTCCCTGGGGCCCTATTCTGACTTAGGTCTCCTGCATGTCACAGAGATGCCCCCAGTGTCAGTTTCTCTTTTCTCTATAGGCTTTTTGTCCTCATTTCCCCTCTCTCCCCAGGACTGATCTCCCCCTCACATACTTCTGTGTTTCTTCTACTTTGTTCCATCTCTTCAACCACTAGTGCTGTCTATTCTACTTCCCCTTCTGAGCGAGGGTTAAACATCATCCATCCATCCTCCTTGTTACTTAACTTTGTTAGGTCTGTGCATTGTAGTATGCTTATCCTGTACTATGTGGCTAAAATCCACATGTGTGTTTTCTGTGTTTGAGTTATCTTACTCATAATGATCTTTTATACCTAAACATCTCTTTGCAAAAACTTCTGAGGTCTTGCTCTAACATTCAGAAATCAGACATCTGATTTAGAATCCTGAGAAAAATTCAAAGGTTTAACTGCCTTGTTATGGGGAAAAAAGCTATTTATTAATTCTATACAAAACTGTTTTTCAAATTATATTGGAAATCTAAGCAAATCTTTGTGTAGTGACTTTAAAATAAAAATAAAATAGAATTTATTTCTTTAGCATATTTGCCAAATGCTATTATAAGCATTTTTACACAAAGCATTTCTCTTTAGAAACTTTCAATTGTCGTGACTTTCTTTTTTTTTTTTTTTTTTTTTTGTTTATTCGTTTATTCCCTTAAGATTGTTGGTGCTAGTACAATGTGTTAGATTTTTGTAATTAATCTTATTTTCATTGCACTTCAATAAACCCAGTTTTATATCACAAATATTTTCCACAAAAAAAATGGAGATTCCTTATGTTGACTTCATTCTATAAAATGGATAAAAATCAGGAAAAAATAGATAAATGATTTGATGCTTTCTTTGTTAATATGATTGTTGCATGAAACATCACATCCTTTATAGTATTGCTGTGAATATTATCATCAACTTTAGTTTAAAAAAACACAATACGGTGATGTTATCCTTTGGAGAACAAACCTGTTATTAGTTTTTCCATATACTGTCTATGCATCACACGTTACATCTCCACCTCTGATACCTTTGGTGTACAGAAATCTGAGCACTCCTGTATCTTGTGGTTCATTTTTGTAGAATATCACTGTTGTCCACCATCATCCTGAAGGCAAATGCAATGGAAGTGAATCATCCTCAATCTCAGATTTCACTGGGTTGTACCTGTAAACGTATCTCACAATATCAACGATGTTCTTTGGCCTGCTTCTTGTTCTGAAAGCTTCAGTCAAGTTACACCTGCAAGCACTATACCTAGAATCACAGCACCTGTAGTTAGGACTGTAGACTTTCTAATGTCATCATTGTTGGTACAATATGATATAGTAATGAAGATTAAAAAGAACACTACCGTGGCTTTAAGGTGATTTGCAGGAGTTAATCTTGATCATGCTGCTGTTATTTACTCAAGAGAACAAAGTGTAATTCAGAAATAGCTTTGGTGCCATTCATAAGCCATTTCTTATTTTTCCCATAGACAATGTATAGAAATTTTTTTCAATGAACGTCACTGAATTTACTCCTGTAATCCAGCTAGGAAGGATGCTGCCTTGATATACAACTCTTTGGTAAAACTATGCCTGAAGCACTATAGCTTTCAACCAAGCATTCTCAGCTACAGGATTAAAGCACTGGGCTTGACTTCACATTTATAATGTATTACCCTCATAAAACTGAAGGAAAGAAAATTGATCTTATCTTGTAACTGTGCAATTCTCAACTCTTCAATGTAGTAGCCTGAGTTCGCATTTAATGTCTCCCTGAACTCTGAACTCAGTTGACTAAATATTATTTCACAAAATTTAACTAGAGTTTCTATTCCAATGTACAGAGAATATACAGACTTCAATTTTTATGTTGTTTTGGGGGGTCTGTTTGTGATTTTACGTTTCTAAGATTTTTTACATTAATTTATATAGATTACAACTCAATTGTTATCCCATCACGTGTATCCTCCCATTCCTCCCTCCCTCCTGCTTTCACCTTATTCCCTTCCCCTAGGTCTAAGACCAAGGGGGACCTCCTCCCTACTATGTGGTCATAGGCTCATTACATTATCTATTTGGGTTGGTCAATTGTTATGATCAGTTTTGTTATTTTTTTTTTTTTTTTTACTGTCCCACCAGGTCATTTGGTGAAGGTGAAAAATGAAGGAGACGATTTTGGCTGGGGTGTAGTAGTGAATTTCTCAAAAAAGTCAAATGTTAAGCCTAATTCTGGTGAACTGGATCCCTTGTATGTGGTGGAGGTGATCCTGCGCTGTAGCAAGGAGAGCCTGAAAAATTCAGCTACAGAGGCAGCAAAGTCACCAAAGCCTGATGAGAAAGGAGAGATGCCACCAGGTCTCCCCTCCAGGGGACATGGTCAAATGTGAGGCACCAGAGTACGTGAGAAAGTCGTATCACACTCTCCACTCAACTGTGGAGAATATTCTGACCATTGGCTAGATCTGGGAAGGGGTTTAAAGTTTACCTCCTATGTTGTCCTTGGCTGGTGCCTTAGTTTGAGCGGGACCCCTGGGCCCAAATCTGCCTATCATATTGTTCTACTTGTAGATTTCTAGGACCCTCTGGATCCTTTTATTTTGCTGTTCTCCCATGCATCTCTCATTTAGAGTCTCAATAGGATGCCTTCCCCTCTGTCCCAGTTTCCTGGTAAGTGAAGGCTTTTGTGGGACATGCCCCTTGGGCTAGTATGCAGATATAAGTGAGTATATACCATTTGATTCTTTCTGCTTCTGGGTTAACTCACTCATTATAATCATTTCTAGCTCAATCCATTTATCCACAAATTTCGGGAATTCCTTGTTTTTAATAGCTGAGTAGTATTCCATAGTGTATATGTACCACAGTTTCTTTATCCACTCTTCTACTGATGGACACTTAGGCTGTTTCCATGTTCTGGCTATTATGAATAAGGCTGCTATGAACATGGTTGAGCAAATAGACCTGGTGGCACTCAGAGGAAGGACAGCAAGTAGCCAAGAAGAGACTTGATACCCTATGAGAATATATAGGGGGACGTAATCCCCCTCAGGAACAGTCATAGGGGAGGGGAATAATGGGAAAATTGGGGGGGGGGGAATGGGAGGATACAAGGGATGGGATAAACATTGAGATGTAACAAGAATAAATTAATAAAAAAATACTTAGAGGCACATAAAGGGGAAAAACTATCTCCAAAATATAATTCTGTAAAGTAAAAAAAAAAAAAAAAAAAAAAAAAAAAAAAAAAAAAAAAAAAAAAAGAGTTAGATTAATAAACCAGAGCTCCACTGATTAATGTCAAAAAAAAAAAAAAAAAAAAAAAAAAAGAGAAAGGAGAGATGCAGGTTGTTCCAGTTTTGGTGCATCTCCTGTCTGCCATCAGCACTGTTAGGCTTTACATCCCCCAAGATCTTCGGTCTGTGGACAACAGACAGTGTGTTTTAAAGTCCATACGGGAAGTTCAGAAGCATTTTCCTGATGGTGTTCCTTTGCTAGATCCTATTGATGATATGGGCATTCAAGATTAAGGACTGAAAAAAATCATTCAGAAAGTCGAGGCTTTTGAGCATTGAATGCATTCGCATCCACTTCACAACGACCCAGATTTGGAAACTGTGTATACACTCTGTGAAAAAAAAGCACAGTTTGCAAGTCTGCAAAGCGAGAATTGAAGAAAGCAAGAACTGTACTGCAGATGGATGAACTCAAATGTCGCAAGTGCGTCCTAAGATGGCTAGGTTTTGCTAAGTCTTCTGATGTCATAGAAATGAAAGGATGGGTGGCTTGTGAAATAAGCTGTGCTGATGAGCTCCTTCTAACAGAGATGGTGTCCAATGGGCTTTTCAATGACCTTTCTGCAGAACGGGCAACTGCTCTACTAAGCTGCTTTTTGTTTCAAGAGAATTCTAGTGAGATGTCCAAATTAATAGAGCAGTTAGCTGGACCACTCCGACAAATGTAGGAATGCGCTAAAAGGATTGCAAAAGTTTCAGCAGAAGCTGTTTTTTTTAAATCTTGAGGGCTACTTGGTTGCTGTGAATCCCTGCTAGACACTGGTACAGAGTACTGCATTAATGTCTTCATTTTATTGGCTGGTGACATTAAGGAGTATGGACCTTTGTGCTGGTATTTGACATATTGGGTGCTACAAAAAACATACATTTTTCTCAGCATTGGCTATATTTTTTCTGTTTTGCTAACAAAGCTATCAATTTTATTATCATTGTGCATAGCTTCTAAAGTATATATCAGTTTATTTCTTGGTGACATTTTTGCTTTTAAATTATTCTAGAGAAAATTTTTGAAAAATCAATGATACCATGAAAGAAACATTATTAAAAATTTCTGATAACATTTAAACTATACCAAATAGAGTGTTGGTGGCTCATTATTCACCTTGCCTGTCTCTACCTGTTGTGGGATGAATTCTACATCCACAAATATATAGGCTGATTATCTAACCTCCATGTCTGAAAATACAGTTTTATTTAGAAATATGAGTTATTCAAAATATATTCATGAATTTATGTGAAGGACCTGAAGATGGGTCCTTATTACATACAGTTAGAAAATCTTATAAAATAAAATTTGATATTACATTTTTAAAGGTTTTGCTTATTTTTATTTTGTGCATGTTTGTGTACATGCATACATATATCTTTATTACAAGTATCCAAGAAACTACTGAGAAGAAAAATGGGACAAAAATCCCTTAGAACTGGAGTTATAGTTAGTTGTAAACTGCCTGAAGTAAGAACTGCCTGATAGAATTTAAGCTAATCCTTGCAAGCCTTGCAAGTTCTCTTAACTACTGTACCATCCCTCTAGCCCTCTGATTATTTTTATTTTCTTAATTTTATTTTTTAACTTCTGCTTGCAGTTGCGTACGAATATGTATTGTGTATATATGGAGAATGGGAGAACAGAGGCCAAAAGTGTTCATTGCATCCCATGGAGCTATATTGCAGTGACTGAATCTGAACCCTAGTCCTCTCCCTAGAGCTCTTAACCATTAAACATCTCTCTAACCCACATTCAGATTTTTTTTCACACAAAGAAAAAGCTCTGGAAAGATGAAAACAAAAGGATGTCACATAAGCTGAGGAATTTTAAAGATTGCCAGGAAATCAACAGTAGCTAGAAGCAGGATAGAAGTAGCTCTTATTTTCAGGCCTTAGAATTAATAATTCCTCATCACACTGTGGTCTTGTATTTATTCATACCTTTGAGATAATTACCTTCCGTGTTCTGAGATATGCCATCTATAGTACTTGAACACAAAGCCTTAGCTAACAAATGCATGACCGAACCAGAATACCTTAACAGAGCTATAACCAGCTGTGGAAATCTAGTGGCACGTAACGATGAACCTGTCATTGAGGAATGGTGGATATACCTATTTAGAAGTTACTCCACTTGGAGACACTCTTAGAAACACTCTGGATGCAGAAGAAAATAGTATCATTAAATTTAGGTCTTTTGAACTCAGATTCATGTTTGCAAAATGAAGATCTCTATGACATTTAAACCATCATATAATCATGCTTTTTAGCCTGAATTTATCATTATATAAGTTACAATAGCTATTATGTGCCTGTGTCAGACAAAAACAAAAACAAAAAAGAAAAAAGAAAACTCTGATACACCAAAAATTATATCGATAAGAATCACATGCCGAGGATATTACAGAAGAAGAATTTGATCTAAGTGTATATAACCAGAAGTTCACTACATCTACTGCTATGCTTCCAAACTTTCGATGGGATGGATGTAGCACACATATATGTTAAAGCCTTTTGACATATGTGTTTACTTGGAGGATAAAAAGTTACAAGTGCCCTGTAATATCAGGTATCCTTGTAAACATCACTATGTAATGGGCATTTCTGAGGAAAAAACACTACGCAAGCAGAAACCTAAAATACCCAGAAAACTGTAGTTAAGGATTCCACATGTAACAGTGAGTAGGTTTCCAGAGTTCACATTTTACTGATGTGACTTATAGTAATCAATAGCCACCTATAGCATTTAGCTGCTCCCTTGCTGATGGCTGTGATGGCTGTTGAATCAGTGTGAAGTGGCCCATTGTGAGAACAGGCTATATATTTGCTAGGCTGAAATGTACCTTAAATAGGACAGAGAAAAGAGTAAAGAATGATAGTAGATTCAAGTATAAAAGACAAATTAAGAACTACATTTAATTTTAATTTGGTACTGAGGCTTTTGTGATCACTAGCATTTAATTATTTTCAAAGTTTCAGTAATTCCAAGTATTTTTGCATACTCTCTAAGAAGAAAAAACCAAATTATTGTAAAAAAAAAAAAAAAAACGTATACTGGTACATTGGGTAGGTAGGGCTTATGAACTTGACATCTGTAAGAGTGTGATCTTTTGGCCCAATAATATCTATACATACCTGCTTCAGAGTATAAATGCTCATTATGAACTGAAATTCCCGCGATGAAAGCCACATTCTGGTGAAGACTCTACACTCCTGATTGTCTGACTAGAACTTTCTGAAGAACTGGATTATTAAAGGTATACAACCAAACTTTGTGGCATGTATTTACACTTTTAGTTTCCATTCATTTTCTAACTCTATAAATCCTGGGGAGTAAGTAGCAGGTAATGGCTTTTAAAATGCATTAGCTTTTTCCCTATTCTTCCATGCTACTCTCGCCTAAAGTCTCAATAGGATGTCCTCTCCTCTGACCCACTTTCTTGGTAAGTAAACCACAGGGTCATGGCAACCTACAAGAAGAACTTTATGACAGGCAGATCTGGGTCCTGGGGTCCTCCTCAAACTAAGGCACCAGCCAAGAAGAATATAGGCAGTAAGCTTCGAACCCCTACCAAGACCTAGCCGACGAACATGATATTCTCCACCATTGAGTGGAGAGTGAGATCTGACTCTCAAACGAACTCTGGTGCCCCTTTTCTGACCACGTCCCCTGGATGGGGGCGCCTGGCGGCACTCAGAGGAATGATAGCAAGTTACCAAGAAGAGACTTGATATTCTAAGAGCATATATAGGGGGAGGGGGTCTCCCTCAATCACAGACATAGGGGAGGGGAGAAGTGGGAAAGGGGGAGGGAGGGAAGAATGGGAGGAAACAGGGGAAGGGCTGACAATTGAGATGTAATATGAATAAATTAATAAAATGAAAAAAAGAAATAAAATAGGTATTTGAAAAAAAATGCATTAACTTGTAAGGTCCACCAACCTTCAAATGAACAGTACCATGTAATAGCATTAGAAAAGCAGAGTAGAAGTTTATTGATTTTGCTCCCATTTCGTCACCTGATTTTTTTCCATAAGTGTTTATGAAGTACCTTGATTTGTAGCTATTATTCTGCAACATAGTTAAGTCACCTGTTACAAAAGGATGTTTCTTTTTGAAAAGAAAAATAGCTTGAGAGTTACACTTAACTAGTTTTCTCTCCTCAGAGTAGTCAATGCCTGTGGAGAGAGGGAGAGTCAATTTCCTTGAAGGACAAATCTCTCACATACAATGTCTACTCCCAAGTGGAAAGGTCTGGACCTATGCACAAAGGAGAAAAACAAAATTGACCCAGTAAGGTATGTACACACACACACACACACACACACACACACACACACACACACACACACAGATATTTTACGTGTGTATATACAAAGAAAAAATACATTTTGAAGAGATAATTTTGAAGATGCATAAAAATGGTTAAGGAGAAAGCAGTAGGAGCTAGAGTGATGTAGATACTGTTCTCATGTATAAAATTATCAAAGAAAAATAATATTATTAAACACAAATGTATACATACAACAATAAATAATCAATGTAGACATTATCAGAATAATGAAACACAACCTCCTCAACACACAAAATCAAGAAACCATTTCCATACAATGCGCTATTTGGGTCAATCTAAACCTTTGCCTCTTGGCCAGGTCACCTATATTTGACTCAAGAATAGACTCTTGGGAATCAAGTTGGCTCAGTTGAAAAGTTTCCTATGACCAAGCCCTATGACCCGAGTGTGAAGCCCAGAAGCTCAATGATACAGGAAAGGAATGAACTCCAGTAAGCTATCCTCTTACCTCGATACATGCAATGTGGCCTTCATCTGTACACACACACACACACACACACACACACACACACACACACACACACACACAAATAAATAAATAAATAAAATATAGAAGTGCTGTGAGTTGTATGGAAGTGTTGGGAGATGGAAGGGTGGTGGGAGTTGGTTGTCTGCAGCTCCACAAGGAGACTATCAAGGCTGGCAGATCTGGGCCCAGGGGGGCCTGCACAATCTGATGCACCAACCAAAGACATGGCAAGCAGACAACATAGACTCCCTGTTCAGATATAGCCAACAGACAGATCATTCTCCATAAGTGAAAGGGGAGTAGAGTAAGAGACTGCCTCTGACATAAACTCTGATGCCCTTGATTTTCTCAGTGCTCCTTGGAGGAGAGGCCCTGTGGGAACACAGAGAAAGGGGATGCAGGCTCTCCAAATGGTGGAGGAGGAGGACCCCACTCAGCAGAGGTCTTGGAGAGGGGAATATGACTGAAGATGGAGTGAGGGTGGGAAGAGGAATATAAGAATGAGGGCATTACAATTCATATATAATGGGAATAAATTATAATAAAAATTTTTTAAAAGTACACTAGATTCTCTTACTGCATTAGTTTGAAAGCTGTGTTTTATGTGGATACCATTAAAGCTAAGTAGTCCATTTCTTAATTTCTATGTTTTATTTTATATAGGAAAGAACACTTTTGTAGGAACTCTGTAAGTTAAGTCTCAGAATTTTGGACAAGAATGACTTATAAATAATTATTTTCTTGGCAGTAAAACTATAGTAAGTACTCCCTAATGGTGTTAGAATAAGAACTGAAAAGAATGTATATTGCAAATGGATATGTTGGAAGCATTTCCAGTCAGCTTTCTCTTATTTATTCTGTCAGGTACCATCCACAAAGCTGGAGTGGCAACAGCTGCCATGGGATTGATGTTGACTTTGGGATGGTCTACAAAGGGCATCTACACTGATGCAGGCTGCAGTACAATGAGCCTGAAAGCATCAAAGACAAAGCTTATAATGATCTCAAATTCTTAACCAGAAAATCATAAAGAAGTATAGATAACTTATACATTAATTTTCAAGAAAATTTAAATGACCAAGAAAAAGTAAACCTTAATAGTAATTAGTTGGATATTTATGTGGTTTGTAAAATTAATTTGAATAATATCCTAAAATGTGTTCAGAGAAAAAAGATGAATTCTTAGGAGCTGGGTCTGTAGTTGAGAGGTACAGCTCTTTTATGGCATATATAAGAACTAAAGTTCCAGCCCAGGTACCACAAACTCAAAAGTGAAAACCATAAAGAAATGATAAGTATTTGAGAAGATAAATAAAATTACCTGATTTAAAAGTTAGGTGATTCATTCAGTAATTAACATTATACAGTTCCCAAACATATGTATAATGTTTGTTATTTGAGCTGAAATTAAATAAAAAATGAATTATTAATAGAATCAGATAGCACTGCTGTTTTATGTTTATGCAACCATATTACTTATTTGAAGTATTGATTTTTACTGATTCTGTAGGTTAATAATTGGAGTAATAATATTGTAATCTCTAAAAGAAGATCCATCAAAGAGACAGGTGGTTTAACTGGTATGTACATTCTGCCACAGTGATTCATGTGCGTTTTACAAGTTAAAATAATTGAATTATAAGAAAATCATAATTTGAAATAATTTAATTAATGAGTTTATGACTAATTTTTTAATCACTTTTTAATATCATGTAAGATAAAAGATAACTTTATAATTTAGTATAAAATCAGTTCCTTGTTCTAAAAGTAATTTAAACAATAGATATTTTATTTTATATTATGAGCAAAAAGATGGTAAAATATCTTTATACTTGACTTTTCATTTTCTTCCACTGTGTCACTTATAAATTTACATTCCTTATTTGATTAACTGTAGTTAAATAATATACAAATATATAACTACATACTGTGTCATTATATGAAATTATTGAGTGGGTTACTGGTATGATTTATTCTAAAATAATATTAACTCTTTGGATTATTAGTTTTCTAACTATTATATATAGATTTTTATGGTATTCCAACCAAAAAAATCTGTATAAAATTGCTATGTCTTTAGGCATGTGTATATAATGTGGTGATATTCTACAGAGGTTTATATCCACTGGATTTCCTCTTAATAGCATTGCCCCTCATCCTATGGATTTTATTTAGAAAGAACTACAATTCTAATGCATTTTAAAAGCTTTGCTACAGTGTATATTAACTCAAAATCACTTTGTGCTTCAGTAGACTACAACGCAAGAAAAAAATGAATCAACAGAATTACCTAAGTATAAAGCAATGTTTAATTTTATAATTTTATAATTATAATTTAATAAATTAAAATGTATTTACTTATATGCCTAATAAACAGAATAACTAAAAATAGTACAATATCATAGAGAAAATGGATTCATTGCATTAAAAATGGGAAAAGGTTCCTGGTACTTCAAAGGATGAGGAAGCCTAACCACACTCACTGACATGCTTTTTTTTTCTGATTTCATATACTTTTAATGAAAACTGGAATAAGTTATTATTTTTTCATTATCTGCAAGCCATGCTATATGTTATTACCATCAAATAGACTTTATGCCTTCATGTAAAATGCTTAGAGCTTAGTATTCTGCCACAATGACAAGTGAGAAGTTGAATAAATTGAAAGAAACTCAACATTTTCTTGTTTAATATAACAGAGTACTGAGGTCAGAGAACAAATTGCTGAAACCTGTGAGACAGCTAGAGACAGAAATCACAACTTATGGGAGAATATTCACAGACAGAACCTCACACAACGCACCAGTGCTCAGCCTGGAATTAACAGAACCTGAACTGTAGCTGATGAATTGCTGGAGGCTTCGTGTAGACAAGCCTGAGAATTAAAACTTTGGTGGAGAAACAGCCATTTTGAGAAGGGGAGGGAACTCAGTCCTTATGTATAGCTTCCCAAAGCTTGTTTGTTAAGAGAATATTTGGAAAATTATTAGCATTTCAAGCAGAAGGAGAAAAGGAATCATTTCAGTTCTCCCAGGCGTTCTGCTCTTAATCATGCTACTTCCGGACAGATTTATCTGTTGGTATTTTATCAGACACTATGAAGTCAGGAAGGGAAAATGCCAACTCGTGCTCGCTTTAATGAGGTTGACTGCCTTAGGGGTGAAGGAGCTAAATAAAGAGCAGAGGTGTTTGTTGTGCACAACACTGGATGACGTACTTGGCAGAGACCAGTGTGCTCGTATGCAGTTCACTTAACCAGGTACAACGTGCATGGATGGAGTTAAAAATCAAATGCATGGTCTACCAAGTGCAAAACATAGATTGAAGGAACTTCATGAACATCAAGGGAGACATGGTAAGGTCACCAAACAGGAGGTTTAAATAGATAAATAATGCAATCAATAGTGTAAGGAGAAAGGGAAAATAATAAAAATGACACAAAAAGAAATAACAGAGATCAAAACACTTTGAAAGAAATGAGTAATTTTAATGGTCATATTTGTAGATAGGACATGAGTAAAGAAAATAATATCTGAGCTTTAGGACATCACAGTCATCACAATACAGGTGCTGAATTTGAAATTAAAGTGGAAATAAGAAAATCAACATAATAATATCCTAGGACTACAAGGGAAATATAAAACTGTATTACATACATGAGAGCACAAGGAGAAGCAGAGTGGAAAGAAAAGAAGACATATTTAAATCGGTAATGACACGCAATTACCAAATTAATGTTGACACCAAGGTAGAAATGCAGAAAGCTCAAGAACACCATCAGTCTACTTGCAAATGAATGGCTTGCTTAGCCATATTTAACTTTTCAAGAAATCAAAGATAAGAATTTCTAAGAAAAACAATAGAGCCAGAAGATGAATAACTTGTGTGCACATATGTATGTGTGTACACATGAGTGTGTAGACGTACATATGTGAGTGTGTGTAATGCATATCTAAGTTCTCAAATATTGTGCTTCTGGATGAAAGCAGAATAAAAATTTTGAATGTGAGAAAAAATACTCATCGGCCCAAACTTCTTATTATTCTTATAAGATAAAACAAAAGGAAGCAATAGTTTTCTTAGACAATCTCCTGTAGCTCTTATCAGTAGACCTGTTTTCCAAAGTTTATTATATAGAAGGAAATTAATAGAGGTCAGAAACTTATAGCTACATAATAAAAATACCATCAGAGAATAAGACACTACAGTGAAAACTTGTATTTATTCTTAATTGGTATAACATCGAAGAGCTATTTCGCAAAATGACAAAATCAACCATTATCTAATTATGCTTATATATATATGTATATAATGTACATATAATATTATTAACATATATACATTATACAATGCATATTATATATAATATATATATAATGTATATAATAATGTGTGGTAATATCCAAGTATGAAAAATTGTATCAAAGGCATAAAAGGGAGATAGGAACGATGAAGACCCTTTTATTGTTGTAACAAACTTTCTGTACCTGGACTTGGTATAACACTCTTTGAAGCTGAACCATTTCTTTTATATACTTGTAAATAAGTATATAAATTTAAATTTAACAAAAGACCAAAACCAAGTATGTAATTGAGAATTAATAAAAGAAAGAAAGAGATATGATGGAAAATGATGCAGTAAAGTCACGAAATGCAGAAAAGCTTTAAGGACAAAGTAGAAATCTGGAATTCTGCTATTAATAAAGAGTAAAAGAACAGATGGAGCTCAAACCTTGGTCCCCAGTGGCATGCCTCCTCAAACAACACCACATCGAAATTTTCCCAAACAGGGAGCTAAATATTCTAATACTTGAGCTTATGGGATCATTCTCACTGAAATCATCACCTGTCATTCAGTTGCCCACTTAGGCTCATGATGATATCATAAAGTAAAATGCAGGTGGCTCAACCTCAAAAGTCCCTATAGTCTTTCACAGTATCAACAGAGTTTCAAAGTTCAACTTCGCTTTTGTAACTCAAACCAATTTTTTCATTGTCACCCTGTGCACAATTAAAATGCATATTACATACTTATAGCATACAATCGCACAAACTAAGTATTACAATTCTAAATGCAAGAAATCCGGATACAGCAAGGAATTCTTTGATCGAAATGAGACTGACACACTAGTTATTTTCTCCTGAAAGCATATTATTTCTCACAAGCATTATATAGTCCTAAAATTATAAGTGTATATCGTGTACATGATGTACAGAACAATTAAGGCTGGATATCTGCTCCTTGTATGAGCAGGAAAAGAAAACCTCTGTAAATATTCATTCATGCCTCATGAAGAGTGACATCTAATAGTAATTCATAGAGGTTCTTTAGTCAACAAGAACCTTTGTCTATGCCTAGACATTCACGTTTCAGCCCATCTCAGAGCTAGGCCCATATGGTGGGATTAGCAATGTAAGTAACCTGCTTGTTCAGAAGTTGAAATTCTTCACATCCTGATTGTAGCCCCTCCCTCATTCCCTCCCTCCCTCATCCCCTCTCCCTCCCTCCCTTAGAACTCAGACAGGGAAGCCCTCTTCCCCTAATATCTGACCTCAGCCTATCAAGTCTCATCTGTATTAGCTGTAACCTCTTCCTCTGTTGCCTGGCAAGGCAGTCTTGCCAGGGGAAAGTGATCTAAATTCAGAAGCCAGAGTGCATGTATATTTTTACAGTTGTTTTTGCTCTCTGATAACACTAATATGCTTATCAGTTCTATGGATGTCACATAACTCATTCCTTCTCATCAATAGTAGGAGTCGCAGTTGCCTGATAGAGAAATAACTATACCATGATTAAAGTAGCTGAAATACAGTCTAAAACTTACATTTCCTGGCATCCATATATCACTATGTACAATTTTTAAGTAAAAAAAAAATCTTTCTGCTCCTAAACTTCCAATTTAAGTGTAGCATAATTAGTAGAATCTAATTATACAATAACATATTGGCTTTATTAATTGATATTCCAATGCTATTTTAGTCTCTGATTAAAGTTAAGGTCACTATTTTACAAATAGACACATGTGTTTAAAAACCTAGAACGTTGTTTAGTTGGATCTTGATTTTTTAAAAACTTCTCAATATGTAGTATCACTTGTTATTAATTTTCAAAAGAGAATAGGTTACATTGCATGTGAGACATGTTGATGTGCTTTCCTCTTTCTAAGAGAGACAATACCAATGAGAAAGACAGGGAAGCCTTAAGCAACAGAAGAAGCTTCTAGTTGGCTTAATATTTTCCGTGTTCAACGGAAATGAGTTGCATTTGGGTGCCTCAGAGACACATCCCTGAAGGCGTAGATAAAATGTAAAGTACATTTCCATCGCACTTGCATTTGGGATTGTTTGACATGAGAATGTTGAGACAAGTGAAAAAGACATTAAGTTAGGATTGCGGTCCCTATTCTGCCCTTGAATCTCACATTCAATACTGTCTTTCACAGCTCCCCTAAGAGACTATTTCCATATTATTCCTCCTTATGCTAAACCTGAATAGTCAAATATGACTATCTGAAATCTGATCTTCAAATGTAAGAACCCAACCAGGAATTCCAAACACAACTGTGTAATCATCTTTGTACAGAATAGAATGTAACCAACTTCCCATGCACTCAAACACCTGCTCAGTAGATACCCCATGGAGAACAAGAAACACACATGTGGGCAATTCAACACATTTAACAAGACCTAATGAGCCTTGAAACTGTAATTTAATTCTTAATTTCTGTGAAGTAAATTTAGTAATGACTGATAAGGATCATCATCACAGACACTTTGAGAGTGATTAGGAGGAAAGTGGAAACACCTGTCCTTTTATGTAAGGCACTCAGTTCATTTTAACATTAGAAGATACTGCCAATACCTCATAAACCAGAAATGAAGATTACAGAGTTAATTTTATCTTCAAAGTAGAATTATTTATACTACAAAACAGGGCAATTATTAAAATCAATTTGTGAAGCTAAACAGTTATGCTCAACAAATGCTTATTAATCTAGAGTATTGATAAGAATGAATAGTTACAAAATCATTCATATACTCCCTTAATTAATAGTCACATATGTAAAAGCTACAATTACATTATGTCAGAATGAGATCATTTCTTGTAGTAGTTAAGTTTGTTTTAACTGAAGCTTAGTACCCAAGCTGTCGTCTCTGATACAACTGTTCCACTGTACAGAAGAGTACTTGTGTTGTTATTAACAGGATAGTCTTGGGCAGAATTTGTTTTGGGACTACAAGTGGATAAATTGAGTGCCAAGCAAACTAGTCAAGTATTGACATCAAGACTTCTCAGTAAATTAATTACAAGAACTTTGACATTAATACCCATTTTCCTTCATAGAACACCAAACATAATGACTTCATTGCCATGAAAACACTTCAAGAAAATCCTAAAAAGAACAAAAAACAAGTATATAGTCTAATAGCCCTTCATAAATAAACTCAGGTAATGCTGAGGGATAGAATTTGCCCCCAAATTTCAAGATTCAGTGAGTTGCTGGGAGAGATGAAAACATCATATTCCCAGGCTTGCTTCTGGCACAACTGTATTATGGATTCAGGGACTGCTAGAGTAGCATGTGGCAGAATCAAGCTGAAAATTTCTGAGTACTAATCGCTCTGTGATAAGGCCTCTCCCTTTATATGCTGATTTTGATCAGCTCCACAATCCTTGGGAGAGCACAATGAGAAAATTAACTGAAACTGAATTGTTATTAGTCAGTAATGTCTATTTTAAAAATTAATTATTGCTTGATACATGTATATGTTATATGTTGACCAGAGCAAGGCCTCATTTCACACTTCAGCTCTTCCCTTGCCTCCCCACCATGGTGCAAAATAACATGGGAAGATTACTTTAAAAAGACAAGCACACATATTTATAGACATAGGATATGTGCAGCATGAGCATAGAAAGAAATAAATTAATATGCAATAGGAATACTTTAAGGTATTTATGTTTTGAACATAGATTTCCCTTGACCATCAAATTTGAGATACGCACACTCATATTTTGGCAACTTAGGGCAGAACTCTAAGTATCATTTTTAGAGCTTGGGTTTTGGAACTGATTTGTATTGCATAAGTTCATTGACAGATGGACCGTCATTGAATTCTGGTGGCTTTTTAAAGAGAACGTAAAAGGATGTATGAGAGTGTACTTCCAGTCTCTTCTGCTGAAGATCAGACATATTTTGGGATCTGTCACCTAAAAGTCCACCACTCAATGTGAAAATTACTATTGTCTGTCAGTGTACTTTTTAAAAGGAGTATCTTATTGTGTGTGGTTTTTGTTTTATTTATTTTTGTTTGTTTGTTTGTTTTGATTTTTCAAGACATGGTTTCTCTGTGTATCCTTTCTTTTTTTTCCTGGACTCACTTTGTAGACTAGGCTGGCCTTGAACTCAGAGTGATCCTCCTGCCTCTGCCTCCCGATTGCTGGGATTAAAGGCATGTGCCACCGCCACCCAGCTTATTGTGGTTTCTTATACCTCTACCTTACTTTATCCAAATCGCTTCCAACACCCCAGTACCAGGTATGAGAAAAAAACGTACTCGGGAGAAGGGGTGTAGGTCTCTTAAGCTACTTGTCCTAGTTAGGGACCTAGGCATCTCTTGGGGCAAGTCCAATCATCATTTCAGGCTGTCTCTAACTTCTTCTAACGATAAAACTACAACAACAGCTACTGGGAGCACCAATGGGGGAGAGCAGCAGCCTTCTCTCTCTGAGAGAAGTTTCCCTTTCTGGGATCTGACATTTATTCCCTCTCTGCGTCCCCAGAACTAAATACATTATCTGCAGCTGGCAAATATCATGCTGCTCAAACAAGGAAGGAAGCAGAGATGTCTCTCTTTTCCTTTATCTTTGATTCGTAGGTGTGGAAATAGGGGTTGAAAAGAAAGAAGAGGGAATATAGAAATATATAGGGAAGAAAGAACAAAAAGTCAATTAGTGAAACTGCTCCTCAACTTAATGCCTCAAACGAGGTTATTTTTAATTCACTGGTATAGAAGTTTGTGTATAGACCCAAAGGAAGTTTAATTTTATATACAGTGGTATAGAAGTCAAAGATTCAATGTAAGATTATTCTTCATATACATTAGATATATTTCTACTCTCATATGAGGTATTGTACCTATATAACTCAATTATAATACAAAGTTTACTTCCAATACTTTGAAAGTGCTATTGCAGGCTGATTAGGATAAATAAGTTGTACAAGTTAATTATTAATTGATAAAATCATGGTCATATCAATTACTAGTCATTTTTATCACAAGAATATATATCTTAGGTACAACAGACAAATATGATTCTATGGAAAGATAAGGTAAAATAGGTAAAGCCTTCAAAATCCCCATAGGCATACAGAAAATGGCATATAAAATGTTTTTTATTAATTTAAAGATTCACTGATAATGAGACAGGTTAAGCCCTGGCAACACTCAGCTTACCTCGAAGAGGATGATGAGCATCAGATCCTTATGGAGATAACTTCAAATATGGCAAGCAAGCTACTGGGCAAGATGTCTTCATTCCTACCACAGACAGAATTCTGCCTAAAAAAGAGCAAGCTTGGATGCAGGCAGAGTCGATGGCCAAACTCTGGCAAGACAGGGTAAGCAAGTCATCAATAGTTCCAGCCTCACAAATATGCTTGTCAGATATAATGGGACAGAAGGATGAAGATGCTCCAACATTGTAGAGAGTTTCAGGTGGCTATTCAGGTAGCAAACTGTTTCTGTCATATTCTCATTTGGAAAGCTACTAACCTGTACCCCCAGCATGCTCAGGCAGTCAATTCTATTCCTTCTGAAGTCTATGATGGGTTGAAGACCAGATACTTTAATTTTACAATTAAGCTTAGTTGTTTAGAGGTTAAGATTTTTTATTTCTAGATAGATGTTTTAAGTTGATAATGATAAATATTGAATAGCATTCAGAATTTCAGATGCACCAAGATTGGAAAGATGTTTTCTTCAAGGCAGCCAAATACAAATAGACAAAACACGTAGAATTTAACACTTATATAATTCCTGATTATGTCATGATTAATCTTGCTAAAGGTAGTTTATTGTATATATGTGTAATAATATAAATATATTTAAACATATTTAATAATAAAAGTTTTAAAAAATATACAAAATTCTTGAAAAAAATTATGCATCTCTTGGAAGCCTGCATGAGGCATTTAGTGTGCTGCCTTGGACAATCTGATGCAACTCAGTATCCTGTACCTGGGATTAGGCAAGGAGGACCTACAGAGTGATGCACCAACCAAGGCAAGGAGGACATGCAGAGGGATTCACCCACCAAAGACCATGCAAGGAGAGGACCTCGGCCTCATTCATTGTTTTGATGTTGTTGCTATTGTTTGGTTTGTTGGTTTTTATTTGGGGGATTTATTTGTTTGTTTGTTTAATTATTGGTTTGATTTTTTTTGTCTTATGTTATTGATTTTTTTCTTTCTGGTGCTTATTTGTTTCCTAATATGAGAAAGCAATAAAGTATATGAATTTGAATGTGTTAGATGTGGGGAGAGCTTGCATGGAGTTGATGAGGGCAAAACCACAATTAGAACACACTGTATGAAAAATGTATTTTCAATAAAATGACAATAAAAAGTACAGTGTTTACACACGGAGTTCAGAGAGCAACTTCCTTTAGCATTTTGCTTTCATGAATATTTTACATGCATGAATAAATTTTAGAGCACAGGAAAGCATCTCTAAAAATTAATAAAGAATTCTTTCTTTTTTTAATTTTTACTTATTCTCCTCCAGTTCCTCCACTCCTACTCCTTCCACCTGACAACCTTCCCTTTCCCCAGATCCCGTGCTCCTCCGTTTCCCTCCAAAAAAGGGAATGTATCCCAGTGATATCAACTGAACAGAATATAAGAAGATGCAATAAGACTAGGTACAGACCCTCAAATAAAGACTGGATGAGGCAACACACTAGGAGGGCAAAGGACCCCCCAAACAGCCAAAAGAGTGAGGTAATCCCCAACTCCTGTTGTTAGGTGTCATAAAAATAATCCCTAAGCTAAATGACCAACACATGTATATGGAGGACCAGGCCCTGTTCTTGCTTCTTCAGTCTCCCTGAGCCGCTACGAGCCTTATTTCATTGATTCTGTGGGCCATGACCTCCTGGTAGCCTTGACCCCTTACTCCTTCTCCACAGGATCCTGCCTAATGTTTGACTATGGGTCTCTGAATCTGTTCCCATCAGTTACTGGAGGAAGCCTTTCTGATGATTATTGTGCTAGGCATACATGCATGAACATAGTAGAATATCATTAGGATTCATTTCGTTTGATTTTTTTTTCTTTTCTCCTTTCTTTTTTTTTTTTTTTCCTGGTCTGCTTGTTTCTACCCTAGGTCTTTGGGCCATCTATCTACCTTCTTGTTCCTGGTTATCCGTTCATTGTCTGACATGAACACCGTCATTGGTTCACCACTCCCACAAGCTCTGAGCTGCCATTGTCCCAGAATCTTTCAGGCAGGACAGGTCATGGGTAGAAGATTTTATGGATAAGTTGATGTCCTGGTGCCACCACCAGAGTCCTTGACGGGTTACAGAAGATGGCTGGTTGAGGAGGTTCTCAGGAGGCTTACCCTTATAGGTTTCTTGGTTTTCACTGCACTAGGTTTCCACATTGCTCCTTACATGCCCCCTTACTCCAGTCATCTCTCCTTCTGTCCCTTCCTTCCTGACCTGATGCTTTTGTTCCCACCCCGGGTCCAGAAGTTAAATCTATTCTAATTTTCCTTCCAAGGGAGACCTATATTTCTAAATTCAAATAAAAGTATTTAAAACCATATCCATGCATTCTGAGATTTGAATTATACTTAAACTTATCCCAGAGAATAAAAAATTGATTTAGTGACAATAAGTATTAAAAATAAGTATGAAAATTAGTGTAAAAATTCATTTAAACAACAATCTTTTTAACTTGATTATTGGTTATTTTTCATAGAGAGTCACTGGGCTTGGTCTCTTGGTAAATGCCCATAATTGCAGCATTTTCTAGTCATGCTTTGAAATTTAAATTTGGTAGTGTAGATGTTTCATGTAACTTGTATCTTTATTTAAGTCATTAAACTTATCACTGGTTGTTTTGTAATGCACAGGTTCTCAGACTAATGAACTAGGTATGATTGTCAATTTTAGGAATGTTTTGACAATTTTTGGCTCAAAGACTTTGAATTACAAGTATGTACATGCATTGTTTATTGTTACAGTCTGACTCTAGCAAAGGATATGATGCATCATGATCTCAGATTTTTAAATCTTTAATCAAACAATACCATTTGATTATCTGGTCCTAGAGATATAAAATATAATACTATGATAACTATTAAACTTGAGATTATTATAAATAAAGTATAAATAAATTTATATAAGCTTGATTTTTGTCTCAAAATATTTCCATTTTAAATTAAAATAAGCAAATATATTCTGGTAAAATATACTATTTCCAAACATGATTTCCTGTAATGAAATCTGAAACATCATGAAATCAGATTTAGGAAAATAGATTTATTAAAAACTTGATAAGCTTCTGAAGTGATATCCAATTTCAGATGGTTTACACTCCCATAACTAAAATCCTTGAAGTAAAATGTGATATAAAAATAAAAGTCATATAAATATATATCATATGTTAATTTATAAGTGCATGGCTTATATGATGTTTCTATGTTTGTAACTCACAGTGCATATATTATATTGTATTTTATGAGGCCCAAATAATACTGTCATTTTTTTATTGTTCAACCAAGAATTTCAACATCATGTACCTTTAGCATTTAAAATAATTATATGTAAATCACTTCATGATCTTTATGGATAGAAAGCATAAGAATTACTGACCAAAACTTTTGCTAAATATTTTCCCTGTAGCACATACTAGCCACCAACTCTGATGTTCTTCGGCTATTGGTAGGTAAGAAAGTAATATTGAGGGGAAATTTATGAAATGTTTATAGACAAAGACAAAATAAAATGTTAATTTATCCACCTCAGATTAGAATAGCTACTTCTTGACTGACATTTTAACCCTGGACATTTATGCTTTTTCAGTACTTTTGAATTAAAATACTTCATAGGTCTATGAATTAGCCCTGTGAAATTTCTGAATGTGCATAAAATGTTAATGTTTATTTAAAATAGTTTTATACTGAAAAATATCCAGTATTGTATAGGTGTATTATTTCTGAATTATTTACTTGTATAAATTTTTGGACATATATATGTGTTTCACAAAGATTGTTATTCAAATATATTAAGTACTTTTACTATATTAAAATCTGTACCTTCACTTTATACATCTATCTCTTCTTTCTATTGGGAGACTTGCAACTACTATGAGGTCACACAAATGTGTACTTTTCTAAATCTGTGTGATTATTCATGTACATTAAATCCATATGTACATTAAGTTGTGGAATCACCTGAATTGCCCATCAATACATGAAGGAATGATGAAATGTAATATAACGAATATACACAGAATAAAGTTTTACTCAGACAGACATAAAGAATAAAATTATGTTAAAAGAAAATGAGATCATCATCGTATAAAGCAGATTATTTAAAAGTGGCAAATGTTGTAGAGCTTTTTATTTGTGGATACCAGATTCCATAAATGTGCATGAAAGCACATGTATCATATATATGGTCTGGTAGACTGCAGTCCTATGGTCAGTGTTTCATTTGTAGTTAAACAAAGCTTAGTACATTAAATGTTATTTTTTAGAATTTGTTGTTTTTAAAATAGTATTTAATTATAATCTGCTACTGCAAAAAGAAAAAAGTCTTTGAATAAAAAAGTAATAAATTTTACATTTGAATTATCAGTGGATTTCTAAGTTAATATTAAGATGCATTTAAATTGATGGAATGAATAACGGCTAAGCTTCCGCGATGTGTAAGTGTTGGCACTGAACATACTGCCTTTGGAGTAGTAACTGAGGGTAAAACAGATTTTCATTATTTGAATCAAATCTCGTTTTGTTTTTTCTTTTTTCTTTCTTTTTTTTTTGTTTTTGTTTTTTGTTTTTTGTTTTTTTTGTTGTTGTTGTTGTTGTTTCATTGTATTTAAAGCAGCCTGCTAAATTTAGAAAGGATTTTTGTCTTTCCAGTTTTCCCAACAATATCTCAACTTGAGTTATATGCAAAATGTCAGCATACAAACTCAGATAACAGTCCAGGAGGAAGACATTTGCAAGTGTTAGCTGTAGTAAAAAACTATGAAAACCTGCCACAGTCATATCGGAAAGTTAAAATTTGACAATTAAAATGAACAAAATGAAAAATATTTATAAAAAAATATTGGATTCACTCTAACTTTAATCAGCTGAGAGAACTATAATCCTATGACTAGTTCGGCAAATTTTGCGCGTGTCTTTTCTGATTAAGCACGGACATTTCTACAGACACAATTGTACTTCAGTCCAACAAATTACATGGCATCTATCACCACTGTCTTTGGTAGCCAAAAATTTGAAGCAGTCTCACTCCTGTGGCGACATTCTCATTCCCTGGTTTGCAAATTCTCTCTGCCTCTTCTCATGTAAGCTTCCGTGAGTGATCTAGGGAGGCAATGGTTTATTAAATGGGTCTAGTACTGGGCACCTCACAGCCGTTTGCTCTCTACATTTTGAGCAATTGTGGCTTTTGTTATGGCCTCCATTGTACAAAAGAGACATCTTTGATGAGGCGTGAGAGCTACACTTGTCTCTGGGTAGAGAAATAAATATTAAGAATGAAGTTACAAATTTTGTTGCTCTAGGAAAGAGGCATTATGTAATTCCAGTCTAGGTACCAAGCCCTACCAGTTATAGGTATTTGGCTAGGTTGTCATTCCAGACATACATTCCTTTCTATTGGACGGGCTTTAAATCCAATTATAAGGCTATTGCTCAGTGGGAATTTGTGGTTTTTATAAATGGGGATGAAACTGTGTCCATAAACTCTCAGAAATATGGTTGTCTACACAAGACAAAAAAAATTTAACAGTATCAGTTAAAATGCCAATTTAGATGGAGTAAACCTCAGGGGACTAGAGAGGGACAATCATGATGAGGCCCTGGATTAGTTATTCAATATCAAGTAGTTATCTCTAGAAACATAAATAGGAGAAGCTCTAAATTGACCAAGCAGTTTACATTTATACATTTATATACCTACATGTGTATGTATAACACTAGTAAAGAAAGAAAATGGCCATACATTTTAGAGACATACGGTGGTAGTGACAAGACGAGCAGAATAATGTAAATATAATATGTATTTTTGAAAATAAAATAGTAATAGAAAACACTGAAATAGCAATATAATTAATAAATAAAGTGAAAACTCTTAACATGTGTATATCATCACACTCCTGTCCAGATGAATAAGCTATTACCACACCAAATATTAAGAATGATTACTAGAAGCAAAAGAAGTCAGATAAATATGAGTATTGGTTGAATTCATTAGGATTCCACAGCTGAAGAATGAATACAATCACAAATTTAGTATTTTTCATAGCATATATTTATTTCATAGTTTCCAGTTGTGTAAAGTTTTCTTCTCAGGACAGTGAAGTTACCACGCACCTGAAACAACATTCTCTTCAAAAATCACTTAGGATCTTGGCTAACTTGATATTATGAAATTATGGTATGGATGTCCAGGTTCTTTTCATTATTTATTTATTTATTTATTTATTTATTTATTCACTGTATATCCTGATCATAGCCCTATCCCTCCTCACCTCCCAGTGCCACCTTCCTTTCCTCTTCCACGTCGCCCACACCTATTCCTCAGAAGAAGAGAGTCCTACTTCCTATCTACCTCTTGGTAAAGTTTTCTTTCATTGTTTTTGGCATTGTTTTGTTATTAAACTAGCACTTTTTTATTATAATATATTCAAATAATTTCCCTTTCCTCATTCCAAACCCGCACATATATCCATCATTGATCTCTTTCATCTCTCTCAAATTCATGGCCTCTGTTTTTAATAGTTTCATGTAATTTTTTACACACACACACACATATATATATATTTCCCATGAATACAACCTGATATATCTGTATTTATGTCACTTGTATGTATGATATCAAAGTTGGCCACTTGGCTTTGGAGAACCAATGGTGGACTGTCAAAAGTTACGCCCATAAAATCTCACCAACATGACAGCCGGAGATGAGGTGCACAGGGGCAGACATAGATATACTAAAGTGGATGTGGGGAAGTCCAAGAGGCCTCAGCATTAGACAAAGAACTATATGTAATTGAATGATGGCAAGGGTTCCTTGGGGTAGCTGGTTAGCTCAGCTCCTGAAAACTGATTTCAGGTATTAGACATGAGTCTTTCTCACAACATAAAAACATATTTCTTCAAAGCCAGTAGGAAAACATCTATGGCTTTGAGACTACCAGAAGGCCCAGGGACTCTGTCAGGTCTACTTGTTATAGCTGACATTAATTGTTGAAATAGATCAAGGATGAGTACATGGGGGTGTCTTGAGAGAGTAAAGGGATTAGAGAAAATTTTTAATTATACTGTATTCTAAAAAAATTATCTAAGCCAAGAACCAGTGCAGAGATTTTCAGGATAATTTGGACTGTAAGGAAATCTATAGTTGATTGTCTTTATTCTCTTATTGACATGGACTGTTACAACCTACCATAGTTGGCATTATTCCCTTGGCTTGTGTGGTCCAGGACTGTAAAGGAATAGAAGAGTGAGGTTATAGAAACATGCATTTATTTCTCTCTGCTTTTGGATGTGATGTGACTAGTGATGTTAAGTTTATGTTGCCTTAACTTCCTGCTATGATAGATTATAATTTGTGATCCTGAAAAAACTAACTCTTTTTTTTTCCACTGAGATGCAATTTCATCACAATAACAGAAATGAAATATGTACAGCACTAATAGTGTCTGGCTTGCCAAAGATAACCTACCATCTAACATTTACATAGTTTAGCTAATTAGTAACATAATTACATGAATAAAGACAAACTCTACCCAAATTCTTTATTTGAAATCTATCAAAATGGTGTAATAGAACTGTATTCCTACAAAGTTCCAAGCACCAAAAATTGAAACAAAGACTTAATGGTATTTCAGGGGACTGTGGAGAGTCATCCTTCTTATTATAATGTTGTTCTTCACCCTAGTATGTTCAGCTGTGAAACTGTTCGATTAGGATTTGTGATGGCAGGGTGGCATGCATGTTATAATGTAAGTATGTGTAATCAAGCTATTTTACCTGATATTTTATTTTTTAAAAGTATTAAATATTTGTTTCTTTCCCCTGAAGAAAATCCACTTGGTTTTAGATAGACAAGATTCTTAGTTGACAGTATGTAGGAGAAATTATTTGACATTTTAGGAGATTTTAACAGGCATAGATTTGAATTGGATTAGAACAGGGCTTTGAAAGTTCTTACCACATAAAATTAGATTTCCAACTATCAGTATCATTTATTATTTAAATATACCTTGATAACACCCATAGGTAACAACATAGTTAAGTTTTAAACTAATTTTTCTATACTTTTTATGTTTAGAATATTCCATATATTGCTCACTTTACTCTTATTTTTTCAACCACAAGTTTCATGAACTAGGACAATTGTTTATTAGATTCCTTCTTACAGTCAGTCTCCTTGTTTCCCCTGTGCTGGCTAGTCTCATGTCAACTTGACACACAAAGTATAGTTTTCTTAAAGGAGGGAAGCTCAATTGAGAAAATGCCATCATATGATGCAGTTATATGGCATTTTCCTAATTAGTGATCAATGTGGGAAGTCCCAGCCAATTGTGGGTGGTTCCATCCCCAGGCTGGTGGCCATAGATTCTATAGAAGAGGAGGCTGAGAAGGCTAGGGGGAAGCAAGCTAGTTAGAAGCACTCTTACATCGCTTATGCGTCATCTCCTGCCTTTAGGATCCTGCCTTGGTTGAGTTGCTGTCCTGAATTCTTTTAGTGTTGAAAAAAGCTATAGAAGTGTAAGCTAAATAAAGCGTTTCGTTCTCAACTTGCTTTCTGGTGTTTTTTTCAAAGCAATAGAAACCCTCACTAAGATATTCCTCTTCCATGTATGACATGATGTTTTGATAATAATCGTAGTAGTAGTCCAACAGAGAGGTGAAGCAGAAAATTTTGTCTACTTTATTCTTTGATGCTTTCTGACCACCTACTATAATTCAGGTAATAATATGACTCAATAACGTATAAATTGATGAACAATGTAATTGTTTATACCTTTATCTAAATTAAATTTCCATTCTAGATTATAACATATGTATATTATATATATATTATAATTAATAATTTCTTAATTTAGAACAAATATAATAAAATAGAAGACTTCATTATTCAAAATTAATTGTACAATAACATATATAATTAAAATCATTTAAAGTTTTGGAGGCTTATCCAACCCAAATTTTCTACATTATCATCCACAGTCAAGCATTCATATCTCTTTCCAGGAAGCCAATACTTCTAGGACCAGCATTATCTAGCCATGAAGGGTGTTATCATTCTTCTCACTCTCTAGAGGTTTACATGACTTACAGCATAGTAATTTTACCTGTGCCTAGACTCTCCCATATCTAAGATAATTCACAAAAATTCTCAAAGGATATGATGATAGGCCATGCTGAAAGAACCTCTTCTGCAACTCACGAAAACTCTTCCCAGGTGTGTGCAGTTGACAAATGAAGCTGACTCTGACACCCCAAATTTCTTCCTTCTAGTTTCTTGATTTCAGAGGTACTCCAAGTTAAGAACAGAAAACTAAAATTAAGCATCTATAATCCACATATCACAGAAAAGTTTTGGTATTTGTTTTTCTGTAGCTGGATTACTTCACTCAGTAAATGTTTTCATGTTTCTCCATTTACCTGTGAATTTCATTTTTCTTTAGAGCTGAATAAAAAATATTACCATTCCTCTTGGTTATCCATCAGAACTAGATAGATGATGAGACACCACACCCAGAAGATATTACACTATTCCATAGGCCTTGATTTCAACTTGGCATGTGATGAAACCTTTCTTTCGTGGATATGTTTGAAAGTGATGGAAGATGCTGAATCATATGAACTATAATACCAGCCCACCAAGTAAGATGTGTTACCTTCTGTGTAATGGCATTACTGCTATAGGGTAACTAACTCCTGTCTTATTAGCTATAAGCCCAACTCCATGGGGGGAATTTTCCATGCTGTACCGTAAACTGTGCTAAAAGCCAATTCTTGGGTAAGTCGTGTCCCATAAAGAAGAACTTACAACTGCAGCTTAGCCAAATTTCTATAGGTTCAAATTGCTTTCTAATTATCTATGTCCATACACAATAGATGAGAGCTACTCTTACTCTTTAATAAGCCTGCATTTGCTGTGAATGTCTGTGAGTGAAGAGCTCCATGTCTGCCTAAGATGGTAACAGTAATTGATGAAGGAATGGATACCACTCCCGCTCAGACATAGCAATCATTACAGAAAGAAGATAAGGTGCATAAAAAAAGGAATAATGGACAAAAATGTCGTTTTTCAGATATGAAATAAACACTGCAATTATGAACTCACATTAGCTGCAATTACTGCCATTGGACCTATAGAAAACTCATCGTGTCAGTAGACACTTAAAATGTGGGCACAAGAACATGGTGGCCCAACAACTTACTGCTGAACCTTTTAATACAGGTTCTAGAGGAGGGTTGAAATCACTGTTCTCATTTGAATATCGACAGATGAGATTGCCAGGCTCAAATGAGTAGGTCCAAACCCATGGTCAGACAGATGATGCTGATTAAACTCAAGGGGTCACGAAATAAAACAAAATGACATCAGTGTGGAAGATACACAGGGAAGTTGAACAGCACTTAGGTATGGAAGGAGACAAAACAGGGACCTGCAAAGCAATCAGAATAAATCACATTTTATATGTGTATAATATCATCAAACAACAAAATTAGTAAGTAAAAAATGAAGTCACTAAAAAAATTAAACTATTGAAAACATATCAGATGAATGTCAGAATAATAACATAATTTTACCTTTTTGTAAGAATGAGGAACCAAATGAAAAGATGACAGAGACAGATTGCTACCTGAATAGTCACCCAAAACTTTCTATAATGTTGGAGCATCTTCTTCAGCCTTCTGGCCCATACTAACCTGCACTCCCCATATACTCAGGTAATCAAGTTTATTCCTTCTCGTGTCTCTGATGGAACTGAAGACCAGGTAGCTTAATTATACAATGAAGTTTAGTTTTTTATGGGTTAAGATGTTTTTAGGTCCTGATAGATGTTTTAGGTTGATAATGACAAGATGTCATTGATTGATTTATATTCACAATTTTAGATGCACTGAGATAGGAAAGATGTTTTCTTCAAGGCTGTAAATGTAATTAACCAAATTACAAAGAATGTAACATTTATATAAATCCTGATTTTTTTCATGGTTCTTCTTGCTATAGGCACTTTATTGTATATATGTGTGATAATATAAATGCATATGTAACAAATTTTTAAAAATATGAAAAAAAGAAAGAGTGACCATTGATAATCAAACTGCTTAATAATTTCCTGAACTTTAATTGTAACAAGGAAAAATTATGCTACTTGTGACTATTGATAGAAATATATTTAAGCTGTTTCTTATCACCTATCATCCACTTATGATAATATGGGGAACCAGACCTGAATTTCATTGTTGTTTTCTACATTAAAATATTATGTTATACCTAATCACATTGATCTAGGATCTTTTTATCAATCTCTGATAACAAATCAGGATATTTTGATTATATTAAAACTGATGTAACTAGAGTTCAGATACTGTAGAAATCTAAAAGATAATTGTGAATTTAAAGGACCTTTCTCAACCTTTAAATTCAAGATTTTTAAAAAATTTGATTCTACAGTAATGCTTCCAGGAATTGCCCTGGAAATGATATGGACAGTGAGAATAATATTCGGTGTATAATTCCAGGCATTCAGAACACCCATCTTCTTCTTAAAGCTCATAGAAGTATAAGAAATGATGTGTTTGATAGCAATGCTCACTGCTGCTCTACCAATACATTTATAAGATTTATGTGTGCCTTCCAAATTGGCTCTTTACTCTGGATTCTGAGAAAAAATACATATTGGATGGTTAATAAAATTCTTTCTACTCTCCATTTATTACAAGCTACTCTTGAGAAAATTTATTGAGCATTGAAATACACTCTTGATACACTGCAATAGAAAAGGTTTCTTGGTGTGCCTAAAGAAGAGAGTGTAACATTAGTTTCACAACAAATTAATCCTTGGGAAAAGAAGAAAGGAGACAAATGAGAGATTATGTGTGCTCAGATGGGTAATGACATTACATTCTGAGGAAAAGTAATTCCCAGACACTCCCTGTTTATTATTGAAAAACAGAGTGTTTATTTGTTTCCTTAGTTTATTTCTGAAATAAACGCAATGGCAACATTATTAAATGAAGCCTGACTAATTACGGCCACTAATTATTACACATTAAAAATAGAACAAACATTGGGGACCAGCAAATGTGCAATATTTTGTCCATATATTGAAGGCCCCATGTAACTGTCCAGTTTTTCTTTTCAGATGGAGCATTGGGTATCTTTATTTGTTTATAATAATATAAGCATGTGGGGAGCCAAGACCATAGCCGGCAAGCATCTTGGACCTTGGCATAATACATTGAGTGGACCTGGGGCAGGCTGCCTTGTGACCTCTACCCTCATTGCCTCAGGGTACATTCCAGAAGGCTGCCTTGTGACCTCTTCCCCTCCCTCAAGGTACTCTCCAGCTGTTTTCAGTATTTCCGGAATTACAGAGACCTTCAGAGGAGGGGTGAAACAAAGTCTATAGATAACATCTTAGGGTTCCAGATGCCTAACAATTCCACCCAGCCCCAGAACCACAGGGGCCAAACTTCCTGGCTTCCTGATATCTTGCAAAAACCGCCCACCCGGATTACCCCCACTCAGCCTCCTGCTTCAATGGTATATAAACGCCTGTCAAAAACTAAAATTTGGTCAGCTTCATCAGACTCTTTGACTTGCTGTCCGTTCTTCGCGTCTCTTGTCCCCCCATTTCCCTCCCTAGGGCTCCGAGGGTCCCATTTGATTGTCCGGCGGGTCTGGACATAAGCATTTAGTTTAGAATTATTTTAACTTTAAAATAGTTACAAAATATTTCATCATATCCCTGTATTTCTTACAGAGAAATAACCTTGTTAAAATGTAAGATTACATGATATATGTGAATATAGTACCCAAAGAATTTTATATGCCACCATTAAGTAAGGGTTATTTTCTTTTCTGACTGAACCTGTGATCCTTCTGCCTCAGAAACACTGGAGTTTATATCATAAACCACTCAATAGCTGTTGCCCTTTTTCAAAGCTCAAATTTCTTTAGTTTTACTTTTATGTTGCTGTTACAGGATTCCTTCTAAGAGACCACATTACATCTCGCCATGACTCATTAGCTTCCTCTCAACTGCCACTATTTTTCCTCATTGATTAATTTTAAATGGGCAGGGGAATATTAGAAACTTTTGCTCATTGTTATGAATTTGATGGTTGTTCTTTGACTGGGATTTGTCTATTTTTTTTCTCAATATTAGACTGGGTTGATGATGTTTGGGAGAGAAAGTCACAAATGTAAATCCCTGTTCCCATGGCAGTAACTCATGAATAGGTATTGGCAGCTTGCCTTGTCCCCACTCACACCAAACATCTTCAGATAGGCAGAATTACTGTGAAGTTTTTCCACTGTAAGATCTTACCATACTAACGTTGGAAATCAGTAACTAGGCACAACCTACATTTAGAAGGCAAAAGCTCTATTATGTCTCCCCTGTGGAAGAAAGTCAATACAAATTATTTTGAGTTTTTGCAATTAGAGAATTTATCAAATATATTTATTTAACAGTTACTTGTTTTCTTGATATCAACACTAAGATAGTCAGTTTTATACTGTGGGATATAGCTTGATATTTCATTGTTTATTTTTCTGTTGAATAAAGTTTTACTTCTTTGGATTAGATATTGGGTGTGTTTTAGTTACATTTCTATTGTCATCATAAGACATCATGAGCAAGGCAACTTATGGAAGAAAAATTTCCTTGGAGTCTAAAGTTTCAGAGGGTTAGCCCATGACCACCAAGACAGGGAGTCATGGTAGCAGACAGGCAGGCACGCACTAAAGCTGTAGCTCAGCACTTAAGTCTGATCCACAGAGAAGAGCAGAGTGTGAGCTAGCAGGGAATGGGATGAGATTTTACTGTTGTTCAGATGAATTAATCCCTGATTATGGAATTCCTGATTTTATTCAAATAGTTTTAAAAGTTAAATTGTTTTAACATCTAAAACAATTTTAGAGAGTTTATGGCTGCAATAAATACCTTTGTGGACCTCCAGATGCCTCATTAGGGCATAGCCCTGAAGCAGATTTTTGGCCCCAGATAAGCCTTCACTCCAAATGGCATCACAAATCCTGGTATACAACATAGATATATACTTGTTGCTTTAAACTTCCCAAGAACCCCACATTTAATTTGGCTACCTAGAAATGTCTAAATAAAGCATGAACCTTAATGTTTAAATATACAAATTGTTCTTATATAATTTTTTATACCTTGTCACTTTGTGACATCATATGCTGTAATTTTTAATTTACTCTGTTGCATAGAATGAAAGACAGATAATAATTTTGTCCTGAACTCATTATGAACTAAGATGTGGCTGAAAAATATGTATCTAGGCCAGTCCTAATTTAAAAGCCTTTATTCTTGTAAGTTTTAGACTCTGTTAAACTTTAGGACTTGTCAACCATTGTCATTCTGAACTCACTATGAACTTATGTAATGGATATATAGATAAGTAATGTTTAGTTTAAAAAATGTAACCTGTTGTATTTTAGAATTCATCTGTTTTTGCGATTAATTGCCTTTTTGACTATGAGGTAATGCCCTTTTTTCAAAAGCATAAGTACAGTGAGCAACAGTAAACAGCATTGAAATTAGGAAGTTTAATTTCATTCAGTTGAAGTTACTTCATCCACCTTTTCTCTTGAGTGTATGTGGTATGAGTGGTTTATTCTCTCTCTCTCTCTCTCTCTCTCTCTCTCTCTCTCTCTCTCTCTCTCTCTCTCTTTCATCTCTTATTTCCCTATAGACTTTGCATATAAGTTAACAATCAAGGCTTCTCTCTCAGATGAGCAGGCATACTTTAGCTTACTGGAATCTCCACAAAGAGGCCTATAAACAGATCAAAAAGCCCCCTTTTATGACCCTCTGCAGTTTTTTTTTTAGACACCACATTTACAGTCCTGGCTGTAGGAAAATTGTGGTCAGCTTAAATTTTCCTCCTTGGCCACAGTATAGCCAGTCTCTAGAGAAGGAACCCTGACTCCCCTTCCTCTTTCTTCTTTCAATTCTAATCAGTTGCCTGAGCCATCAGCTCTGGCAACCCAAGAGATAAAGCAAACTGGAGGTGAAATCTTATCCAGCCTCAGAGACCCTACCCTGGACCTCCACATAGTTACAGATAGACATTGAGTTAAGTTTTGTAGAAGGTATAAAATATGCAGGTATAGTATTGGCATCTTATCTAATTGTTTTATTACTTGTTCTTTGGAAAATATACACCTTTTTCCATTAAACCTTTGTGCTTTTAACACTGATGATAGGATTGTATTTGCTTAGGACAATTTTAGAGGATTTTTAAATTCTGTTTCATTAACTTTTACACACACATATACACATATACATATAACTTACCCCCCCACACATATATATGTATATAATCAGCCAATAATCCTCAGTATTATTATTATAACTTTACATTAAGTCTTGAAATTAATTTGCCGGAGTTCTCTTTCCTGTTTTTGTTATATTTTCCTTTTTTCCAAGATTGTGTAGACTGCTGTGCCTTCATTGCATACACAGTTGAACTTTTAAATCAGTTTGCTAGTATTTATAAACAAACTCCCTAGGATTCTGATTAGGGATTTATTGAATTCATCTATATCAAAGTTTTATATATAAACAACTATTTGTCATTGAAATAGTGCAAACTGAATATTGCATGATTTATTAAGCTCTTTTCTCATTTCTTTCATTGATGTTTATAGATTTAAACAGGTAAACTTTAAAGTTATCAGTTACAAGTATACATATTTATGCATTATCCGAGTTTCCAATTCCAAAAGACTAGAAAGCTGTCCTCGTAGAAGAGACTACTGGCTATTCTTATAGAGAACCCAGGTTTGGTTTCTAGCAGCCAGACTGTTAGCCCACTACTACCTTTAATTCTAATTCCTGGGAGTCCAATGTCTTCTTCTGGCTTTCAAGGAGCCTGCATATACAGGGTGCAGGCACATACTTGCACATACACATAAAACTTCTATTGAGGAATGGCAGCCAACAGTAATCTAAAGCTGCCACGTGAACACATATTCTTGCACAAGTATAATCATACAGTCATGAACACATCCACACTAGCAAAAAAGACGATCAAACAAGCAAAAGCTACTGCTAAACAACAGCAAAATTCCTACAAATGTTTTTGTTCCAATTGTCATCTACAAAGTTATAAAAAAGAATTGACTTTTGTGTATTGGCCTTGTATCTAGTAACTTTACTGTAGACAGTAATGCTATCTTCAAATAAACCAATGCTCATTTATTTTTGTTTCTTTTTGAGATAGTCTCTCCATTGCATTGCTCTGATATTGTGTAACTCACTATGTCGATTCCAAGTGCAGGGATAAAAGTCATGCACCATTACAATCTGTTCCAACCTTATTTTCTCCCTTAATCCTGATTGCCTTTAATCTTATCTTACAGTAATATATAGGAACCCTTGTGTTGAATAAGAGTCAAACATCAGTTATTTGCTGTTATGATGTTAGTTATAGGTATTTTGGCAGAAGTCCTTTTTAGAGTGAATGGTTTAATTTATTATATTGGTGATTTTGTTAGTTTTGTTAATAATGTATATGATACTTGTTGTAATAATCATAGGCATCTTCATGGTGGACATGTTCTTAATATTTTCAGTGTCTTAGTTTCAATACTGTGAATAGATGCCACAGCCACAACAACTCTTACATAAAAACATTTCATTGCTACTGGCTTAAAGTTCAAAGACTTAGTCCATTACTATCAGGGTGAAAAGCATTGTAGTACATAGGCAAACATGATATTAGAGGGGCCGTGAAAGTTTTACATCTGGATCAGCAGGCAACAGGAAGAGAGAGTGAAACCAGGCCAAGCATCTGATGTGACAAAGCCCACCTTCTAGTGACATACATCCTCCAAGAAGGTCACACCTACTCTAACAGGGCCACACCTCCTAATAGTGGCAGTGCCTATGAGATGATGGGACCATTTTAATTTAAACTACCACACAATGTATTCATATAATGGATCAAATTAGGATGATAAGATTATTTGCTTTGAGGACTTTCTGTTCTCTAGAGTATGTTAAAGTACTTAATAGTTTGAATGTAGTCCAATGACTACATTTTATGTGCACTCGAAAGGATGTAAACTCTGATGCTAGAGCGGAATGAAATATTCTGCAATTAGCAAACAGATCGAAGTGATTGATGGTGCTGTTCAGGCCATGCATCTCTATGCTAATTTTCTGCAAGCCCTGATCCCTCAATCATGGACATGGAATTACTGTAGTCCTGAACTATACCAGTCAAGTTGTCTGTTTCTTTCTTCAGTAATACCACTATTGTCCCATGATTTGATTCTGTTTTGTCAGGTGTCACTCATCAGGATTGCCATGTCTTCTTGAAGAAAGGAATTATCATCTTTACTCATCTCTCAGTGTGGCAGGACATCTTAAAAAATAGTCTCCTCATTAATGCAGGTACTCCAGTATGTGATTGATTACTTCTGTAATGTCATCATCACGTTTCCCATACATTTATTTTCAACTAAGCAGTATGCTTAAATTGATCTTAAAACATGTTTTATTTATAGTAAGTTAATAGTAGATACCATAGAAATCTTTTCTAGATTTGGCATTCTAAAAGTTTTACATTTAAACCAACATCAAAGGTTTTATGTCTGACATCTAACAATTGTTTCCTATTATTCTATTCTCCTTGGTTTTCTTTCTACTTGCCTTCTATTCTTATTTCCAATGTACCAGTAGGTTATTTTATTATAATTTTATTGTGTTTCCTGCCTAAGTTTATCAATCTTTATTCTTAAAAGACATCAGATATTTTACTCCAAATTATAGCATGTGCATATTAAATATCACCTTTCTTCTTCATTTATAACATGGTACCTCAATCTCTTCCTCTCATTTTTGTAACATTGCCTAAGTTAATTAATTGACATAAGTGCTAACATAACTCAAGCTTCCATTACTATCATTACTGTTTGCATTCCTCCTGTAGATGAATTAAAAATCAGAAAGATGGAACAAAATGTCATAAATATAGGGAAATTATCTATTGGAGAGATTAGAAGGAGTTGTCAGAATTGGAAAGAAAAGATTGAATAGGGGAGAATAATTAGAGTACATTTTGAATGTGCATGAAGTTGTGAAAAAATTAATAAAAATATTTTATGGTTATTTGGAGAATTGATTGAGATAATTTTCATATATGTATATGTTTTAGGAAGCTTCTGCTCTATTAGAATTCCATACTACCAAATCTATTTTTACCAAATGAAACTTCTAGTGCTAGGATTATATTCCATGGAAAAGAATTGTTGGCCATAATGGCTCATCATTGAACATGCAGAAGTCAAGCTGGTGCCTACATAGTCTTCACCCAACATCCTAGTATCTTCATTACAACAATGTATACTTCACAGTACCAAAAGAGAAAAGTAGGCATCGGGCTAGTAAAGTATGATATGATAATGGTGGCAAAAAGCTTATGTGGGTAACCAACCAACCATTATCTGATTTGACTGAAGGCTCATTCAATGAACTGGTTCCCATATCCAATACTACTAGAGTGACCAAGAATCAGAGACTAGATACCTTAGGGACTTGTAATAAAACCAAATGATACTGTTCTAAAAAAACAAAAACAAAAACAAAAAAAGGAGCAATAGAATGACTCCTAATGATATTATGCTTTGCTCAAAGAACAGTGACATACTTGGCCATCATGAAAGATGCTTACTCCAGAATCAGATGGAAACAATGCAAATATCTACAGACATATTATGCATACAGTGAGAGATCTTGGAACACTTTGTCCTAAATGAAATGTCTTCATCAAATCTCCTCCTGCCCCCAGCACTGTGGGAATTCGACAGGGTAGGAGGAAGAAAGGATATAACCTTGAAATAATAGATAATACCAAGGAAATGAGGTCCCTAAATCAACATGTGCACATGCATATGAATCTTCAGAGACTGAAGTAGCATGGGCTTGGCCTGTAAAAGGGTTTGAATAAGATTCTCTCTCTCTCTCTCTCTCTCTCTCTCTCTCTCTCTCTCTCTCTCTCTCTCTCTCTCTCTCTCTCTCTCTCTCTCTCTCTGTGTGTGTGTGTGTGTGTGTGTATATTTCCAGCTTATTGTTTTTATGGTATTTCCGAGCATGCAAACAAGTCGGTCTCTGATTTTTGTGTATTCTCCTGCACTCCTTCTTTTCTTGTTTGTCTTGTCCAATGTCAATAGGTTACTTGTTGTCGTATTTTTATTGTTATCTAATTAGAGACAGATATAGAGTGAATCAAGATGTGGGGGTGTAAATAAGAGGAGTTGGAGAGGGAATCCATAATCAAGACATGTATTATGTGAGGAAAAAAATCTATTTTTAGGAAAAGAAAAAAAAAAACGAGAAAATAAAATTGATTTGTGCTATCAGTGGAAAAAACAGATAAAATGTTTTATTTTATTTTAATTTATTTTCTAATGCTTCTCTTTTATTTAGATGGATTTTAGGAGGAAGTTTTGATGATGGCTGAGCAAGAAACTAATCTTTGGGTATAACAGAATGTTGTTAAGTGTAATATCATTGTTACACACCATTAGTATAGCCACAATACTTGGTTTTCTTCTTGGCCCATGTCTTTTCTAGTCTCAGGTTCTTGGCCATCAGTAAATGCCAGTGGAGTTCCATCTATTGGAACTGGAATCCCAATTAAAGATTAATTGACTACTCCTAGACCATTTATGCTGCTATTGCACATGCATATCGTGGGGGAGAGTCACCATCAGATCACAGGAGTTATAGCTAAGCTGGGGTTTCCCTTTCTCCTCTGGTAGTGTACAGACTACCTTCCAATAGCATGGAAGACAGTAGGCATGAAGGCTCTTGTTAGGTATCAGGTCAAATTCTCTGTGTTTAATGAAATATGTGTTATCTTCAGTCATACAGAATTACCGTAAGTTTGTGGAGAACAGCCAATTGACTCAGTTGTTTAGGGGTAACCTAAGTCCCTTTTGGCCAGCAACTCAATTAGATGAAATCCATTCCTGGCACTGGAGGTTTTTCTTTAGGTGTCTAACTGGGACATTGTCTCCTTCATCGTTTCATAAGTTTAATTACATATTTTTCATATGTGTTTATGTTTTGAGTACCTTCCTTTGTATTAGTTTTCCACATTACCCTTCAAATGGCCCTTAGTTTTAGTTGTCCCTCCCTGTATTCCCTTCCACCCCTGCTTTCATCATATTGTCCATTTAATACACCCACTCCAGTCCCACCCCCACGTCTTTCCATAACCATATAGTATATTTTCCTTTCTTTGGAGGAGTCTTTCCTCCCCCTAGCACTTTATATTCATATCTATATTCTGTGGCTATATGGATTGAAGCATACCTATCAAAGGCCAAAAGCTAACATCCACATATTAAAAGGTACATATCATATGTTTATTTTGAAGTGTGGATTCCTTTTTCTACTCCCTGAAATCACGTCATTACCCTTCCAATATTCTTAATATTCTCTGAGAATTGCTCTTTTATGTTAAGAAATGTGATCATAACTTGTAGAGGTGTCCCTTGTAATCTTGTGTCCTTTGTGACTGAGACGTAATAGGAATTAATTTATGAAACAAATTTTATAGGATCTTGATCGAGGAAGAAGATACAACATCCTCTTGTCCTTAACTGCAATATACAAGGTGGAATGAGAAAATGACTTTAAAATGGCACAATTGAGAAAAACGTGAGGCCAGGGATATAGCACTAATGATAAAATAATTGGTGTGAAAGAACGAGACCCTGAATTCAATTCTTTGAATTTAAAACAAAAATGTAAGTTTCTTAGTATTTTATTGCTGTGAAGAGATGGCGTGACCACAGCAACCCTGATAAACAAAACAAAACAAAATATTTAATTAGCGCTGATGTAGAGTTTCAGAGCTTTAGTCCATTATTGTCATGCATGAATCATGGGACCATCTAGGCAGACATGATGTTATAACTAGGTGTTCTACATCTTAAGCTACAGGCAGCAGAAGAGCATGTGGCACTGGGCATAGCTTGAGCATGTGAGAGCACAAAGCCAGCCCCATCAGTGACACATTTTCTCCAAGTAGGCTATAAATTCCAAGAAATGTATTTATAAGGGCTACACCTGTTCAAGCCACTGCAATAGGTGTGATTGCATAATTTTAATACCAGCATTGAAGAACTACAATGAGGTGGACCCCTAGGGATGATTGGCCAGCGTGCCTACAAGAATCATCGAGCTGGAGAGAGAGAGAGAGAGAGAGAGAGAGAGAGAGAGAGAGAGAGAGAGAGAGAGAGAGACCTAGTTCAAAACACAATGTGGGTAGCTCTGGAGTAATGACACCATGTTATCTTCTATCTCTCACATGTACATCACACAGACAACCAACATGAGCAATGAAAACACTTTGCTTTCCAACTAAAATAATATTTTTTCTTTTTTCTTTTATTTTTATTTAATTAATTTATTCAGAATACAACTCAATTGTTATCCCATCACTTGTATCCTCCTGTTCCTCCATCCCTCCCTCTTTCGTATTACTCCCCTCCCCTAGGTCTATGACCAAGCAGGACCTCCTCCCCTACTATATGGTCATAGACTATCAAGTCTCATCTTGGCAGCCTGCTTATTCTTTCTTTGAGTGCCACCAGGCCTCCCCTCCAAGGGAGCACCAGAGTTCATGTCAGAGTCAGTCCCTGCTCTCCACACAACTGCGGAGAATTTCCTGTCCATGGCTCAGCCGTTATAGGCTAGGCTCACAACCATAAATAAAACAATATTTTAAAGCAAACAAAGTCTGTCATATAGTGCAGGTGTTAGTAATGGAATACTTGAATTTTTGCAAATTAAATATAAACAAAACATAGGTAGTACCACAGAAGCAACAAGAACAAATGAGCATAAATATTAAATATTAACACTGTTAAAATATGATACTATCACATGGTGCTTCACAAATTTGTTGAACTCCCTTAAAGATATTGCAATTGTCTGGACAGGAATGAAGAAATACACTTCTGCTTCTTCCATGGGTCACTGTCATCAGCAGTTCAAGACCTTCTCATTTATGTGTGGTCCAGACCAGGCTCATGCCAGATCTGCCAGCCCTAAAGCCAAGTGGGAAAGGGCTTATAGGTTTGAAAATAAAAATTACATACATCATACTAGGCTCAGGCCAGAAAACAATTATTTCCAATGTTTCAGTTGATTGAAACAATTGAATATTGCAATATGGTGAAAGAATGCACTTTCTAGGACTATGGATGTGGTATTATAACAATGTTCTGCTAAACAGGGTGTGTTTACTGGGGGCTGGGGGCGGTGGGAGTTTTGAAACACAAGATGGAGTTTGAATAAGAAGTAGAATAAAGTCGAGTAACCCGAGGCAGTTCAGTCACACTGAATAAATCTCTCTTTGATTTTTACCATTACTTACTATTGAATTATCCTACTAAGGATGGATAGCCAATCTGAGGATAAGTAAGGTATACATGTTAATTGTTAATTTATCAAATCATAGTTATTTCAATTACTAGTCTATTTTTTATCACAATAATAGTCATACTAGGTGTAACAGATAGATATGATTCTATAGAAGGATAAGGTAAAATAGATAAGGTTTTCAAAAACCTCAGAGACATACAGAATATGGCATTTAAATATGTTTTTATTATTTCAAAGATATATTTACAATGAGACAGGCAATATACTGGCAACCCCAGACTACCTCAAAGAAGATCATCGGCATCAAATAATCTCGTTATGGAGATGGTTTCAAATTTGGCAAACAAACCATTGGGAAAAATGTCCTTGTTTCTACCACCGACAAAATTCTGCCTAAAAATGGGCACTGTGGATGTAGGCAGAGTCATCAGCCAATCTCTGCAAGACAAGGTAAGCAAGTATTCAGTAGTTCCTACCTCAAAACTATGTCTGACAGATATATTGGGCCAGTAGGCTGAAGATGATGCTCCAGCATTATAGAGTTTTTAATGACTTTTCAGGCAGCAAACTGTCTCTGTCATTTTCTCATTTGGAAACCTACTAACCTACACTCCCTGTACACTAAGGTAATGAATCTTATTCCTTCTCAAGTCTCTGATGGAGTTGAAGACCAGGTTATTTTAGCTTTACAATTAAGCTTAGTTGTTTAGGGTTTAAGATGTTTTTAGGTGTAGAGAGATATTTTAAATTGATAATGATGATATATGAGAGGTATTGATTTACACTCAGAATTTTTGTCTTATCAATATAGGAAAGATGTTTTCTTCAACACAGTCAATATAAATAGCCAAAACACTAAGAATGTAACATTTATAATTTCCTGATTGTTTTGTGGTTCTTCTTGCTATAAGTAATATGTATGTGTGTAATAATATAATATATCTAAAATATTTAATAAAATATAATAAAGTTTTTAAGTTCTACAATAACACTGAAACCTTCATGTTGGGCTCTTAGTCTAATATTTACTTTGTCAGATTAATATACTGAAGAGTTGGATTGGTCAAATGCTTCTACAGTTATATAAAATAGCTAAATGAATTTTAATTCCAGATTTTAAATATTTAATGTATATTGAATTGTGGTTGGAATAGGAATTTAATGCATGAGTCATTCTGGGTAGATGGAGAGAAAGGATGATTTCTGTTAACTGATGAGATCTTAAAAAGCACCTACAGCACAAACAACTCACCAACAGAACCAATCTTTAGAGTGAGGCATTTTCAACATTAACTACTTAGCAATTAAAAATAAAGTAATAATAGCAATTTTTTTAAGCTTATTTTCACTTCCAGCCTTTGCTCTTTTAGTTAGGTACTCAATTATTTTCCACTTTGGGATGTTCTTCTAAGTGTTTTGCCAATAATTTATTTGAGTTTTTGACACTCTTTATATTTAGAAATATTTTTTCAACTTTTGTAAAGATAAGAGGGAGGGCAATCTTCTTGAGATCAATATTAAAACCTGTCATTATTATAAAGAAGTGTGGCATAATGAAACATTCTGTTTGTAACACATTAGTTGACCCTTGATAACAAGAAGTCAGGATAAATAAATGCATTGTCTTTTTTATATTAGCAAAATCTTAGATGTATGAATAACAAACAATTTTGGGTTAGCATCCATATCTTGTTCAAACAAATATTCTATTATCCTTGAGTATAAGGGCTTTTAAAGTTATAACTCCATTCAGTACCTCTTCATTACAATTAATTATTTCATTATTGATCAAATAGGGTTAGTGATGTATCAAATAATTCTATGAATTGTTAGCGATAATGTTGTTTTTTATCTTTTCATTAAAATTTAACAAAATATAATATCATATTTTACATCTCTTAGAAGCTACCTTGCTCATTAGAACTTTCAAATAATTTTGAAGTCCAAGCAATTTTCTAGATATCTGAATTGTTAATATTCTTTTTTTTCTGGCTATTCTGAGGTATAGAAATAAAAACAGACATAGATGTATTTGCTATGATTCGTTGTATAACCACAAGATGACATGATGATTCTCATAGTTAAAGGTGACCAGAGAATGGAACATAGCAAAAATGTAGAGATCTCAAAGGGTGCAGAGGGGCACCTATCTTTTTGAAAGTATTAGTATTTAATTTGAAAATGGTCTTCACTGTTAACTAAATATAATTAATCATGATATTTTCATCATTATAATTAGTAATTTACTATTTGTTTTGAATATAGATATTATAAAATTTGGTTTGAAATTAAAAAATATTTCATGGGACCTAGCCCTAATTTTATGCCTACATTAAACATGTGTTTTTAAGGCCTTCTAAATACAGCATGACCTAGGAACACGCAGAGACTGAGAAAACGTGCATAGGGCATGCATGAATATGAACAAGATGAGGTTATTAGAACTGAGAGAAGTGGACAGACACCCCTATTGCTTAGTCAGAAGGTAGCTTTGACTGATAGTGACATACATAATCACATGATAACTTAGTTTGCACCAAGGGAGGCTTACTGAGGAACAGATATCCCTTAGTGGTAGATAGTCCCATGCCCAGCCTTAGGCCAACAGAAAAGGAACTCAACTGCATCTATGCAACCTTTTGGTATGTGTAGTGTCAAGGCTTCCACAGCCCCATAGGGTATTTTTCCATAGATATTGTAGCTGCCATGCTTGTGTTTTATCAGATTCCTCTGTCTATCTGCTTCTACATGAGTTTCTTCTACTTTTCCTTTCATCTTTTTCATTTGTTTGTTTGTTCTGTCTTATTTTGACTTGCTTGTTTTTAAATTTTATTTTTTTATTATTTTCTTAGGTGTTTATTTTTTCTTTAACCAAAGATCAAAAGGCCGTGGCTCTGGACAGGTGGGGAGGTCCCTAACCCTAACCCTAACCCCACAAAGACTCAACCAAAAAAAAAAAAAAAAAAAAAAAAAAAAGAATTTCAGACCAATTTCTCTTATGAACATCGATGCAAAAATACTCAATAAAATACCCACAAACCAAATACAAGAGCACATCAAAGCTATCATTCACCATGACCACGTAGGCTTCATTCTAGGCATGCAGGGATAGTTTCATATATGGAAATCCATCAATGTAATCAACCACATGAAGAACCTGATTGAACAAAACACTTGATTATCTCATTACATTCAGAAAAAGCATTTGATAAAAATCCAACACCTATTCATGTTCAAAGTTTTGGAGAGATCAGGGATACAAGTCACATAACTCAACATACTAAAGGTTATATACAGCAAGCCAATAGCCAAAATCAAATTAAATGTAGCGATACTCAAGGAAATTCCTCTAAAATCAGAGACTAGGCAAGGGTGCATACTCTCTGGACATCTCTTCATATAGTACTTGAAGTTCTAGCCAGAGCAATAAGACAACAAAAGGAGATCAAGGGGATCCAAATGGGAAAGAAGGAAATCAAATTATCCCTATTTGCAGATGATATGATAGTGTATATAAGTGATGCCCAAAATTCCACCAGAGAATTCCTACAGCTGATAAACACCTTCAGCAAATGGCTGCATACAAAGTTAACTCAAAAAAGTCAGTAGCTTTCCTATATACAAATGACAATCATGCAGAAGAAGAAATTAGGGGAACTATACCCTTCAAGAGAGCCTCGAACAATATAAAATATATAGGAATAACTCTAATCAAGCAAGTGAAAGACTTGTTTGAAAAGAACTTCAAATCTCTGAAGAAAGAGATTGAAGATGGGAGAATTAACATAGTAAAAATGGCCACTTTATGAAAAGCAATTTACATAGTCCATACAATCCCTATCAAAATACCTACACAATATTATAAAGACATTGAAAGATCAATTCTCAAATTCATATGGAAAAAAAGAAGACCCAGATTAGCAAAAACAATCCTATACAATAAAAGATTCTCTGGAGGAACTTCCCTACCCAATCTCAAGCTGTACTATAGAGCAACAGCAATTAAAACAGCATGGTACTGGTACAGCAATAGGCTGGTTGACAAATGGAATCGAATCAAAGACCTAGAAATGAATCTGCACACATATGGTCACTTGATTTTTGACAAAGAAGCCAAATCTATTCCAAGAAAAAAGGATAGCATCTTCAACAAGTAGTGCTGGTCTAATTGGATGTTTACATGTAGAAAAATTCAAGTAGACCCATATTTATTACCATGCACAAAATTCAAGTCGAAGTATATTAAAGACCTCAACATATAGCCAGAGACACTAAGTAAGAAAAATGATGAAGAGCCTGGCACACATTGGCACAGGAGACAACTTCCTGAACAGAACAGCAACAGCCCAGGCCTTAAGGTCAACAATCAATATTTGGGACTTCATGACCTGAAAAGCTTCTGTAAGGCAGAAGACACTGTCAACAGAACAAAGTGCAGCCCATAGACTCGGAAAATATCTTCATCAACTCTACACCTGACAAAGGTCTAATATTCAAAATATATAAAGAACTTAAGAAATTAAACACCACCAAACCAAATAACCTTATTAAAAAATGGAGCTCAGAACTTAACAGAATTCTCAAAAGAGGAATATCGAATGGCTGAGAAACACTTAAAGAAATTCTCAGCATCTTTAGTCATCAGAGAAATGCAAATCAAAATGACTCTGAGATTCCATTTTACACCCATCAGAAAGGCTAAGATTAAAAAACTTAAGTGACAGCACATGCTGGCAAACATGCTGGTGGGAATGCAAATTTGTACAACCACTTTAGCAATCTATCTGGCTCTATCTTAGAAAACTGGGAATAGGACTTCCTCAAAACCCTGCTATTCTTCTCCTTGGAATATACCCAGAAGATGCTCCACCACACAACAAGGACATATGCTCAACCATGTTCATAGCGACCTTATTCATAATAGCCAGGAAACAGCCTAAATGCCCCTCACTCAAAGAATGGATAAAGAAACTGTGGTACAGTTACACTATGGAATACTACTCAGCTATTAAAAACAAGGAAATCCCATAATTCAATGGAGAGATGAATGGAACTAGAAATGATCATACTGAGTGAGTTTACCTAGAAGCAGAAAATGCACATGGTATATACTCAATTATAACTGGACACTAGCCCAAGAGGCATGTCTCATGAATGTCTTCATTTACCAGGAGATTGCAATAGATGTGGGGGACATTCTTTTGGGATTCTAGGCGAGAGAAGTCTGGGAGAATGGGGAAATAGAAGAATCCAGATGGTCCTAGATCCCTACAAGAAAAACATCATCATGGGCAGATCTGGGCCTAGGGTTTCTGCTCAAACGACTCCACCAAGCAAGGACAATACATGCAATAAACATCGAACCCCTACTCATATCTAGTCTATGGACCATACATTCTCCACAGTTGAGTGGAGAGAGGGGACTGACTCTAACACGAACTCTGGTGCTCCATATTTGACCACCTCCCCTTGGTGCGGAGGCCTGGTGGTAGTCACAGAAAGGATAAGCAGGCTACCCAGATGAGACTTAATAGACTATGATCACATAGTGGTGGAGAAGGTCCCCCTCAGTCACAGACATTGGGAAGGGGAATAGAGTGAATGTAGGAGGGAGGGAGGAATGGTAGACTACAAGGGAGGTGATAAAAAATTAAATGTAATATGAATAAATTAATTTTTAAAATCTTAACCAAATATAAAAGGGTAATAAAATGCTGTGTGCATAGCTGAGAATACAGATGAGAGGAAACAATAGGATCAGGGGCAGGCAGATATAGATACAGATACTTGATGTTAAAGCTTTAAATGAGACTAGAGTCAGGAAGGCAGGGGCAATTAGGTTGTAGGTGATGTGTTGACTCAAATCACAATTATATGAATTAGATTTATGGAAACCAACTAGTCTGTAAGCTAGTTTAAAAACTTAATGTGAGAAGTGAGTTGATCAGAGATATTGTGCACAGGTTGACTGCATTGATTCCAGGACATGTGGCTTATTTATGAAAAGTATAAGTCCCAGGATCTGGAAACCTCTCTTTGAGATACTGGCCAGATTTACTCAAAGCAGCATATATTAGTGCCATTGCTCCTGGTTGCCCAATAACCCTAGATGGTATGACATCACACATTGAGTGCAGTACATTGAGAAATCAATATCAATCTGATCAAGAAAATAAACTTTCATAGTACAAGAAGGTACGATCCAGGGTACTGGGAGAAGAATATAACATATTGATGATCCTATGCTATGTGCTACAATAGTCTCCTGCCATGTGAGTTTTAAGCATTGGTGAAATGTGGTCTCAGTTATTGGGATAACCAACTACTTTCTGAGTTTATATGAGGCCTGTTCCCCTGGTGGGATTTTACACCTGGTATGGTAAATCAGAAGAAAAGCCCATGATGGAGACATTATATGTCGTGAAGAAAACCTACTGCTATTGTTTCACTAAATAGAGAGGTGTTCAAGCCAATATTTTAATATTTCTAATTTATGGTTTGTTTCAGTGATTTGTGGAACACTCAACATGTGGTTTTTTTCTTTTTACAATGGTTTTGAGCTAATGTAGATACTTATAGCTGGTATAAGTGCTAAGAATAAGTTACTGAAAATGGTCAGTCATAGATGAATCACTGATATCAATATTACCCATCCAAGTATCTTTAAACACAGAAAAAGAGGAGGTACAGATAAGTTATGAAGTTGCAAATGTGGGCAAGATGTGTGAAATTTTGTTTTCAGGACATGGCATGCCTGATATATACATCTACTCACAGGAGCTTTTTTTTTTTTTTAACATATAAAGACATGCACAAGATCAAATAAGTCAAGATTTCAACATGAATAGGAATGGGTCTTTGAAAGCTCTGTCAATAGCAGATGAGATGTGGGCAGTTGATGGCTACTGAGGTAGGCGAATTCACTTTACTTTGGAGGGAAATATTAGTGGATGATACCACACCGACTCAGATTCACAGTCAAGATTAATTAGGTTTGGGAAATAATATAATATAATTAATATAATATAATGTATACTATACTGTAATATAATATATAAAGAAGAGTATAGCTTCCTAGACCAGTGTTTTTCTACAATGGCTATAATTTAACATGATCTTAGAGGATTTCAAAATTCTGTATGCTCAGGTCCAAAACAGAACAGTTTAATACTTAACTGTGGGAGACCATGAGATAGGTTTCACTAATTTGCAAAATTAGATAATTATAAAATCAGATTATTAAAATATGTAGCCAATAATAGAGCTATTGCTCAATGTCATATTTCTTGAAATGAAAAACTTTGAACGGTCTTTAGTCCAGACAACTATCAAAATCCTGAGTAGCTTCTGTGTTCGGAGGACATTCAAGATGAACTTTATATCTTCTTAAATGCTTATTTTGTTAAAGTTGTTTTGGTCCTAAGTATTTAGGTGTGACATGTTTAAAGTTCTGTAGTGCTTCCTTCCTTTCTGTTTGGTGTTTCATATATGGTAGGGATGACTTGAGTTTATATTTGAGTTTAGAAACCTTAAGTTAATTTTTTTCTATTTTTAAAATTATTTTTTTCTGTACATATACATTTATATTATTACACATATATAATATAGATTACCCATGGAAAGAAGATCTGTGACACAATCAGGAATTATATAAAAGTAACATTATTAGTGTATTGGCTATTTGTATTTGACAGCTTTGAAGAAGACATCTTTCCCATCTTGGTACATCTAAATTTCTGAATGTAAATCGATCTCTATCACATATTGTCATTAACAACTTAGAACACCTATGTAGACCTAAAGACATGTTAGCTTAGTTTTACAACGAAGCTTAATTGTTTAAATTAATTTTTAAAACAAGATTTTTTTTTATGTAAGTCAGAGGTCAGTGCAGTGTAGGTGTACAAATCAGTGGCAGAGAAGTCAAGTGCTTCCCTAGAATGTGCAAAGCACCAAACTCAATACTGGGTCTCCAAAGCATTAAAGAGAAGTGTCATGACAATGCTCTGTACATACTGATGATGATAATTGCTAAACTATGATTTTCAAAATTGTGAATGTTTAATTCCTTGTGCTAATATACTTTATATATTGGTCATTTTTAAACCTCCTATTATTTTCTGCTGTACTTATACGTTATGAGATTTGGTGTTAGTGATGGTTGTTTGCATCTTTTGGTTTTAAATTAGAAAATAAGTTAAATTTCAATTGAACTAGATAATCTATTGAGTCCACCTACTGACACATATGGTGAATGATGAGACTTTAAGGGTAAGAACAATAAAATTTCTCTCAGGCATAATTTCATCATATCTGACACAAATTTTTATTATTGTTACATACATTATATAGCTAATTACTGATAATATCAGGGCTCATGTTTTGAGTGCCTACTTATTTTTTAATTGCCTTCTAGTTAATCCTGATCTTTTCTCTAGTATGGTCTTGAAACATGTGAGCTGTGTATGTTAAATTTTCTTCCAAATAGGATTCCCACAAAAAGCTTTCTGTGGAAGGCACAAAAATGATAACAGGAGGAAGAGTGAGTATGTGTATTTCATGAAAGGCAAACACTGGGTCTTCCTCCCAGGAGCATGTTTATAGTAATATTGATAGAAACAGGCCTTCACTGGTGTCAGCGGGAGAATATTTGTGGGCTCTTATCCAGGAGCAGCAGGTATCACCTCAGTCCCAGCAGCAGAATCAGCAGTAGACGCATGAAAGCTATAGAGACTTCTACATAAAAAACAGAGCTACAGAATCTTGGTGTGTATGTGGGAGGGGCAGTGATTCTTCTAGTGTCACTGGTGTTAGTGACAGAGATGACTGTGCTCTCACCACAGCATCGTTTTCATTTTATGTTCTGAGGGTGGCAAGACTCTTCTGAAGTTATATATTTTGGAGTCATCTCAACCATATCACAATCTAATCTTTAAACCTGGAAACAACTTTCAAAATAATTCTCCCAATAAATGTTATTTATTTGGAATGTCCAGCAAATATTGTTTGGCTGCAGAAATCTGCTGCGTCTGGCCTTTACAGTCCTTCTGCCTCCTGCTTCCTATTGATTCTAGAATTTGGGGTATGGGGTATGATATAGATGTTTTGTTTAGAACTAAGTATTACTGTCATGCCCCTTATTGACAACACTTTCCTGCTGAGCAGTTCAGTGTCTCTGCTTTAATTCCAACCAAATTCAGAAAGAAATTTCTCTGATAAGAATTGAGAAATACACACACACACACACACACACACACACACACACACACACACACACACACACACATATATATATATATATATATATATATATATATATATATATATATATATATATATAAGAAGTCAGAATTAAGACTTTTTAACTATGTCTTTTTAAATAAATAATCACATTAGGTTCAATCTGGGACCTAGAACCCAGATAGCAACTGATTTAGGCCTATTTAATGGTATGAGACATGAATTCATTCTCATAGAGTAGGCATTGTTCTAACAGAAGGTTACTTCCATAATATGTTTGCTATTATTATAGCATTGGGCATTGTTTGCCAAGGGAGTCATTATTGTTGCTTGCAAGATTTGCAACTGAGTGAGACAACGGCTTAACTTTCTTCTAAAGCAGCAATCATGAAGTGCTGCAAAAACATGTAAACTGGTAAGTAGAAATGAAATTTACAGATTAGCACCTGTAGAGTTTCTACATGTTCTTATGACTCAGGTATCCGGTGCCTTCAGCAACAGGGTCTTATCATCAAGTTTCAGTGGGACCAAGAGCAATGTCAGTAGCCCATAATATTTGTGTGTGCATGAGTGATGGTAGTGGTGGTTGTGGTAGTGGTGGTGGTTATGGTGGTTAGGATTCAATTGACCACAAACTCAAAAAGTGGTGAAAAGAAAACCCTCTTGTTATGGTTTGAGAGAGGATGTTCCTCACCACCCTTATAGGATCACATATTTTGAATGATTGGATTTACTTGGTAGAACTGTTTGGGAAGAATTAGGAAATTTGACTTTGTTGGAGGGGATGGTGTTTGAGGTTTCTAAAGCTCGTACCATTCATAGTCAGCTCACTGTCTTTTCCTCAAGCTTGCAGATGAGATGTAAGTTTTTAGATACTGCTCTAGCAACAGGCTAGCTTGGCTGTAACCAAGTTCATTGACATTATGGTTAGGATTCTTTTTCTAAAATATATTTTATTCTTTTATTCATATTACATCTCAGTTGTTATACCATCCCTTGTGTCCTCCCATTCCTCCCTCCCTCATTTTCCCCTTACTCCCTTCCCCTATGACTGTGACTGAGGGGGACCTCTTCCTCCTGTATATGCTCATAGGGTATCAAGTCTCTTAGGACTCTAACCCTCTGAATCCATGAACCCCTAAATTAAATGCTTTCTTTTATAAGTTACTTCAATTATGGTATTTTTGTCATGGGAGTAGAAAAGTAACTAAAACATCTTTATTATGCTATCTGGTGTATGGAGGAGTCATTCCTCACTCTCATTGTAAGGTAATTCTACTTAAACTCCTTTTGAAAATGTAGATGTACTTATTTTATGAAGCTCCTAAAGTAATAATTTCTATATGTCTGTTTCAAAGATCTTCAGTGTTAGTTCTCCCACTTCATGCTCCCTATTCAACATTCCCTTCTATCTCTCACAATATTTATCTCTTCCTGTTCTATTATTCCACTTTATACCTGCCAAATCTTTCACAATTTTATGCTTTATTTTTCTTTCCTGCACCTACATGTTTCACATACTTTGTATATGTTTAAAATGTATGAATTTGCTTTTTATTTAATTAAAATACCAATGCTCTTAGTATTTCTTATATTTTTTTTGTTGTTGTGGCCTCCTCTTAACCTTGTTAGTAATTTCTGCTTTTATTATTAACACTATAGTAGAAGAAGTACAATAAAAATTGAGGACCAACAACAGCCACTCACATGGCAAAGCAGTCCCAATTGCTTGTGGACAGGACCAATGGGCTGAGTTTGGTTCAGAGATTCCACAGGATATCAGGATAGAAGAAACTCAGAAGACTTATTTTATGACCTCCATAACTACTCACACCTAAATTAACAAAGTATCACACACACACACACACACACACACACACACACACACATGCACGCGGGGGGGGGAGAGAGAGAGACAGAGAGAGACAGACAGAGACAGAGACAGAGACAGAGACAGAAAGACAGAGAGACGAAAGAGACAGAGAGAGGATGAAACCAAGAGATAGAGACAGAAAGACAGGGAGACAGACAGGTTAGATGTAACAAATATTATACATGGGTTTTGATATACCAACATTTCTTTTGTGGTGCAATGTGAACCATGAGGATTAGTTACGGGACATGTAATAACTACTATAGATAGAATATGTAGAAATAATTATCTGATCTTTTTACATTGTCTATTCTGGCACTGATCTCTCTATATAGCTCAAGCTCACCTTAAAATAGCTGTCCCTCTGCCTCCAAAATAAAGTACCTGGGTTATAGTTTTGATGATGTGTTATTGAACTTTCTACCAAATTTGTCTTCCTGATTCCTTCTTATGTTAACACACGAAATAAAACCAGCCACTATTACAAATATTTGGGGATTGATATGTGGTAGATTCTTGATAAATGATGGCAGCATTAGGTTCTTCAAATCATACATTATAACATAAGTTGACTTTCTGTTGTCATCTGAAGACATTTTAATACACTTGAGTATATTCTCAATGACACACATAAGAAAGTGTGAGAGCATAGTGAGCAGCTTTCTTCTTCACTCTTGATTCCAGAATTATCTGGAAGGTCAAGCATGTGATTTATAAACTGCAATCCTAATAGGAACTATGAAAAACCAAGTCAAAAGGCAAATACACATTTGTGGATATGCTATTTTATTTTCAAACATGGGGATGTGGTTTTCACTGGATGCTTCATCTTCGTTAATTATTAAAGACATGAGTTTACTTGATAGAAGTTAGACCTTGAAACAGGATGTCCTTTAACACACTGCAGTACTCTCTGTTATGATGTCTTCGTGCAACATGTAATTTTGGGACCTCTGTTCCAAAGTAAAAGATAAAAATGATCACCCAAGACATATAATGTCTTACATAAGCACCATAAATCTTTTGTTTTCTCCTCTAAATATCACATTGTGACCTAAACTTGGGATCTCCTAGTACAAGACACTGTGGTGCAACGGAATCTTCTAGTCTAGCACCATTAGTCAATGAATTTTATGACCAATATTTGAAGTATTCATTGATATTTTCACTATTCTGAGAAATGCAAAACAGAAATTAAAAAAAAAAAAACAGAATTGATATATGACCTCAAGAGCAGTCTTTACTTTTTCTCTTCAGTTTGCCAACGGATCACACATTTAAACTTGTTTATTGCCTATACCTCTTCCTCCAAGACTGGAAGAATGTTCATTACAAACCATATTAGTAAATGCATACAAGGTAGCTTCATGTAAAAACAGTGATGGAAAACGTGATGGAGGAAGCACACAGCTTGGCTTGTGCAAGAGCTCTGAAAGTCCACTTTGACTCCCAAATCATCCCACCCTTCACTACTCTTACACCTTGTTTTCAGTGCTGCATATTCATAGAGAGTTATAATTGTACATGACAATTCCCCAGAATTATTTTTGAGCACCCGGAAGAAAATCATAGAATTTCACAAATACTATACCTTGACTGTAATACATAGCTCCAAATTTTAGTTTTTATTAATATTATAAGAAGATTCTTGAAAATAAGTTAAATTGTAATTGAACTAGATAATCTATTGAGTCCACCTACTAACACATATGGGGTGAAAGTTGAGACTTTAAGGGTAAGAACAAGAAAATTTCTCTTGGGCATAATTTCATCATCATCATCATCATCATCTGTGTGTGTGCACATATGTGTCTGTCACACACACAAACATTCAAACGCAAACACGTATAAAGACATATACACAGTCATACAAAAACACATAAGCAAATATGTACACATACAAACACACACACGTATGATTGAATTCTTAAAAGTAACACTTTCTCCTACAAAGACATAATTAGGAGAATGAAAGAAATAATCTACAAGTAAGAATTATTCTTCACTAAATGCCTGATATAACTGTTTTCTCCAATATGTTAAAAACTGTTAAACCTCAACAATAAACCAAAAAACAAGCAATATAAATGAAGCATATGCCAATTTCTGAACAGATATGCCACCATGGGAAAATTTTAGCAGCATATTGCATGAGAAGCAGAAAATGAAAATTACTCTGAGGTAACACTGTAAATCTCATTCAATGTCTAAGAGGAACATCAACAAAATTTAATGTTTCAAGAACAAAGTGCAACATGAGCTGGCATTCACTATTTGTCTTAATGCAAATTGTAAAAGCATCTTCTAAAGAAATTTTCTTATATCACTACACACACTTATAATAAATCAATCAACTGTGTTCTTTGGTCTCTACTCATGAATTTAAAACTTATATCGACATGAGGATTGGCGTGCAAATTTTGAGACCATCTTTGCTAAGAAACAAATGATCAAATTTAGAGTTGAGATAGATAGAGAGATAGATAGATAGATAGATAGATAGAATGTGTGTGAAAAATAAACTTATATTTGAATTCTATACCAGTGTACTTAGAATTAAACTTATTTTGCATCTATATACAAAATTCTATACCAGTGTATTAAAAATACCTTGTGAGTGACAATTGAGGCATTAAGTTGAGGAGTAGATTCACTAATCTACTTTTTGTTCTATCTTCCATATATATTTCTATATTCTCCCTTCTTTCTTTTAAATCCCTATCTCCATACCTAAGAATCGGGGCCCAGGGGTCCTGCTCAAACTATGGCACCAGCCAAGGACAATACATGCAGCAAACTTTGAACTCCTACCCAGATCTACCCTATGGACAGGGCACTATCCACAATTGAGTGAAGAGTGGGGACTGACTTTCACACAAACTCTGATACCCCATATTTGACCTGGATGGGGAGGCCTGGCAGCACTGAGAGGAAAAATAGCAGGCTACTAAGAAGGGACTTGATACCCTATAAGCATATACAGGGGGAGGAAGTCCCCCTCAGTCACAATCATAGGAGAGGGGAGTAAGGAGAAAATGGGAGGGAGAGAGGAATGGGAGTATACAAGGGATGGGATAACAATTGAGATGTAATATGAATAAATTAATAAAATATATTAAAAAAGAAAATAATTTTTTCCTACAATAAACTTCAATCAGGGTTTCCTCTCTCCCATTTTCTCTCACATCCTGTACTCATCCTAGTCCATACCTTCTGTTCTCATTTTTCAGAAAATAACAAGAATGAAACAATAACTAAACAACAACAAACATCATAGAAAAACAGAAAAAAATCAAACAAATGAAAATCACTGGAAACCATACACATAAAACAACACATCTGCTCACTATCCATTCTCAGCACCAGAACCTCATGTGACTTGAACCTGTGAAGGACCTGTGCATGCATCCACTATCTCTGTGAGTTCATATATATGTTAGTCTTGCTGTGTCTGTAAGACAGATTCCATGGTGTCATCCACCTGTCAGCTTCTTAAAATATGTATGTCTCTTTTCCCCGAGGGTTCTGGGGCCCTGAGAGAAGGAAATTGATGGTGGCATCTCATTTAATAACTCTGTGTTAGTTCTCACCTAGTGCAAGAGAATGCTACTCCAATGATAGCTGAATAAGACACTGAAACATTAGCTTTTTTTAAAAAAAATTTCATTAATTTGTTACATCTCAATGTTTATCCCATCCCTTGTATTCTCCCATTCTTCCCTCCCTCCAATTTTCCCATTATTCCCCGCCCCTATGACTGTTCCTGAGGGGGATTACCTCTTCCTGTATATGCTCATAGGGTATCAAGTCTCTTCTTGATAACCTGCTGTCCTTCCTCTGAGTGCCACCAGTCTCCCCCTCCAGGGGACATGGTCAAATGTGAGGCACCAGAGTACATGAGAAAGTCATATCCCACTCTCCACTCAACTGTGGAGAATGTTCTGACCATTGGCTAGATCTGGGTAGGGGTTTAAAGTTTACCACCTGTATTGTCCTTGGCTGGTGCCCCTGGGCCCAAATCAGCCTATCATAATGTTCTACTTGTAGGTTTCTAGGACCCTCTGGATCCTTCTACTTTGCCATTCTCCCATGCTTCTCTCATCTAGAGTCCCAATAGGATGTCCTCCCCTCTGTCCCAGTTTCCTGGTAAGTGAAGGCCTTCGTGGGACATGCCCCTTGGGCTAGTATGCAGATATAAGTGAGTATATACCATTTGATTCTTTCTGCTTCTGGGTTAACTCACTCATTATGATCATTTCTAGCTCAATCCATTTATCCACAATTTTCGGGAATTTCTTGTTTTTAATAGCTGAGTAGTATTACATTAGCAAAGCAGAATTCTGTTAGGAGCAATTTTATTCTTATGTTCCTTTAGAACAATAGTATTTGATTTTCTCCCTGGTCCATGGCCTATCTACAAGTCTCAGTTCCTTGGGTCCCTGAGAAGTATCAGGTATAGGCTCCATCTCATTGAGTGGCTCTCAAAACCAATAATAAAGAGTGCATGGTTAGTCACAACATTTTTGCCACTATTTCACCCAGGTATCATGTAGTCAGGTCCATATTATAGACTGAAGCAATTGTAGTTGATTTGGAGATTATTTCTCCTTGAGTATTATCCAAGACCATGATGCTCTAGGCAGGCACCAATTTGATGTCTATGTATTTAATGAGATATATACATCTTGTCTTTAGCCATAGAGTAGTACCATCAGTCTGTGGAGAATTTTGCCAGTCTCTTGAGTGGTTATTTTAGGGAGGTACAGTGGGGTCCCTTTGGGCAGCATCTTAGTTTGATATAACTTCTTTCTAGCACTGAAGGTTTCATTTGGTTGTGGCAATATCTAGTTGGCACAAAATTTCTCCATGTTATTTGTTAAATCCTTTTAGGTTTATTTAAAATATGTGTGTATCTTATGAAGCTTCTACCCTAGTAGGTTCTAATATAATCCCTCAGGTTGCCTTTAGCATCTGCTGTCCATCCGTTTGTTTCTTCCCTACATCACTCTTCCCTTCCCCTCTGTTTAATCTTTCAGTTTCAGTCTTCCTCTCTCTCTCTCCATAAATGTCCAGGTCACAACCAGCACAAAAAAATGTAAAATGATAGGAAGAAGTTTCAGAAAATGCATTTTAAGTTAAAATTCAGACATTTGAAAGCTTGAATAATACATGGGATTGGCGACTCCTACAACTTAGGAAAAGCTGTTATAAAATGAGACAGTTGCATCGGGGATGGGCAACAAGCACCATAATCAATCATTGTAAATATTAGTGGTGATATTGTATATGGTTTTAAATCAAACATTTTTTAGAAATCCATTGTTTCAACATTTTAAACACCCACCTGTTTATTGGATGATTTTTTAAAAATACAGCTAATTATATTCAAATTGAATACATTCATGTTTAGTAAACCAAGGTTCTTAACATTCTACTGTCTCTAAGTACCTCCCATTGCAAAAATCATTTACATAATGGGGCAAGACATTCTCCATTAACAGGGGTAGGCTGTGTCATGGCAGGTGGACATTCCTTTCCAAGAATAAGAATGCCTCACTGAAATAGTATTTTTTAAATTACATATTTGGAATTTCTTCTGTCTTCCTTTGAAAACTAATTTTCAGTAGCATTTCTGTCTGGTTTCATTATCCAAACTCTTCTTTCCAAATGCTTTTCTTCCCCCTCATGCATATTTCACCCTGACTGAAATTTGCATTCTGGCCCCAGGCTGTTCAGCCTTTCAATATCATCAGATAACAACCCTTTATGGTTCTCATTTGGCTAACCCACATCTACTATGGCTTGCTTCAATCATTGCTCATAAATCAATACTTCTGTCCTTAGAAAAACTGAATCCATTTGGTATGTTACCTGCCTTTTCAACTGATAGGTTTTTTTTATTGAGATTGGAGATTCAGCACTCAGCACGGAATCACAAATCTTGCTTCAGTAGTCCCCCACAGGCTGCAGAAGATATGTTTTTATAACGGCATGGCAGACAATTCATTAATAAGTGGCATTCTGCAAACTGTTGCACTACCCAATAAGAATATATGTTCCTGGTTGGTAAATGGGAGTTAGAGGGAAGTGCTGTTAGGAACAGAGGTTTTACATAGTTCTGTAGTACCTGTTAAAATGAGGTCTGTATCTAAGGCCAAAGGTTCTGATATTAAAGTGTATCAATGTATATCTGGGTATACTTTGCTGGATAAATCTTATTTAACTCTTTTAAATGGCATGCTTTGTTTTATTGTATTGAAGTTGGTAAGTAATATATTCAAAGGAAAGCATACCATATGCTCCCATATTCCAAAGGCTTCTATACTTTCACTGTTGCTGCCTCATAAGAAAGTATTTACAGACCATTTTCTCAATTTAGTAATTTTACTTTTGGATTTAGAAAACTATATTACATCATTATTAAGAAATCAGTTACGGGTAGCTCTCGGGCTAATACTTGAGGGACATGGGAAGCTTACTGCTTCTTTTCTTTCTCATCAGTTACCTCCACTTTATTTACTTTTCATTCCCAGAAACCACTTGTCTCACACAAATGACACTATATACACGTCTCATCCCAAAGAAGTTTGCTAACACACCAGTTCTTGTAAGAACATTGTCCATTTACCCTCATCATCTCACCTCTCCTTTCCAATATAATTTGATCATTTGCCACTTACAGGTAGAGTCCCACTTCTCCCTCTAGTTGGATTTGATGCTTTATTGGATTCAGTTTTCCCATACGTATTTCAGCCTCACTAAAACAGTAGCCTTTCCTGAGGTGTTTTGGTTTACAGATATAGAATCCGACCGTGTATCTCTTGCATTTAGCAAAGCCACAACTACAGTTTGTTGTAAGCTTGGCACAAATATTCTCTCTCTCTCTCTCTTTCTCTCTCTCTCTCTCTCTCTCTCTCTCTCTCTCTCTCTCTCTCTCTCTCTCTCTCTCTGCCTTTAGTCAGAAATGTTAGTGAAACATAGATCCTGAGGTTTTCAGTTCTGGTCATAACTTCCAGTGAAGGAAGGAGGACATCAACCCACCCACAAAACTGTCAGCCCCAATTTTCTCCTGGCCACAAGTTCTTTAGGGATGAAGATGTACCAAATTTGAGGGAATAAATGACTAGCTCAACTTGAGATGCACCTCATGGGAAAGAGGAAAACCTTGACAATATTAATGATACTCAGCTGTGCTTGTGGATAGGAACCTAGCATAACTGTGTTCTGAGAAGCTTCATCTAGCAGCTGATGGAAGCATGCAGAGACTCACAGCCATACATAGGTGGGGCTCTAGGAGTCTTCGTGAAGAGTGGGAGGAAGGCTTGAGGAAGCTGAAGGGGTCAAGGACACCACACAAAGACCTACAGATTAAACTAAGTTCAGGCCAGAAACTGAACCACCAACCTAGGCCCCCTACGCATTTGTGGCCATTGTGCAGCTTGGTCACCATGTAAGTCTCCTGACAATTTCTGAAGGCACTGTCTCTGACTTTGTTGCCGTTAGATACCTTTGCCTGAGCTGGGCTGCCTTGTCTGTCCTCAGTGTGAGAGGATGTGCTTAGTCCTGCTGTGTCTTGATGTGCCAGGGTGAGCTGGTACCCATTGGGTGCCTCTCATTCTCTGAAGAGGGAGAAATAGAGGGGATAAGTTATGAGGGTGGAACTGGGAGGAGAGTAGGGAGAGGGGTCTGCAATCAGAATATAAAGTAAATAAAGAAATAAACAATAAAAATAAATGGTATAGATTTGGGTGGATAGGACTCTGGAAGGATCTGGGGGAGGGAAACCATGATCAGAATATATCATAAAACATCTATTTATATAAAAAATAAAATTATAAAAGTAAAAATATTATTATTTAAGATGATTTTAAAATTTAAATAGACTTTGATTATATTCTTCTTTGCCCCAAAATTAACCCAGAGCCTCTCTTTCCTACCTATCCAAATTTAAGTTCTTTCTCAAAAAAAACAAACAAACAAAAAAAAAAACCAAACCTAAATCTAATACAAAAACAAAATTCCTAAAACATGGAAAGCAAAATTCACTACCCAAAAAGAAAAGAAAAAAATGTACACACTAACAAACCAACAACGACAATACCCACCAAACTGTAACCAAAAAACCCACACACACAAAAACCCCAGATAAGTCCATTATATGTTGGTTGTGCTCCTGAGCATGACATCCGTCCTGGAATAATTGATATACTCAGTATTTTATCATTGGAGACAACTGACTTGATTTATACCAGAAGGCATAAATGACAGTTCTGTTTTTAACCTTTACCCTAGAGGTTAGGTTCTCTTTCATTCATTCATTTAAAAAATAACAAGATAAAATATAATAAGATAAAACAAAAACTATCACATCCAAGTTGGACATGGCAGACCAACAGAAATAAAGAGCCCAAGAAAGCACAAGTTTGTATGCTTAGGAGTTCCATAAAAACGCTAAAGTGGACGTCATAGTATAGGGGGGCAAATGACTTGGTGTAGACTTGTGCAGACATTGTGCATGCCACTTCAGTCTCTGTGAATTCATAGAAACTTTGCTCATGTTGATTTAGAGGACATTGTGTCCTCTATCTCCTTGAGTTTTACAGTCTTTCTGCCTTCTCTTCTATAGAGTTTTCTTGTTTCTGAGGGAAAGTATTTGATTGAGCCATCCCATTAAGGGCTGAGTGTTCCAAGGTCTCTCAATATCTGAATAATGTCTAGATGTGTGTTTCTATATCTGTTCCTATCTGCTGTACAACAAAGCTTCTCTGATAATGGGGGAACAAGGCATCAACCTAAGTGTGAACCAGAATATGAAGAAAAATAAAATATAGTGAGCAACAGGCCATCTCTTTTTTTTTCCTGAGATAAAAGGAGAAACATGTTATCTAGAACTATAGCTCTTGTTTCAATAACTCAGCAACTGTGAAGTGCATGATACTGAAAATTCATTATAGAAACACTTTTATTTTTAAATAATGCTTTTATTGAGTAATTGAATATTTCATACAATGTATTTTGGTTATAATCACCCCCACTCTATATGTCGTCCTCTGCAACTCCCTTCTTCAGTTTACCTCCCTCCTTTTAGACGACACTGTCTTGCAGTAAATATAGAGCTTCTGGCTCTTATGATCTCTACTGTTAATTTCCTAGAACCTTTTGTGTAGAGATCCTGCTGTAAATATGTCATTCATGGGCAAGCACACAACCATCATTTCATCTTCATATTCTGGTCAGTTGTATTATTTTGCCATGGTCTCCAAATGCTAAAAAAAAAAAAAGAAACTTTCTTTGATCAGGGGTGAGACCTCCACTTCTATGTGGGCATAAGAGTAAGTATTAATAATGCATTTAGATATTATATTTGCTTAGAAAAGTGGCAGTAGGAGCCTTTCATCTAGATTTCATGTTCTTATCAACCATGGGGTAGTTGGATAAATTTACAGTTGGAGGCATGAACCTCCTCCTATTGAGTGAGCCTTAAGTACAATTAGGTTGCTGTTGGCTGTCTCCATGATATAAGTGACAATACTGAATCATTTGGATTATCTTGCTGTTCTAGTCATCATTGTGGTTCATAGACATTAAAGTGAGATAGAACTGTTGACAAGTTTTCTCCCTTAGCAACTTACGCTGCATCTTTGAAAACTATTAGATCTAGTCTTCAGAAAGGCTACTGACTGGCTCCCAAGTCAGATACAGTGTGATTCTTCTAAGTACTATGCCAGAAGTGTGTGGTGTCTTCAGCAATAGGGTCTGACTTTTACATTGCAACCAGTAGTACTAGCAATAGCCAAATTTTGGGATAGAGTGGTATCTTTTGGAATCCCCTGACCAACAACTCCAAAGTAAGTTTGGATTTTTGATAGAAAGTCTGTATTTTATAATAAGAAATTGTCAAAAAAAAAAAAAAAAGAAAGAAAGAAAAAAAAAGAAAGAAAAAAGAGCATTGTCTTGTCATTTGGCGTAGCATCAGTTAAACTGTCTATGCATGTGTGTGCACGCGTTCATGAGCATGTGACTTTATCACATGTGTGTGTACATACTTAACTATATTAAATGTAGTTTTAATTAAATGTGCATATATATATATATATATATATATATATATATATATATATATATATATATATAGAGAGAGAGAGAGAGAGAGAGAGAGAGAGATTGGGACCCAGTTGAGGCAAATGAGGGAATTAAGAGATCTAAAAGACGTAATAGCATGACTCACTAGCTACAAAGAGGAAAATAAGAGCTACAGAACAGAGACTCTAACCTGGGGAAGGAGATTGAGGGAAACATGGAGAGATGTAAAGTAGAGGCAGAAGGATAAATAACTCAAAGGATGTTAGAAAAAGATGTAAGGATTAACCATTCTAGGATTTTCTCTGGTTTGCACTTCTACAAGCCTTCTGTATGTTTTCACAGTCATTGTTAGTTCATATGTGTATTAGTGCTTTTGTTTCTAGAAGACAATCTTTCCTTAGGGTCATCTGTTGCTCATGGGTTTTTGCAATCTGATCTCCTCTTCCACGTACATCCCTAATTCTTGAGGGGAAAGGTCTGAAAAACCAATGTATTCATTTAGAACTGAGTGCTTCAGAGTCTCTAACTCTCTCTTAATTGTCAGGTTTGCAGCCCCTGTATTAAGCATCATGTCCTGAAACGATCAGCTTCTCTGGTAACAGTTGATCACTTATCTGAATGTAGACTTATATATCTTCATGAGTCATTTTATTGTTATGTTCTTATAGTGGAATAATAGTTGTAGGTTTTACCCTATGATACATGATTTCTCTAGTTTCAGGTTAGTAGTTCCACCCATAACAGATAAACCATTTGCAACTGATACCTGCAGAGAAAGGAAAAAATTTTGCTTTTTAGGGTTTTTTGTTGTTGTTGTTGTGGTTGTTAAAATGTTTTTTCTTTTGTGTATCTGTTTGTGATGATGGCTTAAAAAATTGTCAAGAGACTGTCCATGCGACAATTACTGAGTTCAGGTAAATAACCCACAGTAAAAACAGTTAATAAAGACCACAAGAAAAGACAAAACTGGAACATTTCGTTCTACTCCACACCTTTTTTGTGGCCAAGAAAAGTCTGCCTGTTCTAGAAGAGGTTTCAGTCACTATACAAATTAAACTTCAAAGAAAGTCCATGTTTCAATTTTAATTTTAGTAATAGCCTTTTCATTGTCTTAAAATGCCAGTCAAATTGACCTCTCCGGTGTCATGTTAGTAGTCACCCTTCCCACTAGTTAACCATTTGTAACTTATAACTGGAATAAAAAAAAAAAAGGAAAAGAAAATCAATTTTCTCCAATGAATATCAGTGGGTATACCAACCATACTTCAAGACATGATTCAAGGCCGAGAATCCTTGGGTAACATTAAACAAACTTCATGATTTTTGTGAATTTGTTTTTGTGTATGTTGGGGATGGTTTTCCCTCAATTTTCACATTTTGTCTTATTGATTTTATTTATTTATTTATTTATATTTATTTTTAAGGGTAGATCTGGGTGGATAGAAAGTGGCAGGGAATCTGGAAAGAATTGTGGGAAGGGAAATGATATAATAAAAAATATTTTATGGAAAAATTTTAGAAGAGAAAAGAGACGTCCTAGCCAAAATACTGTCCCATGGAACAATACTGTGTTAAGATAATAATGCACAGTACATACACTCAGAAAAGAACACAAGACAAGACAGGACTGAAACATTGCTTCTTACTCCACTTATGTTCATGGAGAAGCTAATTCTGCCTGTTACGGGAAGTAGCAAGTCACTAGACTGTAAATTAAATTTCAGAATAAACCAATAGTCTTAATTTAAATTTAAATAGTAGCCTTTCATTTTCTTTCTCTTTTTTTGTTCTTGTCATTCTTTTTTTTAATTTTTTTATTAATTTATTTTTGTTACATCTAAATGGTTATCCCATCCCTTGTATCCTCCCATTCTTTCCTCCCTCCCATTTTCCCCTTATTCCCCTCCCCTATGACTGTTCCTGAGGGGGATTTCCTCCCCCTGTATATGCTCATAGGGTATCAAGTCTCTTCTTGGTAACCTGCTGTCCTTCCTCTGAGTGCCACCAGGTCTCCCCCTCTAGGGAACGTGGTCAAATATGAGGCACCAGAGTTTGTGTGAAAGTCATACCCCACTGTCCACTCAACTGTGGAGAATGTTCTGTCCATTGGCTAGATCTGGGTAGGGGTTTGAAGTTTACCGCCTGTATTGTCCTTGGCTGGTGCCTTAGTTTGAGCGGGACCCCTGGGCCCAAATCTGCCTATCATAATGTTCTACTTGTAGGTTTCTAGGACCCTCTGGATCCTTCTACTTTGCTATTCCCCCATGCTTCTCTCATCTAGAGTCCCAATAGGATGTCCTCCCCTCTGTCCCAGCTTCCTGGTAAGTGAAGGCTTTCGTGGGACATGCACTCATTTTCTTATAATGTCAATCAAGATGAAGGCTAGGCACAAACTCTGGTGACCTGGTGATGGTCCTAAGGGTGGAAGAGGTACTAAGCTCCTCACTCCTCTGGTGATCTGGTGATGGTCCTAAGGGTGGAAGAGGTACTAAGCTCCTCACTCCTCTGGTGACCTGGTGATGGTCCTAAGGGTGGAAGAGGTACTAAGCTCCTCACTCCTCTGGTGACCTGGTGATGGTCCCAAGGGTAGAAGAGGTACTAAGCTACTCACTCTTCTGGTGACCTGGTGATGGTCCCTATCATAGAAGAGGCACTAGATTCAGTGAAGTAAACTTTTAAAAACTTGGAGAATAGATAATGGGATGTGATTTTCTAATAAGAATATCTGTTTTCTAATTTTCATTTTTGCTCAATTGTGGGACTTGAATTTTGATTCTATGTCATTTCAGTTGCCAAATTATGAATGAATTAAGAGTTTTATTTAGGAAAAGAAAAGGAAGTCAATAGCAAAATTTAACAGGTTTGTGTGTCTTTATGTGCATCACAGAGTAAGGTCACAGGAAATAGGGAAGTATGTTGAATATATTCATATTAAGTTAATAATTTTATGGAGTTAACATTAGATTTTTATCCTTGAGTGTTTTCTAAAACAAAAAAGAAAATATAATTTTTCTTGATGTTAATATTTTATACCTAGTAAATCAAAATTTTTTCCAAACTACAGATTATTCTTCTTATCCGAATTTTAAGGACTGTTTTAAACCAGTCATTTTTAAGGTGATATTTGTTAAATTCCTGAGTTTAATTCACTCTTGATAGTTGTAAAACAAATTATGGTTAATCTTGTTCTGACTTTATTTTGAAAATGTACCACAGAATTTTCACTCTCTTTCACTTGTATTCAGTAAAGTACCACAATGAAAAGCACTAGAGCTTTGTGGCTTTTTCTTTGTAATATTTTATTTTGTGTTAATACCTGGTATTCTGTTTGTCTCGGCTTGAAGCATTTCTGTGTTGTCATAATGTGAAGGAATTGATTATCTAAGTGTCATGTCCCTAAGGTTAGCACTGGTTTTGACGTCCAAACACTTGACTTTTAAGTGAGTTCTAATGCAGGCAGCATGCACTCTATCCCTGGGCGTCACATTTCTTTCAATAGTGGGCACATTAACAATTACTGCAGGGCATCTAAATGGATGCTGTGAAGTAAATAGAAAAAGGATGGACCACAGCTAGCAAGCTTGAAAAGGAAATTGAATCAGAACACTTCGAAAAACCACTTTCAAAAAGTGAGACATTGTCATTTTTGAGAGCTTGGACATCACAGAAGCCTACTACTTTCTCAAGTTCTAATGGACCCAGGTAAGGTGAAGAATTTGTCTAAAACCACTTGGAGAGAAATTATTTCAGCATCAAATATTTTTCCTTCAACAATTTAACTATTCACATTTAAAGAAACAAGTGTACACTCCCTATATTTTTCTCACTAATAACTCTACTTGGCTATAGTATGTCAGTTTTTGCGGCTATGTGTGTGTCTCTGTGTGTCTGCATATGTATGTAATTGTGTGTGATCGTACGTGTATTAAACATGACACTTCATTAATTCATTGTATTATGCCTTTTTCTTTTGTTTTGATGAAATAATTTCACTATGAGACTCAGTCTGGCCTCAATTTAATTGAAAAATTCCTGTGTTTCTTTCCACATGCTGACAGTACTGAAATGCAGCACTACATTTGGACTATCTATCTCCACCAGTAAGGAGTTTATAACCAGATTGAGCAAATAATATTACTTTTTAAGTATCATTAATTACATTTTATTCATAGACAAGAAGTAACTAAATATAACTAATTTGTCAATTTTATTTTTAAAAATGAATGTGACCTTGAATAATTTTGCTTAGTGTTTCAATGAAAGAAAGAATAAAACTTGTTTTTTATCATAAAACATAATAATTAATCTCAAAAGCATTTTTCTATTTTCCTTAATATTCATATAGCTTTTGTTTATAGAGAGAAACTTTTTATTAAAAGTATTTTCCATATGAAAGCAAAATGCATTTTTTTCTTGGAATTGAAGCATGCTGTTATATATTGTATTTATTACAATAGTATATAGCACTAGTATTTTAAGATATGAGAAAAATCTAACAATAGTAAGTGATTCATCTAAGTATTTACTCTAGATGTATGTATTGCTTTGAATTATCTGGTAACACATACGCTCTCTGTCATTTCCTTCTTCTTCCCTTTCTCCCTCCCTGGGTCCCTCCATACCAAACAGTCATAATATTTTGATAAAAACTGACTCAAATTTACCATACCAATAATATATAAGTGATGAGTTTAAATTCCTTATTTAATTTTTGAGTGGCTGGTTTGATACAAGGACAAATATCACTATAAACAAACTTCCAAATAGTATGTACTATCCTTGAGTGGTAGCATATTGTAGAAGGGGGCTATAGCTGGGAATACAGTCACAAAGAAAATTTTGAATTGGAAACTAATATGATCCTAAAGAATGCCAAAGTGCAGACAAGTTGGCAACCTAACATGATTAGAAAACCAAAGTGTGTTAGATGTCTTTGCTGCTGAGGCTAGAATTTGTACTTTCTAATTGTGCAGACCTTCAATATTTCATCTGCCATGAAGAAGAGTTTACTTTACAGATGGCAGGAAGTTGGCCCCCTGGAATCAAAGAGCAGCAATACCTGATTTGCCATGTTAAAAATCTAGACTTTTTTATGGTGAGTTATGTCCAACAAGGAAGAGAGAAAGCAGCGATGATCCCACATCAGATCTACTGCATCACTTTCTGTTTTGAGGATTCTTAACTGGAGAGGATAAACGGTCACACTCATTTGTTGGCTAGTTTTTAAACTCTATTTTATTTGGGATGCTTACTGCACCTACCTCTCTTCTAGATGACAAAACCTTCAGACACTCCAACACTAGGTATGAGAGAAAGAAGGTTAGTAGAGAGAGGAGCTGTAGACCTCTTTACTCATTTGTGGTTTTATATAAGACACAGAACACTGGTCAAAATCAGTAAGTCTAAAGGCATGTGAAGCAATGTCCAAAAGAAATAGAAAAGAACATTATTTAGACCCTTTAATAGACATGTTTAGGAACTTCTCTGTTTCCATTGCTTCTTAGGATAACATGTAAGAAGTATTCTCTTCCAAGAAAAGTTGATAACCTGTTCTGGGGAATTTCATTGGGGTTATATTCCCAATAGTATTGTTAGTGAAATGTATACCAAAATTCTAGTCCAGACATGAAAGCACACACACACACACACACACACACACACACACACACACACACACACACACACACACACACACACACTCCATCCATCCTCTGAATAACAAACTCTTTATGCAATGCAATCCAAGTTTTCAGATACTTTACAATGCCTAACTCTGTAAACTACTTAGTTTTCACCAATCAGTGATCCAAATTCATCTGGATTTTGCACTCTACTGCTTTGCTCTACCCTGTCCTTTAACTTTTGTGCAAACTTGGTTTCTCCAGTAACTTGGAGCGGCCTTGACTTCCTGGTGTAACCAAGTTGGTCTTCGTGGTGTAACATCCTTGACTTCCTGCTATAATCCCGTTGATCGTCCTGATGTAGCTTTGTCGATTTATCTTCTTGTGAAGTGCCAGCCTTGTTCTTTGGCACAATAGTGAAGGTGGAAATAAACAGGTTTGGCTATATTAGGTGCCTGGTTACCAGGGCTTGATTCTTATCTGGCAAAGTAGAAATGGTTGCTGTCAATGAACCCTTTCATTGACCTCAACTACATGGTCTACAGGTTCCAGTATGACTCTACCTATGGGAAGTTCAATGGCACAGTCGAGGCTGAGAATAGGAAGCTTGGCATCAATGGGAAACCCATTGCCATCTTCCAGGAGAGAGATGCCACTAATATTAAATGGTGTGATGCTGGTACCTAGTATGTTGTGGAGTCTACTGGTGTCTTCACCACCATGGAGAAGGGTGGAAACTACTTGAAGGATGGAAACAAAAGGGTTATATCTCTGCCCTTTCTGCCAATGCCCTTATGTTTGTGATCAGTGTGAACCGTGAGAAGTATGACAACTCACTCAAAATTGTCAGCAATGTTTCCTGCATCACCAACTTCTTAGCCGTCCCTGGCCAAGATCATTCTTGACAACTTAGGCATCATGGAAGGACTCATGATGATGCAATCACTGTTACCAGGAGACTGTGGATGGACCCTCTGGAAAGCTGTGGCCTGATGGTCATGAGGCTTCCCAGAACATCATTACTGTACCCACTGGTACTGCTAGGGCTGTGGGAAAGGTCATCCCAGAGATGAATTGGAAGCTTACTAGCACGGGCTTCTGTGTTCCTACCACCAACATATCCATTGTGGATCTGACATGTATGCCAAGTATGCCAAGTATGATGACATCAAAAAGGTGGTAAATCAAGCATCTGTGGGTCCACTAAAGGCTATCCTGGGCTACCTTGAGGACTAAGTTGTCTTCTGTGACATTAACAGCAACTCTAACTCTTCTTCCTTTGATGATGGGACTGGCAATTCTCTCCAAAAAGATTTGGGAAAGTTCATTTCCTGGTATGAGAAGGAGTATGACTACAGAAACAGTGTAGTGGACCCCACTGCCTCCATGGCCTCCAAGGCATAAGAAGGACTAGACCGCTTACCCTTGCAAAGACTCATGAGGGCCTTGGCTGCTGAGGAGTCCCTCTTCTAACTCAGCCCCTGACACTGAGCATCACCCCTCACAGTTTCTATCCTATACCCCGAGAATAATGAGGGGCCCATGGATACCTCCTTTCTTGAATACCACCGATAAATTCACTGAACCTAACCATTTTTTCTGGAGTCCTGAGATTTCAGATGTGCATTTACCAAACTACTAACTCTTTTCTGCATGTTCCTTTAGTAGAAATTCTACTTCTGTCACTATACATCTAATTGGAGTTTCAGTAACACTTCCTAAATATAAAAGGGAATGTGGTGAGTATTAATGTTTGGCATTCATTAGGATACAATATTGGTTTTTCAGAAATAATAGAACTGATTTGCCTTCCTCTTATTTATTGACTTCTCATTTTCCATAGGTTTAGACCACAATGGTATGCACCAGTTTCATTGTGCCTCACTAGGTTTTGTCTCTAGTTGGAAGAAATTACTGTTTTTTTATTTAAAAGTGATCACATAGGGAACAAGTTTTTCGTTTTTCATTTTTAATATTGAAAATGTGAAATGACTTAATTAACATCTATAAGCTAATGAATGGATCAGTTTATTACATTAATGCATTGCAATATATTTTCAGAAATCACTGAAAGGAACATTTATGAAATGAATAGGTTTTAGCTAGTATAATGTTGAATGAAACTTATTAGGTTAATATTATTGTACTTAAATCTATAAGATTGCAATTATCATAATACAGTTTGGTCTACTTACATAAGAGAAGTTGAAAAATCCATAGGAAACATGAAGACCATACCCAGAGACCTATTCTCCTTAGAGAGAGAGAGAGTAAAATGAGTGGAGAAAGACATATAACATCTCAGCCACATCTATGCTTTGTTTTAGAAGAAAATATGAAGCAATAATGGAAAACACTAACATTTGAATATATATAATATAAATACGTACGTATAATCTATGTATTGAATTTTTCTCTTTAAAGCAAATGTCTAAAATTTTTTATTACAAGTACAAAATACAGTTTAATATTCATGCATCTGCTTAGGTTAAAAGCATTTAGCATCTAATTAACGATAACTCCAAGAGCTTGCTAAAATTCTTTGTAATGGTGTTAGATACAAAACTGATCACATTCTAAATACTAGAACGATAGTTTCATATCTCAATAATTTTCTCCAGTCTGAAACCAATTTACCCCTAAATATTTATGGCTTGCCTGATCAGAATGCATATTGTCTAAAATTTTGCTGTCCTTCCTTTTTTGTGTTTTTGCTTACATTGCTTTACCTTTATGTCTCTCTTTCTCTCTGTCTCCGTCTTTGTCTCTCTCTCTCTCTGTCTGTCTGTCTCTCTCTCTTTCTCTCTGTGCGTGTGTATGTATATATATATATATATATATACATTTAAAATATAGTTTATGAATATTGGAGTTTATTGTTCAGCATATTTTAGAGCCTAAAATAGTATCTTTCAATTAATGATGACTTGATTATTATATAAATTGATACACATATTAAGAATGTATATTTTATAATCTCAATTTTACATAACAAGAAGAAAACATAGAAATATTACAAATGTGTAAAAGATAGTACAATTAGCAAATGGTAAATCCAATTTTTATACCAAACTTTCAACACATGTGACAGTTCCCTATGAAAAAAACAGTTTGTAGTATTATTTTATTTTTATATTTTTGACCTGCATCTAGAATTGTAAAACTCAAACATGAAGCATCCATTCTGATGGAGTACCAAGTCACGAGGTTTCTGGTAGCATGTACAATTAATACTCTTAGTGTTTAATTCTTAAAACTTTTCTGTGATGGGGATCTTCAGTTCTTCAAACTGGGCAGACAGTATCTGGAATCTACATAGGGCTTGGAATCTACTCAAATAATCACTGTTCCAACAAGAACACAAGACTGTCTCCAAGTAAAGGAAGGGAAGAGAAGAGAAGGGATAGAAGGAGGAGAGAAATGAGGGAGGGAAGGAAGAAAGAAGGCTAAGGAAACAAGAAAAAAGTGTAATTTCCCCCCTTAGTATAGAATAGATATAATGGGTACATACTTCTTAACCCTTTTTAGAGAGCTAAGGTTTGCATATTCAAGCAGAGATTCTTTCTGTGCTAATTACATGGCTGCCTGAAGCCCCAGGGCAATGTTTCCAAGATTCTGAAGTGGAAACACTAAGAACTCTAAGGAACTAAGAGAAACTCTGGCCTCCCATCTATTATGCATTGGCAGTGGATTTAACTGATCCTACTGAGGAAGAGAAAACTCATCAAGGACCATGGAGCTCCTCCTGGTGGTAGGCTTCTGACACTGAAGTGTCTTCTTCAAGCTTACAACAAAAAGAATATTAAGCAAATATAGTTTAAATTATTTATAAGATAGATAACTGTGTTCTCAGGAAACAAAGGATTGAAATTGTGCAATTCAAAGTCAAAATAGGTTGTTAACTACTAGCATTGATCTAAATTTAGTTCAAGCAACAAGGCCAATGTACTTGTCACAAGAAATCTGGATGCATACTATCAAATCATAATTTGTCTTTGATGCTCCTGTGATAGTGTCTTTTAAAGCTAAGGTTTTACTTATAATTATTATCAGAGCCAAGTAATTTTATATATTATTACACAGAGAAGCTGAGTCCAAAGAGGATTAAACAATCATATGAAGGTCACAAACTCCTTAAAGGTCAAACAGGATTTAAACCATGGCTTATCTGCTTTTAAAGCCCTTTGATATCTTTTCTTGTGTCACATGACTTTCATTAAGTTATAATACATGTCCCAATGCTGAGAAAATTAAAAATATATCATTGATACTTCACATCTCTGCTCAGTTATTATAGCTGATGCTCTTGGTATTTATGTGCGGATGGCTGAAAAGGGAAAAAGTATGAGTCACTGTGTATATTTCATGCTGCTAATGTAGTCACTGCCTCCAGAGCCTGTCACCATGTGCAGCTCTGCCACTTTCCTCAGCCAGCTGTCCAGAGTCTTTGCACAAAATGAACTCTCCCATAACTGATAGCTCCATTCCCTCCTGAGTTCCCTGCTCATGCCTCTCAGGATCCCAGGTACACCTCAGCTTTAGCACTTGATATTGCTTTCCAGTATGCACTGGGTGCAGATCTGCTCTGCATACTCAGAGCTATGAAACAGACACTGTTTGATCCATATATGCAGCAATTTCAGGATGCAGAATCAAGGTCATTTGCTGATTTAATGCTCTTCTGAAGGTGCCTGATTCCAATTGCTGAAAAGAATTGTCTGCTTCTGAAGAAATCCATCCATGTATTAAGATACAGAAATAAGTTCTTTAGGTGTTTAAATCCATTCTTTAGTTCTCACTGAAATTTAGTTGAAAAATAAAAATAACTTATAGCACACAATACATATGGTGTAACAATTTTGTGTTCGTTGTGTTGGTGGCTTTAAGTGCCTACATGTGGAGTGGTCATTCCTTTGATCCGCACAGGTGAGAAGAGAGGTCATGTGCTACTGAGCCACTCTAGGGGGTTAGAGGAGGATTGTACTCCCCGAAATGATTTAGCAATGTGATTTTGGAATTCTGAGAAGCAAAAGCTAGAAAATTGTTTCATTTGCCTCACTGCACAGAACTTCAGTAGACACTCGCTCATCCTGTGGTTCGCAGAGTGCACATGGTAGAGGGCATGTGTTGTGCATTTCCCCACACACTCTGAGCTCAAGTGAGATCGCAAGCAGGTGGGCAAAGCAACATCAGAGAGCTTGGCAAGCCAGGCAGTGTGTGTGCCTCTGGTGGCTGTTGGTGTTTGATGTGTCTGAGCTGGGAAGGCATTAAAGCAGCCATGCTGCTGAGGTGCTGAGGTGCGTCCACAAGGTCTGATTGCCGGGAATGCCAGGGAATATTTTAATTCCACTCTGGGTGTGAAGGTTGTGTTTTTCCTGTGTTATAAAAAGCTTTATATTGAGATCTTTAGAACGCAGCCTTCTTTGTGGATTTCTTAGCTTTAGGATTTCGTGAGTTGATTGGAGTTCATAAAATGCTTTCTTTGGGGGACTTTCATTGTCCAGTGCTAAGTAGCAAGGTGTGAAGATTAATTTGAACTCTAAATGAAAATTAGCTGTGCTGTTTGGCTTCACGTTGGTACTGTCATCCTGGAGGTCAGTACTAATGACATGTCAGGCTCTTCCTGACAGTTTGCATATAGCACCGTTTACTCAGAGCTCAGCAAAGTCAGGAGCAGAAGATGAACAGGTATTGAACTGTCAAGTGGGGACAGCCCCGGTGACAGCTGATGCATTGGAGATCACCTCCATAACAATGCAAACTGCCTCTGTCATCTCACCTGTTCCTAATAATAAAATAATTTCTTTTATCAAAGTCACAGATGTGTTTAAAAGAATCATCAGGCTTCCAGTCATTTGAAATCCTTATAAAGAGAAATAAAATGCAATAGCCATAAAACCTGGAGACATATTTAACAGCTGCTAGGAGATGCCTGCTATGTTGATGTTCCTTGTGAGTGCAATTCTCTTAGGAGGACTGCAAAAAATATAATAAAAATAGATTGGCAAGGCATATATTTGGGCATGAAAATTCGTATTCATGGACTTTATTTTTTAATGTATGTTCATAAATTAATTTCTTAGTTTGTTTTAATAATATAAACAAAATGCTTAAGGTTAATATTTGCCTCAGATCACCAATAAAATTCATATACAACAGTTCAGAGAGCAATGAAACTTTCTCAGCTCCGATCTCTCCAAAACCTATGTGTGGAGTGATATGCTATCTAGAAATGGAAGATATCATTTTAAAATATTCTGTAATTATAGAAAAATGCTGTCTATATAGGGCTTTTAACAATGACACTGTATTAGAGTAAATTCATTATCTTATTTAAAAGGCAAACTCTTATCTTTTATAGTAGTTTAATACACGTACTTTTACATTCGTACAGCTATATATTTAAAATTCTGTGATCAATTCTGAAGAAACTATTTTATTTTCATGCATGTATTTGCTATTACTAATCATTTACCTTGCTGTTTGAAATAACAGAAATACATCAATAATTCCACAAATTACATGAAGTAAGTTACATCAGACAATGACTTCTATTTGTCTATATAAAAAGAAACAACATAGTCTTGATGCTGATTTCACTACTTGATTGCTCTGCCTTTTCCTTCAATGCATCATTGTAGTCATGTTTCTGGTGATGATTGGCATTTTCTTCCATATTGTCTCTGTACGTTCTTTATGAAAGTTCAGCTACTACTGGTAAATAATTATGTTGAAGAAAGCACAGGGTTGTGAGTTGTGCTACTGGATAGAATAAAAAAATTTTCAGCTAATCAAATTACAGGCTGAAGCATATCAGAAAAGATATGCCTATCAGCACAATGCAAATGGTGATGCCCTGAAGAGGTGACAGTATCTGTTCAATTAGGATCACTCATCATTTTTTCTTTGTTTTTCTTGCTTTTATTTTTTTAACTAATTCATTCATATTACACCTCAGTTGTTATCCCATCCCTCGTATCCTCCCATTCCTCCCTCCCTCCCATTTTCCTCCTACTCCCCTCCCTTATGACTGGAACTAAGGGGGACCTCCTCACCCTGTATATGCTCAAGGTTATCGGTATCAAGTCTCTTCTTGGTAGCCTGCTATCCTTCCTCGGAGTGCCACCAGGCCTCCCCATCAAGGGAATGTGGTCAAATATGGGGCACCAGAGTTCATGTGAAAGTCAGTCCCCACTCTCCACTCAACTGTGGAGAATGTCCTGTCCATTGGCTAAGTCTGGGTAGGGGTTCAATGTTTACTGCACGTATAGTCCTTGGCTGGTGCCATAATTTGAGCAGAACCTCTGGGCCCAAATCTGCCCATCATAATGTTCTTCTTGTAGGTTTCTAGGACCCACTAGATCCTTCTATTTCCCCATTCTCCATTACTTCTCTCCTCTAGAGTCCCAATAGGATGTCTCCCCTCTATTCCACTTTCCTGATAAATAAAGACTTTCATGGGACATATACCCAACAGTGTTTTGTGACCCTAAACCCGAGTCTTCAGAGATCAGAAACCTAACATAAAACAAAATAATACTCGTCTAACAAAAATACAGTGGTAAATGATTCCTAATGATGTCCTGGTAGACTTGTAGATCAGTGCCTTGTTCAGAGTTCATCAGGCAAGCTTCCTCCTGCACCAGATGGGAACAAATATTGAGTCCTACAGCTAGACATTCAGCAGAGGGTGGGAGACCTTAGAACATTCAACCTTAAATGGGACGTCTCCGTCAAATACCTCCCGTCAGAGCTCAGGAAACCCTGCAGAAGAAGAGGCAGAAAGATTGTAAAAGCCATATAGGATGGACGACAGCAGAAGAACAAGGCTCTGTAAATCAAAATGAGCACAGCCCATGTGAACTCACAGTGACTGGGACAGTAATCAGAGCCTGCACTGCACGCATCTGTGCCAGGCCCTATGGGCTTGTACTATGGCTTTCGGTTTATTATTTTTGTGGGACTGCTAAATGCATGAACAAGTGGGTTTTTGATTCTTATGCCCTCTCTTGGGCTATTTTCCTCTTTTCCTTCTATTGGCCTTTCTTGTCCACTTCTATGTGATAGGTTTTAATTTTTATCTTATTATATTTCATCCTGTTAAATTTCTCAGAAATCAATAAATAAAAACCCGGCCACTAGGTTAAAGATTACCAAATGACCTGTAACTTTTATCTCTTGGGAGAGGGAAATCAGTTTTCTTTCATTGATTGGATATGAGCACGACCTTGTTCATTCATTCAGTTGAGAGACATATAACGGACTCCATTTTCATTTGTTTTTGTTTCTTATTTTGTGCATGTGTTTACTTGGTTACAGTTTGGTACTTAGTGTTCGATTTTCCCACTGGGTTATGTTTTATTTTGCTTTCCTGGGGCCTGGGTTTTTGTTGTTGTTGTTTGTTTGTTTGTTTGTTTTAAGAAAACTTAAAGTTGGATGAGTAGGGAGCAGGAAAAGGTCTGGAAAGACATGGGGGAGTGAAAGAATATGATAAGAAATATATTGAAATAAAAAAATGTTTTAAAAACTAAAAAAGTCTTGGCAAGCACATAGTTCATCCAAATAAATAAATGTATAAATGTAAATCTGAAAATTACTCATAGAGACATAACAATAATCTTAGTTGCTGAAGCAATTCTTGGCATGCATGAGAGCTTGAATTTAACCCCAAGATTCTAAAGCAAACAAAACTTTCAATTGTAGATGCACTGATTATAATCCCAGCACCGAAGAGGAGACCAGTGGATCCCTGAAGATCTCTGTCCAGCATGGCCTAATCCAAGTTTCACTCAGTAAAACTTTTCAGAAAATGACTTAATCCATTGAACAGAATAATAATAAGCACAATAACACAATTTTTAGGTTCAATATCCTTCAGTGAAAAGTCTTACAGTATTGCTATGTATTATTACATAAATTGCTTTAAGCTTTCTCTTCTATTTTTGTTTCTTTTCTTTACAGGAAAAATATGATTTTGTCTCCCAGATTTGGTACTATATTTACATTTCAATTACATCCTAACCTTAGCTGTATAACACCCAGAGTTGTAGTGTCACCAATTATACTGCTAGTAGGTTATATAATCTCCCAATTACAATAAAATAAATAAAGGTTAGGTGTTTGAATCTGGAGTCATTAAAATGTGCAGGAAGGACTGCAGGTGACCTCAGTCTGTCCGACTCAAATATAACATACAACTCAAAAAGGAAACCACCAAAAATTAGCACATGGATCCAGCTACCTATACCTCAGAAGAATATAGGAGATTCTGAAGGAGAAAGAAGTGTCCTCTGCGTGTAGTTGACACCAGTTCCCTGTTTGTCTGTGACATCGAAAGTTCTATTAGGTGATTTTTTTCCTTTTTTTCATACTTTTATTTTTATAAATAGTGGTGTACATTTCAAATCTATATTGTAATTAAAATATTAAAATATGGGGCTGAAGAGATGGCTTGTTAGTTAAGAATGCTGGCTGCTCTTCGAGAGGTCCTGAGTTCAATTCCCAACAACCATATGGCAACATACAGCCATTTATTATGTGATCTAGTGTCCTCTTCTAACATGCAGGTGTACATATAGATAGAGTACTCATTTATATCTTTTACACAAAAATGGGTAGTTGGAGTTGCATTAGCTACTTGACTGTTTCTCATAAAAAAAAAAAAAAGGAAAAAAAAAAGAGTACAAAACAGGAAACTGTTAATTTATCCGTGCAATTTGAAAAAGAAAAATAATTTAGATCTATGGTCTAATATTTTTTTATGTTAAACTATAGATTCTTTTGCTCTTAAATACATTACATGAAATTTAGAATCAGTATTTGCTTAATTTTCTTTTTTGGCTTTTTAAACTCTGGCTACAAGAAACAGCCCCTCTTAAAGTAAACAGTCTCTATTTTCTTAATCAGCCTAAATCCCTCTGACATTCATTCAATGAGTCTTTTAACACTCTATTTCCTCCTATTGTTTATAGTCCCAAGACCAAGACTGTTGGGAAAGGAAGATTCATCCCTTAGCTGTGAAGCCTGGAATACCAAAGGGAACTTCACAGACTCCAAGATAAAAATAGGACTGAGTTAAATTTCCTGTTCTAAGATGGAGGTAAAGGCATAAAAAGAAAGGGTTAGCCCAAAGGCCAGCTGAAATCCATGTATTTAATTGTTAAATTCTGAAGCTCCATCTTCAGGATCTGGATCACACAGGCATCATGAGAGGCCTAAATATCCTGTGCATACCTACAGATGTGCTCACTACAGCCACATGGCAACTAATCAGACTGTTTGTGCATTCTGTGGTTTTTGTTCAATCAAGTGTTTCATGTTTCTGACATTGTTAATTGCAGCTTTGACTTAACAACCATGACTTCATACATTGTCTTTCTAAGGACTGTTTCTAGCTATTACAATCTGGTTAGAATTTTCAACAGAAGATTCCATATAATGATAAGCAGCCTTATAAATATCAGTTTCTGCTGCCACTACAAAGCCTACTTGAAGCATTGTTTAGCAGTCTTTAAGTGCCAGGAAAGAATAATGCACAAACATCCTGAGGAAAGAGCTTTCTTAGAAACCCTCTTTGAGCAGGGTGTGATGCCCCAGGCCTTTAATACCAGAACTCAGGGAGGCAGAGGAAGATTTTTGTGAGTTCAAGACCAGCCTGAACTACAAAGTGAGTTCAGGACAGCCAAGGCTACACAGAGAATCCCTTTCTCATGCCTGCAAAAGAAAACTCTTCTTGAGCAGGTTCTCCCTGTTCTCTTTCCGCAAATGCAACTCTGCAAACATAGTCTTTACCTTTAGATACTTTAGCTTATGATGGTAAGATATTGCTTATTCTTGAGAGCCCTTGAGGAAGTCTTTCCTGCTGTCTTCTTTCAAAGCACCTAGCTTCTTTTTAATAGTGTTGATTTCTCCTGCATACAGAATCTCCATGCCTAGAACACTGCATTGCCTTCACTGAGCTTCTGTTTCATTCTTGATATCTGTTGAAAGGCAGCCAGAGCTGCTAAAATAATACATTGCTCTCATGAAATTTATTGGTCTGGCTTAACTATTCTGTCGATTTTAAACCAAGCTTTCATAAACTATTATGACACACACAGAATATAGGTGTGTGCTTTTCCAGAGTTTTCCATGACTACCCTCTGACCAAATTCAGAATTAACCCTCATTTTCTTCTGTAAGTTCATGGACACAGCCTTATCTGCATTTAGACGGACCTTAAAAGAATTGTTCAATAAGCTTCTTTGAGGAAGTCTATAATGTTTCTGATCCACTTCTTCGAATTTCCCCATATTCCTCTTCCAAATAAACATTTCCTAGTCTTCTAAACCATGTCAGCAAGCATAGTCACAATCCTTCAACTACTTACTACTGATTGTATGGACTACTTTTCCAGCACATTGACAAAATGCCCTAGATAAACAATCTAAAGAAGGAAAGGATTATTTTAATTGAATTAGTTTCAAGATAGTCTTTTTATTTTTTTATTTTTTTTACTTTATAGATTTGAGGTCTGTGGCATTCCAGCCCATGTAGGTGGGAGTAGATGGTAGATGAGGCTATTTCCTTCTTGATGCATGGAAGTTAAAAGTTAAATAAGATGCAACAGTCAGAGTCACAATAATCTCTTCTGCAGCAGATCTCTGAGATCCCAGTTTCTTCAACTAGCATCAAACTGTAATTTTCCAATATTCCCCAGTGGAGTGATCAAATCTTAAGTATGTGAGCCATTGGAAGACATTTTAAAGCAAACTACAGAAATGGGCAGATATGTTTATTTCAAAATTTTAATGTACTAATTTTCTTTTTCTTTTTTTGAAAATTTTAAATTAATTTATTCATATTACATCGCAATGGTTATCCCATCCCTTGTATCCTCTCATTCCTCCCTCTCTCCCATTTTCCCTTTACTCCCCTTCCCTCTGACAGTGACTGAGGGGAATTTCCTCCCCCTTTATATGCTCATAGGGTATCAAGTCTCTTCTTGGTAGCCTGCTATCCTTCCTCTGAGTGCCACCAGGTATCCCCATCCAGGGGACATAGTCAACTATGAGGCAGCAGATACATGTGAAAATCATACCCCACTCTCCTCTCAACTGTGGAGAATGTCCTGTCCATTGGCTAGATCTGGGCAGGGGTTTGAAGTTTATGGCCTGTATTGTCCTTGGCTGGTGCCATAGATTGAGCGGGACCCCTAGGCCCAAATCTGCCTATCATAATGTTCTTTTTGTAGGTTTCTAGGACCCTCTGGATCCTTCTACTTTGCCATTCTCCCATGCTTCTCTAATCTAGAGTCTCAATAGGATGTCCTCCCCTCTGTCCCAGTTTCCTTGTAAGTGAAGACTTTCATGGGACATGCCCCTTGGGCTAGTATGCAGATACCAGTGAGTATATACCATTTGACTCTTTCTGCTTCTGGGTTAACTCACTCATTATGATCATTTCTAGTTCAATCCATTTGGACACTTCATACTCATCAAAGGTAAAGTCAACCAAGATGACATCACAATTCTGAATATCTATGCTCCTAGTACAAGGGCACCCACATTTGTAAAAGATCTGTTAATGAAGCTTAAACCACACATCGATCCCCACACAATAATAGTGGGAAACTTCAACACCCCACTCTCACTGAAGGATAGGTCATTGAAACAGAAACTAAGCCAAGAAATAACATCATTAACCAATGTCATGAATCAAATGGATCTAACAGATATTTATAGAACTTTTCACCCAAACAAGAAGGAATATACCTTCTTCTCTGCACCCCATAGAACCTTCTCCAAAATTGATCACATCATAGGTCACAAAGCAAGCCTCAACAGATACAAGAGGATTGAAATAATACCTTGTATCCTATCAGATCACCATGGTTTTAGGCTGCAATTCATCAACAACAGAAATAACAAAAAGCCTACACATATGTGGAAACTAAACAACTCTCTGCTAATTTTCTTTTATTTTACAATTTATTTTAATCAGATCACAACTTCGTTTTTATCCCATCACTTGTATCCTCCCCTTCCTCCCTGACTGCCACTTTCACCCTATTCTCCTCCCCTACATCTATGACCAAGGGGGACCTCCTCTCCCACTATGTGGTCATAGACTATCAAGTCTCATCTTGGTAGCCTGCTTATTCTTACTCTGAGTGCCACCAGGCCTCCCCACTAAGGGGAAGTAGCCAAATATGGCAACCAGAGTTCATGTCTGAGTCAGTCACCACTCTCCACACAACTGTGGAGAATATCCTGTCCATTAGCTAGATCTGAGTAAGGTTTGATATTTACTGCTTGTATTATCCTTGGTTTGCAGTAGTTTGATCAGATCCCCCTGGGCCCAGATCCACTCATCATGATATTCTTCTTTTAGGTTCTAGGACCCTCTGGACCCTTCTATTTCCCCATTCTCCTATATTTCTCTCACCTAGAGCCCCAATAGGATGTCCTGACATCTATCCCAATCTCCTTGTAAGGTTAGACTTTCATAGGACATTCCTTTTGGCCTAGTGTCCAATTATAAGTGAGTATATACAATGTGAGTCTTTCTGCTTCTGTGTTAACTCACTCAGTATGATCGTTTCTAATTCTACCCACAAATTTTGAGATTTTCTTGTGTTTTATAGCTGAGTAGTATTCCATGGTGCAAATGTACCACACTTTTTTTTATCCATTCTTCAACTGAGGAACATTTAGGCTGTTTCCAGGTTCTGGCTATTATGATTAAGGCTGCTATGAATATGGTTGAGTGGATTAAAGATCTCAACATAAAACCAGAAACACTAAAAAGGTTAGAAGGAAAATGGGGAAGAGCCTGGAACACATTGGCACAGGAGACAACTTCCTGAACAGAACACCAACAGCCAAGACCTTAAGTTCAACAATTAATAAATGGGCCCTCATGAGGCTGAGAAGCTTCTGTAAGGCAGAAGACATGAAGAACTAAGAACTAAGCAATGGCCTAAAGACTGGGAAAGGGCTTCAGCCACCTTACACCTGACAAGATGATAATATCCAAAATATCTAAAGAACTCAAGAAATTAAACACCACCAAACCAAATAACCCAAATAAGAAATGGGGCTCAGAACTAAACAAAGAATTCTCAACAGAGGAATATCAAATGGCTGAGAAACACCGAAAGAAATGCTCAATGTCTTTAGTCATCAGAGAAATGCAAAACAAAATGACTCTGAGATTCAATCTTATACCCATCAGAATGGTTAAGATCAAAAACTCAAGTGACACCTCATGCTGGTGAGGATGTAGAGAAAGAGGAACACTCCTTTACTGCTGGTGGGAATGCAAACTTGTACAAACACTTTTGGAACCTATCTGGGACTTTCTAAGAACAGTGCGAATAGGGCTTCCTGAAGACCCAGCTATTCAACTCCTTGGAATATACCCAGAAGATGCTTCACTCTTGTACTAATTTTCAAAGAAAATCATAGGTGACATTTTTTGTTCTCTATCTGACATTGGTACATATGGTGCCTTTCATCAGATTTCTAGCTACGTTCACTTAGCCCTGATTACCTTTAAAACATGAGAATGTGTGTGGTGTGTGTAACAACACTACAAAAATTCATTATGGTTGACTAAGTAACAGTTTCTAATTATTTTCATGTAAATTGATTGAGGAATTCCTGATATTACAAGTTTTATCAAAGCTACCTCCTACTGATTGCTTCTTTCATTCTTCCATTTTATAATATTTTTAAATAATTACTTATTTTTATTTATTTGAATATGTGTCTGTATATATTATAGAGACCACATGTGTATTCTCATAAACCAGAAAAGCATAATGAATCTCCTGGAATTGGAGTGGGTGTTATCTTGTAGTGCCTGTTGTGGATGATAGGAATTCAATCTAGGTCCTCTGGATATCAGCAATTAACTGTTCCTAACTGTTGATTTTTTTCATACTTTGCATTTTGTACCTATTTTAGATTTTTCTGTGTGTGTATCTGAATACATGCATACCATGACATGGTCATGCAGTTAGAAGCCAGATTACACCTTGTAGGAGTCAGTTTGATCCTTTCATAAACAGTTGACATGGCTGAAACTCAGGTTTTCATATTTGCACTAAATACCATTGTTCACTGAGCCATCATGCCAGCCAAATTTTTGCAGTTGGAATGCCAAGTTATGATCACTGTATGGAAAGAGCATTTCTAATAAATTGGCACATTAATTATCCAATTCATAAAATTACCTTCCTTTCTAGAGCTTGAAGGATCCTATTTAGGTAGTGGCTAAGCTTAAGTTCCATGCTTGCAGAGGGCTGCATTTCACCAAAATTTCAGAATCATTTTTCTCTAATTTTAGGTAAAAATATCATCAGTGTAGGAATAAAATAGTTTGCACCACATTTCCAAAGAGTGATTTATCAAAATTGAAACTCCAAAGCTTTTTGTCCTAGGATATCAAGTTTTTTTTTTCTATCTATAGGTGGAATCCAGAGGTGAATTTTGGCCATTGTCTACATTATCTATGCCCCTAAAAATAAAAATTCAACAATCTTTATAAATTTACTCAGAAGTTGGTGTAAAATCAATTTTAATTTTCTAATTCACAGTTTGAATACAGAGATACCTAGCTGTTGAAAATTTCAAGACTCTAATACACAATATGTCTTTGCATCCTATATGCTAAATTTTTTCTGTCGTAATTGTTACTGGTACAATGTTATATCAAAGATTCCATCTTATCTCTGCATTGAAAGTATGTTAATAACAATGATATCACTTACCTGTACAAAGAATCTCTTGTATATGTATGGAATTATTACCTATTCCCCCCAAATATCTAATGGCCTACAGTTGCGGCACGACACAGGGGGAAGATTTCAGAAAAGAGAATGAGTGTTGGGATATAGTAAAAAACACATGAAGGATTTGCCATGGTATACCGAAGAGGACAGACACATGAAACCTGAGCAGAGGTAACCGGCCATGTGGCAGAACTTAGAAGAGATTAAACTAGACATTAGTTATGAGCAAGTCAGCGAACATACCTAGCTATATTGGCCTAGGCTTTTGTAAATATATTTATATCTTAACAGTCTTTATTTCTGGGAACAAGGGAGTGGCTTACAAACATGGGATACAAAAAAACCTCCTTCAACAGTTCCCAATAGAAGCTAAAGTTTGAAGCCAGGCCTGATGTCAAAGCATGCTTAATGCTGAGTAAGGAACATCATGAGGATGAGGCTAGAATGAACCATATGGGAGATGGCCTCAAAAAGCAAATAGCAAAAACATGAAAAAGCCCCAAAACATCCAAATAAACAAGCATAAACAAAAGAAACATAAACTGTGAGTAACATTAATAATAATGAAATTCGCGATTCCAAGATGGCGCCAACCAGTAAGCCACGTATCTGATCTACTCCGAGGAGACCAGAGACATAAGTGGAGCAACAGATTCCTGGACTTTGAGAACTGTAGGTGGGTGGGGCCCCAAAGGCCATAGACCAAAGAGGGGGCCTACTCCCCTGGGACAAGCAACATCCGGGAGGTACTAAACGCACTCCCCAAACTCTGGAATGGAATCCATATGCAAACTGCAGCCTGTATATAAAGCACAGACTCGCTGTTTGGGGAGGGGATTTTCCGGAGTCCCCAGCCAGAGGAGTCTCAGTTAAGAGGGTGAATCTGTCCTAGGTCCTCCTTCCACACCATCCCAAACTGTGGAGGTAACCCACCTAAGCAGAGTGGAAACACAGGTGGCGGGACCCAAAAGGGACAGCTAAAGCGGGACTGCAGCTCACTGGCCATCCAGGGCCCAACCTAACACCGATCACAGTGGACTCAGCCTGCAAACAGAGGCAGTGAGAAATCAGCTTGGACTGCTTCCACAGACCTATCGGGAGATGTGGGTCTTGCCTAGAGCGGTAGCTGAACATCATAGCCCTGCGGGAAGACCTGGTTCCGTGGGCTTCCGCCAGAGCTCCTCAACCCTATTGTTCCCTACCCAGCCATAAAGCACTGGCCCTGCACTCCCCGAACAAGAGAGCCTAGCTGGGGCTCCTGGCCTGAGCAAGGCAGGCACTTCCACATTATCGGGAGATGAGACGTGGGTGGGTCATGTTTGCAGTGTCTAATTGCTGACCTAGAGCATTAGTGGAGTGCCATAGCCCGGCGGGAAGATCTGGTTCCACGGGCAACCACCAGAGCTCTGCAACCCTAGTCTCCCTAACCTCCCAGCTGCAAGGCACTGGCCCTGCACTACCGGAATGAGAGCGCCTAGCTCGGGCTCCTGGCCCTGAGCAAGGCAGGCACTCCCACATTATCGGGAGATGAGACGTGGGTGGGTCGTGTTTGCAGTGTCTAATTGCTGACCTAGAGCATTAGTGGAGCGCCATAGCCCGGCGGGAAGATCTGGTTCCGTGGGCGACTGCCAGAGCTCTGCAAGCCTAGTCTCCCTAACCTCCCAGTTGCAAGACACTGGCCGTGCACTCCCGGAATGAAAGAGCCTAGCTGGGGCTCCTGGCCCCAACAAGACAGGTACTCTCACATTATCGGGAGACGAAACGTGGGTCTTGCTTGCAGTGTCTAATTGCTGACCAAGAGTGATCTTGGTCCCTCTAGGCAGATAGTTCTGGGAGAGGTTGGACACCACTACAGGGTATAGAGACAGAGCTAAACGACAGCTACACACCCAGATGATCTGAACTACCTGGGGTCTTGACTACAAAGCCACAGGAAGGACAGGCAGCTGGGATCAACTTACACAACCAGAACATTTGTGTGCGGACCTTATTCTAGGTCCCAAAACTGCTGATCTGAATTACAGCAGTAAAGTCTAAACAGATATCTACTCTGGCTGACTCAGCCTGGAGCCAACGGTGCAGAGGAAAATCACCAGGAGTGAAACCAGATCACCTACCTGTTCCACGGAAATACTCCCTGATTCCCACAGGCAAGAGCACCTGACCTATAATCAGTCATCAATTAACCACTCTCAACCAGCGAAGGTCACTACAAAATACCTTCCAACATCAGAGCCATCAAAATGACAAGAGGACAGCAAAAGAACGCAAACAAAAACCAAAACAGTTTGGCATCTCCGGATCCCAACATTCCCAATGAAAACAACCTAGATAATCTAACAGAAATGGATAGGCAAGAAAATGATCTCAAGTCCTTAGTAAAGAAGATGATAATGGAAGAAACAAATAAAATCTGTAAACAAATGCAGGAGGAGGCAAACAAGAAGGCTGAAGAGTTAAAAGAGTCATATAAAGAGGCACTTGAAGAATTTCAGAAAAATATAAATAACCAGATGATGGAAATCATTAAAACAGTTCAAGACACGAAGACAAAAATGGAAGCTATGATGCAGGAACACACAGAAGAAAAACATGATCAAAAGGCATCAAAGAAGAAAGCAAGCATCTCAGAGGTGGCCTTATCTAACAGATTGCAAGAAATGGAAGAACGAATACCAGGACTTGAAGATACAATCACAGAACTGGAAACAACCATTCAGGGTAATGCTAAATCTGAAAAGTTGCTGACACAGAGCATTCAAGAATTAAAAGACAACATGAAAAGACGAAACTTGAGAATAGTAGGGATAGAGGAAAGACAAGATAGCCGACTCCACAGCCCAGAACATATCTTTAATCGAATAATGGAAGAAAATTTCCACAATTTGAAGGAGATGCATACGAGGATACAAGAGGCCTACAGAACACCAAATAGAATAGACCTGAAAAGAAAATCTTCCCGCCACATAATAATAACAACAAAAAATATACAGAACAAGGAAAAAATATTGAAAGCGGCAAGAGAAAAAGGCCGAGTAACATATGAAGGCAAACCTATCAGAATTACTCCTGACTTCTCAGCAGAGACCATAAAAGCCAGAAGGGCCTGGACAGAGATCCTGCAAACCCTAAGAGACCACAGATGCCAGGCCAGACTACTTTACCCAGCAAAATTATCAATAACCATTGATGGAGAAAACAAAATATTCCATGACAAAAACAAATTCAAACAGTACCTATCCACAAATCCAGCTTTACAGAAGGTACTAGAAGGAAAACTCCATCCCAAAGGGTCAAGCTACAACCAAAACTACCCAGGAAATAGATAACTATCCCATGGCAAAAACACAACTACACAAACGCTCGACTGGAAACAACATCAAAATTAAGACTCTTAACAGTCACTGGTCATTAATATCTCTCAACATCAATGGCCTCAATTCTCCAATAAAAAGACACAGACTAAATGAATGGGTACATAAACAAGATCCAACATTCTTCTGCATTCAAGAAACACATCTCACCCATAATGAAAGGCATTACCTCAGGGTAAAAGGTTGGAAAAAAAATATTCCAAGCAAATGGTCACAAGAAGCAAGCAGGCGTAGCCATTTTAGTATCGAACAAAATAGACTTTCAACCAAAATTAATCAAAAGGGATGAGGAAGGACACTTCATACTCATCAAAGGTAAAGTCAACCAAGATGACATCACAATTCTGAACATCTATGCTCCCAATACAAGGGCACCCACATTTGTAAAAGATCTCCTAAAAAAGCTTAAACCACACATCGATCCCCACACAATAATAGTGGGAGACTTCAACACCCCACTCTCACTGAAGGATAAGTCATTGAAACAGAAACTAAGCCAAGAAATAACATCATTAACCAATGCCATGGGTCAAATGGATCTAACAGATATCTATAGAAACTTTCATCCAAACAAGAAAGAATACACCTTCTTCTCGGAACCTTCTCCAAAATTGATCACATCGTAGGTCACAAAGCCAGCCTCAATAGATACAAGAGGATTGAAATAATACCTTGTATCCTATCAGATCACCATGCTCTTAGGCTGCAATTCAACAACAACAGAAATAACAAAAAGCCTACACGTACGTGGAAACTAAACAACTCTCTGCTAAATGACACCTGGGTCAGGGAAGAAATAAAGAAAGAAATCAAGGAGTTTCTGAAATTCAATGAAAATGAAGAAACAACATACCCAAATTTGTGGGATACATTGAAAGCAGTGCTAAGAGGAAAATTCATAGCACTAAGTGCCTTTAAAAAGAAATTGGAAACATCGCACATAAGCAACTTAACAACACAACTGGAAGCCCTAGAAAAAAAAGAAGCAGAAACACCCAAGAGGAGTAGACGCCTGGAAATAATCAAACTCAGGGCTGAAATTAACAAATTAGAAACTAAGAAAACAGTCCAAAGAATCAACAAAACCAAAAGCTGGTTCTTTGAGAAAATCAACAAGATAGACAGACCATTAGCCAAACTAACTAAAAGGCAGAGAGACGGTATTGAAATCAACAAAATCAGAAATGAAAAGGGAGACATAACAACAGACACTGAAGAAATTCAAAGAATCATAAGATCCTACTTTGAAGGCCTATACGCCACAAAATTTGAAAATCTAAGGGAAATGGACGATTTTCTTGATCAATTTCACTTGCCAAAGTTGAATGAAGAACAGATAAACAAGCTAAATATTCCCATTTCCCCTTCAGAAATAGAAGCAATCATCGATGGTCTCCCAACCAAAAAAAAGCCCAGGGCCAGATGGTTTCAGTGCAGAATTCTACCAGACCTTCAAGGGTGAGCTAATACCGATACTCTTCAAGCTACTCCAAAAGATAGAAATGGATGGAAAATTACCAAATTCATTCTATGAGGCCATAGTCTCATTGATACCTAAACCTCACAAAGACTCAACAAAGAAAGAGAATTTCAGACCAATTTCTCTTATGAACATAGATGCAAAAATACTAAATAAAATACTTGCAAAACGAATACAGGAACACATCAAAGATATCATTCATCATGACCAAGTAGGCTTCATTCCAGGCATGCAGGGATGATTTAATTTACGGAAATCCATCAATGTAATCCACCATATAAACAAACTGAAAATAAAAAACCACATGATCATCTCCTTGGATGCAGAGAAAGCATTTGATAAAATTCAACACCCATTCATGTTTAAAGTTTTAGAGAGATCGGGGATACAAGGCACTTTCCTCAACATAATAAAGGCTATATACAGCAAGCCAATAGCCAAAATCAAAGTAAATGGTGAGATACTCAAGGAAATTCCTCTAAAATCGGGAACAAGGCAAGGCTGCCCACTCTCCATATCTCTTTAATATAGTACTCGATGTTCTAGCCAGAGCAATAAGACAACAAAAGCAGATCAAAGGTATCCAAATGGGAAAGGAGGAAGTCAAATTATCCCTCTTTGCAGATGATATGATAGTGTACATAAGTGACCCTCAAAATTCCATCCAGAGAACTCCTAAAGCTGATAAACACCTTCAGCAAATTGGCTGGATACAAAATTAACTCAAAAAAGTCTGTAGCCTTCCTATACACAAATGACAAGCTTGCAGAGGAAGAAATTAGGAAAACCACACCCTTCACATTAGCCACAAACAATATAAAATATCTAGGAGTTACCCTAACTAAGCAAGTGAAGGACTTATATGAAAAAAATTTCAAAACTCTGAAGAAAGAGATTGAAGATGACCTGAGAAGATGGCATGATCTTCCTTGCTCATGGATCGGGAGAAGTAACATAGTAAAAATGGCCATCCTACCAAAAGCAATCTACAGATTCAATGCAATCCCTATCAAAATACCTACACAAGTTTTTAAAGACATTGAAAGTTCAATTCTGAACTTCATATGGAAAAACAAAAAACCCAGAATAGCTAAAACAATCGTGTACAATAAAAGGTGCTCCGGAGAAATCTCCATACCTGATCTCAAACTGTACTATAAAGCAATAGTAATTAAAACAGCATGGTACTGGCACAGCAACAGGCTGGTTGATCAGTGGAATCGAATCGAAGACCCAGATATGAATCCACACACATATGGTCACTTGACTTTTGACAAAGAAGCCAAATCCATTCAATGGAAAAAGGATAGCATCTTCAACAAATGGTGCTGGTCTAACTGGAGGTCTATGTGTAAAAAAATGAAACTGGACCCATATTTGTCACCTTGCACAAAACTCAAATCCAAGTGGATTAAAGACCTCAACGTAAAACCAGAGACACTAAGCCACTTAGAGGAAAAAGTGGGAAAGAGCCTGGAACATATTGGCACAGGAGACAACTTCTTGAACAGAACACCAAAGGCCCAGGCCTTAATGTCAACCATTAATAAATGGGACCTCATGAGGCTGAGAAGCTTCTGTAAGGCAGGAGACACTGTCAAGAGAACAAAGCGACAGCCTACAGACTGGGAAAAAATCTTCACCAACCCTACATCTGACAAAGGTCTAATATCCAAAATATATAAAGAACTCAAGAAATTAAACACCACCAAACCGAATAACCCAATAGAGAAATGGGGCTTGGAACTAAACAGAGAATTCTCAACAGAGGAGTATCAAATGGCTGAGAAACACTTAAAGAAATGCTAAACCTCCTTAGTCATCAGGGAAATGCAAATCAAAACAACTCTGAGATTCCATCTTACACCCATCAGAATGGCTAAGATCAAAAATTCAAGCCACACCACATGCTGGCGAGGATGTGGGGAGAGAGGAACACTCCTTCATTGCTGGTGGGAATGCAAACTAGTACAGCCACTTTGGAAATCTACCTGGTGCTATCTCAGAAAAATGGGAATAGGGCTTCCTCAAGACCCAGCTATTCCACTCCTTGGAATATACCCAGAAGATGCTCCAGCACACAACAAGAACATTTGCTCAACCATGTTCATAGCAGCCTTATTCATAATGGCCAGAACATGGAAACAGCCTAAGTGTCCCTCAGTAGAAGAGTGGATAAAGAAACTGTGGTACATATACACTACGGAATACTACTCAGCTATTAAAAACAAGGAATTCCCGAAATTTTTGGATAAATGGATTGAGCTAGAAATGATCATAATGAGTGAGTTAACCCAGAAGCAGAAAGAATCAAATGGTATATACTCACTTATATCTGCATACTAGCCCAAGGGGCATGTCCCACGAAAGCCTTCACTTACCAGGAAACTGGGAGAGAGGGGAGGGCATCCTATTGGGATTCTAAATGAGAGACGCATGGGAGAATAGCAAAATAAAAGGATACAGAGGGCCCTAGAAATCGACAAGTAGAACAATATGATAGGCAGATTTGGGCCCAGGGGTCCCGCTCAAACTAAGGCACCAGCCAAGGACAATACAGGAGGTAAACTTTAAACCCCTTCCCAGATCTAGCCAATGGTCAGAATATTCTCCACAGTTGAGTGGAGAGTGTGATACGACTTTCTCACGTACTCTGATGCCTCACATTTGACCATGTCCCCTGGAGGGGGAGACCTGGTGGCACTCAGAGGAAGGACAGCAGGTAGCCAACAAGAGACTTGATACCCTCTGAGAATATACTGGGGGAGGTAATCCCCCTCAGGAACAGTCATAGGGGAGGGGAATAATGGGAAAATGGGGGTGGGGAGGAATGGGAGGATACAAGGGATGGGATAAACATTGAGATGTAACAAGAATAAATTAATTAAAAAATATATCTGTATATTTATGTCCTACTTTGTCTATATTGAGGCTTCTTTTGTGTGTGTGATTTCTGGGTTGCACACAATGTTTGATAACTAATTTGTGGCCTTTATCTCAGGAAGACTATTTCTTTAACTTCCAGCTAGTCTTAGTTCTCCATAGTGTTTCAATTAAGGTTAAGCTACATGAAATTTCTGCTTTTCACACGAGTATGTCTACTGGTATTGTCCTTGTCCAGGTCATTTTTAGACACCCATACTGATGAAACTTCATGGGTTGAACTTCTTTGACATTTATAAGAGATGAATCATTTCTGTTCTTATGATTTTTGCAACATTTCCACTCCTCCTTTGCCATGATCTCTGAATCTTCCATGGAGTTGTTAGGTTGCAGTTACATATGTCTCGGCCCTCATCAAAAATGCCTCTTTATAACAGAAACCATGACAGAATACTACCACTGTTCAAAATTCAGAGAACAAGGGACCATTTGGGGTCAGCCCCAACCTAAAAATTTTTGAAATGCTTGATCATATTGGTTCCATCCTATCTATGACATCCTAGCACCCTCAGTCCCATAGGCAAAAGCACCTGCTTCCTAATATATAATTACTGTGTTCTTCTTGCTGTAGGTAGTTTATTTTATACATGTGTTATAAAATAAATGCATATGTAAAAAATAAAAAAGTAAGTAAAGAAAAAACTATTGAAAAATTAAAATATATATAAACGATGTTTCAAAGATGATATAAAGAAAAAGGTAAGGTACACATGAATAATTTTTACATTGATTTTTCTCTAGAAGTTGTCTTTTAGATATGCAGAGTCAAATGTTTTTTTTTTGAATTTTATCAATTTATTCATATTACATCTCAATGGTTATCCCCTCCCTTATATCCTCCCATTCCTCCCTCCCTCCCATTTTTCCCTTACTCTTCTCCCCTATGACTGTGACTGAGGGGGACTTCCTCCCCCTGTATATGCTCATAGGGCATCAAGTCTCTTCTTGGTAGTCAGCTATCCTTCCTCTGAGTGCTACCAGTTTTCCCCATTCAGGGGACTTGGTCAAATATGAGGCCCCAGAGTAGGTGTGAAAGTCAGCCCCACTCTCCACTCAAATGTTATTATTAAAATTAATTCCCTTAAAAATAAATAAACTTTACTTTTCTTTTTTAAATTTTTTTATTAATTCGTTCTTGTTACATCGCAATGGTTATCCCATCACTTGTATCCTCCCATTCCTCCCTCCCTCCCTTTTTCCCCTTATTCCCCTCCCCTATGACTGTTCCTGAGGAGGATTTCCTCCTCTTGTATATGCTCATAGGGTATCAAGTCTCTTCTTGGTAGCCTGCTGTCCTTCCTCTGAGTGTCACCAGGTCTCCCCCTCCAGGGGACATGGTCAAATATGAGGCATCAGAGTACGTGAGAAAGTCATACCCCACTCTCCACTCAACTGTGGAGAATGTTCTGTCCATTGGCTAGATCTGGGTAGGGGTTTAAAGTTTACAGCCTGTATTGTCATTGGCTGGTGCCTTAGTTTGAGTGGGACCCCTGTGCCCAAATCTGCCTATCATAGTGTTCTACTTGTAGGTTTCTAGGACCCTCTGGATCCTTCTACTTTGCTATTCTCCCATTCCTCTCTCATCTAGAGTCCCAATAGGATGTCCTCCTCTCTGTCCCAGTTTCCTGGTAAGTGAAGGCTTTCATGGAACATGCCCCTTGGGCTAGTATGCAGATACAAGTGAGTATATACCATTTGACTCTTTTTGCTTCTGGGTTAACTCACTCATATGATCATTTCAATGTCCTTAGTCATCAGGAAAATGCAAATCAAAACAACTCCTAGATTCCATCTTACACCCATCAGAATGGCTAAGATCAAAAATTCAAGCAACACCACATGCTGGCGAGGATGTGGAGAGAAATGAACACTCCTTCATTGCTGGTGGGAATGCAAACTAGTACAGCCACTTTGGAAATCTATCTGGTGCTATCTCAGAAAAATGGGAATAGGGCTTCCTCAAGACCCAGCTATTCCACTCCTTGGAATATACCCAGAAGATGGTCCAGCACACAACAAGAAAATTTGCTCAACCATGTTCATAGCAGCCTTATTCATAATAGCCAGAACATGGAAACAGCCTAAGTGTCCCTCAGTAGGAGAATGGATAAAGAGACTGTAGTACATATACACTATGGAATACTACTCAGCTATTAAAAGCAAGGAATTCCAGAAATTTTTGGACAAACTTTACTTTTCAATGCAATGTATGTGTAAGTGGCTTAGTTAGCTATACATAAGCTGCTTAAGTTAAAAAAAAATATGTTTTGTCTCTTGAAATGTCACCTTGTACTTTTATATCAGAAATTAAGATATTTAATGATGATAATTCTAGGTAATATAATTCACTTTAACATTTTCTCAAAATATTCATGCTATAATTAACTTATAGAGAAGCCAGTTCTTTTTTAAACCTATTCTTTATCATGAATAAAATGACTATCGACTGTTATATTACTTTTAAGTATGTAGGATTTAAAAAAAGTTTCATTAATAAGAAATAACTGCATACATGTATAGCAATGAAATACTAATTACACATAAATAATGAACAGGTCATAGTGAAATTTTTGTGTAGAATTTGCATTGTATCACTCATTTGTGTAAAGAACATAAACAACAAAAGTAGTGACATTTTGATCAAATGATATATCCTCCAATGAAGCATAATTTGTCAAATCACATGCCTTTTAAAGATGAGATCGTACTGCCACTAAAGCTCAGGAGCTATGGTAGCTACTTATATGTTTATATAACATATCCTTCCGTGATTTACAAATGGCAATTGCAATGCCTTTTAACCTCATTAAACTTTCTATACTGCACTTTATTTCTGTGTCAAGTAGAGGTAAAATAAAGGGTTCTTTATTTGTTTGTGTTTCGTTTTGTTGTTTTGTTTGGCTCAAGACTAGAATTTGTAAACAGTTTCAGTACATGTGTACGCTGTGAGGCAGCCTGTTTATTATTTACAGAGTTCAGATAACCTAAATATCTTACAGTAAAGACACAAGGAAAACAGCCTGCTGAGATTAACACGTGATGCAAAGGAAGTTTCTATGTGCTTTTTCTTAAGGTCTCCTAATGATCCCACTTTTCCTTGTTATACAGATTCAGGAATACATCAATTTTTTCTCTTTAGAGTTATACTTTCATAGAAATCTGCAGATCAGTTCCTGGCATGGAACAATGTATAGGCTTCAATTTAGAGTCTCATATTAAAAGTCCTGTTATGATAAAAAAAATAGGAATAATAAGTACTGTTAATTTATCTAATATTTATATACCAAAGAAGATACATGAGGCCTAAGCTGAGGTAGAAATCTGCTATCTCAGCAACTTAACTTTAAGTTATTTTCTGTACTATATACAAAAAATTATCTATTTACAAGCCTGATTCTACAACTAACATACTAGCCTTTTAGAAATCTCTTTCATTTACCTAGCTACTCTGCTTTTTTCTTGAGCTTTTCCTATACCCAAGGAGGCCCCTTAGCTCTCTTGTCTAGAATTCTGTTTCACCTGTGTCCTGCCTGATGATTCTCTGTCCTTCCTGTAAGCCCAAAAAGAGTCTCTTTCTCTCTCTCTTACCAGAGCTCCTCAAAAAGACTCTCCAAAGCCACAAAAATAAATAGCACTATCAAATATCAGATTGCTTAAAATAAGTCTCTAGCACCCCTGTATCCTAGGCAGGGTGAACAATGTCACATTCATCGAGGAGAAGGCTTCAAAGCCAAGTCAATAGGGGCCTGAAACATTCACCTTTGTGGTTGGGTAGCTTGAAGTCACTCAGTTGATTCGCCTCCGGTCATAGAACAAAGACAACAAGAACTCGCCTCAACTTGCCTTAAAATAGGCAGAATTTAACTACTGGAAAAATCAGAAAGGACCGAAAGTACTAGACCCATCATGATGATGCATGATGTAGTAGAGGTGTCACTCATCTAAACTTTATAAGGATAACAGTCAGGTACTTAGTGCATCTTTTGACCAGATGATAAGAATTCATGGCTTAAAATCTAGAAAAACACAGAAGGCATTTTGAGACCACTTCTCCTTTGTTAACAAGGTAATGTTTACACAATATGGACATTACATTATTAGTCTGTCTTCTGGTTGCACTGTGACGATCTGGCATGAAGAACACAGAATGTTAAAATATCTTTAAAACTCTGGACAGTACTGCAGGGACAGATACTACCATTGATAACATGATTCTGCTTCTTAAAAACGCAGAGCACTTTGCTGTATGCAACCCGTCTAACACAGCAGTCATGATAAACATGCAGTGACATGTAGTATAAGGTTACTGTGTAATTCTGATTTCTTTACTGACCCCACATATCTGATTGCAATCCTTATTCTGAGAATCTCCAGTATTAATATGTGTAATGCTTATTTCTGTACTGCCCCCCCCCGAATATCTGGTTGCAATACTTAGTCTGAGAGTCTCCAGTCTCAACATTGTTTAAATACTACTGTCTTATATTCCCCTGATGTGCCAATAAAGCTTCTTATAGCCAATCATTAAGCAGGGGAGAGAATAGAGAATAGGGCTAGACTCTTGGGCAGCAAGGAGAGGATGGTTTAGGGAGGAAGAAGGAGATTCAGTCATGGGAGAAGTCTAAGAGACACAAGGAGAAGGAGCTAGAGCAGGAAAGCTACAATGTGCAAGTCTCTCTGGGATCTATGTTGAGAGGAAACCAAATTAGGTTAGAGAGTTAAGTATAGAATAATAACTGCTCAGTTATTGTGTTGTGAAACTTATTATTAAATACAAAAGAGTCTCAATTACTTTTGTGATAGCTAGGATAAGAGAGCAATGGAGAACAGACTCAACTTTGTAAAAATAATTTTAACAGAGGCAAATTCTCATAAATTTCAGTTCTGGTATAGGGTTGGTATTGACTTTGTTTGCTGTGCCATGTCGAGTGGAGACTTTGTGCTCTACTGATTCAGCACAATCTGTGCTAGCTATAGAGAGTTTGGATGGTTCATGAGAAGGATGTGATTGGACTTTGACACTACCTGCTCCAGAACTTGATTGGCACCTACAGGAAAGATGGACTCCTGAAGCTCTGGAAACCCTAAATTGGGCTATTCTGCGCAGTCAAGGAGAAGGAAATTAAGTGAAAGCATGTCCATGTGTTACATTTTTCAAGTCTGCATTTGTAAGCCAAGATACTGTCTCAATGAGTCACAAGAATAATTTTCTACAAGAGTATTTTTTCAGATAATTTGTGTTTAAGAAGCAGTTACCATTTAAAGCATTTTAAAGGCATTAGTTTATCTGCTTTTAACTGGGACAGTCACTTAATATTTTCATTGATCTTGTAGCAAAAGATTTGAAATACTGATATTTCTGGAAGAAAAACATCTTTATTTGAAATGCTAATTAAAACCTGAATCCTAACATAAAACTTGTAAATAAGTCACTATGTCATATTCAGTATCCACAGGTTTTTTTGGGGAAAAAAAAGATTAAAAAAATGGTGTGAAGGGAAAATACAAGTTCATATAGAAAAACAAACTCACTAGAGTAGCATCTGGTTTTTCAAGTGTGATTCTGAAAGCAAGAGGAGCCTGAATGGTTGCTTCCTTCCACATCGTCCCCCCTCCATCTTTCCAACTAAAAGCCCTCAACTTCTGACAACAGATCACAGGAAGCATTTTGTTCTTTTATTATGCACTGGACCCTGAGAAACCTGCTATCTCAGCAAATTAACTTTAAGTTATTTTCTGTACTATATACAAAAAATTATCTATTTACAAGCCTGGGTTTACGACTAAAATACTAGCCCTTTTAAAATCTCTTTCATTTACCTAGCTAGTCTACTTTTTTTTTTTTTTTTTTTGAGCTTTTCCTACACCCAAAGAGGCCCCTTATCTCTCTTGCCTAGAATTCTGTTTTACTTGTGTCCTGCCAGATGATTCTCTGTCCTTCCTGTAAGCCCAAAAAGAGTCTCTTTCTCTCTCTCTCTCTTACCAGAGTTCCTCAAAAAGACTCTCCAAAGCCTCCAAAATAAATAGCACTATCAAACATCAGATTGTTTAAAATAAGTATCTAGCACCCCTGTATCCTAGGCAGGGTGAACAATGTCACAGTCATTGAGGAGAAGGCTTCAAAGCCAAGTCAATAGGGGCCTGAAACATTCACCTTTATGGTTGGGTAGCTTAAGTCACTCCGCTGATTTGTCTCCAGTCATAGAACAAAGACCACAAGACCTCACCTCAACTTGCCTTAAAATAGGCAGAAATTTAACTACTGGAAAAATCAGAAAGGACCTAAAGTACTAGACCCATCATGATGATGGATGATGTCGTAAAGTAAAGAAGAAGACCACTCTGCTTCCGATAACAATGGTTGTGTTTGATACCTTCGTTCTCTCTAAGTTGGAAGCATTTACTCTCTATGCATGCTCTAAATACTCTACTTTACCATTCTTGAGAGAAACTTGATATCTACCTGGATTCTACATAGCTTTATTATTTACTATAGTTTTGTTTTTCTCGTCACATATATTCTGACTTTTGCCCCTCAAAATTTGAACAGAATTCTCTTCACCTTATTCCCTCTTTTAATTTGTTGGCTCCAGACATGGTTTAGTTTTTTCCCGTAAAGTCTACAGTACTGGGATTATTATTTCTAAGACAAAATACTTAATCATGTTTCCTTTAACGGTTACTGAAAGTCAATCTCATACAACCCCTAATGGTTTAAACATTCTAAAAAGGTGAAAATTTTTATTTATATAGAATCACATATAATCTTGAATAATATATAAAATAAGTAACCTTTGAACAGTTTTGCTAGACAAATTTACTAGTAAAACCTTTTAAGTCAGTTCATGGTGAAAAGTTAAAATGTTTTTGTTTGACAAACAAAAGTACAACATGTACATACAAGAACTGGACTTGGGTTTTCCCTGGATGAGTGGATTTAGTTTCTTAATGGAGTAGAGAAAGGATAGAAATGTATCCCTCAATACATTTATAAAGATAACTTTATTAAAAAAAAAAAGGAGAAAGGGTGAGAAAGCAAAGAACTAATGTGTTAGAGTTCTTCAGTGTGCCTACTTATCATGTCATTGTTTACCTGCCACAGGGCCATATAGAGGGACAAATCATCCACATGGTCCCCACTCTCTCTTCCTCTTTCCTTCCTCTCTCTCTGCTCTCTTCTTCTGTCTCTCTCTGTCTCTTCTTCTTCTTCTTACTCTTCCTGTCTCTGACCCTGTCTATTTTTCCCCCACTTCCTTCTCCCCCCATGCTCATTTAATAAACCTCATATAACATAATATCAGGTACCTTGTATCTATCATTATCTTACTCTCATATATAAAAAAGGAAAATGAGAATATATACACTACTATTTCAATTCAGGTGATTAGCATGTTTTCTAGCTATAATCACTATGCTTTCTTGATATCCTAGAAAGGTGATCCATCATTTGGTGTATCTGGTGTAGACTAGAAAAAGAAAATGTAAGAAATAGATCTGGAGCCGGGCGTGGTGGTGCACGCCTTTAATCCCAGCACTCAGGATGCAGAGACAGGCGGATCGCTGTGAGTTCGAGGCCAGCCTGGTCTACAAAGTGAGTCCAGGATGGCCAAGGCTACACAGAGAAACCCTGTCTCGAAAACCAATAAATAAATAAATAAATAAATAAATAAATAAATAGACCTGGGATAATGTAACTGCCCTCCAAATTTTTGCTTATGAGAGCATCAGTTTATGCCTGGGCTTGTTTAATAAACCCATTCTTTCCTTGACATTAGAATATGTTTGAATAGTTTAAAATTATTAAGAGGAAGTTATTTTACCAAAATGTTGTTGGGGATTTAAGTGATTCTACTATTTTGTAGCATTTGTTGTTGTTTGTTTTAATGAGACAATAAAGGAAAACTATATAATACAGAGAAAACAAACAAAAAATGAATGGCTAGGGAAGGAATGAGTACAAAATGAAGAAAATATTTTCTACTTAGCGTAAAACTCAGGTATTATGGAAATTGGTCTCACTACTTGAGCTTTTAGTTGTCTTCCTCTACAATTTATTTGTAGTTTTTTGATTTTCAAAATATAATTACTTCATATACAGAAATTTAATTGTGGGAAAGAAGTTATGAAAGTTAAGGTACTTATGATAATTCTGGGATTTTTCCTTCATTCAGAATATATATTTTCTTGTGTATATGAAATAAGGAATCAGATGTTATCCATTCCAGGAATTTATTAGTGAGAGAGTAACACATTGGTATATACAAAGATATTAAATAGGTCAGATATTTTTATTTAAACATGTTTTCCTAATTTTATCATTAGCAAATATTATTGAGCCTATACTCAAGTCATTACATTCTTCAAATATCCTCTAGATCCTATGAATGTACAGTTCTTCAAGGAATATGCCTTGACCTGCTCCTTTCTTCTCTCTCTGTTATTTTTTCTCTTATATTATTGTCATTGGCATGTCTGCCAAGTTCCTTTCTTTTTAACAACTTCTCAGAAGTTAAAATAGCAATACATTATTACTCCTGCCACCCTGCTCAGTTCCTCCACAGCTGTACTCTTATATTTACTTATTACCATTAGTCACACGTTTTGAAAGATTTGTCTGATACTTTGCTTTTGATTGCACAGATAACTTTATTCACTGACTGTCTCATTTTATTTTTAAAGAATTTCCATACCTGTGTATAATGTTATGCACCCTCTCTACACAATTGTCCTTCTGCAAGACTCCCTTAGCATGTCTCTTATCCCATCCAACTTTGTACCATTGTTTTTCCTACACCAGATAAGGCTTTTATTATCATGTTGGCTTTACATGTGTAAAATTAATGTTCATTATTATATTAGCTTTATATGTGAAAATGGAGCAATCTATAGAAAGGTCAGTCTTCTATATTTCAACCAGATGGTGAAATGGAGATCACATGAACATAGCCTAAATTGTAAAATCATTTAAAACATAAATGTAAGTTCATGATACTTTTACAGTCACAGATTTAGTTCATAATCAGAGACTTACTTTTCATGATGCTCCGTAAGGTCAAAGACAGAAGTTGTCCAACATTTTAATGCCAAGAGAGCAAGTAATTTTGGCTTTAAGTGTCCGAGAGTTTCTACTTCAATGATGAGATTCTGCTGTTGTAGTGTGAACAGAACCACATGGATTACGCATGATTGTGAGTGGCTGTCTTTACAAAACTTCTAGGGACACAATGAGCTACAGTTTCTGAGCCCTGCTCTAGGCTCATGCGTTACTCTTTAAATATCTACCAACTTCTCCTATTCCATGTTTTCAATAAATTCATCTGAATGACACAGTCATTCTCTTGTGATTCTCTTCCTCCTTTCTTTTATCTATGTTTAAACCTTTTTACAATTTTTTTATTTTTATTTTTTACCTATATAGTTATATTATTATACATATGTACAATAAACTCCCTACAGCAAGAAGAACCAAGAAACAATCAGGAATTATACAAATGTTACTTTCACGGTGTTTTGACTATTTCTATTTTTTTTTAATTTTTTATTAATTTATTCTTGTTACATCTCAATGATTATCCCATCCCTTGTATCCTCTCTTTCTTCCTTCCCTCCCATTTCCCCTTATTCCCTTCCCCTATGACTGTTCCTGAGGGGGATTTCCTCCTCCTGAATATGCTCATAGGGTATCAGGTCTCTTCTTGGTATCCGGCTATCCTTCCTCTGAGTGCCACCAGGTCTCCCCCTCCAGGGGACATGGTCAAATGTGAGGCACCAGAGTTCGTGTAAAAGTCTTTTTAAAATCACAATTCATCCATTTTGTACATTCCCATATGCACATGGATATGGGGACATCCACTGGAGTATACATGAATTAACTAGTGGCCATAACGAAGAGTCTCTCCAAGCCACCATCAACTGCCAATAGCTACTCGACCAGGGGTATGAACTGTTGAATGCCTCCCTTATTTAGTCTAGAAACTTGACAGCTTGATTTGGTGCAAATCGTGTGCAAATTCTACAACTGCGTTGAGTTCACAAGAACAGAAGATATATTATGTCATGAAAATAGCAATTCAAGGCTCCTTTCCCCATCCTCTGCTCTTATGTCTGTTTGTTTTTTCTGCCACTTCAGTGATGTTTTCTTAGCCTAGAGTTGGGGATGAATGTTTTAGTTTTCCTATTATAGGCATAGTCAGTCTCCCTTATTCTCAGCACTTTGATCCTTTATGGGTTTCTGTAAAAACCGCTGCCAAAGTTGAGAACAGCACAAACCTATGGGTATAAACAATTTTAATTCAGAACAATTTAATAAAACAATAATAGATTTCCCTCTAGGAACTATGACCTCTCCAGCTAAGAGATGGCCAGCACTACAGCAATAGTCAGGAATTTTTTCCTATAGAACTAGCTTCATATGAAATCAGAAAATGGCTGTTAACCTCATAACTGTGATGCCACTATTGTACCCATTCGCACATATTTCCAGACAAATCGGTATCATATCATGCAGAATCCTGTGATGGATGACCACTGATGCTTACTTTGGCTTCTTTGTTTTGTTTTGTTTTTTGTTTCGTTTTCTCTCCCACAACCTGTAGACCATATCCTAGCACTGAGGGAGCTAACCATTAAGGAAGAAAGTGTTTAGTCATTTTCACACTCATTTCTATTTGTCAATAGTATGTTGCCATATGCTGATAATGGGAAAACAAACATGGCTGTAATAGCCTGACTTGTTTTGCACATCTTTTAGGCCTTCCTGAATAATACCCCATAGGAAAATATATCGTCCTTGGTACTGGAAGTTTTGCTTAAATACCCTAGTCTTGGGACTCTAAATGAGAGACGCATGGGAGAACAGCAAAATAAAAGGATACAGAGGGCCCTAGAAATCGACAAGTAGAACAATATGATAGGCAGATTTGGGCCCAGGGGTCCCGCTCAAACTAAGGCACCAGCCAAGGACAATACAGGAGGTAAACTTTAAACCCCTTCCCAGATCTAGCCAATGATCAGAATATTCTCCACAGTTGAGTGGAGAGTGTGATACGACTTTCTCACGTACTCTGGTGCCTCACATTTGACCATGTCCCCTGGAGGGGGAGACCTGGTGGCACTCAGAGGAAGGACAGCAAGTAGCCAAGAAGAGACTTGATACCCTATGAGAATATATAGGGGGATGTAATCCCCCTCAGGAACAGTCATAGGGGAGGGGAATAATGGGAAAATGGGGGGGGGGCGAGGAATGGGAGGATACAAGGGATGGGATAAACATTGAGGTGTAACAAGAATAAATTAATAAAAAAAATACCCTAGTCTTCTAGGGAAGGAATTAAATTTCATGCAGAATAATTTCCTTCAAACCCCACTCCCCCACTCATTCCCTGTGTGTGTGTGTGTGTGTGTGTGTGTGTGTGTGTGTGTGTGTGTGTGCGTGTGTGTGTGTATGATGCATATGTAATTAGATTGAGAATTAAATGATTTACATAAGGCTTTTTCAGGTACCCTTGGTTTTGGCAAATTCATCTTATTCTTTTCTCTCCCTAATTCTCCTACTCCTGTCCCCATTTAAAGTGTTAGTCATTTTTTACATCACACATGTTCTACTATCACCTCCAATTACATATTTTAGCTGGGTTGACTATTAGGTTTCCGTATGTCTTTTTTATATACCTTTATTTTTGTTAATGTTTTTCCCCACAGTTTTGTGTCTTCAACCCCCATAACTTCTTAAGTCTTTTTTACTCCATTATTCTCCACTTACTAATACCATCTTTCCCGTATTCTATTATTGCTGTTACCTAACACAAGTCCACCAAAATGACCACTTTCTAGTTTTGTAACTTCCACTTCTCCATGTTAAACATACACAAGTTTCAAAAAGCAAGAATCCACATATGAGAAGGTAGATATGCTGTCTTTCTAAGTCTGAATTAGCTCAGTCAGTGTAATTAATTCAAGTTATTCTATTTAGCAATAATTTATACTTTCATTTTTATGTTTAAGTGAATACAATTCCATCATGCATACATACCAAATTTGTATTTTCCATTCATCAGGTATAGATATTATGTTTACCCCATTTCCTGAGTATTTTTACTAGTGAGTACTCTACTTTAAGATATAAAGTTCTTTTGTGATGGTGTAGTTATCTATTTCCTGTGTAGTTTTGGTTTTGGCTTGTCCCTTTGGGGTGGAGTTTTCCACCTAGTAACTTCTGTAAAACCAGTTTGTGGACAGATTCTGTTTGAAACTGCTTTTGTCATGGAATATTTTTTTTCTGCATAAATTGTTATTGATAGTTTCGCTGGGTATAGTAGTCTGGCCTGGCATCTGTGGGTCTCTTATGGTTTGCAGGACCTCTGTCCAGGCCCTTCTGGCTTTTATGGTCTCTGCTGAGAAGTCATATGTAATTCTGATAAGTTTGCCATGTATGTTACTTTGCCTTTTTCTCTTGCTGCTTTTAATATTTTTTTTTGTTCTGTATATTTTGTGTATTTATTATTATGTATTGGGAAGAATTTTTTTCTGGTCTATTTTATTTGGTGTTCTGTAGGCCTCTTGTATGTTTATATGCATCTCCTTCTTTAAATTGGGGAAATTTTCTTCTATGATTTTGTTGAAGATATTATCTGGGCTCAGAGATTGGGATAGATGTGAGGACATCCTACTGAGACTCTAGGTAACATTCTCCACAGTTGAGTGGAGAGTGGGGTATGACTTTCACATGAACTCTGGTGCCTTATATTTGACCATGTCCCCTGGAGGGGGAGACCTGGTAGCACTCAGAGGAAGGATAGCAGGTAACCAAGAAGAGACTTGATACCCTATGAGCATATACAGGGGGAGGAAATCCCCCTCTCCCACCTAGAAACTCCTGCCATCTACTTCATATGTCTGTTTTCTTTCCACATCTTAGTGAGATTCAATTATTTTTTTCTTGGACCATCCTTGTTACTAACCTTGTTTGGGTATGTGGATTGTAGCATGTTTGGTTATACTATATTGTGTGGCTAATGCATACTTCGAAGTGAGTACATACCATGGGTGTCTTTCTAGGTCTGTGTTACCTCAATCAGAACAATATTTTATAGTTATATCCACTTGATGCTAGTTTCATGGTGTCTTTGTTATTAGTAGCTAAATAGCATTCCATTGTGTAAATGTGTCATTCATTGGTTCAGGGACAGTAAGGTTGTTTTCACTTTCTGGCTATTATGTGTAGAATGATTATTAATGTGATATAAATCACACATTTAGTACAGAGGCAGTTTCTCTTCAGCCAGTTATTTAACAAGTAAAAACACATGGAGACTATGATTTTTTAAAATAGCCTAGAGTACAATAGTGAGCAAGGATTGCTCCATCCTAAGCCTTCAAGTTAATATAACTTCCTCCCAGCCAAATTTCCATTATACTTGCTGTTTAAATCCTGTCCTAGCTCCAGTTCATTTCTCCTGATGCATTCTGGTCCTTTCTTTGTGGCTCAACTTCCTACTTCTTTTATCCATATCCACCTCTTATGGGCTGAGATGTTAAGCCATATTTTCTTCAGGATTGGCTGGTTAACATTTTATTGGCACAAAAAGTAACAAACAATGTACATGTTTATACCAACTTGAAACAAGAGATATTTAGAACAAGTATTACAATGCTGTGTTCAGATTGAAACCAGATAGTGGTGTAGAATCAGCATTTGAAAGAACAAGGGTAAACTTTACACAGTTCACAAAAACATTATGCCAGTAATTACAAATAAAGATACTATGAACATAATTGAGTGAGTGTCCTTGTAGTATGGTGGAACATCTTTTACATATATACCCAGGAGTGGTATAACTGAATCTTGAGGTAAAACTATTCCTAATGAAGCACCAGATTGATTTCCACAGTGCTTGTGTAAGTTTGCACTCACATCAGCAAGGGAGGAGTGTTCTCTTTGCTCCATATCCACACCAGCATGAGCTATTGCTTGAGATTTTTATCTTAGCCATTCTGATAAGTGTAAGGTGAAATCTCATAGTCATTTTGATTTGAATTTCCCTGATGACTAAGGAGATTGACCATTTCATTATGTGCTTCTCTGCCATTAGAAATTCCTCTTTTGAGAATTCTATGTTTAACTCTGTGTCACATTTTAAATTGGTTATTTGTTTTGTTGGTTTTTATTTTTTTCTTATTTTTTTAATTTTTAATTTTTTTATTAATTTTTTCTTGTTACATCTCAATGCTTATCCCATCCCTTGTATCCTCCCATTCTTCCCTCCCCCCCCCCATTTTCCCATTATTCCCCTCCCTATGACTGTTCCTGAGGGGGATTACCTCCCCCTGTATATGCTCATAGGGTACCAAGTCTCTTCTTGGCCACCTGCTGTCCTTCCTCTGAGTGCCACCAGGTCTCCCCCTCCAGGGGACATGGTCAAATGTGAGGCACCAGAGTATGTGAGAAAGTCAGATCCCGCACTCCACTCAACTGTGGAGAATGTTTTGACCATTGGCTAGATCTGGGTAGGAGTTTAAAGTTTACCGCCTGTATTGTCCTTGGCTGATGCCTTAGTTTGAGCAGGACCCCTGGGCCCAAATCTGCCTATCATAATGTTCTACTTGTAGGTTTCTAGGAGCCTCTGGATCCTTTTATTTTGCTATTCTCCCATGCTTCTCTCATTTAGAGTCCCAATAGGATGTCCTCCTCTCTGTCCCAGTTTCCTGGTAAGTGAAGGCTTTCGTGGGACATGCCCCTTGGGCTAGTATGCAGATATACATGAGTATATACCATTTGAGTCTTTCTGCTTTGAGGGTTTTTAATTTGTTGACTTTTTAAAATATATTTTGTATAGTACCCCTATGTCAGATGTAGGGTTAGTGAAGATCTTTTCCCAGTCTCTGGATGGATTTCTTTCTATTTACAGTATCCTTTGCCTTACAGAAGTTTTGGTTTCAAGAGGTCACATTTATTTTTATTTTACTGCCTCAACTATTGGTCTGGTGTTGAGGAAGTAGTCTCCTCTATAAGTGCATTCAAAACTATTTTCTACTTTCTCTTTTATTTGATTTAGGGTATCTGGTTTTATGTTGAGGTCTTTTGATCCACTTGGGATTGAGTTTTGGACAGAGTGATAAATATAGTAACATAGTTGAGTTTCATAATTTCTCTGTTTAATTTCTGTCTTGGCTACCTATTCTTGATGAGAGTTGGGTGCTGCAGTCTCCCCCTATCAAGTGTGGTGTTCATTGTGTGATTCAAGTTTTATTATTGTTTCTTTTCTGAATGTGTCTGGTTTTGCATTTGGGGCATAGATATTCAGAACTGACATGTCATCTTGATGAATACAAAGTGTCCCTCCTCTTGTCTTTTGATTAATTTTAGTTTAAAGCCTACTTTATTAGATATTAGGATGGTAATCTAGCTTGATTCTTGGGTCTGTTTCCTTGGGTGGAATGGGACAGTCTAACCTGGAAGCACCTAGGATGCTGCTGATCTCTTCAGAAGCGTGGGTGATGGGGCCTGGAGAATGGAATGCAGCTCACCTCTGCTTGCTCTGCCCCTGATCACCTCCGTGACTCTTAATTACAGTGTACCAAAATGGATCATATCCGCAATTCTACAGTCTCAGAGAGTGTCTATCTTCCTTTGGGTTCACTTCCTCTTACCCGTCATAGTCAGGAAATGATTCTAAAAACTGCCTCTTGTGGGCCTAAAACAGTTTTTCAACTAGATTTAGTTCACATTTCGTTTCATTCTCCTTTGCCTTGGGTATACTCAAAATGCATCTTTGAATATTGGTTTGTGCTCAAAATAAGCACACATAGACTCTTAATTTGAACTGTCACTTTCATATTTAGTCCACAAAAACTTATGAAAACCGATCTGAACATCAACAAATATAAAACAGAATGAACATTAGCAGATTTTTCTTTCTTATAAAAATTCATAAACTTACACAAAATGCTATCAATAAAATGTGTAATTTAAGTGAGCACCGAATGAAATTTCATAGGAAATTCTGGGGCAGGGGTGGTGAGGGAGATGGCTTCGTCACCCAGTGACTTGGCATGCACATTTGAAGGCATGGGACAATCCTCAGAATTCATGTAAAAAATAAAATAATCCAAAAAGAAAACCAAAAGCCTGGTAAGGTTTGCATGAACTCAGAACCCCAGAGGGAAGAGTCAGAAGGAACTATGCAAACTGCTATCTAGCCAGCAGGCTCCCTGTGGTGAGTTTTAAGCCAGTAAGAGTTATATCCCAAAACATTCTTGTTTTTTACTATTCTCACAGATATGATGGTACTCCTACGCAGATATGTGCTGATCACATGTTTACATAAGAATACAGACACACACACAGGTACCCACATACACTCATGAAAATATTTAGAAGGGGGAAAACAAGTTTATCTTCTTAGTCCAGTAGTTTTTAACTGTGGTAACTTTTAGTCCTTTCACTTGCTAACCCTTCACTTAATTTCTATTATGTATCAGAAAGAAATAGATTGTTACCTCCCATTCTTCCTTCCCTCCCACTTCTACCCTTCTCCCCTCCCCTATGTCTGTGACTGAGGGAGACCTCCTCCCCCTATATATGCTCTTAGAATATCAAGTCTCTTCTTGGTAACTTGCTATCCTTCCTCTGAGTGCCACCAGGCCTCCCTGTCCAGGGGACGTGGTCAGAAAAGGGGCACCAGGGTTCATGTGAGAGTCAGATCTTACTCTCCACTCAACGATGGAGAATATCAGGGAGGGAGGGAAGAATGGGAGGAAACAGGGGAAGGGCTAACAATCGAGATGTAATATGAATAAAATAATAAAATGAAAAAAAAACAATAATAAAAAGTAAATCTTCCAGTTTTGTCAATCTGTGGAGTCATTTTGAGGCAAGCTTCATAATCAAATATGTATAGTGAAGCCACTACCAACAAATTTTGTTTTGTGTAAAACAAAAAATATATTAAAGTGTTTTTAAAAACTGAAAAAAAATAGATTGTTAGATGAAAACATACGTATTTGGAAGCAATCATGTAGAAAATGATCATTTTCTAGTGAACATAGTGTGTCACATCAGGCTTGGGGTGGGGTGAATAGTATTGCTAGTTTTTTGCTTTTCTGATTTTTTTTTGTTTTAACATTTTCTAAATGGACATATGCTGAGCTTGGTTTAGGGGAAATCTGGCAACTTGTAGGAAAATTCTCACCAAGTTTTAGAAAGTAGACCATTGGGGCTCAGCAAGGAGTTCCTTTTAGCCAAAGTATTTAACACTGAAACCCTATCAATATATATAAAATTTTACTTTTTTGAGTCAGAATATAAATTCTGCTTTCTGGACCCTAGATACTGTTTACTATGTTCTCAGCATTATCTTGCTACACTTTTCAATAGTTACATAACAATGACTGAGCAGCCCGTGCACACAGTTGCTTCAGCGCTCCATAAAGATCAGCTGTCTGTGGGCTTGCATAAGCAGTTATTTACACCGTCTGGAAGCAACGGATCACAGCAACCCTTGGCAGGGCTGCCTATATCTATGCTCTTGTGAATTAGAAAATAGGTAGGAAACTAACAGTCAGAAACAAAAAGATGGGGAGGAGAAAAATCACTGGAAGTTGAAAATATTGTTTGTGATAAAAAAAATAGATATATTAAACTCAATTATCTTATTGTTAAATTGCAATAGTCAGAAACAGGTTGTGATTTACAGTAGCAGGGATAATTTTCTGTCTTGAAAGCTAGAACAAAGCAATGTTTAAATTTAATGATATATTTCATGCCTTAAATTTGTAAGTCTGAATTAGAAACTCCAACAGAACTTTGATTGCATGACTATAAAGCTGATTTATTAATGGATGTTGAATCAATAACTCCATTTTACATAAGAACAAATAAATATGCATTAATAGCTGAGTGCTATAATTTGTTTGGCAATCTGTCTGCAAACAACCATACATCCTGTGTTGCTAAGTGCTTGAATTTGCCATTCCACTATAGAATTAGTTTATAAAATAATCAAAGATAAGGGAGAAGTCCCAAAAAACTATTTTTTTCTGTGTTTTTATACACTAAGGCACATTAAATAGAGAAAATTTTAAAAATGCTTCACTTTTTGCTTTTTCTCACAGTAATTTTTTCTGGGACATACAAGACTTCTCAGAGACTAAAAGTGCTTTCTGGGAAGTCTTAGAATCCGGGTAAAACTAACTTTACTTTTGTTTGGGATTAAAGGCATGTATCACCACTACTAGATTCAAGCTATTCTTTACCTGATAAATTCTTTGTTGTTGTTGTTTTGTTTTTTTTTAATTAATTTATTCTTGTTACATCTCAATGGTGATAAATTCTTTATACCGGGCTGGATGGTATGTTTGCCTCTGTCTCCTGGATTAAAGGTATGTTTGGTTGTGAGCCTAGCCTTTAGCGGCTAAGCCATCTCCCCTTGGTGAAGAGGCCTGGTGGCACTCAAAGAAAGAATAAACAGGCTACCAAGATGAGATTTGTTAGCCTATGACCATATAGTGGAGGAGGAGGTCCCCTCAGTCATAGACCTAGGGGTGGGGAATAGGATGAAACAGGGAAGGAGGGAGGAATAGGATGATATAAGTGATGGGATAACAATTGAGTTGTAATCTGAATAAATAAATTAATTAATTTTTAAAAAAGGCATGTTTGTATTCCAGCCAGATCACACAGACCTAGAAGGTCTTTGGATAGGATATCTTGCCAGCCAGATCACATAGACCTAGAAGGTCTTTGGATGTGATATCTTGCCAGCCAGATCACACAGACCTAGAAGGTCTTTGGATGTGATCTCTTGCCAGAAAAGCAATGTTCTGAATTAACATTCCCCTACAGTGCCCACTTAATTTTGGCACTTTGAAACTTTGACATTTGAACTGAGAAAAGTCCCTGTCCTTTTCTCTCTAAGCTACCTTACTCTATACTTTAACAAACTGGATCTAAGCCAGCACAACAGTGCACATCAGTAATCCCAGCACTCTAGAAGGCATAACTAATGAAATCTCTCTAAGTTTCAGGCCATCCTGCTATATAAAGTAAGCCAAGGACAGCCACGGCTACACAGAGAAACTCTGTCTTCAAAAAATATTTGAATAAACAAAACAAAACAAAAAAACCTAACCAAAACAAACTAAACTAAACATTTTTCCTAAGTGACTAACTACATGAAAATACAAGGGTTATTAGGCAGAAAGCAAGTCCTTAAGAGAAGCAAAAGGGACTATTTGAATCCTCAGAGAGAAGCAGGTTTTACTTGTCATCAGTCCTTCATCTCCAAGGCAGGTAGTTCAATCTCCATTTAAATGGCATATTGAGTTTTCCTTCCAAATAAATATTAATTAATGAGATTTGTGTTCTAAATCCCAAGACCTAAACCACACACCCAAGAAGCATGCCTGGACGAGGAACAGAGAATTGAAACCTCCTTCTTGGTTTGTGATACTAACTCTATGTATTCATTTACCAATTGGTCTTCTCCTGCCTTTGGGCTGTGTGTCTTCTTAAAGACTTAAGACCCAAAGCAGTGAAAACACTTTAAGAATATCTGGGAGGCACATCCCAATATCAAAAGCAGAGTGGTAAATCAATACTAGCAATCATTATACCCATTTTGTGGAACAAGGCATACTTCACAATTTCTCATTTCCTAGTAGAATCAAGCCTTTGTTAAACACCCTGTTAATTTGTTTAAAGAAATATTATTGATAGTTGAAATTTATATCTAAGTTTCTGCTGATATTTATTCCGATCTCTGTATTATTAGGGCATGGCGTTGAGTTCAGTCTTAAAGGACATCAGAAGTAGAGGATGTCAGAGTTGTTCGTTGTAGTCCTTAAAACATTCACCCTCCCTGCAGTTTCTTTTGCTTAATTTAATCTCTTTTACTTAATTATTTACAATGGAATTTGGCATACTTGCTTTTCACAATTTTTGTTTCTTTTTTGGGGGGGTGGTTAGAGTCTTCTATCTGTTTTTTGCTTGTTTGTTTGATTGTTTGGTTTTGGTTGTTTGGTTTTCTGAGACAGGATTTCTGTGTAGCCTTGGTTGTCCTGCCATCACTTTGTAGACCATCCTGGCCTTAAACCCACAGCGTTCTGCCTGCCTCTGCTTCCCTGAGTGTGGGGATTAAAGATGTGTGTCTCCATGCCTTTAGCAGAAAGCTAAAGTATAGTAATTGTTTAGTGTCCAGAGGAATGTCTGAAGACTGAAACAAACATACAAATAAGAAAGACAAAGGGAATTTTGACGTAATACAATCCAGTTTTTCTGAAGATGACCAGACCCCAAATGGAAAGTGCTAACTTAAAAAAACTAGCTTTATGAAGTTAAGAATTGATCTTTTCAGGAATGTAAAGAATTGTGTAGGTATTTTGATAGGGATTGCATTGAATTTGTAGATTGTCTTTTCGTAAAACAGACATTTTTACTACATTGATTTTCCTGATAAGCATGGGAGATCTTTCCATCTACTGATATCTTCTTCAATTTATTTCTTTAGAGATTTGAAGGTTTTTCATACAAGCATTTTACTTTCTTGGTTAGAGTTACACCAAGGCAGTTTATTGTTTTTGTCACTTTTCTAATTGTGTAGCTTTCCTACTTTGTTTCTCACCTGTTTGTCATTGAAATACAGGAGGGCTACTGATTTTTTTTTGAGTTGACTATGCCAAATGTGTTTATCAATTGTAGGTGTTCCTTGGTAGAGTTTTGGGAATCACTTTGTATACTATCATATCATCCTCAAATAGTGATACTTTGACTTCTTCCTTTCCAATTTGTATTCCCTTGATCTCCTTTAGTACTTATTGCTCTAGCTAGGACTTCACCTGCTATATTGATAAGATACAGAGAGAGTGGACAGACAGCCTTTATCTAAGTTTCTATCCATTTAGTTTGATGTTGGCTATATGCTAGCTGTTTATTGCCTTTACTATGTTTAGGTAAGTATCCTTGATCTCTATAAGACTTTTAATATGAATGGATGTTAGATTTTGTCAAATGCTTTTTTTTTTTGCATCATTTAAGGAGATAATGATGTGGGGTTTTTTTCTTTCAAGTTGTTTATATGATGTATTACATTGATGGATTTCTATATATTGGACCAACCTTGCATGCTTGGGATGAAGCCTACTTGGGCATGGTGAATGATATTTTTGATCTGTTATTGGATTTGGTTTGTGAGGTTTTAAATGATTATGTACTATTTCTAAAAGCTGGTACATACATAAGTTAGATTGCATACTGCCTAAAACTTGCAGGAATGTTAGGAGGAAAGAAATACTGTTTTAAAAAAATTCCTACTTCTAAGACTTGAAAACCTATATTCAGCAGAACTAACCAAGAAAAACTAGCAAAGGTAACTGGGAAATAGAGTTCTCTGTGTTCATGAAAATGAAATCAAACACAGCGTAAGTGCTACTGGCCAGAGCAAAGAGCCTGTTGCAGCCATGAAACATATCTAAAGTGTGGGAGTGTATTTAATATAAGACTTCAATTTCTGTATTGTGAAATGTACCATCATAGAGACAACACTCTTCACATGAGAGGCTTTGAGCAAAAGGAATCATGCAGTAGAGAGGCTATGTTACATCCATTTCTAAGAAATGAGTACATCTTCTGATAGGCAGCTTTAGCTTTTGAACATCCCACTAGTTTTGACCAAATATTCGTGTAGCTGCACCACAGTCAAAGACGTTGAAGTTTGCGTCTTTAATCAAAAAAAAGTTAAAATTCAGAACACACAAGTATCACCCTGTGCCAATATGCCCAATATGTCAGCCCAATGTACTGCAAGTGCCTTTTTGATATCTGCTTGTTTGAATATTTCTTTATATTCCAAAATTCAATACATGTATACAAAGGAATATCACACTTAACTCAGAATTCCCGTATTCAATTACTCCTGCATCTCTGTCCCAATACTTCCTTTCTCAAACTTCTTGTATGTAGGCTTAGTTTTTTTAAAACTTACTTTATTTAGGGTTCATAAACACTACAACCTCACCTCTTACCCACCAACAAGAGGAAGGGGACAAATAGGAAATACTTGAATTTTTGCCAAATGTAGCCAGTGTCAGTCACACACACACACACACACACACACACACACACACACACACACACACACACACGTACACGTGTGTGTGTGTGTGTGTGTGTGTGTGTGTGTGTGTGTGTGTGTAATTTCATTGTAGTGATTAGGCAACAAATACACATACTCTGTAATAATAATAATTACAAAAATGACAGTATTTTTTACACATTACATTATAATTTCAGGATGAGTTTTGATTTTATCTTAATTTCATTTGTTCATTTGTGGTCAAACTCTCTTCAGATCTCTTTATTTTAAAACTCAGTATCTACAGGAAGCCTCTGTTCATGGTGTGATTGTGGCGTAACCCACTATATGGCTCTTTGACTTGTGTCTTTAAGCAGTCTAATAATTCTGATGTTTAAACTTCAAATTTTGGAACATTTTATCAGGAGGGAGTCAAATGGGAAAATGCCCTAGATTTAAAAATGGAACACGGCCCAGATGGATTCATCGAAAGGTTGCAGTTTTCTGCTTGGAGCACAGTCACAGATTGTTAACTAGATGTGAGGGAGCCATTCAATTGAAGTTCGAAAATGCAAAAAAATAACACTTCCAGTCTAATTCTCTTGTGAGCAGAAATTGTTCTTTAAGTAACTGAAATAACATGAGCCTAGGGAAGTAAAGTTAATTGTGCAGCTGCATTTGGTTTAATGTAACAATAAAAAGAGCAGAAATGAATAGAAGATGACCTTATATTATTTTGAGATCTGAAGACCGAATGCTAGCTACAGAGTGATGTAGGTTAAAGTATCTTGTATAAATGAATTAATTAGATGAAGCAATGAGAAAAATTAGCAAAAGATGAAAAATAAGGCTTAACCTTCACAATGAGAATGTTCATATTAGACAATTTACATGTGATTGTCATAATGTTAACATTATCCTCACATGTAACCTAAGCAGTACAAACAAATTTAGATGTCATATATTATAATTGGTGAGAAAAAGGCAGAATATATAATAAATTAAATATTCAAATTGTATTCATACTGTTGATTTCTTTCAATTCCCATTAAGGCTATAGTCCTTGTTAGTATGTCTGCTGTTTTCTGCCTCTTATGTTTAGGCAGTCATGTTGCTGAGACTTTACAGGTGTAACTTTTGATGTTCCAAACACACACCGAACACCTCAGCCACACACAAACACTGCAGGCAACCCTGGAAGGCAGATGTAATATCCGTCCCCTAACCAGAACAGTCCAATTGGTTACTCAAGACTATGTGTTCTGCCCTGAAAACATATACAAAAATGAATATAAACTGATAAATTTGTATTTATGTATTTTGGAGCATATAAGTAGATACAACAAACATACACACAACCACAACAACAACAAAAACTATCTATAAATTTGACAGAAGACTTATCTGGCATGTTTTGGAGGGAACAACGGGAAAGAAAAATAAGATAATTATATTATAATCCCAAAAGTGAAAGAAAAATAAAAGACAAAGATAAGGAACTGCTATATTAATAACATGAATGTATAAAAATGCCTGTCTTAGTCCTAAGTCAACACTTCAAGACAAATGTTATTATGCATGTTATTGTCTTAACAGTTATCAACAGTAATCTATCTACTATTTAAATTCACATAAAAACGTTTCTGAAAATATTTATATAGGGAAGATATAGTAGTTCAGCACTTGTACTACATGGAAAACTGAGGTAGGAGAATGAGGAGCTAAGGTTCAGGTTACGGTACAGGATACCCTTTGTCAAATATTATATACACACACATAATTATTCTTTCTTTTCTGAGAAAATTTGACCCAACTTAACACTGATTATTATTTCAAAGTGATTAAGACAGCACAACATTATATAATACGTATGAAATTTTCAGCTGATATATATATATATATATATATATATATATATATATATATATATATATATGTCAAATTTTAACTAAAAGTTGAACAGAAAAGTATACACTTTATGGCTTATGGACCACATTTTAAAGGCAGGGTGAATAAGTGTTTAGAATGAAATCTTGAAAACAATACAATAGTGTATACATGGTTTTAGACGGGTAAGATATTCTGTATTTGTTGAAACATGTACATTTACCCTGTTCATTATGGTATCAAAATATAAGGTCCTTTTCCCAAGTCTTTGTCTACCAAGGAAAAATGAAATTTACAGTTTCCTTAAGTTAGAAAAAGACAAAAACTTGGGGTAATGTAAATGTGGACTGAAAATGTCAAAATAAAGAGCTGTTGTGGATAAAATAGTAGAAAGCTAAAGATATAAAATATTCAACAATTAGGAGCCAATAATCAGAAATTCTAAGAAGATATTTTATATAATATGAATCATGATTAACACCTTTCTTACATGAAAATGGAGTTCCTTGCCGCAAATTTTGCAATGTCTTTGCCGTTCAAGTTTTTGAACTCCTGCTCTAGCTAGACAAGATATAAATATTATCTATGGTTCAATTCTTCATAGTTAAGTTGCAGTTGCTAACAAACTATTTTTCTGAGTAGCTATAAGATTCCATTTTAAATATTTGTGACTTCCACATCAGGGTTTGGAGAGATTGGATACCTATGTCACTTAACTAGCTGGAAATGACAGTGTTTTATATTGGTATTTTAATGAAGATCTGATTATTCTATCACATGTCATTAAGGTTAAAAATGTAGATACAATCACTTATTTCAGTTGCTTACCTTAGTGTTAGACTTTATGATATTGCTTCTGAATTATTTCCTAGATATTTCTATTTGGCATGAAGAACAATATAGAAGTATGCTTTATTCTGAACTAATTCTTTTTAAATTTAGTTTATTAGTTTATTCTTGTTACATCTCAATGGTTATCCCATCCCTTGTATCCTCCCATTCCTCCCTCCCTCTCATTTTCCCCTTATTCCCCTCCCCTATGACTGTGACTGAGGGGGACCTCCTCCCCCTTTATATGCTCATAGGGTATCAAGTCTCTTCTTGGTAGCCTGCTATCCTTCCTCTGAGTGCCACCAGATCTCCCCATTCAGGGGACATGGTCAAATATGAGGCACCAGAGTTCGTGTGAAAGTCATACCCCACTCTCCACTCAACTGTGGAGAATGTTCTGTCCATTGGCTAGATCTGGGTAGGGGTTTGAAGTTTATGGCCTGTATTGTCCTTGGCTGATGCCATAGTTTGAGCGGGACCCCTGGGCCCAAATCTGCCTATCATAATGTTCTTCTTGTAGGTTTCTAGGAGCCTCTGGATCCTTCGACTTTGCTATTCTCCCATGCTTCTCTCATCTAGAGTCCCAATAGGATGTCCTCCCCTCTGTCCCAGTTTCCTGGTAAGTGAAGGCTTTCGTGGGACATGCCCCTTGGGCTAGTATGCAGATATAAGTGAGTATATACCATTTGGGTCTTTCTGCTTCTGGGTTAACTCACTCATTATGATCATTTATAATTCAATCCATTTGTCCACAAATTTCAGGAATTCTTTGTTTTTAATAGCTGAGTAGTATTGCCTACTTTTTATGATTAGCTTGACTCCGATATACTGTAGTTTTCAAGCTACTGTTAATTTTGTCATTATTGCATCTCAGTCTTCCTGTTTTTTCCCACATAAAGTCTATATATGTTACATTCTTTCTAAAACACAGTGAGATTTTTTAATTATTCAATTGAAATTTTTATATAAATTGCCCCAAAGATTTTTATTACTTATTGATTAATATGTAACAATACATATACTCATGTGGTATAGTCTAATATTTTATCAGAGATATATAGCATGTACCTATAAAGTTAGCACATCTAACATGTCCATCTTTTCTTCATTATTTTTTATTAGAATTTTGATACATTTTTGTCCCAATGAATAACAAAGCATGTGTTCAGTAAGAGTGAACTGTAGTTACGAAACTACCAGCATGTCCAAGGTTATCTCTGCTGTATTCACAATAGTAAAAATAGCAAATGTTCCTACTGCTATTTATACATTACCATCTATTTTAATTCTGTACTTCTGATTACATTTCAATCCTGTGATTACTAAACACTAAATTTATTATACCAAGAACAGAAATACTCTGATATTTTAATATCCATTATTATAATTAATGTCCAAACATAAGGCAAGTTTATATCCGATGACGCTTTAATAACATGTGGTAGCAATTTAATATTGATGGAACACAAAAAACTATGAAACTCAAAAATGACCTCATGGCTTCCAATGCAAGTCCTGCCTCACCTATCACCAGTTCATATTATTGCATATTAAAACACTTGAATTGGAGATGGATATAAATATGCAGACTGTGTATATATAGCCACAAATATTCATCTCCATCTGTCTATTGATTTGTGTACACATGTTCATACACAGACACACACACACACACACACACATTCACAATTTAGGTTATTTTATAAAGCAATGATCCTATGCACTGCATGACTGAAATTGTCAGAATTGTTCCTGGAATAGAAGTAGTTTGCCTGTAATTGACATAAGGACATTTTCTCATCCAGTAGCTAGCTAGCCACATATGATGCCTTTGAAGTAGAAGGATGCTACCAGAAACAGACAAGTCTCATGGTCAAAAAAGCTTTAAGTTAATACAATCTTTAAATGCCATATTCTGTATATCTCTGTACTTTTTGAAGACTATCTATCTATCTATCTATCTATCTATCTATCTTATCTGAATTGTTTATCTCCAGCTTTTTTTTTTTTTTTTTAATCTGTCAGTCTAGGAAATGTACTTTTGTAATTAACTATACCAGTATCTAACATGATCATGAATTTGACTATCTGACTGCTAATATGCATTTCTTAATTGTCCTACACAGTTCATAATAGCAGCTTTCAAAATGACTATAACATTGCATTTTTGTGAATTACATAGGTACAACACTGTAGCATGTTATAACCAAATATAATCTTTAACCTGTATTAATATGCAAGATATATATCAATGTAAGATTTTTGGGTTATTAATGCTCTTTGCTCTACAAGTATATTCACCAATCTACCCTTTTACTTAAATTCCTTTAATTCATTTAAAACGATAGCAAACATTTATCACCCATGGAATGAGCAAAACCCATCCACCCCATCTTGTGAATTGAATGAATGGAATGTATTTCTCTTATATTATTAACTGCTGATTTGGGACATCATTTTTCTTTTGGGAGGCCCAAGAAAATTGTAACATTGTCTAGTCTCAAGAAAGCTATCTGTTGCTTTTGATCTGAATGCTGTGGAATTTCAGAGGCTAACTTAAGTCCTGACTGAACACTTTATGATAATGACGATCTAGCTAGCCATTTTAAAATTGTTCTAGATGCAGATTTTAGAGGAAAGAGTTATTGATGTGAGGTCGGATCACCTGGGATACTTTTGTTGTGTGCTTGTGTGTGTGTGTGTGTGTGTGTATGTGTGTTCCTGAAAAACTTATAAACCTTCAATTTTTTATATTATACGGAAAGGTTTGCACTGAGCACAGTTCAGTTAATGGTGTTTCTCTGTTCTCTGTTCGAGAAGTTAAGGCATTTGTTTTTCTATTTAAGTTATTTGGACTGAATAACCAAACTATGATATAAATTTTTATCCATGTCATTAAAAAGTCCTGCCTGGAGATATTTTCATGTTTCAATCATGTGCAGGGATCAGTAAAGTAGGTTACATATTTATCTATACCTATATCTGTATCTATATATCTATATGTATTCCCCATGACTGTCTATATTAAAGCCTTAATTTTAACTTTTAGGCTTATCTTTTTGCTTTGTTTTTATCTAGACCATCTCCCTGCTCCTAGGTGCCATGTGGATACCTTTTGAAGTGGCCAAGTTGGATTCCAGAAGTCATCTGAAGCTCTTACCACAGTATCCACTGCATCTTCAATTTTATTCTTGCCTATGTGTAATTTTAACTCTGGTCTCATCTTTCATAGCAGTATCCTTGGTTTCTGTTCTTTCTTGAGCTTTCTGTTCTATCTATGGAAGCTACTCTGGCTTTGATATCTGAATTATTAAGGTCTATATTCAGAGCCATGTTGTTCAACTGTTCTGCGGAAGACTTTTTCTGCTGTTGACCTGAGATGGCTGGTTTGGGTTTCTTATCATGGCTTCTTCAAGCATTTTTTTTTTTTTTGAGATACCTTCTCCATATTCCAGAAGGGTAGGGCCTTCTTTTTTGATTATCACTCAAAAGAACAAAAAACAAAAACAAAAAACAAAACAAAACAAAACAAAACATGTTCCTAGGAATGGCTTTCCAACAGTCTTTTTTAAAATGACGTTGTTTACCACAATTAAAACATCTGAGTGTTTGGTTATTTTTAAAACTTCTAGCAGTGGCTTCCCCACAGAAGGCTGATTAGTCAGCCTCTGTTGTACCCTGCCTATGGACAGCATGTCCAGTTGGTAACTATCTTTGATAACACCTTTTAGACATATCTATTAGACATCTCCTCTCTTACAGCTGATCTCCAAAGTTAAATGAATCTGTGTTTCCATGATGGCAGTAAACTTCTTCCCCATAAGTTTATGGCTATGTCAGCCACAATTGGCCTTAAGTTTTCTATTTGGTATTCTGGTCTTCCACATTCAAGCCATTTTATACTTTGTTTGACTTGCAAGAATGTCCCCATTCCTAGGAGCTATATAGATACCTGCGCCAGTATCTACTAATCCTTCAATCTCAATGCTATATAAAGGTAATTTTAACTTTTGCCCTTTTCCATTTATTGCAGTATGCCAAAATATCTTTTTTTAAAATTTTGGTATTGTGTTATCCATAGGAACATATTTATCTCCATTAACGGGTTTACTTAAATTTTCAGTAGTCCTGTTTGTTCTATCAGACCATTAATTTTCTAGTTGTCCTTTACAATAATCCTTTCTTTGGTGGACAGGAAATGAATGGCTCATGTTTTGTTTTTTTTTCTTGTGGTTTGGGTTCTTTGTTTTTTGCTGGGGAACTTTTGCATTTGTTTGTTTGTTTGTTTTTGTTTTTGTTTTTGTTGACAGTCTTAGAGTGAAGCCCTTTAATCATTCTTCTAAAATTAAGTTATTGCCTCAGATATCCTTTGACAATCTGCATTCTTGAACCATTTTGACTATTCTTCCCACATCTATATTTCTTAGAAAAATTTCTCCTGAATTATTACTATTATAAAATAATTTATTCTTAGGAACTATTTGGTCAGAGTCCTTTAGGAAATTACTTGAATTTTTTGAGCCACAACAATGGACATTATGTGTTTTGATATATCCTGTAGCTCTTTGTCCTACTTTAGGAATCATGGACATTTGTTTCTATGTCTCAGTAGCTTTTATTCATTCATGAAGAGGTGCAGATCTTGCCCTCATGAGTCTAATAGGCCCTTTTTATTCAGCATTCTCAAAAGCTACAGATCTAAGTGGAATATCTTAGTATTTGGATATGATATTGTTCTATTTAGCGCATTAGTGAATCTTTAAAAAAAAAAAAGTCAATGAAAGATTCATTTGAAGCTTGGGTTATTTTTATAAATGATTCAGTTTTCCCCTATTGTTCAACCTTGTCCCAAGCATTTAAGGATATTATTGACATTGTTCTAAAATAGCATCATCAGTGGTAATCTGTACTCTCAACTCAATCTGTACTTCAAGTAAGAACTGATCTTTGACAAAATAAATGCCTCTATTCCTATTTCATTGCTCCATAAATGAAGCCTCGCCTTTCTACCATGCCAGTCATTGCAATTGAGGGTCAGGCTTTAGAGCAGCTGTCATCAAGTGTCTTCAGTCTTTCAGAGTTGTGGTTTAATGCAGTCTCTTTACTAAACATTTGTTTTGCATATGGTTATTTCAGGCCGTAATTAGTTATTACCTTCTTAAACCTCTTTAAATCTTGTGCCTCTATAGTTTACAGTTTAATTTCTTGATAACCCTGTGGATTTTCCTCATCTCTTGGTATACTTCCCTTATCAAAGTTGGGAAAAATCATTTTCATTTTTTAAAAAGATGTAGACCATCCTTCAGTCTTATTACAAAGTGATATTACATCTTCTGGCCTTTTTTATTCTGCCTCTATCTTAGTATTATTTTTATTCTTAATTATATACCTCTCTAATTTCTCTTCTAAAATTTCTTTCCAAATTACATATTTTTCATTTTGTTTTATTTATAATTTCTTCCCATTTTTCTTAGCTTTATCTATAATTTCTGTAAATTTAACTCTACAGCTTTTACCTTTGAAGAGGTATAGAAAGCAAAAATGATCTTTACAGTAAAAAATAGTTATAATTAGCAACATGATTCTTCACTCTCCTCCATTTGTATCTTGGCACCATTTAAAACAGCATTTAACAAAGTTTGATACTCCTCTGTGACTGTGGCTTTCATTTTTATATGCCTTATTTTCTCACATATGTCAATTTTAAAACTATTTCTACCTATATATGAAATTTCCCTTTCAGTCTCTTTCCCTAAGGATTTTATTTAGACCCAGCTTCCCTTCTAGACCTTACCTGGTCAGGTATGTGAGGCTTCTCGGTCTCTTCTTGCTCCTGCTTCCAGGGACAGGATTTCCCCCTTTTCTCTTCTTTTCTTTCCTGACAGAAAGTATTCTTACTCTTTCAACGTTCTAGGAAATTAATGTGTCTACAAATGCTTGCTCCTCAGGCCAGTTCTAGCCCCTTCTCAAAAGGGATTGAAATTCATGCCATGGTGAGGGAAGTCTGCCTTTGAGAAGCTTGTTTGTGTTAAAGAGCCACTTTTTTTTTTTTTTTTTTTCTCAGCAAGGGCTTCCTAAATGAGCTGCCTCTGCTTTGATTCTCTGGGGTTTGTTTCAGTTTTTGTTTTTCTGTAGTCAGCAGGAGGTCTTGCTGCAGGATTGGTTGGTCTAATTAAGGAATCTGTGAGTTCCTGCCTAAGAAACTATTTTTCTATTTCAGGGTACAGCACTAAGAAACTAAGTTTAGATTCTACATAAATTCTTCTTAGATTTGTGTAAGTTCTAGCCCCAGCAGAATGCCAAAATGTTAAAGTTATTTCTATAATATTGGTTTGGTTACTCTGTTTCACTCTTACTCTCCCCCTCCCCAGAATTTAAATAACTTGGGCTTTAGTACATCTGTTAATAATCCTCACAACACAATAACTGAGCAGTTACTATTCTGTTCTTAGTCCTCTAAGTGAATCTGACTTCTTTTTTGCCAATGCACTGAGACATTTGTATCTTTTCCTGTTCCAGCTGAATCTTCCTCCTCTCGCCTGGATCTTGGCAGGAAATGCAGCCCCATTCTGTCCCCTGCTCACTGAGTGATTGGAAGTTGTTTTATTGGCATAACAGGGGACAATTGGGCAGTAGTGTTCACACGTCATTGAGACAAGAGAGTCTCAGAAAAAAGATTGCAAATAGATATGGGGGGGACACAGAAATCACCATTTGAATTACACAATTACTTTATGTGTATACCAGTCATGGAAATACTGAGGCCAGTCAAAGTGTACTTAAGTGATAGCATAAAATATAGAGATAATATAACAGATAATTTTTAAAAAATCAATAGAAGATGAATTTCTAATACTTAAATTCACAATATGTGAGATTCATATGAAAAGAATAGTGGGATATTTAGAGGACAATGCTCACTAGGTTAGGAATCCTATAGGTGGACCAGACTTAGTAATTGACCATATCTATGTAGCTTTTGAATGGATGATGCAAATGGTATGTTGAAATGTCTTAATATCATAAAGAAATCATGTCAGGCTTTAGAAAAATGTGGTGGAATCCAATGAAAATAGGAAAGGTTCCAAATAAATCAGGATAAGGGTAAAGGCAGTATCATGAGAGACCCTGGAAACTATGGGGAGAGAGTATCAACTACAGAGTTTCTAGAAGGACAAGTTCTTGGATAGCATCATAAAATTAATGCTGAAAGGTATATATTGCATATACAGACATGGAGATAATTTGTAAAAGTGACTGTGTGTGTGTGTGTGTTTATAGTATTATTATATGGTTCTCTTCTCTTTCCTCCCTTCAAATCCTCTCATATACTTTTCTTCACTCTTCAATTTCATGATTTTCCTTTTCACCAGTTGCTGTTGCATGCATATGAATACGAGGGTTCATAAATAATTTTTGGTACTACGTGTTGGTATCCTTGGCTATTAGAGAGGCCGAGATTAGATGGTCACTGAATATACGAGTTTAAGAGCAGCTTGGAAAGCCAAGCAGAACTCCAGTTGAAAGCTAACAGCTAAGCACGTTTACATGCAGAAATATAATTGTGTAGCCACATACACTTTCTTATAAAATAAGATAGATCACAGGTTAAAAACAAGGAATTCCCGGAAATTGTACTTCCTAATTTATATTACAGTATTCTAGAAATATTTATAAGCCAATTCTTCATTTGTTATTAAGTAATTTGATGAAGCTGTCTTTGCTGTGAGAGAACTGGGAACAGGACTCCATATTGTTATTCCTATGATGTGTTAGCTGATGCAATACCTTAGAGGATCTAAAGAAGTATGAGATATTTTCCTGTTGCCTCAAATTACATCAGTGATTAGATACTTTCATTAGTAATATGATTACAAAGTGAAAAAAAAAAGCCTGTTATTTTCACCCTAAGGAAGATTCAAAACTGACAAAAATCCCTGCTATAAGAAAAAATAATAAATGTTCAGATGTATATGCCTGAGTTTTCAAACTAACTTAATATAGTGGATCTGCTGTAACAAGAGATGAAATATAAAACAACACAAAATATGGATGACAAACTTCTAGTCAAGAGTAAGACTAAATCTAGCATATATAGATGGGTTAGGGGTATATCATGATGGATTTAAATTCACTGTCAAGAATCTCTTGTAATTTAGGAAAAAGCACAATACAGTATATTTGGGGAAAATGATATAAAGGAAAAATCACACCCACTGTCAGTGTATAGGGCAAAGGTGTGAAGCATAGAATGTGCACATGGATCATCAAGAGTTGTATTTCTTAGAGATAAATCATTTTCCCTAGAAAGACCACAGAAAATAGTGAAATGAAAACTATGGAAAAATGAAAACAACAGAAAAATCTCAATAATATGGCATTCTTATAGACTGAAAGGGTGCAACTGGGTTCCAGGATAGATTAAGAAATATATGCCAATGTCAACGTAAGTTCCAATGACTTTTTAAAGTTTTTGATATAAAGCAAAAATATTATGGAAACAAAATATATAAGAAAACCCAGAAATATTCCAAAGTTAATAAAATATAATGCTTTATTTAATATTATCATTTGAAATATTAAATGGAGTTCACGAGAAAACAGCTCACCTATATCATGATTTGTTGATATTGTCATTTCTAGCTATGCAGTTCTTGAGAAAACAACCTGTGGCCAGAGAATCTCAGTTCTTGACTACTTTCTAGTTAATAAAAGAAACAAAACAACATCAAACCTTAAATTATTGTATAAATAATACTGAAAATAAGAAAATAAACACTGTTTTGAACATTCTGAAAGAAAATTTAAGACCTCAGAAATGGTAAATTATAATATAAGCCAATTCATATGTGGTTTTAAATCATCTAGAAATATAAGAGAACAAAGCACTACTAATAATCATGAAATTACATAAAATTATCATAATCAAAATCATAAAATACAGTACAATGGCCCCATTATCTTTATTATATTAGTGATTTTCATCCAGCAATGTACCTCAACTGAACTCTAATTTCCCTATTAAAACACCAAACTAATATCTTGTAGATTATTTTGTTTTCCAACAGAGATACTACACTATGGTCTATTGAAATTTGAGAGTGTGTTTCCATTTTACGTCTTTATTATTACTGAACATACATACCCAGGAATTATATAATAGGTGAAAACCTCTGTTATTTCCCAGGTACTGATACCTATTGTTTTATATTTCTTTATCTGAAGGATTTATTTTATTGGAAAGATATTTTATTGAAAGAACTTTCATACAGTATATTTTGAACATATTTTCCTTCTAATTCCTTAGATGCTTTCCATCTCTTTACTCATCCAACACTGTGCTCTTTCTATGTATCTTGAAAAACAACAAATAAAGAAAAAGAAAACAACAAACCCCCTACACACAAAACTAAACTAAAATAAACTAAACAAAAAAAAAATCAAAACACAGAAGCAAAAAACCAATAAGATAAAAATTCCAAAACACACCCAAAAGAAAGCAAAAGTCCACAGCGAAACCACTGAGTTCATTTTGTTGGCAAACTTCTGTGCTTGGAGCCCAGGTGTGGGGCTGTTATATCCAGTATTAGCTCCATTGGTAAAATCAGATTTTCTTTTTGCCAGTGTGTATCCATTGCAGAAAGCTTCTTGGATATGTTTTAATCTCTTTATTCATTCAATGCAAATCACTTCATAGGTTCCTTACTCCTTATTTAACACCTCCTGTTGCTATAACAACTTCTAGATGCAATATAATGTATTATGCGTAATTTAAGCTAGTCTTTACCAATAGTACAGGTTATTTCCTATTTTATTCTGTGTTAAGTGATTAAATGTATGTAAGAAAAATATTCATATAGCTTCCATCTTTTAGTTGCAAGGAAACACCATCTATCTATCCATCTTTATGTATCTTTATTCCTCTTAATCATTCAAATTTTCTCTGTTTTTAACACCTAACAAATTAATCTATCTCCATTACTACCAAGTTTTCTCTTAAATGGCATTGTACTTTTAAGAAATAGTATATATTCTAAAGTATAATTAAAGTGTTTTCTCAAGAGTATAAATGAAGTTTCTTGTGGTTTCTAATAGCTTCTGCTATTATAATACAAAATAAAAATATAAGATAATACTAAGTAGTAACTAAAAGCTTTATAAAGCTATAAGTAGATACAAGAATATTTTCAGGATATAAATTCAATTATATGCATATTACAAATAATTTTATATAAATTAATTTTTAAACATATTTATGGCATATGTAAATTTTTCTAAAGATACCTTTTTCTTACGTTCAAAGTGTTTAGCATCTCTTTATATCTATGTTGATCATCCTATATGGATGAACATCAAGATCACAAACTATTCTTTCCTTAATTAAATATTTATGGGTTAATTTTCTTGTTTATATATCCATGTCCTCTCCAAATTATCTATAATTTGTTCATACAATTGTTTAATAATAATTGTTTATATTAATTTATGAATAATGAACTAAATGTAATTAATATATTATTTAAATTTTTCATCTCATAGTTGATAAATATTCCTACATTTATTCATAAGCAACCAAAATTGAAATGGGAAAATATACGAATACTGGATCCTGTGGGACTCTGACTGATTTAATCCATGATCCTTTGTACCAAGTAAATGTCAGCAAACTCCACTTTGCCAGCTGTGAGGCATTTATTCAGGAATGTTTGCTCATTTGACAATATTAGCTCTGGCTTTAGTCAAATGTTATTTACAGAGGAAGAGGAAAACGTTGATATTTAATGCTTCCTCACCTATGTATGTCCTCTTTGTGTCTTTGTCTTTCTATGTCTGTTACACACACACACACACACACACACACAGTTTAGATCCAGTACTTTTTCCCTACTTCTTCTCAAAAATTTTTCTATTAATTAATATACAATCTATTCTCCTATCTAATTACTATTAGAAATGTATTACTACAATATGCAAGTGTGACAGGTCATGAGACTTCTAGATTCAGTTGAGTTGTATGATCACTACTCAGATAGTAGGAATAATTTTAACAATTTCTTCATTTCTCTTTCTGTCCTACTTCCAACTTGTCCCCACAGAAAATTTCAAAAACTTGCTTGGTGGTCAAATGCTCCATCAAAAAGTGACGCTGTATTATCAGTTACATTTTGTTAAGTGAAAGTGATGTTTACCTCATAGGATCTTGAAAAGTGTCAGAGATTTTACATATAAAGTAATTACAATGTTAATATCAAAATAATAAATGGGAGTTTCTTTTACCCTTTTGGAGATTAGTGTACTTAATAAACAATAGTTTATTCCATAGAACACTTTCTGGTCCCCAGTCCTAGCTATAAAATTGTGACGTTGGCATCAACATTGACTAATACATTACTTCTTACAGAAATGGAAGTTTTAAAAGATGTTTTACATAATGAATGCTGTGAAAATATGATCAGGGACTTTATTATTATCTTATGCAATGAATGAGAGAGCTCTTTCCACTCAAAAATATCTTCTGCACAGCTGCTGTACTGATGAATCTGGTGAGTATAATGCTCTATTCTTTAAGATCCTTTGCCTAACCTCTGTTCATTCATATTTAGAAAACCCTTTGACTTGGGAAATTCTTAGAAATGAATTACCTTTTAATTATGCCCAAGACCTTAATTATGAAAGAGCAAAATAACTGGAAGATAAGAGAGAGGGGACAACAATCAAGATGTAATGTGAATAAATTATAATAAAAAAATAAATTCGGTGTGTCATCTTCAGCCTTCTGGCCCGTTATATTTGACAGACATATTTGTGAGGCAGCTACTATTGAGGACTTGATTACTTTGTCTTGGCAGAGTTTGACCATTGACTCTGCCTGCATCCAAGCTTTGTCTTTTTTAGGCAGAATTCTGTTTGTGGTAGAAATGAAGATGTTTTTCCCAGTGGCTTGTTTCACACATTTGAAGCCATCTCCATAAAAAGCTTCTTTGATGTTCATCATCCTCTTTGAACATTATAGAGAGTTTTGGATAACTATTCAGGTGACAAACTGTCTCTATCATCTTCTCATTTGGAAAGCTACTAACCTGCACTTAGTTTTATGATGTAGCTTAGGTGTTTAGGGGTTAAGATGTTTGTAGATCTAGACAGATGTCTTAAGTTGATAATGATGAGCTATGACAGAGATTGATTTACATTCAGGATTTCTGATGCACCAACATAGGAAAGATGCGTTCTTCAAGGCTGTCAAATACAAATAGACAAAACAATAACAATGTATCATTTATATAATCCCTGATTGTGTCATGGTTCTAGCTATAGGTAGTCTATTGTATATATGTTTAAAAATATAATACAGATATAAAAAATAAAAATGTTTGATTAATAAAAAAATTAATAAATAAAGTAAAAATCTAAACCAGCAAATCAGTCACAACTTCTTTCAGTCATTTGTCTAGTATGCCTTTCAGTTCTGAATTTTCTGAAAGTGTTTAAGATTTTGTAATTTTTGGGTCCACTAGTAAGAAGAGCAGATAGTATCTGTGACATGGAATCTGTTGCCTGCATTTTGATACTTAATACTTATTGGATTGTCTTGCCAGGTTACAGGGGAAGAGCACAATCTCAATAGTGATGCTGAGAGCTCTAAAAGATTTTTTTTCAATTGGCTAAACCCTCAGTATAAGAGAGAAGCAGTTAGACAGACCCAGGGAGTAACTGGGGACGCACTCTCTCCTGAGCTAACAGGATACCATTCCCTGGCAACCCACTGGGATGGTCACTGAAACTATGACCAAAGGCCACATAGCTGAATTGGCTGCCAGAACCACATATGGCCTTGGCGCTTATCTCAGGGTCGTAAAGTTTCTTGAAAAAAAAAAAAAAAAAAAAAAAAACAGACCTAAAAGATAGGAGCACAGCTTTAAGGAGATTTTGGTTGACAGCCACAAAGAAAAGCCCCACCAGAGATAGCAATTGCCTAGCAACTGACCTGAAGGGTTCCTCAAGAGATAGAGCTGCTAAGAGATCCCGTTTTTTGGCCACATTCCTTTCTGCCCACTGGAGGTAGGGTTACTAAGAAACCAGATACTTCCCTGGACAAGGTAGTGAACAAAGGTCTTGGTGCCTTTTTCTGTAGCCTGTCACCTTTAGATATTAGACCTACGTTGCTCAACCAATAGATTATTGCCAGGCTAGGATGCCCCCTGCTTTAGGGGCGTTGGGAAGAAAGGGACCTATAAAAAGCACCCAAAACCAATGTCCTGGGATTACTTCTAGATACAATTTAATTAGTGTCGGTATTGGTCTAGCTCGAGCAGAAAGTACAGATTCCTCCATGAATCAGTTTTGACTCTTGGACTTTTGGGGGGTCTCAAGATCTGGGCATAACAATGCAACCTGATGAGCTGCGGTGGGTGGGTAGGAGGTCTCCCCTTTGCTGAGGAAGGGTGTGTAGGCGAGGTAGAGTGGGACTGGGAGGAGAGGATTGAGGGGCCTACTACCAGGATGTAAAGTGAATAAATAAATTACCTTATATAAAAAAGGTTTTGCAATTTGCCTTCATCAGTTCATTAATATCTTAGTTATCTGGATCTACTTTCTAGATTTCACCTACCTAGTTGCCCAACAAGTGATAATTTTTCAATGCTTTTTAAATTTTGTTTCATTTTGTTCTATTTTTTTTATTTTAACACATTTTTATTGAAAAATAAAATAATTCATATTGCATCTCTTTTGCTATTCTATCCCCTGCATCCTCCCATTTCTCTCTCCCTCTTTCACCCCATTCCTCTTTCCCTATGACTGTGACTGAGGGGGACCTCCTCCCCCTGAATATGATGCTAGGGTATCAAGTCTCTTCTTGGTAGTCTGCTATCCTTCCTCCGAGTGCCATTGGGCCTCCCCAACAAGGGAACATAGCCAAATATGGGGCACCAGAGATCGTGTGAAACTCAGTCCCCAGTCTCCACTTAACTGTGGAGAATGTTCTGTCCCTTGGCTAGATCAGGGTAGGGGTTTGATGATGACTGCATGCATTTCTATTTTATTTTTGAAACAGGGTTTCTCTATGTAATTGTCATTGCTGTCCTAAAACCTACTCTGTAAACCAAGCTGGACTTGAACTTATAAAGATCCATTTCCGTCTGCCACCCATGTTCTAGATTAAAGACTTGACTCTCAACGCTTTCTTAAGCATTATTTTCTCCTTGAATTATTTATTTTAGTCTATTTATCAAGCCGTCAGCTTTCAGCCATGCCTTAAACAAGTTTACCAACTATTTTCCCTTTTATTTGAGGAGACCACAATGAATACATTGAGATCATCGTTACTTTTAATCATGGAAACATATTTTGTGAAATTAGTTTTCTTCTATTTCCTTTTAGAAATATGGCATAAATGTGACATGTGTCTTCATGATTGATATATTTTTGTAATATCATTTTAAAGCCATTTTTTGTTTTTCTCTCCTTTATCGACAGCTTCACTAAGCTTTTTTTCTCAGTACCAACATGAGTAATGAAGAATTCAAACAGGTGATTAATAATATACTAATCATATAGATTTGTTTTGGTCATTCATATTTGCATAGGAATATACACATTTCTTTTTCAATTTCACATTCCAACCTAATATCCATCTGTGCTGAATTCTGGGTTCTGTAACCTAAGGGGGATATGCTTCTGACTGCAGCCTGGATGATAGAATACATCACATGAAGGATTTTAGGACAAGATTTCTTTCTACTCTCTTCCCCCACAAGTTCACATTTTCTGTTTTCTCTCTGGGATTTAGGTTAGTGACAAGCACACATTGAAAGTCTCTGAGAAATGTCACAAGAGCTGCTTAGATGCATTGAGATGCTGAATGGCATTTGAGGCCACAGTATTGTGATTGCTTCTTATGAATTAGAATTCTTAACCAGATTACCCCATAGGATAGTTGGAAAACAACTTACTTACATATCAGTTTTACCGGTAAAAGACATATTTTATTTTTGGATCAAATCTAGATGTTAGTGTAATAATTTTCACTTGACTGACATGTCTAAGGTAAGAAATGGCTCGTTCTGTGTAAGAAATAAATGGTATTTATATTTTCCTACAATTGTTATACAATTTAGATTCTTTTTACGTATTACATTTTTTTCCTCAGATTTCTGCTCCATGATTCATTTTAGTTTCTCTCCATCAACTAGCTATCATGTTTTAAAGTATACTATTATAATATTTACTTGACAACTTATGAGTGGAAAATATTAAGCATTGATTGTTATCTATAGGCAACAGCTATAGTTTTATTATGAATTGTTTACTGTACAAATGGTATATATCTTTATGTAGATTGAATGTGGTTTAATTGAAATGATGCAATAATAGTTTCTATCATTATGCATTGGGTCTGGAACAATGGCTCAGTAGATAAGAGTGCTTCCTTCTTACCCTTCCGGAAGAGCAGAGCTTGGATCACAGTGCCAGTATGGTTTGGGTCAGAAATACTTGAACCTACAGCATCAAGGTCTGTTGGGTGCATGCATGCACACATACGGCACATACTCACACAAACGCACCCATATATACACATAAGTAAACATAAAATGAGTCTTTAAAATGCCTTTATTCTCCTAGTTGATATATTTATTATGAAAGGAAATAGAGGTAATTTTTCTACTATTCCTTGGTAGCAATAAAGCAATTTATGAAATAGTGTAAGGTTAAGAAAGCAAATGGCTGAACTTGGAAAATAATAAAAAGGTGATCATTGAAGCTTTCAGAGAAGAAACACTGTGATGGTGGCACTCTGAAAATGTTAAATATAAAATATTTCCATTTGTCGTGATAAATTTAAAATCTTGTGAAACAATTGGCTTAAGTTTGAAATATATGTCTAATAAGAAATTAAGTTCACCCTTTAGATAAGATATTTAAGGTTAAACGTAATAGAAACATAAATCTTCTCAATCTTATTAAAGAAGAAACATCTGCAACATCTGAGTTAGATTTCTTTCAACCAAAACCTCCCATTCGGAAATGTTAGCATTCTGACATAGTGACAAATGGCTGCAACAAATGCTAAATAGTTAAATGGACAGGTGATGGATGGCCTCATAAGCCTTGCAGGGCAGCCTGTGTAAGATACTAATTGGTTCTGTAGAACTGGTTTTAGTCAATAAATTCACTTGGGATATTTTTGTGTGTTAGACGTCTTTAAAGAATGTTAGTACTGTGGGTGACAAACCACTTTCAACATATGAGACTTAACAGGGAATACCATACCTACTGTGTTAGCATTCTTTCTCTCCCTTTATGCCCACAGCCAACACTGAATAACCACTCATCCTTAGTGGATTCTTGCATGTACAGTTTTCTCCCTCCCCCCAAAAAGGTACTTATATTATAAATTGTTTCAATTTTAGCCGTCTTAATTGTAATGTATATAATTATTTTTTCTTTTAGTATCAACATGCACTGGTTATTTATTGGACCAGTATTTGTAGATGATTAGCTTTAATTTTTACTTATCTATCTATTAAGAGATTGTGTGTGTGTGTATGTATGTGTGTGTGTGTGTGTGTGTGAGTGTACGTGCATGTGAAGGGCAGAACTAGCTGTCCAGTATCATCTTCAATCACCTCCCATCTTACATTTTAAAGATGGAGGATGTCACTGAGTCTAGAATTCATATATTTTACTAAACTTGATGAGGAATCAGGCCAAGACAATTTCTGTCTCTGCCTTTTCAGTGCTAGGATTACAGGCTAATACTGCCATGGCTGGCTATTTATGTGGTTGCTACAGATCCACACTGAATCTTGATGTTTCTGTGGCAAGGTCACTGTTACCTCAGTTATGTTGTAAACCACTAGCCTGTCACATTTTTCAACAAATATTATTTATGTATTTTCCAATTTGTAAATAATAATAATTAAAAATTTTTTTATCTAATTCATTTGAAATTTGAAGTTCAGTTGAGGTAAGGAAAAAAAGGGAAATATGGGGAAAAAAGGAGTAGAAATTTGAATGAAGAGAAAAAAATAAAGAAAATGAAAAAAGAAGGAATAAATACAAGAATGGAAAGAGGGATTAGAAAGAGAAAAGGTTAATCTAATTGCTTAAATAACATTTGGCTGTGTTCATAAGATGTTACTAAGAAAATAAAAAATGTCCTTATGTTAACTGAAATAAAGTTTATCAACCTTTTGTTCCATCTGCATAGTTGTCCCAGATGTGATACAGTAACAGAAGTCAGTTAACAATCCTTTAAAGAAGTTTTTCCCTAATTTGTAGGTTGCCATTTGTTTTATTGATGATGTCCTCTGCTTTCATGAAGTCCTATTTACTAATCCTTGATCTTAGTACATTAACTGTTGTTGTTCTGTTCAGGAAATTGCCTCTTGTACCAATGAGTTCAAGGCTATTTCCTACTTTCTCTTTTATTGGATTCAGTGTATCTGATTTTATGTTGAAGTCTTTGATCCACTTGAAATTAAGGAAGAGACTTGATACCCTATGAGCATATACAGGGGGAAGAGGTCCCCCTAAGTCACAGTCATATGGGAAGAGAGTAAAGGGAAAATGGGAGGGAGGGAGGAATGGGAGGATACAAGGGATGGCATAACAATTGATATGTAATATGAATAAATTAATAAAATATATTTTAAAAAATTTGTTACAGGGTGATAAACATGGATCTATTTGCATTCTTCTACATTCACACATCCACTTAGACGAGCACATTTACTGAAAATGCTTTCCTTTGTCCATTGTATGGGTTTGGCTTCTTTGTCAACAATCATATTTTTCTAAGAGTGTGGATTTACTTTCACAGCTTCAATTGGATTCCACAGATCAGCCTGTCTGTTTTTGTGCCAGCACAATATATTATTATCATTATTGCTCTGTAGTAATCTTGTAATCAGGAGGCTTAATATCCAAAACATATAAAGAACTCAAGAAATTAAACTCCAACAAACCAAGTAACCCAATTTAAAAATGGAGTACAGACCTAAGCAAAGAATTCTCAACAGAGGAATCTCAAATGACTGAGAAGCACCTAAAGAAATGTTCAACATTCTTAGTCATCAGGGAAAGCAAATCAGAATGACTCAGAGATTCTATCTTAAACCAATCAGAAGGGCTAAGGTAAAAAATTCAAGTGACCGCATATGTTGGCAAAGATATGGATAAGGGGTACACTCCTTCATTGCTTGTGGGAGTGCAAACATGAAAAATCACTTTGGAAATCAATATGTAGGTTTCGAGACTATTCAGAATAGATATACCTCAAGTCCCAGCTATACCAGTCTTGGACATATACCCAAAAGATATTCCTCTATATCACAAAGACATTTGTTCAACTCTAATCATAACAGATTTATTCATAATAGCCAGAAACTGGAAATAACCAAGATTCCCCTCAACCGAAGAATGGAAAGAAAAAATATGGTATATTTACTCAATGCTACTCTGCTATAAAAACATAGATATCATGCAACTTCAGGCAAATGAATGGAACTAGAGAAGATCACCCTGAGTGAGGCCCAGAAAGACATGGTATATACTGACTTATAGTGGACATTAACCATAAAGCACAGGATAATCATGCTACAACCTACAAACCAAAATAAGCCAATGAAGTACCAAGGAAGGATGTTTGAGTCTCAGGAAGGGAAATAATGGACATCTTGAGTAGTGGACAGAGGGAACTGTGTTGGAGAGGGGATGGGTAGAGAAACAGGGGTGGATATCAAGCGTGGGGAGAGATAGGGAGGGTGGTAAGGAAAGAGAGGACTAGGGGGGACAATGGGGACAGGTCCCCCGAGATGGCTAACAATGAGGGATATATAACCTGAAGTTTCTACCTCCTGTAGGCAGGTGGGACTGCCAGTGGAGGGGAGGGGACATCAAACCACACATAAAACCTTTGGCCCATATTTGTCCTGCCTAGAAAAAATGTAGGGACAGAGGTGGCACAAAAATTGAGAGAATGGCAAATCAACAAATCGCCCAAATTGAGATCCACCCAAACAATGAGCAGAGCTGGGGGAACATTGTGGGAGAGTGGAAAGAAGAATTGAGTGAGCCACAGGAGTCAAAGAAATGACAAGAGCTACAGAGGAAAATAACCTGGGCCCATGGGGCTCCCAGAGAGTGAATCATCAACGTAGGATCTTGCATGGTCTGGACCTAGACCCCCTACACATATGTAACAGATATGCAGCATGATCATCATGTGGGTCCCCTAACAATGGGAGTAAGAGCTACTTTGTACCCTTTTGCCTTCCTTGGATCCTTTTCCCTTAGCTGGGCTTTCTTATCTGGCCTCAGTTGCAGAGGCTACACTTAGCACTGTTGCTATGACTTGAGTTGCCAGAAAGGTCACTACTCACTTCTCTGAGAAAAAGAAGACGGGGTAATGGGCGAAGTGGTGGAAGTGAGTGTGAGGGTAGAATTCAGAGAAGAGGAGATGGTTGGCTGGCATCAGTCTGTAAAATGATTAAATAATAAACAAACAATCATAAAGACACAATTCTTTAAAGGAGTGCTCTTGATGGCATTTTTTTTCTATCTTTAAAATAAACTATTTTTCCCTTTAACACTAAGCTGGAATATGGAATAAAAAAAGCATTTTTAGCCAACGTCTTGGTTCTGAAGAAAGGAGAGAGAAAAACTGTGTAGAAGGTAAGCAAAGAGTCTCCCAAAATGAATGTAAATTTAACCTCAGTCCTTCCTCTTCATGAGGAAGGGTAGTTCTTTATCAGTTGGCGTAATATCTTCATCATTTGCAAAATGATGCATTTGTATTTTTTTCTGACATATGTGATATGTTTTTATGTGTGTGTCTGTCTGTATGTCTGTGTTTCTATATGTGTATATATTTTTATGGATTACCTAATTTTCAACAGCTACCAATGTTATATCATTATAAATAGTTGTAAAAATCTTAAATATTTATTATACATAATTTTATTATATGTTTTGAAAATGTGCCAACTTTCTGGACAATGAGGTACTTAATGTAGAAAATTTAATTTTTATTCTATTTACTACATAGTGAAAAGAAAATATAATGGAGGACAGACCACATATATTTATATTTAAATATATATTTAGTTGTATATGTATGTGATATTTTTCTTTTAACTTTAAAGATCTCTTTAATTTGTCCATATGTTTCTTCTTTATAAAAACATGATATGCAGCCAAATCGACACCAGCTAAGGAAATAAAAGTTTATCTAATTAGCTTAGCTATTTGTTATAACATATTGAGTTACTCTGGTAACACTAATTCCACTGACCTGAATTAACCTGCTTGCTCTTTTGATGTTACTAATGTTATTAGGAAATTATGGGCTTTTCTGCTTTAATGAATTGTTCAAACAACAATTGCACAAATAGAAGAAAGTTTACACATTGCAGATCTAGCCAATGGTCAGAACATTCTCCACAGTTGAGTGGAGAGTGGGATATGACTTTCTCACGTGCTCTGGTGCCTCATATTTGACCATGTCCCCTTGAGGGGAAGACCTGGTGGCACTGAAGGACAGCAGGTTGCCAAGAAGAGACTTGATACCCTATGAGCATATACAAGGGGAGGAAGTCCCCCTCAGAAACAGTCACAGGGGAGGGGAATAAGAGGAAAATGGGAGGGAGGGAAGAATGGGAGGATACAAGGGATGGGATAACCATTGAGATGTAACAAGAATAAATTAATTTAAAAAAATTTTAAAAAAAAGAAAGAGCCTGAGACAAACAATAAAACAAATGCTACCTGCTAAAAACTAGAAGCTATCTAAAACGCTGACAGTAACAAGGTCATTATCCAAATATAATGAATTATTCCAAACTACATGTTTTTCACACATGGAGAAAACTGATAGTAAAGATCTCTCTCTTCTCTTATTTTCTTTGCCATAGTAAGATTAAGACTGTAGAAGCTGTAGAATTCTGCATGTGTTCAAAACAGAACTGAGACCACCTGCATCTTTACTTTTAAAAAAATATTTATTTTTTACTTATACATTTATATTATTACACATATAGACAATAAACTACCTACAGCAAGAAAAACCAGGAAACAATCAAGGATATTATATATGTTACATTCTCAGTGTATTGGCAATTTGTATTTGGCAGCGTTGAAAAAATCATCTTTCCTATCTTGGTGCATCTAAAATTCTGATTGTAAATTAATATCTATCATATCTCATCATTACCAACTTAAAACATCTATCTAGATCTAGAAAACATCTTAACCCATAAACAACGAGGCTTAATTGTAAGACTAAACTATGTAGTCTTCAACCCCATCAGAGACTTGAGTATACAGCGAGTGCTGGTTAGTAGCTTTCCAAATGAGAAGATGACAGAGATGGGTTGCTACCTGAATAGTCACCCAAAACTCTGTAACAATGGAGCATCATCTTCAGTCTTCTGGCCCAATATATTTGACAGTCATATTTGGAAGGCAGGAATTATTGAGGACTGACTTACCCTGTGTTGACAAAGTTTGGCCATCAATCGGCCTGCATCCAAGATTGCTCTTTTTTAGACAGAATTCTTTCAGTGGTAGAAACTAGGACATTTTGCCCAGTGGCTTGATTGCCACATATGAAGCCATCTCCTAAGAATGTTCTTTAATGCTCATCATCCTCTTTGAGGAAGGCTGGGTGTTGCCAGGTGTTAACCTGTCTCATTGTCAATGAATTGTCAAAATAATTAAAAAATTAAATGTCATATTCTGTATTTCTCTGAATTTTTTGAAGACAGTATCTAACTTTTTACTTTATCTTTCTATAGAATCATCTATCTGTTGCACCCTAGATGTATAATTTTTATTTGATCAAATCATCATCATATCAATTACTAGTCTATTTTTATCACAAGAATATACACCGTAGCTGCATCTTTACTTTAAGAAATGCATTTTTGCCAGTTTTCTGATCCCATTAGAGCACTTCTCAGTGACTCAGATAGATGGGTAGAAATCTAAAATGGGGAGTGTAAACCTTGTTCACTCTAACAATTAAAGAGACATAGAATTACAGATAAGTAGAAAAACTGAGATAAAATTTCCCTATTCATTCTAGTCTCTGGGATAGCCGATTACATTACAAAATTAATCATTATCTGAGCTCTAGGTTACCAATCTTATCAGCACTGTGCAGAGATGCTATTTTGAACTAAAATATCCTAAATAATAAGCACAAGGCATACACAGAAGCAGCAGGCAATAATTTAATTAGTTTGATAATCATTTTTATTTCTAGTAATTGAAACAGGCTTACAGATTCTCTTTGCCATAGAGGGGTTAAGACTGTAGTAGCTCTGGGATTCTGTGTGTGTTCAAAACAGAAGTGAAACCATCTGCGTCTTTAAGAAAGGCAGATCTCAACAGGTTTTGCTAGTTTTCTGATCCCTATACAGCAGTTCTCAGTCACTCAGATAGATGGATGGACAAGGTTTCTCTGTGTTGTCCTGGCTGTCCTGGACTCACTCTGTAGACCAGGCTGGTCTTGAGATCACAGAGACCCATCTACATCTGCCTCCTTAAGTGCTGGGATTACAGATATGTGCTACTGTGCTCGGCTATATAGAAACATATCTATATTGCTCCTTTACCCTCCACCTTCCTTTATCCCTTAAAACTCACGGATTTCCTTATCTATACTGATGAGAAAAGTGTTTTTATACTGTTAGCATGTCTTTTCTTCTTTTTAAAATATGGCACATCTTATGGAAAATAAATTTTTATTATGATTTTTAGATAATAGTTTCCAGATTTTATTCAACATTTTATCTTTTTTAATTAATTAGTTTTTTACCATGTCTCAGAGATTTTCTTCCTGCAGCATTACTGTCTTTGGGGATACATTTTCTTTTGCTGTTCTATTCCTTTATGATCTGTGATGGAGTAATTAATTGGTTAGGTCACTTCCTCACTAGTGCTTACTGAGATACCACTCTGCTACAAATTTAACTCCAAGTGACAAGGTGGTGTGTCATTGTTATTTGGCAAAACATGACTTAAAATTTCTTTTGATTTCTTCATTAATCTATGAATTACTTAAGATAATTTTGTTATTGATGTTTATTTTTAAATATTTTAGGATAACATAAGTTGTTAATATATTCTTGTTTAATACACATATTTTTAAAGAATGCGGTGGTAAAATATGCATCATTTAATGATGTACCGCCACAAATCTTTTTGTTCTATGTTTACTGTGTATTTTTGAGTTGCATGTTTTTGCCATTGGTTGGAATATTCAAGAAATCTGAAATATAAAGTTGTTAATATTGTCAGTTTGTTAGTCTCTATTTTTAGTTATTTTTCTGTTACGCGTTCTATTAATTATTAATAAAAATTTTATAAAAATAAGAAGTATATAATTTATTAATTTATCTCTTTAAGTATATTTTGAAAAAATAGTTTATTATTGTGTATAAGCAAAGATTGTTTTTTTTTGACATGGTAAATTATTTTTTTATTTTTTATTTTTTTATTTTTTCTACTTATTTTTTTTATTAATTTATTCTTGTTACATCTCAATGATTATTCCATCCCTTGTATCCTCCCATTCTTCCCTCTCTTCCATTTTCTCCTTATTCCCCTCCCCTATGACTGTTCCTGAGGGGGATTACCTCCCCCTGTATATGCTCATAGGGTATCAAGTCTCTTCTTGGTAACCTGCTGTCCTTCCTCTGAGTGCCACCAGGCCTCTCCCTCCAGGGGACATGGTCAAATGTGAGGCACCAGAGTACATGAGAAAGTCATATCCCACTCTCCACTTACTTTTGAATTCACTTTTTATCTTCATGAAATGAATATATTTTAAAATTTATTTTTAATTTATTCACTTTACATTCTGATTGTAGCCCTTTCCCTCCTCTCCTACAGTCAAACCCTCCCTCCCTGTTACTGCCTCTTCCCTCCCTTACTACTTAGAAAGTGAAAGCATTCCTCCCCTAACATCTGACCCCATCCCATCAAGTCTCATCTGAACTGCCTACATCCTCTTCCTCTGTGGCCTGACAAGGCAGGCTCAGAGGGTACACTTACTCCTCATATTATGAGCCCCATATCTAGTCTGTGCTGTCAATCTACTACAGCTGAGCAGGGGGTCTAGGTCCTATCCATGTATGGCCTTGTTTGGTGCATCAGTTTCTACAGGCCCCCATGGGCCTAGATTTTTATGCTTTATTGGCCTCCTTCTGGCTCTCCAGTCCACTCCAGGAATTTCTATCCTTCAACTCTTGGATAAGACTTCTTGCAATTTGTCCCAAAAGTTTGGCTGTGAGTCTCAGCATCTGTTTTAATCTTCAGCTGGGTGGAGGCTTTAAGAGAACCTGTATGGTAGGCTCCCATTCTGTTCCTTTTCATCAACCAGTACCAGTGTCTTTTCTATTTGTCATTCTTAATGAGAATTAAGCATCCTTCCTAGGGTCCTCCTTGTTATTTAGTTTCTTTACATCTGTAGATTGTAGAATGGTTATCCTGTATTATGTGTATAATATTAGCTTATAAGTGAGTATAAACCATGTTTATCTATCTGGGTTACTTTACTCAGTATGATCTTTCCTAGTTCCATCTATTTGCTTGCAAATTTCAAGATTTCCTTGTTTTTAATGGCTGGGTAGCATTCCATTTTGTAAACATACCACATATTTTTGTATCTGTTCTTCAGTTGAGTGTCATCTAGTTGTTTCCAGATTCTGTCTATTATGAATAACACTGCTCTGAACATAGTTGAGCAAATGTCCTTGTTGTACGGTGGAGCATCTTATGGTTATATGCCCAAGAGTGGTAGAGCTGGGTCTTGAGGCATCAATATTTCCAATTTTCTAAAAGGTGCCAGCTTGATGTCCAAAGAAGTTGTACAAGTTTGCACTCTCACCAGCAATGGAGGAGTATTTACCTTTCTCCACATCCTCATTAGCATGTGCTGACACTGGAGATTTTTATCTTGGCCATTCTGACTGGTGTAAGATGGAATCTCAGAGTCATTTTGATTTGTCTTTCCCTGATGACTGAGGATGTTGGGTTTTCTTTAAGTGCTTCTCAGCCACTTGATATTGCTCTGTTGGGAATTCTCTGTTTAGCTCTGTACACCATTTTTATTTGGATTATTTTATTTCCTGGTTTTTAATTTCTTGAGCTCTTTATACGTTTGTGTCTTAACCTTTTGTCAGGTGTCGGGTTTGTGAAGATATTTCCACAGTCTGTAGGCTGCTGCTTTGTACTCTTGACAGTGTCCTTTGACTTACAGAATCTTTTCAGTTTCATGAGGTACATTTTATTAATTGTTAATCTTAGAGCCCAAGATACTGGTGTTCTGTTCAGGAAATTGCCTCTTGTGACAATACGTTCAAGGCTCTTCTACACTTGTTCTTCTAAAAGATTTAGTATGTCTGGTTTTATAGCGGGGTCTTTAATCTACATAGATGGGAGTTTTTTGTAGGGTGTTAAATAATGATCTATTTGCATTTTTCTACATGTAAACATCCAGTTAGGCCAGCACCATTTGTTGAAGATGCTGTCTTTTTTTCATTGTATAGTTTCGGTTTGTCAAAAAATCAAGAGTCCATAAGCGCGTGGGTTTATTTCTGGGACTTATATTCAATTCTATTGATCCACTAGTTAGTTCTATGCCAGTGCCATGCAGTTTTTATTACTGTTGCTAGATAGTACACCTTCAGATCAGAGACAGGGATACCTCCAGAAGATCTTTTATTGTATAGGATTGTCTTAGCTATTCAGGGTTTTTTGTTTTTCCATAGTAAGTTGAGAATTGTTCTTTCAAGGTCTGTAAAGAATTGTGTTGGCATTTTGATGGAAATTGTATTGAATCTGTTGATTGCTTTTTTTTTTTTAGATGACCATTTTTGCTATGCTAATTATGCAGATCTATGTGCATCTTTCCATCTTCTGATATCTTCTTCAATTTCTTTTTTCAGAGACTAGAAGTTATCTTTTTGTACAAGTCTTTCACTTGCTTAGTTAGGTTTACACCATGATACTTTATGTTTTTTGTGGCTATTAGGAAGGGTGTTGTTTCTCTAGTTTGTTTCTCAGCCTGTTTGTTTTTTGTAAACAGGAGGGCTAGTGACTTTTAGTTGATTTTGTATACAGCCACTTTACTGAAGGTGTTTATCAGCAGTAAGAGTTCCTTGGTAGAATTTTTGGGGTCACTTATATATACTATTATGTCATATGTGAATAGTAATACTTTGCCATCTTCCTTTCCAATTTGTATCCACCTCATCTCCTTTAGTTGTCTCATTGCTCTAGCTAAGACTTAAAGTACTGTATTATAGAGCTAAAGAGAGAGTGGATAGTCTTGTATTGACCCTGATTTCATTGTAATTAATTTAAGTTTCTCTCTATTTAGTTTGACTTTAATGATAAGCTTGCTGTATAATGCCTTTACGATGTTTAGGTATGTGCATTGTTTCAATGAATATTATTTACTGCCCTTTATAATTCACACTGAAATTTATATGTTTTATGTTTGTGTAGTTATTTCATCTTTTGCTTGTGTTTTTCACATTAGTACTCTCTGTTCTCTTACCTTTATCCTTTTTTTCTTTTCTATTTTAAATAATCTTTTTGGGGTTAAGATACAGACCATTCTCATTAATTTTAAGATTAAATCTGCCAACCACTGTCTTTAAATTGGTATGTTTATGTCAAGAGCTTGATACATTTCCTGTATTATCCTCCAACAAATAATGTTATTAAAATGCAGTCACTTGTATGTCTATGGTTGTTTTCATGCTTCAGTCGTCAAATGAATATAGTACAACAGAACCTATGTGTTCACAGATGTAAAAAGCCAATTTCTGTTTTGTAAGAATTATGCAAATAACAGATTAGACTATGTAAGATATCATTAGATATTTATGTCTAAAGTCTACTGGTTTTCCTTGTAGCTCCTTCTCTTTGTTACTCCTACTTTCTGCTTCCTGTTCTGTCTTTTCTGTTGTACAATTTTTATTAATTCTGATTTACTATGCTCCTGATTTATTCGCATTGTCATAATATTACTTATAGTTTTTGAACCAATTCCCTAAATTCTAAATGTCCATGTTTTGAATGATTATCCTCCTTTACTTTGGAATCAAAATTATAATCATAGCAAGAGCCAGTCATGGTAAAGTAGGCATATAATCTTAGCATGAGGGAAGTTGAGGTCTTGATTTAAATGAGATGTAGACCAGATTAGATGCCATATTGCATGTGAACCCAGCCTAATGTACATCAAGAGACATGACACTTGTTTGAAAAATGAATATATGTGAAGTTAAATGGAATAACTATGTATATTTAAAATTGATAAAGGATTTCTAAAGCACCAACTTGAGTGAAAATTATTGAGTTTCTGCAGGTGTCAGTAAGGCAGAAAAGTAAACCTAGAAGAGATGAAAATAAAAACTCAGGTCACATTGAATTTGTCAACCTGGATCAAAAATTTAAGGAGTTTCTTTATCAATTCTTCAGTTGAGAAACATTTAGGTTAATTCCAGATTTTGCCTATTATGAATAAAGCTCTGATATGAACATAGTTGTTGAAAAGATTCTATAAGGCAAAGGACACTGTCTTTGTTGCATGGTAGGACTTCTTTCAGGTGTATGTCCAAGAGCGGTATAGCTGGGTCTTGAGGCATCAAAATTTCCAATTTTTTCAGAAAGGACCAGCTTGATTTCCAAAGTGGTTGTACGAGTTTGTACTCTCATCAGCAATGGAGGAGTGTTCCCTTTCTCCCAATCCTCCCCAGCATGTGCTGTAACATGAGTTTTTGTTGTTGTTTATTTGTTTGTTTGTTTTTTATCTTGGGCATTCTGACAGGTGTAAGATGGAGTCTCAGAGTATTTTTTACTTGCATTTCCTAATGATTAGGGATGTTGAACATTTCTTTAAGTGTTTCTCAGCCTTTTAATATTCTACTGTTGAGAATTATCTCTTTAGCTCTGTACCACATTTTTTAATTGGGTTATTTGGTTTGGTGATGTTCAATTTCTTGAGTTCTTTATATATTTTAGATATTAGCCCTTTGTCAGATGTAGGATTGGTGATGACCATTGCCCATTGTAGGCTGTCATTTTGTTCTGTTGACAGTGTCCTTTGCCTTATAGAATCTTTTCAATTTCATGACATACCATTTATTAATTGTTGCTTAAGCTGTTGGTGTTCTGAGAAAGAAACTCTGGTACATTTACACAGTGGAATACTACTCAGCTATCAAAAACAAGGAAATCTTCTTTATTTGTAGGCAAATGGATGAAAGTAGATCTTCCCAAGTGAGATAACCCAGACCCAGAAAGACATTCATGGTATATACTCACTTATAAGTGGATATTAGGCCAACATAGAAGTCATCTGATTCCACCCAGTGACAGATGGGGACAGACACTGGGACATGTACAGAGACTCTGTGCCATGATCTGCAGACTGTATGCAAGAGTTGGGGCATAGAAAGACACAGGGGCTGGTGGGGGTGGTGATTTGTCAGGAGCTCCATAAGGAAACTATCAAAGCGACATATCTGGACCCAGGGGCCCTGCACAAATTGATGCCCCATCCAAGGACAAGGCAAGCAGAGTACCTAGACCCCTAGATAAGATGTAGCCAATGGACAGCTCATTCTCCACATGACGGGGTGTGGGAAGGAAGAGCAGAGGACCGCAATTTGATCGCTGTCCTTTAGGGGACAGGTCATGTGGTAACACAGAGTAAGTGGATGCAGGGTATCCAGATAAGACCTGTTAGGCTGTGGTCAGATGGTGGGGGAGGAGAAACTCACCAATCAGAGGTCATGGAGAGAGAAATAGATGAAAGAAGGAGGGAGAGTGGGAACAAGAAGGTATAAGAGCAGAAAAGAGAAAGGATGAATCAAAATTGCTATCATTACTGAATCATACAGTTCTGATTCCCACAAGGTAAACCCTTCCTTGGTGTGAGCTCTCCATTACAAATAATTGTTCTTAACCTGGCAGCAGCCTGTCCTGAGAGACTTTACTCTTCCTGAAATCCAGACTGAATACTTATATCCATGGCTTAAGCCTGTGTCTTCAACTTTGAAAAAGACTGAGGTAAATTGAATAGACAGACACTCTTTAAAGATACTCATGTTCCTGCAAGATGCAAGAACAGGAGATATACACAAATAATGGCAGCTGCTGTTACCCTGGCAAATACCACGCATTAAATAATAATTAAATGGATGAGTGAAAAATGACATTTATGTTCACTATTTGAATTTTATTTTTGCCTTGATTATATCTCGTATTGTAGAATAAAAGTCATAGAACAAAATATGTCAAGGTAAATAAACAGTAATAAAGACAGTCATAGGTTTCTGAATAGAATTCAATGCAGACATTCCTGATGAAATATTTATGCTATTATGTAATTTTTATGTTTTTAAGTATTGAGGACAGAGCCCTAAATTTCAAATTTTCACACAAGAGAAGTATCTTCCTTTCACTACACTGATATAAACATATCAAGACTACTTACAGTTTTTATTTTAAATTGTCTTTGAACATACCTTATATATCAGATAGGCCTTGAACTTGGATATCCCTGTGTCTCAGATTATTGAATAGCTACATTTAGAATGTGACACTAGACACAGAAAAGAAAATCATTAAACAACAACAAGTAGCTTTATATAAAAGATTTATGATTCTTGCTCTTTTTTTTTTTTTGTTTCATATTACAACACAGTTTCTCTACATGGTCTTGATTGTCCTGGACTCTCTTTGTTGATCAGACTCTTCTCTAACTCAAAGAGATCCACTGACTTCTGCCTGTCTGAATGTTGGGATTACAGGCACCCCACTCTGCCCATCTTGATTCTTACTTTTCAAATACAAATTATTATTTTTGCCTTATTTCAAGGTAGGAATCATAGAGATTTGAAATATCTAGAAACTCAACTTCAAAGCATTATTATTCTCATCTATATACTTTTTCCTATTACTTTTTATTTTATTTTTTTAATTTATTTTTTATTAATTTATTCTTGTTACATCTCAATCGTTATCCCATCCCTTGTATCCTCCCATTCTTCCCTCCCTCCCATTTTCCCCTTATTCCCCTCCCCTATGACTGTTCCTGAGGGGGATTACCTCCCCCTGTATAGAAACCTACAAGTAGAACATTATGATAGGCAGATTTGGGCCCAGGAGTCCCGCTCAAACTAAGGCACCAGCCAAGGACAATACAGGCGATAAACTTTAAATTCCTATTACTTTTTAAAAATTAGAATATAACTCATAAAATTTTCAGGAGAATAGCTAGAATCTGGTAACAACTTAGAAGCCTCTCGAACAAAGAAAAGATAAAGAAAATGTGGTACACTCACACAATGGAATACTACTCACCTATTAAACACAAGGAAATCATGATATTTTCAGGAAAATGGACAGAACTAGAAAAGATCATATAGAGTGAGGTAACTCTCACTCAGGAAGACACATATGGCATGTACTCACTCATAAGGTGGATTTTAACCTCATAGCGCAGCATAAAATACTGCAATTCACAGACCCAAAGAAGATAAGTTAGAAAGGGGGATCCGAGGGAAGAAGTTCCAACTTTACTCAGAAGGGGCAGTAGAATAGACAGTGGAAGTGTTTGAAGAGAGGGAACAAGGTAGGAAAAGGAGCACAGAGAGAAATGAGGGTGGATATATGAATCAGGGAGAGTGGGGATGGGGGTGGTGGACAAAGGGCCTGCGGAGAGAAGAGAAACCAGAGGCTGAGGCATCTCTGTGAAAAACTGCAGACCTAAGAGAGGATAGGATTCTGGGAAGACTCTGGGTGACTCTAGTTGAGACTCCGAGTAGCAGGGGTCATGGAGACCGAAGAAGATATCCTCTAACTAGACGGGACATTTGGTGGACAGAGGTGAACATCAACTCCCAGAAGAACTAAAGATTCAAATTTTACGCTACATAAAATACGTGCGGGTATAAAGATGGAACTGAGGTTGAGGGAATGCACAATCAAGGCCTGCTCCAAGCTGAAAACCGTAACATGGGAGAGCGCCAACTCCTGACACTATTAACAATACTCTGTATACTTGCAAATGGGAGCCTAGCATAGTTGTTACCCAGTTGGTGGATCTAAACAGATGCTGAGACTCAGAGTCAAACATTGGGTGAAATGTAGGGAGCCTTGTGGAAAAGTGGGAAAAGGAAATGAAGGAGCTAGAGGGCACAGAGACAACTAACCAGGGCCCAGAATGGCTGTCTGTGGCTGAAGCACCAAGCCAAGGACCATGAATAGGTTGGATCTAGACCCCTACTCTTGTGTAGCTGATGTGCAGCTCAGGCTTCATGTGAGAATCCTAGTAAGACGAGTGACGGACTGTCTCTGACATTGACTCTGCTGCCTGCTTTTTGATTATTCCCCAATGGCCAGGTTGCCTTGCCAGGCTACAAGGGAATAAGATGTATCCAGTTCTGGTGTGATTTGACGTGCTGTGGTGATTTGGTAGGAGTTACCCCCCCTTTTTCTGAGGAGTTGAGAGGGGGAGAAAGAGAAGAAGGAGGAAGGGTCAGAGTAGGAGGAGAGGAGGGAGGGACCTACAGTCAGGATGTAGAGTGAATAAATAAATACATTTAATTTAAAAATACACATTATGGCATTGATATAGTGAATACGTACAGTATTTAACTTAAACCACTTAACTTAACCATTTAACTTAAACCACTGTTTATTCAGTGTCAAACTTTTTAGTCCAATTGGTAATTTAAATAATTATTTCATATATATATATATATATATATATATATATATATATATATATATGATTTATAGAACAAGATATTTTCTACTCTTGAATTTTCTTTTTCTCTTTCTGATCAAATTTTTATTTCTAGTACTTAGAACAATCTTCAGTACTTTAAAGGGGTACCACTGTACTCATGGTATCATAGTAAATACTGCTACGTACTCCAGGAAATACTAATTCCTAAGATTTCTCAAGCTCTAAATTCTTAACTCTGTGGTGGATGAATCTTTCTCAGACTCTCTATTTCTGCCTTCTTCTCTTGAAATGCCCAGATTTTGTCTATACGCATCTGGAGATGTTTCTCCAGGACTTTAACTGATACAATAAGGTTTTTCAAATATAAGGAGCTCAATAAGCAAAAGTTATCTTTTTTCCAGGCTATGAAAACAGACTCAAAATCAATACTATTGAGTTTTTAAAGAACTCATTAAATCTATGCATTCTTTTAGAAACTCCTTCTTTTTCTTAAGTGACCAATTTTATGCATTCCAAAGTTCTAAAAGATAGAAACCCCAAAAGGTAAATTTCATTAATGTGATTCAAAAATAAATTACAAATTATAACATTTTATTTTTATCAAAAGTACATTTGAATTTGAAATTTATTATAAAAATAATTCTTATTTGGTTAAATAGGATGACAAAATAAATGTATGTGGCTGATTCATATAAATATTATTTTTATAAATTGAAGTTGTATTATATATATATATATGACATTAAATGGATATGAATTGCAGTTGAAGTTCCAGATATGCTTCTTCTATTTCAGTTCTATGATCAAAGAGGGGACATGTTGCAGGAGCTAAGAGCCTGGCTGTTAAAAAAACAAGCCAGATTTGTAACTATCTGAGAGCTCAACTGATGTGGTATATTTCTTGAATTTAATCAGATTTTGTGGCTCCATTGTGTAGTCCTCCAATCTGTTAGGAATGGATCTGTAATAAAGCTTTTATTTTATTACTATTCAGAATTGTGACTCTACACCAAACTGAATAAACATACGTTATGTGATTGCCAAAATAATATTCTATATTTACGTGCTATAAAATCAAAGGGAATTCTTATTTGGAATATTGAGGTGTAAAAATTACACTGTTGAATAAGATTGAAAAAGCAGACCAGAAACTATGCACATAAATGAAATAAAATATAGATATTTGATCTATCTTATATTTTTCTAATTCCTTCTTGTGTCTCTTGAGCGCAGCTGTTACATGTTGCATTATATTACATATACTTTAATGCATGCATGAAGAATTAGGCAGCTAATAGATAACTGGATTCCAGAGTATGTGAAAATATGAATTTAATTTATTAATTTATTTTATTTAATGTGTAGACTTTTCTATAGAGAATTATATTTTGTTTTTTCAAAAGATAGATAATGATGGACATTTACTTTACAATAAATATTACACACTTACAGAGAGAAGACAATATTAATGCAGTTAATTTTTTCCAAAAAACTTACACTTTTTGTGGTATATTTTTTTTGTTTTGTTTTGTTTTGTTTTTTGAGACATGTTTTCTCTGTGTAGTCTTGGCTGGCCTAGACTCACTTTGTTGACCAGGCTGGCTTCGAACTCATAGCTATCCACCTGCCTCTGACCTCCCAAATGTTGGGATTAAAGCCGTGCGCCACCATGCCTAGCCATGAGTGCTTTTTTAAAAAGCAGGGTCTCACAGTCCTCTGGCTGGACTGCAATTTAATATTTAGTCCAAACTAGGCTTGAATGCATGGAGATATGTCAGCTTCTGCCTTCAGAAAGATGGGGCTAAAGGCATGCTTCACCATGCCTGAGACACACATAACATTTAAAAATATTTTAAATAAACAAAAGCCTAAAATGCTTACTGTTTTAAACTAGAAATTGGGAGTGAAAAATTAATACAGTTATAGTTTGTTATTTTTGTAATTTATCTTTTATTGTTTCCTGCAATGAGCCGGGCGTGGTGGCGCACGCCTTTAATCCCAGCACTCAGGAGGCAGAGGCAGACGGATCGTTGTGAGTTCGAGGCCAGGCTGGTCTACAAAGAGAGTCCAGGACAGCCAAGGCTACACAGAGAAACCCTGTCTCGAAAAACAAAAAAACCAACCAAACAACCAAACAAAAAACAAAACAAAAAAAATAAAATAAAATAAAAAAAATAAAATAATACATTCTTATGTTTGCATCTGATATTATTTATAATTACCAGGTTATATTAAAACTGTATATAAACACACCATTGCAGTTCATAAACACTATTATTCTTTAATATATAACCATTGAGATATTTATGATGAATTCATGATATACTGTCTTTTAGGTATCCAAGAAAAATTCATGCTGCAGTGCAGTAAATCTTTGATACATTTCTTATCTTTGGTCACCAAGTCACATATTTAAGGTAGTGTCAAGAAAATTCAAAAGGTGAAGGAAGTAATAAAGGAATGATGATGATGATATGCTTTGGAAGAAAAATGCAGTCTGTATATAATGTATTTGCATTGATCATATCAAATCCTGTTCTCCATCTCCACATCTGTCTGTACTGTGCTACATCAGATACCCAAGAAAAATCAAATGAGAGGGTGTCATGGTTATTTTTCTGTAACAGTTCATTCTTTCTAACTGGAGTGTCTCCAGAAAATTCCTAACTGTGTGAGACCATTTATTACAAGATTTTATTGAGGGCCATACTGAAATTGCAGCTCAGTGTTCCTAGATGATATATCTCAAAGTCATAACTGTGGCCCCAAAGTGAATTTTCCTTTCACGTTAGGAAATCTCTGATGTCAATCAGGTACCTCAAGTTCTTCTGTCCTGTACCTAGTACATATAACGTCCCAGAGTTAATGCACACAAATTTAACATTAAACCATGGTATGCATAGCGAAGTGGCAGAAGAAATAGTAACCGTCTGGTGGGTTGTGGCTTAAACATCTTAAATGAGGTTAAGAAATCCAACATACAGAATGAAAGAAATCCAACATACAGAATGATTCAAAGAGATTAGGGCTGGGGTAAAAGAGAGATAGCATTTGTTTAGCATAGGGTTCAAGAGACGGCATGCATACATACCTTCTACCTTGACTTTTGTTTATGCTAGGAACCCCAATCAGTATGGAGTTTCTCCACTTTTATTTGAACAGTCACCATATAAGACATTGGATGATTTAATCACTTTGTCTGAACACTTGGATGGGGGGAGGCTTCATGATATTTTCTCCTTTCATGTTGCATCTCTCTTCAGACGAATTTCTTACTGAAGATTCTTTCCACAATCAGTCCAGGTTTGTATTATGTGAATGTGTTTTTTTTTTTTTCAACCCCAGGTACTAGATAGAAGGATGCATTAGATTGGGCACAGCAGCTAACTATAGCATGTCTTGTGCTCAGGCAAGGGAGTATTTCTTGACAGCTGCAGATAGTTTGAAAAAGTATAAATGGGAGACTCTCAACAGGGTCTTGGGTGCCTGATGTTACCCCTGCTGCTGTTTCCATTGCTGCTGTTCCTTGCTTGTTGTTGATTCCTGCTGCTGCATTTGGTATTGCTGGATTACTAGAGTGCTGGATTGCTGGCTTCCTGGATTGTTGAACTGCTGGATTGCTGGTTTACTCTGAAAAATATTACTATATTTGCCCCTAGGAACCAGGAGACACTGATTAGCAAAAAAAAAAAAAAAAAAAAAAAAAGTTTTAAAAGGTCTATGTCACCTTTCCCTTCTAAATGTCCTTCAATTCTACCTAGTTTTTTTTTTTTGGGGGGGGGGATTGGAAGGAACGGAGGTAGAGAAGGTTGGTAGATATAAGAACCAAATTAAAATAGCTAAAATTAAATATGCCTAGAGGTTTGGATCCTGAAAAGATCATTTAAATGAAAATAAGTAGGGGGAGAATGAAACAGATTTTTGAAATTACGTCACCTTTCTCATGGTTGATATGAAGCATCAATAGTAATTACTGGAGAAACAAATGTGATCATGTCAGAAGCAATCATTGTAGATAGGACAGACAGGTACTGATAGGCAGTAAACAGCTAAGTCACTTACTGAGACCATCAAAGACAGAGAACAAAAGTGTCAGGAGATAGTGTGATAAAAGACAAAGGGAAAGTCTTATAGAGAAACTAAGAAATATAAAGAAACAAATGTGGACACACTTTTGAATCAATTGTCCATTCTGCCACTTAAAAAAAATTTTTTTTTTTTTTTATGTTGCTAAACCTGGGGCTTTTTCTCAACTAACTTTATTATTCTCTAATTTACATAAAACCAAACTTCCAGGGTGAGGGTGTGATAATATGATAACTAATAAAGCATAGAATCAAATAATCTCCAGTACCACCAGACTAGAATGTATCAAACTAACACATAGCATTCCGTTCTCTGTGCCACTTTGTAGTAAGCTTCTATTGACTAATATTTTAGCATGGACAGTTATGCAGTCCACATCGTATTTTCATTATCTTACAGCGTATGAACAATGCTGTGAGAATATGTTTATCCATCTGTAATCAGTTTCATTTTTTGAACCCACAATACGTCTTTGTGAAAGGCCACATGTCTTATTCACTTCTCTATTGAGAGGGAGGCACCTTGACAAACACAATTTATAGAAGAAAGAGTTTATTGGAGAATACCGTGTCAGAGTGTGCATGATCATCATCCATCAAGGTGGGAGAGCACAGCTGCAGGAGGGCAGGCATGGTGTAGTGGTATAGTGCTGGAGTAGTACGAGAGAGAGAGAGAGAGAGAGAGAGAGAGAGAGAGAGAGAGAGAGAGAGAGAGAGAGAGAGAGAGAGAGAGAGAGAGGGAGAGAGAGAGAGAGAGAGAGAGAGAGAGAGGGAGAGAGAGGGAGAGAGAGAGAGAAGAGAGAGAGAGAGAGAGAGAGAGAGAGAGAGAGAGAGAGAGAGAGAGAGAGAGAGAGAGAGAGCGCAAACAGAGTTGCTTGCATGCTCATGTTTCCCTGTTCATCATCCTGAACATTTTATGTATGTTAGTTCACATCTTTCTGAAATTCATTACTTTATGTAATGGTTGTCTTGTTACAGAATGGGTAAGGCGTTTTCAGAGATTTTCCAATTACATCACCACAAATATATGATTCTGATGGGCTTCCAGCTTTTCCCCTCCAAGTAACCAGAATGATATGGTGTTGCTAACTCATAGGAAGATGATTACAATTGTCCTTCACCTAGACATGTCCTGGAGCGCTTACAGCAACTTTAACTCTCCTACAGCTTTTTCCAGTACATTACCAGAGGGAGAAGTAACAGCAATGGATCATGAACACAGATAGATACCAACTTAAGCTGCAGAAAGCCATGGCAGGATGCAGAGGACCCCATATAGGAAAATTCCTAGTTGAGAAGAGGGTATCTGCAAAATTTTCCTGGGAAGGTATGAAGCTAGCAAGAGCGAAGGGCTCATATCAAATGTGGCATTATCCCTTTGGGAATACTCTATTGTCTTGTGGACCCTCACTTTTAATTAGATATACAAAAGTTAAAGAATTGTTTCAAGGTGATGATTAAAAACAAACAAATGAGAACACTTAAGTACAGCCTAGACCTCCTGTGCAAGCAGAACAATAGTGGGGACAATTCTTCTCCTTTTTTTGCTTTTATCATGATGTTATCACCTACATACTATTGTAAATATCTTCACATAATGATCTTTTTTTTTACTGAAAAATAAAATCATTCATATTACATCTCAATTGCTATCCATCCCGTGCATCCTCCCTTTTCTCCCTCCCTCCTGCTTTTACCCCATTCCTCTTCCCTATAACTGTGACTGAGGGGGATTTCCCCTCCTGAATTTGATGCTAGGGTATCAAGTCTCTTCTTCGTAGTCTGCTCTCCTTCCCCCAAGTGCCATCAGGCCTCCCCATCAATGGAACAAGGCCAAATATGGGGCACCAGATTTTGTGTGAAAGTCAGTCCCCACTGTCTACTTAACTGGAGAATGTCCTGTCCCTTGGCTTGTGGGATAGAGATGAGGACATCCTATTGAGACTCTAGGTGAGAGAAATACAGGAGATGTGGAAATAGAAGGATTCTAAGGATCCTAGAAACCCACAAGAAGAACACTATGATGGGCGGATCTGGGCCCAGGGGTTCTGCTTGATCTGTGGCACCAACCAAGGACAATACATGCAGTCATCATCAAACCCCTACCCAGATAATGGTCTTACATATCTCAGTCCCAAAGCCTTTTTGTTAATAGAGATGTGTAATATCATTTGTGATACAATTTTCAGTTTCCCTTTATTCAAGTATACATCATCACTTTACTTTACCAATCTGCTACATACTGTCTTTCTTTTTTATTATTTACTTATTGATATATTTTTTTAGAGGTGTCAATTTTTTTTTTAATAAAAAGCTTTTTCTGGGCTTCCAACACTATTGCAAAATGTAGCACACTAACAGCATGCGTGTTGTTTTTCTTTATAAAAATATATTTTATTAACTTATTCATATTACATCTCAATTGTTATCCCATCCCCTGTATCCTCCCATTCCTTCTTTCTTCCCATTTTCTCTTCCTCCAGTCCCCTATGACTGTGACTGAGGGGGAACTCCTCCCCCTGCATATGCTCATAGGGTATCAAATCTCTTCTTGGTAGCCTGCTATCCTTCTTCTGAGTGCCACCAGGCCTCCCCATCAAAGGGACATGGTCAAATATGGAGCACCAGAGTTTGTGTGAAAGTCAGTCCCCATTCTCCACTCAACTGTAGAGAATGACCTGTCCATTGGGTAGATCTGGATAGGGTTTTGAAGTTTACTGCACGTATTGTCCTTGGCTGGTGCCCATCATAATGTTCTTCTTGTAGGTTTCTAACACGCTCTGGATCCCTCTATTTCCCCATTCTCCTATGCTTCTCTCACCTAGAGTACCAATAGGATGTCTTCCCCTTTGTCCCACTTTCCTGATAAGTGAAGACTTTCATGGGCCGTGTGTCTTGGGCTAGTGTCCAGATATAATTGAGTATATACCATTCGATTCTTTTTGTATCTGGGTTAACTCACTCATTATGATCATTTCTAGTTCAATCCATTTTTCTACAAATATCGGGAATTCCTTGTTTTTAATAGCTGAGTAGTTTTCCATAGTGTAAATGTACCACAGTTTCTTTATCCATTCTTCTCCTGTGGAACACTTAAGCTGTTTCCATATTCTGGCTATTATGAAAATGGCCACTATGAACATTGTTGAGCAAATGTTCTTGTTGTGTGTTGGAGCATCTTCTGGGTATAATCCAAGGAGTTTAATAGCTGGGTCTTGAGGAAGCCTTATTCCTAGTTTCCTGAGATAGCTCCAGAGATTTCAAAAATGGCTGTACTAGTTTGCGTTCCCACCAGCAATGAAGTAGGGTTCCTCTCTTTCCACATCCTTGCCAGCAGGTGGTGTCACTTGAGTTTTTGATCTTAGCCATTCTGATGTTGTAAGATGGAATCTCAGAGGTGTTTTGATTTGCATTTTTCTGATGACTAAGGAGGTTGAGCATTTCTTTAAGTGTTTCTCAGACATTTGATATCCCTCTGTTGAGAATTCTCTGTTTAGTTCTGTGCCCCATTTCTCAGTTGGGTTATTTGGTTTGGTGATGTTTAATTTCTTGAGTTCTGTATATATTTTGGATATTAGACCTTTGTCAGATGTAGGGTTGGTGAAGATCTTTTCCCAGTCTGTAGACTGTTGCTTTGTTCTGTTGACAATATGTCCTGCCTTACAGAAGCTTCTCAGCCTCATGCAGTCCCATTTATTAATTGTTGACCTTAAGACATGGCCTGTTGGTGTTCTGTTCAGGAAGTCTCCTTTGTCAATGTGTTCCAGGCTCTTCCACACTTTTTCTTCTAACCAGTTTAGTGTCTCTGGTTTTAAAAAATATGGAGTGCTTCGTGAATTTGTGTGTCATCCTTGCTCAGGGGCCATGCTAATCTTCTCTCTATCGTTCCAATTTTAGTATATGTGCTGCTGAAGCCAGCACCATACTGTCTTTCAAATTAAAATAACTTATCTCAAATGCCTTAATGGGTATACATATCACATTTATTATTTCTATCTCCAAGAACTTGAATATTGTTCTTGGTGCATGTGATAAGTTCAAAGTCATGGATGTCATGAAGAAGAATTTTTTATTGTATTTCAAAAGTACACCTTTATTTTACTACGGCTTCGGGGTCATCAGATAAATTCGTATTCTCCATTTTTCACTTTTTTTTTGTCTCAACTATGTCATATGGAAGTTTTTGGACATGATAAGGACTCTTATTTATTTGTTATTTAGTACATATCATATGAGCAATTGTTGGTTTAATACTTAAGATCTGGAGTGCAGGATTAATTCAAAGAAGGAATGGTCAGTGGTACTAGAAATTTAAGGAACATATTAGACAGTGAGGTTTTATCTTCATGCAAAGGCAATTTCTGACAATATCAAACTTTATCCACTTCTAAAATTTAGAATTTATAATTTTCATACTTTTCAACAAGATCTGAGACATACATTGCACTGTTCACATTGGCAGACCTGAGATGCGTTTCTCATGGTCCTTTCTGTTTTACCTAGCATTTCTTGTTTACATATCAAATGTTCCGTTTCTCACTTCATCTTTATAACAGCTTGCCAATCTTTAAGGATCATCTCATCCATCAGCCTTGCAAAAATATCCCACGACATTAACAAGCCAGGTGTGTCAAGCACCACTCTGGGTCAGCTACTTTTACATTGACCTCCAATCATTCATGGGTACAGATTTAATGTAAAAGGGAAAACCCAACAGATTTCCTTAAACCAGGTGTGTTTATCTTATTAACAAAAAATACTTTCCAACATAACTGAAGGGAAGACTAGATGACTGAATTTAACATTGATTTGTCCTAAATGGAAAATGTTTCCTTTAGGGTATCCTCAGTTCCTGTCTCTTATTTCTAGGGCTGAATTTTTCCTGGAATCCCCTAGTTTTTGCAACAAGCACTGAGCACCTTGCCTAGTCCTGAACTTTTCATCATCTAAAATTTGATGTCAAACTAAGGTATAGTTTATAAAAAGGAAATATGACATTCCATCTATTGTAAAAAATAAAATGATTTAGTACTATTTCTTAAACTCCCAATACTATACTTGTGGATTTATTTTGGTTCAGAAAAAATGTGCATACATATGATGTTATACGCCCAACTCTGTCTTTTTCTTCAGTTTTTCTTAATCCTTTACTACTGTGAAACTACAGCCCATGACGGTAACTGTTACTACAAGTACCAGAAATATTTTTCTATGTCTCTCATAGTATCTTAAGTGACATATTATCTTAAACCCCGTTTCTGGTTACTTTTATTCTCATCTGATGTCATGGGACACAGACAGACATGATGCATATAGGCAAATTTATTATGAAAATGTGATGTGAGTATACCTTAAAAGTTTTCTTTTATCTTTCTACATTCTCTGAAGTGAAGTGCTGGAGATAATAAGACGATGTGAGAGGAAAAGAACTTTGTTAATGACAGGAACGCAGGAGGCACTGAAAGCCCACTGTTCTCCTTGTCAGTAGTCTAGCTGTGTCTGCCTGAGATGTGAATTGCTCCTGTACTTTCACTCTTTAGTTTTAAGGCTAGGAAAAAAAATGAAGAAAAGGTGAAAATTCAAAATCCTAAACAATTGTAATTGTAGTCATTCAAAAGCATATTTCAAGTTTTGAATTTTTTTCTGGTGTTTTCAATGCAGATACACTCAAATAGTGATATGAACCACCCAACCCCTTCTTCAGCCAAGTACAGAAAGTAATATTTAGAAACATCTTAAAATATTTCTCCCTATGAAAATAAAATTAAAAGAGCTTGAGGATTTTCCAATGGAAAGAAATCAAGTTCTCAAAACAATGCCTTGTCGGGGAAATCATAATCTTTATTCAGTCCAGATGACCTAACCACTTGCTTTTCACCTGTCTATACCACTGTTGGCATCCACTTTTAAGACTAATGAGACCCTGTTTTTTTTTTTTTTTGGTGTGTGTGTGTGTGTGTGTGTGTGTGTGTGTGTGTGTGTGTGTGTGTTTAGGAAACTAATTTGGATTACTCCAAAATCACAGACTTCCATACACCCAAAATAAGGTAGTTCTAGGGAAGGTTAGCTGGTAGAATCAGTTTCAGAAAGGAGTAGGGAAAAACAAGGGCAGTGCTACAAATTATATAATAGAGCCTAGAACTCAAGCATATGCAGTTTCATATTTAGCACCTCTCCAAAAGAGCATTTTTTATAATAGAACTGCTTTATATTTAGATCTGTATCATCCTTGGATGGCTGTCTTCTTCCAATCCTCTGAGGACATTCTCAAAATAATAGTGACACAAAAGCCTCAGCATGCTTGGTGGTAAAAGTCCTTTGTGTACAAAGATGTTGCTGTAGCTGGTCCATCCTGGGGAGACTTTCATCACGCCCGTTTTTAATGTTTCTTTGTCCTTCTACTTGTAAAGTGAAATCACAAGAAGGTTAGAATAAATGTGATTTCTCTAAATTTTAATTCAACTTTTAAAGTGAACTCACAAGAAGGTGCTAATAAATGTGATTTCTACAAATTTGGCTAACTCTGTTTACTTAGTCTTCTCTGCGTGCCTGATGCATAGTTAGTGCTCATTTTATTTATTTGTTGAATAAATTAGAGAGTTGCATTCTGACAAAGCCCTCATTGTCTTTAAAGTTGTATTTTATATAAACTAACCATAATTACTCCACATTCTCTTCTTTAGGGCTTTCTTTTCTTTTCCAAAGCATCATTGGATATTTTATTGTTCCTTTCTGGGTCCAGTGCACAAAAACATGAGATGTTAGTGTTCAGTCTGTAGCCCAGCCTAAGAGAATGAACAGTAAGCATAACTGAGTGGTAGTCAAGCCAGGAAGGATATTAGACTGAATATTATTTAAGCCTCTGAAAAGAGTAGCTGTGGCTATTAAGTAGCAGACTATTGTTTTCATTGAAAATGATACCCTATGAGCATATACAGGGGGAGGAGGTCCCCCTCAGTCACAGTCATAGGGGAGGGGAGTAAGGGGAAAATGGGAGGGAGGAATGAAGGATACAAGGGATGGGATAACCATTGAGATGTAATATGAATAAATTAATAAAAAAAGAAAATTTAATTATATATATATATATGACACCTTACACGTGGAGTAGTGAAGATAAGTTTAGTCTTTCTTTCCACCATCTGGGTCCTGATGATCAAATTCAGGCCACCGAGTTCAGCAGCAACTACCTTGACTGAGTCATCTCACAACCACTTTCTTTTGAATTTTAATGTGAAAAACTATGAGAATGACTATATTTGTATGAGTCGAAATGTATTTTCCCCCTTTCAGCTGTATATTTTTATCATATTGATATGAATTGAATAAAAAGGAGTTTCTGATATATTTTAGATGTTGATGGGAGAAAACATTTTAGTCTTCACAGACACTATTAGTTCTGTCTTATTATTCCTGATATTTTCTCTCTTTTTTTCTTCCTTTTATTGATAAGATTTTTTTCCCATACAATATATCCCGAATTTAGCTTTCCCTCCTTCTACTCCTTCCAGTCGTTCTTCCTCCCTGCCGCTTTCTGTCTTTTAATTGAAAGGAGCCAGCTTCTAAGAGATACAACTAAATATGGCAAAAGAAAATACAATAATATGGAGTGAGAACTGTCATATCAAATTGGGCACGGCAACACAACACGGAGAAAAGAATTCCAAGAGCAGGCACATGAATCAGAGACTCACTTGTTCTGAGTTGTGGGTCCCATAAAAACAGTAGGATAAAAGCTATAATATATACATAGAAGACTGGGTAGAGACCTATATAGGCGTTATGCTTCATTCACTGTGAGCTCATGTGCACCTTGTTTAGTTCATTGAAAGGGCCTTGTCTTATTTATTACCTCCTCACTGGCTCTTTTTCATCTTTCTGCCTCTTCTTTGTTGGGATTTCGTCATCTCTTTTTTTTTTTTCTGTTAATCACTACAACTAAATTTATTTTTTTTTATTAATTTATTCTTGTTACATTTCAATGTTTATCCCATCCCTTGTATCCTCCCATTCCTCCCCCCCCCCATTTTCCCATTATTCCCCTCCCCTATGACTGTTCCTGAGGGGGATTACCTCCCCCTATATATTCTCATAGGGTATCAAGTCTCTTCTTGGCTACCTGCTGTCCTTCCTCTGAGTGCCACCAGGTCTCCCCCTCCAGGGGACATGGTCAAATGTGAGGCACCAGAGTACGTGAGAAAGTCATATCCCACTCTCCACTCAACTGTGGAGAATGTTCTGACCGTTGGCTAGATCTGGGAAGGGGTTTAAAGTTTACCTCCTGTATTGTCCTTGGCTGGTGCCTTATTTTGAGCAGGACCCCTGGGCCCAAATCTGCCTATCATATTGTTCTCATCTCTTAGGGGACGGATTTGATGGATACCTCCCATTTAGACTTCCTCTCTCCATGTAATGTCTGGCTATGTGTCTGCTTCTGCGCTAATTGCTGCGAGAAGAAACCTCTCTAATGATGACAAGACAAGGCACTGATCTACGAGCACAGTAGATTATCACTAGGTGTCATTTTAATGACACTGTTATTTGTTTATTTGACTAGTAGTGTTTAGTTTTACCCTAGTTATCATCTGGCATATCTAGTCTCTGGTTCTCACTTTCTCTAGCATTGTGTGGTATGGTTGCCTCTCTTTGAGTGGACATTAAGTCAAATCAGACATTCATTGGCTACTCCCATAAGTTCTGTGCCACTGCTGCCCTAGCATATAATGCAGGACATATTGTAGGTCAAAGGTTTTGTTGCTGGTTTGGCGATTATGCTTCTTTTTTGGTAGCTGTAGAATACCTTCCTGCACCAAAGAGTCTAGAAGGTAAGGGTGAAGGCTCCATGTAGGCACCCACTTGACTTCATGTTCAATGAGTTGGGTAGGTATTATTCATCACAATAGGCCCCATGGGCAGTTTATTGAGAGCAAACCTTTGTCTTAACAACAACCTAGGTTGTTTGAGGATTTTCATGGTACCTCTTCTGTCAACAACTCAATTGAAGGCATCACAGTTCTTCCATTGGAAACCTCACCTAGATGTGTAGTTGAAAGTCTGTATCCACTTTCATTATTACTAGGAGGCCTCACTAGGAATACTTTCATATATTCCAGGCAGTTTCCTCTGTACTCGGTTTCTGCTGAATCCCAACAAAGGCCCTAATTTCACCTGTTTCTACCAGAACTCTCTCCCTCCAATTCATCTCTCTCTGTACCTGAACTTTCATCTCTGTCTCCTCCTGCTCCCCTTCTGCCATTAAAATCTATTTCGACCTCCCAGGGAAATACATGTGACTCATCCTCCCACTGCCATGACAACTTCTTTTTACCTAACCTCTCTGGGTCTAAGGATTGTAGTTCTGTTATAATTTACTTAATGACTAATATCTACTTATAAGTGAATCAGTTCATATGTGTATATCACTTGGAATTATTATTTTTTCCTTGTTTATTCATTGGCCTGCAAATTTCGGGTAGTCATTTTTTAAACCTGAGTATTAAACCATTCTGTATATGTACCAAATTTTTTTATCAATTATTTTGATGAGAGACATTTTATAAATGTATCACATTTTGTTATCAATTCTTAGGTTGAAGGTCATAGATTTTTTCTGTGTCTTGCAATTATGAATAAAGTTACAATAAACATAATTTGTCAAAAAGAATACAAATTCATTTCTAAATTTAAGTGCCACATATCCTCCCATTTATTAATTTACTGATATTGGAAGTAGATTCTAAAATTATGCTAAATATCTGTTTCACTAGATGTAGTAAAATAATTTGGAAAAATAGCTTTTTTTCACAATAACAATTCCATACCATTGGTGGAGAGATGGCTTACTGCACACATACTTCTATTGCAGTGAGCAGGAGTATGAATCCCAGCACCTATATCAGAAGTTCACACCCACCTACAACTCCAATTGTAGAGGATTCTAATATCTCCATCTTCTGTTTGCATCTTCTCTCTCTCTCTCTCTCTCTCTCTCTCTCTCTCTCTTTCTCTCTTACACACACACACACATTCACACACTCAAAAGAAGTAAAAATTAATATTTTAAAAATAATTCCTTACTTAAAGATGTTTGTAAGGAAACCAATTCTCTGTAGTAAATGCTATACTTGACAAGCCCACAGCATGCAACATAGCAAATGCTGATGAGTTTAAAGATGTTCCTTTAAGTTTTGCCTAAGAAGAGAGTCAGCACTGCCATCCCCACTTACACTAAACATATTATTATATGTCCTAGTTAAAGCAATTGACAAAGAAACAAAAACATTTCCATGAATGTTCAAAAGGAAGAAAGAGAAACAACCATATTTAATATGATATTACATAGAAAAACAATAAAGACTCCACACAAAAACTGTAAAAGTTTCTAAGTCTATATAGAATAGAAAATAAGCTTACAAAACACATAGTTTTTATACAGTTTTTTAAAATTTATTTAATCACTTTACTTCCCTATCATGGACCTCTCCTCTCCTCCCAGTCCCACCCTACATCTCCTCCCCCCCTTCCTCCTTTTCTTTTCCTCAGAACAGGGTACCATTTCTCCATGGCACATCAAGTTTCAGCAGCACTAAGGGTTTTCTGTCCCACTGAGGCCAGACAAGGCAGCCCAGGTATGGAAAAGGGATCTAAAGGCTGGCAACAGAGTCAGAGACAGACATCACTACAAGACCCACTTGAAGAACAAGCTGCATCTCTACTACATATGTGTAGGGGTCCTAGGCCCTTGCAACCAAAGAGTATTTATTCAGTTCATAAGAAAGAAATTGAAGAAAGTACAAATAATCTAAACAATATGCCAGCATTCTGGGCTGATGTGATTAATACTGATAAAATGCTAAGGATATCCTAAGTAACATAGTCAATATTATGTCACTGATCATTCATGAAATTATTCACATAAAACAAGTTATAATAATCTGAGATTGTTTCATCAAACTACAAAAGATGCAAATAGGCACAGTAATTTTGGACAAAATAGTATAGCTAGAGGTATCATACTGCTTCCCTCGATCTTTGCTACAATGATGAAGTAATCAGAACAGCATGCACAACAGATGCTCAGAACAATGGGACAAGAGGGAAACGCCAGAGAAAAAGATCCATGTACTGAGAGGTATCTGACTTTTGACCAAGACTGTAGAACCACAGAGGAGAAGGAAGTTATCTTCCACAGGTTTTTTGGGAAAACTGTTGTTAGAGCTAATTAGATTTAATCTCTGACCATATGCAAACCAGATAAAATGTTACTAAGCTTTAACTGTTAAAACCAGAAACTAAAATCTTTGTAGAGGAAGGCAGAGAGAAAACCCCACATCATTAGTCTAGAAAGTGGACGTTTGATAAGACCATGAAAGCACATGGAAAAAATTTTAAAATAAAGGTTAATTGTACTGCTACAAACAAAATGGATTTTTTTACAGCCAAGGAAATAATTAAAAAAGTGAAGAGAACAGCCAAAACAGGGAAAACTATACTAAGCATCTAGTAAAAGGTTAATTACCAAAATGTAGAATGATGTGAGAAGCTCAAAGGCAAGCAAACAAATTTACCAATGGGGGATAAGAGAGTCGGGTGGGGTAGGGAATGGGAAAAAAGTGGATGACGATGTAGAAAGAAGCAGATTAAGTTGACCATGAGTTTGTGAAGGCATGCTCAACATTGCCAGCTATTAGGAAAATGCAGATCAAAACTATAATAAAATAACAGCTGACGTCTCATAGAGTTGCCTTTTTTTTTTTTTAAAAAAAAAAAGGGAAGACAAAAATGTTGCTAAATTTATATATTAAAAAACAGGGAACCTTTTTGAGATGTTGTTAAGAATATAAGTAAGTTATTATGGAAAACAATATGAAGGTACATCAAAATTAGAAATGCAGTTACCATGTGATCCACCCACACTATCCTATGTATATATCAGTATGAAATAAATTGACATATGGAACACAGAGTGACAATCCTGTTTACCCACTGTGCTAGTCACAGCAACGAACATCTGTCATCAACCCTGAGAGGATGTGATGTATGAGGAAATTTTGTGTACATGTGAAACAAAATACTATTCAGAGACACACAATAAAAGAGGAAATGTTACCCCTTGCCATTTGCTTCATTTCTTATGAAGCTTATTTCTGAGCTTATGTCTCAAAATTAAACGCCTTTAAAACTGTGGTCTACCATTCTTCTTATGTTATCCTTTGCTTCACTTCTTTGTTCTCCACCTTACGGGCGATAGTCACACACACACACACACACACACACACACACAAACATACACACACACACACACACACACACACAATTAGCCCTTGAATTTCTGTGTAGTTCTTGTTAAGGAAATATTTGCTAAAATTGGAAAATGGCATCCTTTTCAATGATGGTACATATGTGTTACTGATTAGACATACAATGTCCTACATACCCCATACTTTGGGACATTGTATTTGCTTATGGGAGTCTTAGAAAGTATTTACAATTTCAGCACTAAGGCATGATCAATTGTTGAACCCTTTGAAGGATTTATAATATGGTGGCACCTATGGGAGGCAATAAAATGGGAAGTGTGAGCTTTTGAAGGAAGCAGGTCACTGGAGGCTTATACTTGGCAATGTGTATCTTCCCTTAGAATGGCCTACTGATGTTTGGGTTTTGTTCTGTTTTGTTTTGTTTTTTGTTTTTTGTTTTTTGTTTTTTTGTTTTTTTGTTTTTTTGCTTCTCTCTCTCTCTCTCTCTCTCTCTCTCTCTCTCTCTCTCTCTCTCTCTCTCTCTCTCTTTGTGTGTGTGTGTGTCTGTTTTCTGGCCACTATATTGTGACCTAGACTGTTCCACAACTTGCTCCTTACTGTGATAGATTGACATCTTCAAAACCATGAACCAAAATAACTGTTTTATCCCTTAAGTTGTTTTTGTCAAGTGTCTGGTCAGAGTCCTGAGAAAAATAACTAACACAGTTATAGAAAACAGAATTGTATATTTTGATTTTCCATATCTTTCTATTTATGTATATTATGTCATAAAATTCTCAATAAAACCTTCAAAACAATATAAAAATGTATGCAACCAGGAGTGGTGGTGCACGCCTTTAATCCTGGCACTTGGGAGGCAGAGGCAGGTGGATCTCTATAAGTTGGAGACCAGCCTGGTCTACATAGTGAGTTCCAGAACAGCCAGAGCTTAAAGAGAAACCCTGTCTCAAACAAACAACCAAACAAATAAAAACAGGTTACCTTCATTCCTTCATCTTATATGATTTCCTCACATAATGAAAATTGTGTTTAAGTTTTGCCTTCTTTGGTACACTATCTGATCCAGAATATTCTCAATGACTGTTTACTCAATAGATAGCTACAGGGAACCTAATAATTACCCTTTCAAATATATTTTGAGTTTACTTAATTCAATAGTTCAGTAAAGGAATTAAAATAACATTTTAATTTAGAGAAAATAAGTTTCCCTCTTTAGAGGGAAAGCTACAAATAGTGTTTTCTTTGTATGTAGAATTTGCTTTTACCATAAAACTAATCCATAACTGGTAATCATCATGTCTTAATTCATTTTAATTCTTATTAATAACCATAAACTATAGTATCATATTTTATAGCTAATTTTATCTAAGGTATCTCTAGTGAATGCTTCACTATCATATTATTTAATAGAAAACTATCTATTTCCTTGAGCATTTTTATTCTGTTTACTGCAATGTCACAAGGTTGAATACAACCTGAAGATATAATTGTATAGATCATAGAAAGGGGGCAGGAATGAGTTAAATATACACCATTCTAAGCCCCCTTCCCTTGGTATTATTAGTTTAAAATCGACTGTTTTGATTAAATTATTTAGCTAACTATAATTCAAAGTGGCAGCATGTGTCAGTGATGATGTGAAGAAAGGAATATATTTCTCTATTGCTGGTAGGAGTAGAAACTTGTACAACCACTTTGGAAATCAATCTGGCACTTTCTAGTAAAATTGGGAATAGGGCTACCGCAAGACTGAGCTATGCTACTCCTGGGTATATACCCAAAAGATGCTCCATAGCACAAAATATATGCTTGCTCAACTATGTTCATAGCAAGTTTTTTTTTTTTTTTTTTTTTTTTTGTAATAGGCAGATGCTAGAAAAAAACCTAGGTGTCCTTCAACTGAATAATAGGTAAAGAAACTATAGTACATTTACACAGTAAAATACTACTCAGCTATTAAAAACAAGGAAATCTCGAAATTTGCAGGATAAATGCATGGAACTAGAAAACATCATCCTGAGTGAAGTAATCAATACCCAGAAAGTCACATATGGTTTTTACTCACATATAAGTGGATTTTAACCATATAGTACAAGGTAAACATACTACTGTGCACAGACCCAAAGAAGATAAGTAACAATGAGGATCCAAAGGAGGATGCTTAATTCTCTCTCAGCAGGAGAAATAGAACAGACAGGGACAGTTATTTAAGAGAGGGAGCAATGTAGGTGAGGGGGTGCAGAGATACGAGGGTGTAGACCTGACCTAGGGAGAGTGGAAACAGAGGACAGAAGCCCTGTAAAGAAATGGGAAACTGTGCATGGGGCATCTCTCTGTCAAGCTAGAGACCTAAGTCACTGCAGGCTCCAAGGGGATATGAGAGGGGACTCTACCAGAGACTCCTACTTATAGGGACCATAAAGGCTGAAGAGGACATCTTCTAACTAGACAGGACTCCTAGTAGAAGGAGGGGAGCACAAACACACCCACAAAAGCTTTGTCCTAAAACTCAACCTGCCTACAAGATGTACAGGGATAAAGATAGACCATATAGAGCAGAGATTGAGGAAATGTCTGACCAATGCCTGGCCCAAACCAACACCCATTAACCAACTGTTAATGAAACTCTGGTATGCTTACAGACAGGAGCCTAGCGGAGATGTCACCTGAGAGGACACAGTGGTTCAAAACAGATGCTGAGACTCACAGTCAAACATTGGGCAAATCATAGGATGTCTTATGTAGGAGGAGGAGAAAAATGCCTGGAGGAGACAGGAGCTACACAAAAAGACTAACAGAAACTACAAGCCAGGGCCCAGAGGGCCTTGCTGAGAGTGAAGCATCAACTAAGGACCTTGCAAGGATTTGACCTAGTCCCCTCTACAGAGATGTAGCTGATGGGCAGCTAAGGCTTTATGTGGATCCTCTAGTAAGGAGAGCAGTGGCTGTCTCTGACATGGATTGTTGTCAGCTTCTCCTCCCAGGACTGTCCTGCCAGGCTACAGGAGATGACATGCACAGTCCCAACGCAACTTGATGAGCTGTGGTGGACAGGAAGTTGGGCTCCCGTTTTCTGAGGAATAGGGGAGAGAATATGAGGGAAAGGAAGGGAATGTGGAACTGTGAGGTGAGGAGGGATGGAGCTAAGACCAAGGTGTAAATAAAATAATAATGAAAATAATGATAATAATAATAATAATAATAATAATAATAATAATAATAATAATAGCAAAAACGATAATGATAATAATAATTATCATTGTTGTTGTTGTTGTTGTTGGGAACCATTCAGGAGGAACAGTAAAACAGCTCTAGAGCTCTTGGAATATGGCCCACCGGTTAGCTAATCCATAATGGGTGATTCTTGGCAAGGCATAACCCTGAGAACTACATAATCTGAGGACTTCATGCTGTTGTGGAGCACAGTTCTGCTTGTTACCTTTGTGGTCCTTCTAATCCCCCTTCTATTGTGTGAGACTATAAAGGGGGCTTCCAGCCTCTCACTGGCCAATATCATGGACTTATGGAAGAACAATGCTTAATCTATTTCAGGCATTGCCAGTGGAGCAGATTAATGATTCAACCACCTTTGTAAACAACCTGAAGATGTAAATTGCAAACAATGATCATTACCAGTAGATTGTACCGAGGTACTGAGTCAAGGGCGAGGGACTGCGGATTTAACTCACACACACACATACACACACAATAACACAGCGGGTCCTTCATGCTAAGAGAGCAGCAGCAGCAGCAGCAGCAGCAGCAGCAGCAGCAGCAGCAGCAGCAGCCTTTTATTCAATGTTCAAAGAGCCTTCTCATAGGCAGCAAAACAGGAATGCCACTCACAGGTGAAAGCCCTCAAGAGGCGATTGCGCATGGGAGGAAAAGTCCCGAGGAGGGGAGGGGTGCGTTCTCAGAGCAGTAAACATGATTAGCTAACCAACATAAACACAGACACGAAAGCTGCTAGAAATAGGACATGAAACGACAAGACAGGCAGACAGCCCAGTCGGGCCTGGTTCCTACACTGGGATACATAAGCAGTGGAATAAATAAGAAAGTTGTTGGAATCTTTCCCATCCACAAAGATGTGCATGTGTATAAGGTTGGGTTGGAATCTTTTTCCACTCACCAAGATGTGTGTACATGTATGTATGTAGTCTGTATGTATGTAAGTATGTATATCAATTGTAAAGTAAGATGAACTTGAAAGAAAAAGAAAGGAGGAGAAAGAGGCAGAGAAAGAGGAGGAGGAGGAGGAGCTTGTTGAAACCCACATGCTGGAGACTGTCGTACTACTTCATCAAGTGTAAGTGTGTGTGTGTGTGTGTGTGTGTGTGTGTGTGTCTTTTCTCTGCTTCTTTCCATTTCTTTTTTAGATGCTTGCCACCATCAGCTCGAGCCCAGGCTAGGAGCCAGCAGCCCTAGCCCCAGCTTGCCACCATCAGTGGAAGCTATTGCTGGTAACAATCAGTTCCGGCCTGGAAGGGTGCCCTCAGAGAAAATCTACAGGCTCACCACCCAGCAAACTACAGGATCCTTGCCCCGCCTCAGTTTTCTCCAGTTGATGTCAAAACAGGTTTTTTGATAAATAGTAATAGAGATAATGCATTTATTTAAAGATAGTTAAATTGAGGTTACTTACGTTTACTTTTGTCTATAGCTCTATGACACTTTACCTCATTGCTTTTTCACTGGTATGAAATTTATCAATCTTCACAGCCTAGTGAGCTAATTTTAATAATGAACACTGGTCTTTCATAAAATTGATTTAAAGAATCCCACACTAATCTAATTAAAAAAATGTTAAATGGACAAACAAAAAGAGTTTTTGTGTGATAATACTGTACTTTCTGAAAAAAAAGAATGTTGATGAAGAATCGAAGTAAAAAAGTGGATAAATATTTGTCCCCGTCTGATGAGGGACACTAAGAGCAATGACCCAGAGAAGAGGTGGTTGTGACACATCCCAGAACCTGAGAGGCTGAAGAAATGCTTAGGAATATTTAATTAAAGCCAAGTTAAGTTTAGCATGAGTTTAAAATAGCTTTGAATTAATTTATTCCTGTTGAAAACACCTCTGAATTTCTAAGCTTTATAGTTTGTAGTTCATGTAAGATAGGGCAAGGGTTGGCTAAAAAGAAAATAACAGATGTGGGTACCGTGGTACACATGCCTGTAATCCTAGTTTCTGAGAGGCAAAGGCATGCAAGTCTCTCTGAGTTTGAACCCAGCCTGGTCTACTAAATGGTTGCAGGACAGCCAAGGCTACACTGTCTCAAAAAACAAAAAAGAACAAAATAAAACAAAAAAGAAAAGGAAAAAAAAAAGGAAGATGAGAGGGGAGGAGGGAGGATGAAGAAGAAGAAGAAGGAGGAGGAGGAGGAGGAGGAAAAAAGGAAAGAAAGAATGCAAGAGGAGACTGTAATGCACAGGTATCTACTGTAAGAAACATGCTAGAAATAAATTAAGGATGTTAATTTAATTCTTGTTCCTGACTAGAAAATAATTAAGTAAGACAAATTTTGGATAATATGTTTCCTTAAGAAGTGTCTGCTTGAATCTGTGTCCTAAATAGAGTTTAAAACACTGTCATTGTTTCAACTTCAAGGATCAGAGAACAATAAAAGACAAGAATCTTTCTGTGATCCAACCTGGATGTCTTCTCTAATATTATCTTGGCATTTATCCAAAAATAAAAAGTTCTCCAAAAGTAAACAAAGAGGGAAATAGATAAACAAATTGTCCAGCTCTCCTAAAAAACAAAACAAAACAAAACAACAAAAAAACCATACAGCCTAGCTCATTTGTAAAGGTTTCAGGGTCCTGAAACATTTGGGTTCAGCTTCTTTTCCAACATTACACTTACCCCTAGTGAACATAGCAGATGGACTTTTAGCAGTTCATCTTTATATACACGTGCACAAATGTGTCTGCAGTAGCAGTTAGCTAGGAGCTAATCAGGGAAGGGCATATAAGAGACATCAGAGGAAGCAAAATTGAAGGGAGAAAGGTAGTAATTAAATAATCACCTCAAAATTTACAAAAAAAAGCATAATTGGATTAGATACATGCATTATTCATTGTTCAAAGTTTTAAGCTAAATATAACAGTTGCAGGGATTTTATTTAGAAATACTATTATTATAATGTTGATCATATACAATAAGAAAACTAAATGGTTCGGTCATTTCCATTGGGATCTAAATGTCAGACTGAGACATAATCCTCCTTATGTCTTTAATCACTTCACATTGTGTTATAAATCTGAATTGCTGAAGAGTAATATCCTTTTAGAGTTCTGAAGGAGAAAATGCTGGATGTTAATTTCTGTGTACTCCTACTTAAAGCTTTGCCAACCTTTCTCTTTTTATATCCACATTAAGATGATTCTACTGCTATAATAAACCTTGTTTCTGTGTTAATAATTGAAGAAAAAAATGTTGGTGGAGTCTGACTAGGAAAAAATGTCCAATAATTGTGATCTGGACCATGGAATAAGCCCAATCACTTGCTATTTCCCTTCTGTAAAGTTTTGGATTAGAATTTATATAATTGCTCCTAGATATTTGAGGGGAAATAAACCTAAAAAGCAAGATGCATTTTCATCTAAGAATGAGTTTAAAAAGGAGTTGCATTGATCCTGTAGGATAGCTGTTCTAGAGCCTTCATTGAAACTGTAAGGGGAAATCCACTAGCCTGAGCAAGCATTCTATTAGTTTGTAGCTCAATAAATGAAGCAGTCATTCCTTCATTTATAGATGCTTCCCAATCTTTGATATTCAACTACATAATTTTCATTATTTTTATAATTACTAGTTCATTTTCTAATGGTAACATTTTGTCAATATAGAATGTCTGTAGTATCTTGGTTTAAAACTTATGAAGGTCTTTTTAATTCAAGATTTTTATGATAGGAAGTTTCTATTAATATATTCTACTAGAACTTCAGGTAACCTATACTAGTACTGACTGTAGCAAATGTTTGGCTTTTATTTTATGTGCTAAATACAAACTTATTTCCAGGCAAAGAACAGCTAATAAGGACACACTCTTACATCAGTGTATTTTTATAGCAAATTCTTATTTTTATCTACCTACAAATTTGTATTCTGTTATTGCTGCTCCCTCTTTTCTTTACTTAAAATATTTTGTGACTATTATTACTAAAGGTAGGTAATGCTACATGCATTTATTAATAACTCACAACCAGATGGCAGATAATATAAAAATATGTATGCAAACCACATAAATTTCTATATGTATAATTATTACGATAGGGTTCAATTTTATAAAGGAAGAAAATTAATGATTTGTAACTTGGAAATGAACTTTAGTAAATCACTGGCTGTAGTTCTAACATAGTAGTAAGTACAGCAGGGCCGTTCAACTGAGATTTGATTTTCCTCATTTGTTACCTTCAGTCATGCTTGATGTTCTATCTTACATACCCAAGATCCCCAAAAGTAGATGATGATGACACTTCTGAATTACAATAAAAAGATCAAAGGTAGCTTAAATTTATAATCAATGACTGAGTCACTTCCTTTCATCTTACCACTAGAACGTATTACGTTAATAATATAAAAAATGTCTCCATTTGAGAATCTTGATGATACATGCCTCTAATCCCAGTACTCTGATTTTGAGAGCAAGCAGGTCTACGTAGAAATTGCTGTCGTTATATGCATGAGTACAAGGGCATCTAATGGTGTATGTGCATCTTAACAAGAAACACTCATCTGAAACAAACTACTTCTCTCTGACTCAGCAGCCTTCAATTGCCAGTAAGGGTGGATCTTTGTGATTCCCTCTTGCCAACTTTTGTTTGTTTATTTGTTTTTAAGATTTATTTATTTATTATGTTTAAAGTGCTCTGCCTGCATGTATGCTTGCAGGCCAGAAGAGGGCACCAGATCTCTTTACAGATGTTTCTGAACCACCCTGTGTTTGCTGGGAAGTGAACTCAGGATCTTTGGAAGAGCAGGCAGTGGTCTTAACTTGTGAGCCATCTCTCCAACCCCAAATTTTTTTGTTAAGGGTAGATCTTTGTTAATCCCTCTCTCATCTATCCTAGAATTTTGATTGGCTTGCTCATGTGTAGGTCCTGTGCTGTAAATCTAGCCAAGAACTTATAACTGGGGATATCATAAGCCCCTGGGGAGAACATTTATTATTAATATTATTGTTATTATTATTGTTATTATTATTATTATTATTTAATGTAAATTGACATAGCATGAAACTACTTTCTCGATGCTTGCCTCTGCATCCATAGATTAGTACATCTATCAAACCTCATCAAAGAATCTCCAAGTTGTACAAAATAACAATTAATACTGAGACCGCCAGACGGACAATGTGGAGAAGGTGAGTAACTGTGGAATTCTCAACCCTAAATGAGACATCTATAACAAGTCCCATCTCCACATAGCTCATTAACAATTACCTAATAGTGGCTGGAAAGATTGTAAAAGTCAGATGTTAGAAAACATGGCTGCCAAAACAAAAACAAAAATAAAAACAAAGACAAAAAAACAAAACAAAACAAAAAAACCAAAAACGTCTTCTGGAAATGGTAGGGTCATTGCATTCATGAATTCATAGTGGTTGTATTTGCCTGCAAACTCTACTTACAAACCCAATGAAATGTTTATTCAACATTTGAGTTATACAACTTCACTTTGATTAAAGTAAATTGTCATTTATGCTCATATATACATAGTTGTGTAATTGTATATTATTCTAGCATTTCCATACAAATTGTATAACCAATAAATAAAATTTACCCTAGTTTCTAAAACAGTTAGCCTATTTGCATTTTAATTATTAAAACTTGAACTACAAATTTTGTATATTTTTGCAATAACTTCCACAAATAAAACTTTAATATCAAAAGTGAGTTAATGGCCTTTGTTGTGAGGTATATATTTTTAAGGTGAATGTACCTATGTAGACAAATATTAACTTCATAAAAAGTTCTTTAGAGCGACAATAAAACTAAAGATGTGTATCTTATTTGCACAGAGAGGCTAAGAGATATGCCCAAACTCAATGATTAATGACAGTCTTCAGGGCTGTTGATCAGAACATGTTGTTTTCTTTGTAGAGATTAAGTAAGCTCTGCAGAGAGGAGCCCACAGCCAAATAACTAAATAAAGCATATGGCTCAGAATCCACATATATACTCAAGCTGTAACTATAGTTGATGAGTTTTAAACATCTTCTTAACTTTCTTATAATCTAACGATTCAAATTCAGAGTTATTTCTAATTTAGCTTTTTCCAGAGAGGGAGTGTGATTTGGGATGCTCACACTTTTGCCAGTGTGTTGAGATTTTTTAAAAGACAGAGTCCCATTATGTAGCTCTGATTGGCCTGAAACGATCTATATAGTACATGTTGGCCCAAACTGACAGAAATACATGTGCCTGTGCCTGTGCTTCTTGTGTCTTGGGATTAAAGATGTGTCCACCACATCTAGACTTCCTGCTAATCATTTGTTCCAGAAATGGAGGAAATGATTGAAAGTCAGGCAACTTATATATCATAATGTGATGTCAACTACAAGATAGGGAAACTGTAGCTATGATGTAGAACCAGAAACTGGTTCTTGCATCATTTTCCTTCAACATTGTTTGTATACATTAAATCATAGTTTTAGCAATCTCTTACTTATGGTTTGTCCTGCAACAGATATGATATACAAATTCAGTAAAATATAATTTCCTGAGATGAGGGTTTAATTGATCCTTGAAACACAACACAAAATTAAATAAACAGTCTTTTTTTCAGATAGGCATGCCCAATTTGCATGAATATTTCTTTTCTTGGTGAGTCACAATTACAATACTGTTTTAAATCTTTTCAGAAGTTCTTGTATAAAATCAGAACGTCTCCTTAGAAGCAGCTGAAGAAACCTTGGTCAAGGAGTAGGTGTTAGAACTTGAAAATATTCTTTTCTAGCAGAATGTGGGCATTGTTCCCTTAGAACAATTAAACTGAGAAACAAATCTTTGGATATAATCTATTGAATATGTCTAAATCATGACATGTCCAAAACATTATTTACTTTACAGTAAATCCTGAATTTTCAGCACAAAATACATTATACATTGCCTCCAAAATCTACATTTATAACCTCAGTTAACTGTCATCTACATTTCTGGAGCTAGCCAATATGACAGTAAGGAAAAGGTCTGTGAAGTGGAATGACTGTCACCAATAACAAACTTATTATTGCTTATTATTATTTTTATCATTATTATTATTGTCATCGTCGCCGTTGTTGTTGTTATTACCATTATTAGCAAATCTTAAAATCTCTTTTCCATCTGTCTATAATAACATTATAAACTACCGTGATTGCCAAGTTTCACTGCAGTAAAATATAGTGAGGGACAAATTTCCAATTTTTATCAGTATTTATAATCTAGTAAAAAAGATGATCCAGACAATACTGATGTGATTTCAATGTAAATGAAAGTCTTCCTTGAAGAGTATACAAATAAAAAAGAGGCTTTTGTTTCTTTGTTTTGTTTTGTTGGTTGAGTTGTTTCAGTTTGTTTGTTTATTTTTTCCTCTGAAAAACGTCTTTCAGATTGAGATTAAGGATATAGTTCCTTGTCTTTTCATACATACGGGAGAAGTAAATATTAAAGCAATTTGACCTGAAATTTGGATGTTCACATGGATCTTGTGAAGTCAATCTATTTTGATTTTATTATCTTTTCCTCAAAATTGTAAGCTATAATGTATAAAGATTATTTATTTGCTCATTTTTATTGGAAAAAATCAGTCCTACCTATAGTGTTATTTTTCTCAAGACATATCTGCAAGTCACTCAAATCCTATCAAGGACATATAATGGAAATATTTCACCTCATTCATTTTTAATTAACTGTGTTAAGGAGGTTTCTAATGAAAACACAGTTTATGTAGTATAAATACTTTATTTATCAAAGTTCTATATTGCTGCTTATTATTTCTACTGCCTGTTCCTGTTTTCTTTCTAAATCCAGGCCAAATGTCATAGAAAAATAATGACAAATTCAGTTTTGAACATTTATTTTACTTATACATGGTATTTTCTAATATAAAGCTTTGTGCAATTATCATGGATTTTGGAATTTAGTAGAATTGTTAATAGTGCCATAGCATATATTGTAAAGGTATGTACTAACAAAACTTTGTTCTTAATACATAGTACATTTTCTCTAAAGTATATTCCGTAGACTGTCTTCTTTTGTATTTTTTTAAGACCTTACTATTAAATTTGAAAATGTTACAAATTAACAAAATAGTCAGAAAAAGTAAATATATGCATGAATAGTAGTATTGGGGGGGTGATGGAGAAATCTAGTGAAGTAGAAGTTTCCTGGAATTTATGAGGGTCACTATAGTGAACATTCTTAGTAATGGAGGATACAGAGTCTGGACTGACCATCTTTTGTATCCAGGCAAGATTTTCAGTAATGGGAATGGGTTACCTCAGTTGAGTTATTGGATGAAGAGGTCCCATGGAGATCCTTAAACAATCTATGCAGATACTAGGACAGAAGGTTGCCCTCTGAAAACTGACAGATGTGCCTCATTCCTGAGGACAATTTCCACTCTGCTCATTGAAGATAGAGAGGTCAAGCTGGTGTGGGTTTGGACTTTCAACTTTGTGTTCTAGTGCCTTTGGCTGGAGGTTTTCTGTTGGTTATGGAAAGGGAAACCTAGACACAAACCCAGCAACAAAGCTTTGCTACAAATGATTCTGCCTAAAAAAAAAAACGTGCTGTAAAGAACTCAAAAAACTAGACAACAATAAATCCAAAATATCCAAATAAAAGAGGAATCTCAACTTACTGTGAAATACTTGAATGCATCTCACACCTGTCAGAATGGCTAAGATTAGTAACACAAGTAATATTCAGGTTGGTGAGGATGTTTAGCAAGTTTAATTACTCCTCCTTGGTGGGAGTGCAAACTTCTATAGCCCCTATGGAAATCAATAGTGCAGTTCCTCAGAAATGAGATTGGAAATCAGTCTAAGTCGAGACTCAAGTATAATACTCTTGGACACATACCCAAAAGGCATCCCATCCTACCTCAAGGACACTTGCTCAAATATGTTCATTGTAGCTTTATTCAAAGAAAAGAACAAAGACAATATGGTATATTTACACAGTAGTGTATCACTCAGCTGTTAGAAAAAGATGACATCATTATATTTGCCGATAAATAGAACTTGAAAAAATCATCCCGAGCAAGGCAATACAGGGTCAGAAATACAAACATGACATGTGGTCACTTATACCTGCATACTAGCTCTTAAGTAATCCATAGACGCAGAGAGGTTAAATAACAAGGAGGATTCTTAGGGTGTGTACCTGTATCTCCCTGTGGGTAGGCTGGGGATTGGAGGGCATGGGAGCAAGGTAGATCAGGTGAGGGAGGAATGGAGGAAGTGATGGAGAGAGTATAGGGAGAGACTACTGGAATTGAAGAACGTTTATAGATAAGTTGGTAAGGTAGAAATACCCTGAACCTAGAAGGTTGACTCTAGTGAAGACTTCTAGTAAAGGAGGATACAAAGCCTGAACCAGCCATCTCTTTGTAAGCAGGCAAGGCTCACAGGTGGTGAGCCAGGTACACCAACCCAGACAAAATACCTTCAACACACATCTGCCTTGCCTACATGATAATGTGGACTACGGTGAATCGAAGCTTGAGGAAGTAGCTAACCAATAAATGGCCTAGTTTGAGGTCCACAATATGGGAGGGATCCCATTTCTGAGACTGTCTTGGTGGCCAGGGACAAAATGTTGGATGGCTCAGAGACCCAGAATGTGTGCCTAACCCAATTGCCATCAGACATTCTTAGTCAGGTATCTGATGCAGAGACAGAACCAAATGTTAAGCAGAGTTCTGGCATCGCCAAGAAATATGGAGGTGAAGATTGCAGGAGCCAGAGGGGTCAAGGACATTCAGAGAGCACAGCCAACATAATCAATTAAACAGGGCTCATGGGCTCACAGAGACTGAAACAGCAATCACAGAGCCTTACCTAGGTCTGAACTAGGTCCTCTGCATACATGCTGTGAATTTTTAGTGTGTGTGTGTGGGGGGGGTTTTGGGGGGGCTCCTAAAAATTGGGGCTGGGTTGCCTTTGATTTTTTTTGTTTTGGTGACCCTTTTTATTTTACTCGGTTGCCTCATTCAGTCTTGATATGAGGGTTTTTTCTCAAGTTTCTGTTATTGCATCTTGTTTTGCTGTTTTAAATTGATCTAATTGAAAGGCCTTTTCTTTTCTGAAGGAGAAGGGAGGATCCAAGGAAGAGAATAAGTAGATTAAGGAATGGGAGGGATGGACAAAGGAAAGGCTGCTGTAGGGATATATTGAATGAGAGAAAAAAAGACAGAAATTATATTCTGCTATGCTCATAGATGAGTGCCTTGTTGATAGTCATAGAGAGACTTTCTTCTGCAGCAAATTGAAACTGGTGCAGATACCCAGAGCTGTAGAGTTTGAATTAGAGGTTTCCACTTGGTCTTTCCCCTCAGAGAACATGTGAAATCAAAAGAAAAGGGGGGAAGGAAGACTATAGGAGTCAGAGGATATGAAGGACACCAGAACATGGACCACTGTGTCAACTAGGCAGCGCTCACATGGGCTCTCAAAGACTGAAATGGCAAGCACTTGGCATGCATGGGTCTGCACTAGGTCATTTGTGTATATGCTATGTCTATTAGCTTGGTGTTCTTGTTCTACTCCTAACAGTGGGAGCAGGTATGTTTCCAGCTCTTGTCTGCTTTTGAAAGTTTTTCGACTACTGTGTTGTCTTGTCCAGCCTCTATATGATGGCTTTGCTTTTTCTCATTATATATTGTTTTCTCCTGTCTAGCTGTCATCTTTTGCAAAGCTGCTCTTCTCTGAAGAGAAAATGGATCAAGAGTTGATCTGGGAAAGAAGGGAGGTTGGAGAACCAGGGGAAGTAGAATGAGGGAAAACTATAATGAGGATGTGTAGGCTTTGATCTTTTACAGAGTGTTTTATTTGGTGTCCTTTAATGCCTATACCTCCACTCCAACCCACCTACCCTAGACAGTAAAGAACAGAAGTTAATGGGGACAGAAGTTCCTTGGCCAAATTCCAATGTGCCTTTTTGTCGGGACTCCAGAAGACCAATTAAATATCAACCAGAAATTCAGCAAAAGTGACTGTAACCCAGAACCTTGAAGCTTTCTTTGGAGCATTTTTCTCTGGGATCATCTTGAATTGGACCGATGTACACCCAAGCAATGTAAAATGATGCTGAAGGCAAACAACCCAAAAGGCAAGGGTCTGACTTTGGGATCATACATATCTCCTCTCAGAGTCTTTACTAGGATGTTATCAGCTGGCAAAGACCATGCCCTCCGGCAAGAGGCAGTTTCTCTTCTACCAGACAAATACCAAGTGTCCTCACACAAGTCTATTTTCACCTCCAACATTTGGAATCAAAACCTAAACATGTGTACATCCACTAGAGGGATGTAGTGTACGAGAAAAAATTTTCTTTTCCTATTTTTACATTTCAATTTTTAATTATTAATTAATTTATTCAGGTTATAACTAAATTGTTATCTGAACACGTGTATCTTCCCATTTGTCCCTCCCTCCTGCTCTTACCTTATTCCCCTCCCCTAGGTCTATGACTGAGGGGGATCTCCTCCTCTACTACATGGTCATAAGCTATCAAGTATCATCTTGGTAGCCTGCTTATTCTTTCTTTGAGTCCCATCAGACCTCCCCACCGTGGGGAGGTGGTCAAATATGGGACACCAGAGTTCATGTCAGAGTCAGTCCCCACCCTCCACATAACTGTGGAGAATGTCCTGTCCATTGGTTAGATCAGAGTAGGGGTTCGATGTTTACTACTTGTATTGTCCTTGGTTAGTGCTGTAGTTGTAGCAGACATCCCTGGGCCCTGATCCACCCATCATGATGTTTTTCTTGTAGGTAGGAGATGGGGAAATAGAAGGACCAAGAGGGTCCAAGAATTTATTTTCAATAAAACAAAACAAAACAATACAAAACAACAACAACAGAAACCTACCAACTAACCAAACAAACAAACAAAATGCTAGCATGGGAACTGACCTGAATGCTTACACTTGAAGACTGTCATTCATGGCACCAGAGGTTGCCACAGAAGTTTCCAAAGGAACAAGGCATCAACAGTCTTATGCAGCTATGATGCCTATGGACCGCATCAATGACCAGCATGGCACCAGAAACTTACAGATGTAGTTGTGGAACTGATAGCATGGCCGTAACCAACTGCTCATTGTTTTTGTTTTTTGAGACACTGTTCCTCTGTATAGTCTTGGCAATCGAACTGCTATTTAGTTGAAGTAAAGGCATGCTCAACATGAGGGAAATGATAGGTACTGAAAACCTGCCTAAAAATTGGTGTTAGTAAAATCTTTGTATTGGGGGAGAAGCTAATATATGAACTCACTAAAACAACATAAACCCAACCAACAATCTAAAAACATTTGTCCTAAATCCACTGTTACGTGTAGTCTGCACCTCTCACCACAGAAACTTCTCTTTGCAACAGATGAAGAACAACAGAAAAAAAAAAAACCAGAAATACGTAATGTTGAACCTCAGTCCCAGTGAACACATATAGAAAGCACTCCTACACCTGAGGCTTGGGAACATTATAGAAGAGGACAAAGAAAGATCGTAAGAGCCAGAGTATCTGAGTGTTTGCAGTGAGATTGTCTCCTAGTAACATCGCAGCTATACATGTTAATTCTCACCAACATGACCTCCTAAATATGAACTGAACAAGGAGAACACCAACAAACATACCAAATGAGATCGGAAAAGGTTCAGGAGGCTCCAACCCAACACAAATAACTACTTAATAAAGCTAGGAGTGGAAGAGATGTCCCTCTGCAGGGAAAACACACCAATCACCCAAATGAATGCTTACATATTTTGAGTAGGCATGTTTCTGAAAGGAAACAAAAAAATACAATACAAAACAAATAGAGAAAAGTGGCAGCAAAAAATCTTTGACTCTGATCCATTGAATTCCTCTGACCTACTTTCCTGTCCCTTCTGCAGTGATTAAGAGAAACTTGTATTAGTCTCCAGTTGAGTAGATAATAACCACATTTTGAGACTGAACTGAACTTCAATTCCATTTAGAACACTACTTTGTTCTTCTCACATGTACTGAATGAATACTGGTCACCATAATACAAGTTCATTTAGAATTAATGAATGTGACAGTTTCTTTTATTTTTTTGTCTGTATTTGCATGTACATATGTATATGTGTTGATGAATAATAAAAACATTCAAAAAACATCTCTGACTTTTTGCCATTTTAGATGCTGTAGATTAGAAATTTGATGACTATTTTCTTGCAATTGTTTACAAGGTTACCTTTTGCTGGTATATTTACTGACCTCAAAGATTGCAGACTCTAGTCATGCTTCTCCCATGCCATGGTACTCATCTTTGTCCACATTCTTATAGCTGTGTGTGTGTGTGTGTGTGTGTGTGTGTGTGTGTGTGTATGTGTGTCTGTGTGTCTGTGTGTGTGTGTGTGTGTGTGTGTGTGAGAGAGAGAGAGAGAGAGAGAGAGAGAGAGAGAGAGAGAGAGAGAGAGAAAGAGAGAGAGATACTATGGAAAGAGAGAGAAATACAGTATGATGAAGTTAATTACATAAAATATGTGCAGGCTTTTAAAAACTTTTTATTAAATATTTTACATATACATTTATATTATTACAAAATATACAATAAACTCCCTATAGCAAGAAGAACCATGAAATAATCAGGAATTATACAAATGTTACATTTATAGTGTTTTGACTCTTTATATTTGGCAGCTTTGAAGAAAACATCTTTCTTATCTTGCTGAGTCTAAAATTCTGAATGTAAATCAATATGTATCATATCTCACCTTCATCAACTTAAAACATCTATCTAGACCTAAAAAATCTTAACCCTTAAAATGCTAAGCTTACTTGTAAAAGTAAACTATCTGCTCTTCAACCCCATCAGAGACTTGGGAAGGAATAAAAGTAATCACCTGACTATACAGGGGTTTGAAGGTTAGTAGCTTCCAAAATGAGAAAACGACAGAAGTAGTTTGCTTCCTGAACAATTACCCTACATTCTCTTTAATGTTGGAGCATCATTGTCAGCCTTCTGGCCCAACATATCTGACGGACATATTTGTGAGGCAGGAACTATTGAGGACTTGCTTACCCTGTCTTGGTAGAGTTTGGCCATCAACTCTGCCTGCAACCAAGGTTGCTGATTTTTAGGCAGAATTCTGTCTTTGGCAGAAATGAGAACCCTTTTCATCTCAGGATTCAATTCATTTTCAGGAGTAATATGCAATAATTAGACTGTAGCAGATATTGTACACAGATCCATTCTTAGAGTGTTTCCCTCAGAGTTCATTTATAGGAGTAGAGATTGTTAAAAGGCATGTATTTTAAAATATTTGATTATGCAATAAGTCTGAGTTTACATATGCAAAAATGCTATCTGTAATTAAGGCTGATGATTTATAATATTCCATTTGGATGGTTTTAATCATAGACACTAAAGAGATAAAATTCTAACAGACATTCTCAAGGTAATACCCATTTTAATAATGCTTTTATAACCAGTCTGCAAACAAGGTGATTTCTGCATTGTAATCTTGTTTAAATTGTAGAGAGCAATAAGAAATTTCATTCTTATTGAAAAATATCCTCACTGAATGCAACACTGTGCATTTCTTACCCTAATATGATCTTATTTCTAATAATTTTAGGGAAAATATATCTATGTAGCTATTTTCTGACTATAAATTGACAGGTATTGCTGTGATCATCTTAAATAAAGTTTCATGTTTGGATGTATTTACTTTGTACTGGATCAGGTGAAGTTAAAAAAAAAAGAAAACGTCAAGAACAAAGACATTTTTCCACTGAATATATAACATAAACAGGAAACCTGATTTTAGACATATCACAGCTGGAAGTAGTTCTGATTCAGCCGTGGTGAACTTCTGTATATTAGGCCCTTTCCCACACTATTTACAGACAGACAGTTTTTTGACAGTCCTGCAAAGTGGCTCAACCACAGAATGTGAAGTAGAGACTAAGTGAATATGAAAACCCCCTCCTTCTGGGAGAGCACACTGCATGGGTATCTTGTGTGTGCTTCCTAGTAGATACCTTAATATCATTTGAATGATGAAATTTGCCCAAAACAAGTGACCACATAAGCAAGTTTCTCTACCTTTCTCCATTAGTACATTTATTGAAATGTATTTATTGCCCTGAAATGGGACACAGTGCTTCTTGAAGTTTATCCCAGGATGAGAGTGCAGGAAACATGTTGCATCTCCAAACATGAAGACTACACCAAGGAGTGAGTAGAAGATTCTAATTCTTAAAGTTTGTTTGTAGAGCTAATGTGTAACCCTTTTATATGAGATAATAAATACACTAATTTAAAGAAACGAATGTATTAACATTGTACCATTTTGAGTCATTGGAAGAAAATGTGATGTTATCAATTTGTTCCTTGGTGTAGCTGAGATTTTATTTTCTTAAATATTTATTTTCCCAAAGATGTTAATACAATCATTTCTATAACAATAAAATTAATTACTGGTTTTGAGTTCTATTCAAATGTGAATATTTTTCTTGGAATATTGTTGGAAATTTGAATCAGAGAATGTAAAGTGTATGTCCCAGCGTACATGGCTGTGTCAATTAATTGCTCTTTCTAGTGATGCTATGCTAGAAAAGTTCAGTTCTTTAGTATTTGTGGGCATAATAAACTAAATTCTAAATCTACAAGGTATATAAACTTTGAGTTATAGCTGCTATTTATAAAGAAAAGTATGATCGACTTACATCTGGCTGAGCAGGTGAAACAGCGACTGGCCACTGACAGTTTTGCTCTCTGCAGCAAGTCTCAGTTGTGCGATGCCCACAGTTCTTCAAAAGGGTTTTGATGTTGAGATAAAAACTTTGTTAACACTTTAAAGTTCTAAACCTAAGATCTATCGAGATCTTTTCTTCTGACTGTGATATGTGATGGTTTTACTCATGCAGGAGTATTCCTGCGAAATCTACACTAACTACTCTCCTTCGGCACTTTGGGATGCAAAAATCACAGTGAAAAAGAAATATAAGTTGTCATCTAAAAGACCTAGTCAATATAACTCCAGAAAAGAAAAGGGGTGATTTGGTGACTAGGTGGTTCATGTATTTCCATTTAGGGATATTTCTCTCCTTATTTTCTTTATAACATCCATATTATCCCCTTACCTTTTGTTTTGACTAAAGTAAGAAGCAAACACAATACCACAATTATCATGAGAAATATTACCCAGGTCTTCATCTTAATGAATTTGAACCACTGTCCAGTATTATGATAAGGCAAGAAGAGCTATAGTTAATAAGAGTCCATAATGAAACGTGACCATAATTCCACTCAATTTTGGATTAAGGAACAAAGAATAGTACTCAAATGTATTTATGATATGGATATATCCTGAAAATTGTGTTATTAAGGGATTTCAATATTTTACAAACATTGTAGACTATATTATGCACTAATATGTCTAAGACATATAGTCATATGGGTACATTAAAATATTTTGATATATTCCTCTGATCATAATAAAACATCATCTTATTTTAAATTATTTTCTTATTTTTAATTCTCTGTTTTTTCCTTTTTTAAAGTTAGGTTTAATATTTTCAACTTTCATTTCATTATTCCTTGTAGTCCTGAACATTTTGTTCTTTTTATTGTAGCTTCACAGTTAATATAGTTTATCTTGCATAAACGTCCACAAAATTCTCTGTTACTATTGCATCCAAAGATAAAAATAAACTCACAACATGTAGGGTTAAACGGGATCTTGATGTCCCCGAATACAGTGTTTGATAGTATATGTAGCTCATTTGTCTTAGAATTAACCATGAATCTGTACACCCATCTCCTTAAGCACTTGACTAATATACATCAGTTTGTAGGTTTTATCGCTTGTTTTAATACTGGCAAACATAATTATTTAAAAATTAATGATATGAGAATACATCACCTAACCATAACTCAGCCATATTTGGTTAAAGCTCTTATATACTTGAATTCTTACAAACAATTTAGGCAATAATGATGTAGCCCATTCAGCCACTTCTTATGTCAGCCTGGGCCAGTCCCTTGTCTCATTGTAGCTGAGTGTTCACTGTCAAACATATTTCAAGTTGTCCTCATGGCATTTAGAGAAAAAGAAATTAAATTAGGTATCTATCTTGATTAGAATGCTATTGTGTTGTTTGTAACATATACTAAAATTAATATATATATATATATATATATATATATATATATATATACTTATTTTTATCCTACTTGTAATAAATTTTTACCTATGAGAAATCTAGCAAGACTCATTGGTAACATCATTTTCATTTAGACTTTGTTATGGAGAAAAATGGAAAAGAATTGAATCATAATGAGTTGATAATAAATAGTGAACAGCATTTACAAATGAGTATACAAGGAACATACCTAAGTTGTAATGTGGTGAAATAATGAGTAATGATGCAAACCAATGAAGTTGGATCAAAATTCCCCACATGAACAAGTCAAAAACCTTATGTTAAGGTTATTCATACAGATAAAAGAACCAATGTTAAAATACTATTTGAAGGGTATAAGGTATCTTAGTGTAACTCTAACCAAACAAGTGAAAGACTTATTTGAAGAAAACTTCAAGTCTCTAAAGAAAGAAATAGAAAAAAATATTAGAAGATGGAATGATCTCCAATGTTTATGGATTGGGAGAATCAGCATATTAAAAATGGCCATCTTACCAAAAGCAATCTACAGAGTCAGTGCACTTTCCATCAAAATTACAAGACAATTTTTTATAGACCTTGAAAAAATCAATTCTCAACTTCATATGGAAAAACAAAAACCCGGAATATCCAAAACTATCCTTTACAATAAAAGATCTTCTGGAGGAATCTCTATCCCAAATCTCAAGCTATACTATAGAACAACAGTAATAAAAACAAAATAGTACTGACATTGAAAAAAAGATGTCATCTTCAACAGATGGTGCTGGTCTAACTGGATGGCTACAAGTAGAAAAATGCAAATAGACCCATATTTATCACTGTGCACAAAACTAAAGTCCAAATGGACTAAACACCTCAGCTTAAATTCAGATACCCTAAATCTGTATGAAGAAAAAGTGGGGAAGAGCCTTGAACTCATTGGCACAGGAGACAACATCCTAAACAGAACACCAACAGCCCAGGCTCTAAGACCAACAATGAAGAAATGAGACCTCATGAAACTGCAAAGCTTCTGTAAGGCAAAGGAAACAGTCAACAGAAAAAAACAATATCCTACTGATTGGGAAAAGATCTTCACCAACGCTATATCTGACAAACAGCTAATACCCAAAATATATAAATAACTCAATAAATTAAAAACCACCAAGGCAAATATCCAATTTAAAAAATGGAGTATGGAGCTAAATAGAGAATTCTCAATGGAGGAATACCGAGTGGCTAAGAAACACTTAAAGAAATGCCCAACATCCCTAGTCATCAGGGAAATGCAAATCAAAACAACTCTGAGATTCCATCTTATACCTATCCTAATGGTGAGGGGAACACTCCTCCATTGCTGGTGGGAGTGTAAACTTGTACAATCACTTTAGAAATCAATGTGGAGCTATCTCAGGAAATTGGGAATAAGCCTACCTCAAGACCCAGCCATACCACTCCTGGACAAGTATCCTAAAGAAGGCCCACCATACAACATGACCATTTGCTCAACTGTGTTCACAGCAGCCCTGATCGTAATCGGCAGAATCTGGAAACAACCTAGATGTCCTTCCACTGAAAAATGGGTAAAGAAACTATAGTGCATTTACACAACGGAATACTATTCAACTATAAACAATAAAAATTTGAAATTTGCAGACAAATGGAGGGAACTAGAGACAATCATCCTGAGTGAGGTAATTCAGACCCAGGAAGATGCACATAGCATATTCTTACTCATAGTCGGATGCTAGCCACTTAATTCAGGTTAACCACCATCACAAACAGAGACTGATGTGCCAACCAAGGCCCATGTGGCATGTGGAACTAGACCTTCTGCTCAGATGCAGTAGACAGGCAGCAAAGTATCTTTGTGGGTCCCACAATATGGGGAGTAAGGACTACTTTTGACATGGACTTGGGCCTCCTAATATTTTTCACTTCCACCCTGGTGTGGTGGCCTTGCCAGGCCACAGAGGAAGAGGTTACAGGTAGTACAGAGTACAGTGGATAAGCTGAGGTCAGACTTTAGGGCAAGAGGGCTCCCTTTTGTAAGGACTAGAGGTGGGAGGGGAAGGGGATGAGAGAGGAGATGGCACTGGGAAGTGATGAGAGAGGGGGCGGCAATTGGGATGTAAAGAATTCTGGCTGCAGAGTAAGTAGGTAACTTATATTGATAATCCCACTACATGGGAATAGCTCTGAGAGTGGCTGAGATATGAAGGTCTATGGATACACAAGGCTTCATGTTGGTCACAGATTCTCTGTGACTTATAATTAGGGGCCTTTCTTAATATGCAGATATCTTACTTCTGCTCAAACAATGAATAAAGATCCAGCCTTAATCGCACTGGGCATCCTGTACACCTCATCCAATCATAATGTTAGAACTGTATAATTCTTGTGAGAAACTGTGTTTTCAGAACAAAAGAACTGGACACTGATGCTGGATCAGACCTACCAGGATTCACTCCTCTCAGCAACCTGGATGCTGACATCCTGCATACTTCATGTTCCAGCCCCAGGTGCCTCAGTTCCAGAACAGGAAAGTTTCCAGGAGAGTGTTGTAGAAAGGCTCTGATCTCAAACGGTCCAGCGTTTCAGATTTTCACACACAGGAATCCTATTAAGCCTAGAATTTCTCAACATATGGAAAATAGATCATAAATGTTTTCCCTGCCTTACTTAACCATTTTCCCCATTTTTTCTTTTTGGCCCCTTCAAAGGTATTAGTCACTTTAAATCAGCCTGAGGAATCTTTTTTTTTTTTTTAATAGCCCCACATGAATTTATTTTAATTCTTTAAACAAATTTATTATTATTATAATCTATTCACATTACATCCAAATTGTAAAAAAAAAAAAAAAAAAAAAAAAAAAATTTAAATAATCAGCCTGAAGAATCTTAAATAGAATGATGTCCCATTTTGTCTGAAAGGAGTTGGGTAGGTTTTTGTTTGCTTTCTTAGTCTACAGATGGTTATTATCATTGGAGTTGGTTATAAGTTATTATTGGTCTGATGCAGAGAGAGAAAACTAGGTTGGACTCAGGGACATCTCTCTTTTCCCTTTTCTTTGTTTTGTAGGTAAGGAGATAGGAGCTGAAAAGAAAGAAAGGGGGATATAGAATTATAGATGGAGGACAGAACAAAAGGTAGATTATTGAATCTACTCCTCAATTCAAGGCTTTAATTGTTACTCACAAATAAGATCATTTTAATTCACTGGTATGGAAATTTTATATTAATGCAAATATTGGTCATGTCAAATACTACTTTAATTTTATCACAAGAATACATTTCATAGGTCTAATACATAGATATGATTCTATAGACATATGAGGTGAAATAGTTAAATAGGGTCTTCAAGAGCCTCAGAGACCTGCAGAATATGGCATTTAAAGGTGTTTTTATTATTCTAAACATTCTTTGACAACAAGACAAGTTAACTCCTGGCAACACCCGGCCTGCCTCAAAGAAGATGATGAGCCTCAAAGAACCTCATAATGGAATTGGCTTCAATTGTGGCAAACAAGCCACTGGGCAAAAGGTCCTCACTTTGGCCAAGGCAGAATTCTGCCTAAAAATAGGCAAGCTAGGATGCAGGCACAGGCAAAGGCTGAACTCTGCCAAGGCAGGGTAAACAAGCCTTCAATAGTTCCTCTGTTACAAATATGTCTGTCAGATATGTTGAGCCAGAAGGCTGAAGATGATGCTCCAACATTATAGAGTGTTGGGTGACTGTTCAGGCAGTAAACTGTCTTAGTCATTTTTTTTTTTTTTTCATTTTGGAAGCTGCTAACCTGCACTTCCTGTTCACTCAGGTATTTAAGTTTTATTCATTCTCAAGTCTCTGTGGGGTTGAAGACCAGATAGTTTAGCCTTACAATTAAACTTAGTTATTTGGGGGTAAGACGTGTTTAGATCGAGATACATGTTTTAAGTTAATAGAGATGAAACATGATGGATATTGATCTTCATTCCGAAATTTAGATTCAATGAGATAGGAAAGATGTTAAATTCAAGTTAGCCAAATACAAATAGTGAAATCACTATGAATGTAACATTTATATAATTCCTGATTATCTTGTGGTTCTTCCTGCTGTTTGTAGTTTATTTTATTCATGTGTAATGACATAATGGATACATTTAAAAAGAAATATAATAAAAATACTAAAAAAAATAAATAAAAACTAAACCTGAAAAAATAATATTTTTAAATGTGGTCCAAATTTGTTATCATTTTTTGTGATACTGTTAACAGGTTTCTGAAACATATTTATAGCTTTGTTAATGTTTTCATTCTCTTTGCTAAGGTGTGAAATTTAAAACTCAAGGAAAGTAATAAATTTTACAAAACAAGTTAGTGACAGACTTAAAAGTGAAATTAGACTTAAACTGAATAAAATATTATTAAATATTGACTTCTTTTAGTCAGTGTGTAGTTATAAAAATAAGTAATTAAACTTCATGAGAACATTTAGACTTTTGACTCAGAATTGTTTTCCAAATGAAATTAATACTTGGAGAGAATTGAAAATCTCTAAAATATCCCATACTTTTAAGTTAACTAGAAACAAAAGAAAACAAAAATCCTGACGAAAATACTATCTTTTCATTGACAGGGTATATATTGCTTCTGTAATATATCCCGCAATCCTGGGAAAAGACATCAGCAATTCTGGTGTTCTGTGAAAAAAAAAAAAAAAAAAAGACCTAAGTGGAGAAGACTAGGAATAGAGTAAAGTAAGGAAACCCATGTGAAAGGCACAGAAAATATTTTTAACAAAATGATGGAAGAAAAATTTGCAAGCTTTAAAAAAAAAAAAAAAAGATGCTTGTCAAAGTTAAAAGATGCATACAGGACACCAAACAGATTGGACTAGAAAAGAAAATCCTCTCTGAACAAAATAACCAAAACATTAAGTGTACAGAATAAAGAAAGAATATTTAAAGCATCAAGAGAAGAAGACCAGGTAACAGATAAAGCAGACCTATTAGAATAACAGCAAATTTTTCAACCAAGACTTTAGAAGCTAGAATGACTGGATGTTTGACAGACTATAAGAGACTACAGATAACAGCCCTGACTATGATATCCAGCAGGACTTTCAGTCAAAACAGGTAGAGAAAATAAGACATTTTGTTATCAAATCAATCTTAAGCAGTATCTATCTAAAATGTCTTCCACTACAGAAGGCAATAGAAGGAAAACTCCAATCTAGTGAAGTTGAGCTCACCAAAGAAAACACAGCTAATAAGTAATATCAGATCAGCAAATAAAAGGAGTGGAAATAAACAAACAGAACCACTGCCACCATCACCTACACAAAAACAACAACAACATCATCATCATCATCACCATCATCATAATCAATAAAGTTTTTATTGATAGCTCAAAATATCAATGGTGTCAGAAAGGGCTAACAGAATGGATGTGGAAAAACAGGATTCATCTTCCTACTGCATCCAAAAACAACATCTGGTTATCAAGAATCAACATCATCTGAGAAAAAAATGATAAAAAAGAGTATCTCAAGCAAACATGCTTAGGAAGCAAGCTGGCATAGCTAAATTCATATCATACAAAACAAACATTAAACCAGAATTAATCAGAAGAGACAGGGAAGGACACTACATATTCATCAAAGGAAAACTCCACCCAAGTTCATAAAAGAAACACTGCTGAAGCTTATGTAGCATATTCATCCACAAACACACTGATAATGGGAGACTTCAATAAGCCATTCCGGAAAAAAATAAATAGGAAAAAATTTGGAGCTAACTGACTTTATAAACCAAATAGACCTGACAGATATTTGCAGAACAATTTTTCCAAGCAAAAAGTACATATCTTCTTCCTTACACCTCATGGAACTCTCCACAAAATTGACCACATACTTGGACCAAAAGCAAGTCTCAACAGATACAACAGAATTGGAATAATGGCCTGCACCTTATCTGACCACCAGACAATAAAACTGAATATTAACAACAGAGACAACAGAAAGCTTCTTAACTTATGGAAACAGAACAAAATGAAAACAGGGTCAAGACAGAAATTAACAAAGGAACTACAGACATTGTTTTTTGTTTTTTGTTTTGGTCTTTTGAGACAGGGTTTCTCTGTGTAGCCTTGGCTGTCCTGAACTCGCTTTGCAGACCAGCCTGGCGTTGAACTCACAGAGGCCTGCCTCTACCTCCTGAGTAGTGGGATTAAAGACATCTGCCACCACATCCAGCCTGACATTCTTTAATTGAATGAAAGAAAATATAAATTTCTTAAAATCAAGTTCAGAAAACTAATTGCCTATGTTTAGAACAAAAATCATAGAGCTATACAATAGAAGGGTGACAGCACATCTGAAAGTCCTAGAAGAAAAAAGAAGAAAGATTACCCAAAAAGTATACAACAAGAAGTAATCAAATTTAGGGCTGAAATCCATAAAATAGGAGAAGAAAAATGCAAGGGATCAATGTAGTAAAGTACTGATTCTTTGAGAAAATCAATACAATTAAAAAGCCCTTTCCAAACAATTAAAACATGGATAAACACTATCACAATTAACAAAATTAGACATGGAAAGTGACATATAACAAGAGGTATTGGGGAAATCTGGAGACCCTTAAGGGAAACCTGTACTCCTCTGAATTGCAAAATCTAAAAACAAAAACAAAACAAAACAAAAAAGAAATTTTCTTGATACTTATCTCCTACAAAAATTAAGTCAACATCAGATAAGGAATTTACGGAGACCTATATCTTCTGGTGAAACAGAAGCAGTAATTATTAATCTACCAACAGCAACAACAAAGCCAAGGGGAAGAAAATAATTCTACAAGACTTTCAGAGAAGATTTAAAGCCAATTCTTTTATCATTTCACAAAATAGAGAAAGAAAAAACATCATATAGTTAATTTACTGAAGTTACAGTTACGCTGACAACCAAACTGCAAACAAAAATAACAAAGAAAAAGAATTACAGCTGAGTTTCTCCTATGAATATAAAAAAATACTCAGTAAAATACTTGCACAGTGGATCCATGAACATATCAAATATATCATTCCAAATGATTAAAAGGTGCTCATCCCAAACATTCAGGGAAGGGTTATCATATCTATTCCAACATATAAGGAAACTGAAAGATGGAAACCATATTAAATGCAGAAAAGGCCTTTGAAAAAAAATCAGACAACTCCTCATCATTAAAGTCCAGGAGAAATTAGGGATACAAATCAGGTACATCAACATAAAAATATTTATTTAGAGCAAGCCCATAGCCAATGTCAACTTAAACTTAGAGAAACTCATAGAATTCCACTACATTTGGGAACAAGAAAAAATTTAAGTCCATCCAATACTCGTATTTAATATAATACTTTCAGTCTTAGCTAGCAAATTAATACAACTGGTGGAAATCAAGGAAATACAAATTGGAACAGAAAAAAAAATCAAAGTGTCTTTATTAGTAGATGATATAATAGCATATATAATTGATCGGAAAAGTTTATCAGGAAACACCTACAGCTGATTACGACTTTCAACAAAGTAGTTGGATACAAAATTAGCTCACAAAAAGAAGTAGTTCTACGATACACAAATGACAATCCGTGTGGGAATGTAATCTCGGAAATAACAATACAGTCTCAGTCTCAATAATATAAAATACCTTGAGTAACTCCAACCAATCATTTATAGACTTTTATTATAAACCCTTAAGATACTGAGGAAATAAATGGAAGCGATCGAAAGATTAAAAGATCTCCCATGCTGATGGATCAATAGAACTAATGTATTAAAAATATCCATTCTACCAAAAAAATCTACAAATTCAATGCAATCTCCACCAAAATTCCAACACAATATTTCAGACATTTTGAAAGGACAATTTTCAGATTGATATGGAAACACACATACACACACTAAAAAGGAAAAAAATAAAAATAAAAATAAAACAAAATTAGAGACAAAGAAGGAGGGAAGAAAACAAGCTTAGGATGTCTATGGTGTGTAAAACAATCGTGACTAATGGAAGATCTCTGAAAAGAAATACTGTCCTTATTTCACGAGGTGCTACAGAATTGATGCAATAAAAACATCAAGCTATTGGCCCCCAAATAGAAATGTTGGTAAATTATACAAATTGAATCATTAGACATGTCTACATACTTATACCTAACTGATTAGTTGATGAAGTAGCTGGATGAACACACTGGCCAAAAGCAGTATCTTAAAATAAATGGTACTGGTCAAAATATACGGATGCATGTAGAAGATTCCAAATATATCCATAATTATCACCCTATTCAAAACTCAATTTTTAATGAATCAGTCATCAACATAAAACTGCATATAATGAATCCACTAGGAGAGAAAGTGGGGAATAGCCTTGAACCCATTGGGTAGCACTGGAATAGATTGTTGGAACTGAACACTGTTAGCACAAACGCTAAGATCAACAATGAAGAAACGGAACCTCACGAAACTGGAACTTGTGAAAATCAACCACAATTTGCATGAAGGGGTAGCCTACCAAATGGGAAAGTATTTCTAGCAACTGCATAACTAATAAAGAGCTAAAATCATATGTTTACAGTTACATATACTTTTACGTATATATGTCAAATAATGCATATCTGGAAAACAAACAATCCAATTAAAATGATGTACAGTTATAAACAGAATTCAAAATAGATGACACTCAAATGGATGAGAAACAGAGAAATACTCAATATTTTTAGTCATCAGGGAAAAGCAAATCAGATTACTTTGAACTTTCATTTTATACCTATCAGAAATTTTAAAATGAAAAAAAACAACTGAAATCTCATGCTGACAAGAATTTAGGATAAGAGAAATAGCCACTGGTTACTAGTGGGACTGTAAATTCATACAGCCATTACTGAAATCAGTGTAGTGGTTCCTCAGGAAGATCAGAATCAATCTACCACAAGATCCAGCAGTTGAACATATATCCAAAGACACACCAACCACAGACACATCGCTCAACCATTTTAATTGCTGTTTACAAAATATATATCAATAAAATGATTCCTAGTGACAGTCTATTGTACCCAGAGTTCCTCATAGGTAAATGCTCAGAGATCATAAGCAAATCTTCCTCTTGCAGCAGATGCGGATAAATCCCACAGGCAGTCAGTATGCAGAGAGTGAGAGACCTTGCAACGCTCATCCCTAAATGAGATCCCTCCTCTCAGAGCTCAAGGAAGCTTGAAATAAGGCCTAAAAGTGCAAGAGCCAAAAAGGATGGGAAACACTAAGGAAGTAAGTACTTTAGTAGCAAAACGATGGATGAATATTTGAAATTAGAGTGACTGAACCTTCATGCACAGGGCCTGCACATGTTTACAGCCGATGGCATCCTGGAGGTGAAAGAAGTAGACATATGACACTATCTGTAATCCAGAAGAAATTTCCAACTGATAACCACTTGCAAATTAAAATGTAGTTTCTTCCAAGGGAATATAACTCAGAAAGTAAACTCCACTTAAGGGTAGATTACATGCCCAGCAGTAGATAGATAGACCACAGAATATTAATTTAAAGAAGCTTTGGGGGTTATTACATCAGAACTATACCTTCCTTTGTATATACGTTTGTCTTTTTTTTGTGTGTGTCAAATAGAAAATTATTTATTCCAAGGATAAAACTATGTGGGATTGCAGGAAAAACTAAAAACCAGATGCTTGGACATAAGCATGATCATTGTTTGGGATTCAAGAGAAGATAAAATGCCTCAGCCAAAGGCTATGATCTTTTCTTTTCTACTTATTTTTTTTTATTAATTTATTCTTGTTACATCTCAATGGTTATCCCATCACTTGTATTCTCCCATTCTTCCCTCCCTCCCATTTTCCCCGTATGGCTGTTCCTGAGGGGGATTACCTCCCCCTGTATATGCTTATAGGGTATCAAGTCTCTTCTTGGTAACCTGCTGTCCTTCCTCTGAGTGCCACCAGGTCTCCCCCTCCAGGGGACATGGTCAAATGTGAGGCACCAGAGTACATGAGAAAGTCATATCCCACTCTCCACTCAACTGTGGAGAATGTTCTGACCATTAGCTAGATCTGGGTAGGGGTTTAAAGTTTACTGCCTGTATTGTCCTTGGCTGGTGCCTTATTTTGAGCGGGACCCCTGGGCCCAAATCTGCCTATCATAATGTTCTTCTTGTAGGTTTCTAGGACTCTCCGGATCCTTCTACTTTGCTATTCTCCCATGCTTCTCTCATCTAGAGTCCCAATAGGATGTCCTCCCCTCTGTCCCACTTTCCTGGTAAGTGAAGGCTTTCGTGGGACATGTCCCTTGGACTAGTATGCAGATATAAGTGAGTATATACCATTTGAGTCTTTCTGCTTCTGGGTTAACTCACTCATTATGATCATTTCTAGCTCAATCCATTTATCCACAAATTTTGGGAATTCCTTCTTCTTAATAGCTGAGTAGTATTCCATAGTGTATACGTACTACAGTTTCTTTATCCATTCTTCTACCAAGGGACACTTAGGCTGTTTCCAGGTTCATTTCTTAAGAGCTTGTTTGGAGGTTATAGCTGGGGAGCACAGCTACTTGTATACCCTTGACCGAAGACTGATTCTCCCTATTTGGTTAAGGTCATCCTCCCCTATTTGGGGGAGGTCATCCTCTTTAACTTGAAACACCTGCCTAGGCAGCCAGATCAGCAGACTCAACCCTGGCGATCAATGATGTGATGGTTGTCACAGCCAGATCACTCTCACATGCTATTTTCTTTTCCTTACATGAGACCGACACATAGTTGGCACTGAGTATATGCCCACAACCATTAAGAGGTGTGGTAATGATCAGTACATGGTGATCCATTAATTGAACATGCCCCATAGCTTGTTTTGTCTACTTTCTTACTCTCTTTTGTGGTGCTCAACCACAGAGCTCCACCCCCAGTCTGCCAAACATTTGTCTAAGAAATTTCTTTATCATTAACAGTAGAAAGGGCAAACTTGCCATATTTCACAATATTAGAACTCAACTATTTAAACAGAAGAATCTCTAAGTACAATGTTGTTAGAACTCAGCTACATTCATGCAAGAACACTTTTTATTCTTTTTAAAAATACACATATATAATTCACTCAAAATACATCCTGGTTGTAATCCACCCACCCTTATCTTACTTTTCCCACCCTCCCTCTCTCTTCAGCCCTATTCCCCTCCTTAGACATCTTACGGGAGCTGTGGGGATCTGCTCCATGGCCTGATCACGGTCTATCTGGTCTCATCAGTATAGCCTGCATCTCCTTCCCCTTCTTGCCTGCAAGGCTGCCCCAGCAAGAGGCAATGATCAAATCTCGGGCACCAGAATTCCTGTCAGAGGCAGTCTCTGCTTTGCCCCCAACTTTTCCCTTCCCCCCACTTGCAGAATGAGATGTCCACTGGCTACATTTGGACAGAGGCTCTAGGTACTCCACATGCACTCTGTGTTTGTTGCATCACTTTGTGCAGGAAGCTCTGGGTCCACATCATCGGCCTTGATTGTTTCCCTGTGAAACTGCTGAGCCCTCTGGTTCCTTCCATCCTCCCGCCCTTACTCTTCCATATAACTCGCAGCCCTTTGCTGCAAGTCCCGCCTCAGTCCCAATATCTGTCCAGAACAGAAAGACAAAAGGTGGTGGATCTCAGTAAGACAGGAAGTGGGACAGAACTGGGAGGAGTGGAGAAAGACGAAACTGTATTCATGATGTATTATGCAGAAAAAATCTATTTTAAATAAAATGAAAAATTGGAAAATTAGCTTTCCAATTACTTTAGGGATATCAGTATTCCAAAATCAAAAGTGAAATCTATGATGAACAAAGGTTCTTTAATATATTTCAAGAATGCAAATAAAATGATGATGCTGTGTACTATTTATTTTTAATTGATCTGTATCATTTATTAATTTGGTTACCTTAAATTTACAACAATATGCTTCGACGTACCCATTTGGTGTGTCTACTTATAGTAGAGCAGGAAACGTTATCACTTGTGTTTTCAGCTGTAAGTTGCAAGTAGAACAGCATAAAGCATAAAGCCAAAGGCAACCAAAACAAAATGTTACTTAGTTTAATGAATAATATGGTCCCTGGCCAACTCAAATGAAAACTGCTCTTATTAATTGGGTTCTGGGAGCAATGTTCAGAGCATAATTTACAAAGCTCATGAATTTAAGGTAAATTTGTAAAGTTTATTTATCCACAGCCATGCCGGTTTTTAGTAAATTGGTCTCACATAACCAAGGCAAGAGTATGATTTAAGTAACTAGAATTTAGTCTTCCAGAATGTCAAGTTCTTTTGGTAAAAGATCATTTTTAGTTATCCAGAATTGAGGCTATTAGTAGTAAGAGAAAGCCTCCTACTTATAAGGATGATAATGCATAGAGACACACTATGATTTGCCTCCTGGAGAAAGCTCTTACCCCCAACCCCCTTTTTTTCTTAAGTTTGACTTCCCTCAATGTCTAATAACAAACATCATATCTCAAAACTGAACTCATTAAACTTTATACTTTGGTAACTCAAGTTCAGAAACCCATTCTTTAGACAGCTGGCTGAAACTTTTTGCCAAACACTGCCTACATCCTGGGAGTTGAGAACATATAATTTCTTATTTATGTACATACATTTTAAAATAATAACAAAAATCAGACAAAAAATTGGGGAAACGCTGGTAAGGGTGAGGCAGTTTAACAAATTAAATTAAGGTTGGTGGTCATGATAATTTATGTAAATCTTATGTACAACATTCTAAGAAATAATAAGTATACATTAATTTTGCAGTTTTGACAAATTATTCCTTCCTGCTGAACCTTGTAGGAGATCCTAATCTGTATTACCATTCACAAAGTAATTGCCATTGTCCAGTGTTTTTGGGTCCTTAATATAGGTCTTATTTCTCTTAGAATCTATAATTCTTATTAACATTAGTATTTTATAATTAGCTACTTAAACGAAATTTTACAAAGAAAAATGAAACTCCATTGGCTTTTTAGATATAGTTTAAATTATGTCAAAGGGGAAACTCTTGATTACTGTATTTTCACATGAGTGCACGACATTCTGACAACTGAAAAAGAACAATGTCTCTAATAATAATCTTCTTCACCTATATTGATTGTTCATAGGAATTTTTCAGAATTCCAAAAGCTATTTTAAAGACAACAACAGCAAAAACTCAGTAAGATATGTTATGCAACAAAGCCTTTTTCTGTCAACACTCCCCAGAGAAGAATACAGTTTTGAGTATCTAAGCAATTCTGATTTTTTTGCTTTCAAATAACAATGATGACTATGTTTTAAGTCGGTATGGATACTAGCTGATGTTTACTGGATATGGCCAATCAAAAACATTTAGACCACTGACTTCTTGATTGGCTAAATACTATTTCCACACATAGTTCTTCAGTTGTCTAGAATTGGCAAAATTCTCTGATTTGTGATATCATAAGCAAAACGATTCCAATAGGTTTGAATCTCTGCTGTAGTTTGCCAACAACTCAGTCAAATGTAGCTCAGTCCCAATACTAACAGCTTCATTTGTTGACTGAAGTTTCACAGTTGGGACCTTGACTCTTCCAGTATTTGTTGATTTTACTTTGATCACCTTCATATTTATTCATATATTAGGAAGCTTCTACTATATTGAGCTTACACATTACCAGTCAAATGCCCTTAATTTTAACTTTCTATTCTCATATTTCCTAGCTCTTTTTCTTATCCCCTCAACTGATCCTTCCATTTTAACCTTCATATATTTATTAAAAACTAAACATTCTATTTCCCTTTTATATAGAGAGAGTTATCTGCCTCCCCTTCCCCAATCATTTGCTCTATACCTAACCTTTGTGGTTCTATGGGCTATAGCTTGATTATCATTTAATTAATTGCTATCATCTATATATAAGTGAACACATACAATCTATGTCCTTCTGGGTTTGGAGGCACATCTACAATCAGGATCATTTTCTTTTCTATTTCCATCTATTATAAAATTTATGATTCTGATGTTTAACTTCAGAGTAATACTCCATTGTGTAAATGTCAATGTGAAAGTGTATTTTCTTTATTCATTCTTCTGTTGAGATGTATCTAGGCTATTTCCAGTCCTTAGCTATTATAAATAGAGCAGCAAACGCTCCTGTGGTAGGATACAGTATCATTTAGGTATATGTCCATGTGGGGTATATAGGTGGACTTTGAGGTAGATTGAGTCCCATCTTCCTGAGGAACTCTCACACTGATTTCTATAGTGGCTGTAAAAGTTTGCATATCCACCACCAATGGATAAGTGGGTCTCTTACTCCACATCCTTGAAAAATAGAGAAACAACTTTTCAGGAAAGAAAGTATGGGATAGACCTGAACTCATTTGCAATAGAAGAAAACTCTGTAAGTGGAACACATTTAACACATGTATTAAGATGAACTATAAATAAATCAAACCTTATGAAAATGAAACACTGCTACACATCAAAAGACAAACAGCAGCCTATAATAATAGGAAAAGATTTTTACCACCTACACATCTCACAGAGGAATAATTATTAAAATATACAAAAAATCTTTAAATTTTTGGTAATAAGGAAACAAGTAACCCCCCCCCCAAAAGGGTACATATATGAACAGAGGATTCCTGAAAAGAAGAAACTCAAATGGCAGAGAAACACATACGGAAATGTCCAATGTAATTAGTCAGTATGGAAACACAAATCAAAACTTCTTTGACATTTTATCGTACACCTGTTAAAATGGTTACTATCAATAAAACGAGTGTTTGAGGGCACATATCCTAAGGCATTTTTGTGGACATCATAGGAACACTTGGTTAGGAAATTGGTCTTTTCCTTCAGCATATGGCCGATGAGACCCGATTCTGGCCATTAAGCTTCTTGGCAAGTGACTCAACTTAGTGACTTATTTTCACTGGCTATGAGTATACTTTTCATGTTTTATTTACAGTTATGATAGACATTTCATCAGGCTTTTTTACATATGTTTATATTATTTACCTTAAGTTAGATATCTCACCTGCATTGTCAGTTCCCTTTGGTCCCTTTAGTATGTGCTCCTAACTCCTCTCATCTGTGTCTCATGCTTCATAACCATCAGTCAACTTCCTTTGTATTGTAGATCTTCTGGTGTTATCTGCATATTCCATTTCTGCAGATTTAATGAGCCTTGAACAAGTAAGTATATGTAGTTTAAACTCCTACAGTCTTTTCCTTATACAACTTAGCCTGTCAAGATGGATCTCAAAGATCTTTCTCTCCCACTAGTCCTTCACCTTTCTTTGATAGTAGGGCTAGTATCTGTAAGTAAACAGCTATCATGCTGATTTATCTTGGTTTGCATTATTAGCTAATTGAGAGTTATTTATTTTATTTCATGCAGAACTGTGAATTTGATCAAGCAAATCTTTCAGGACTCCCCATAATTCAACAAATTTTATGAGTGACACAAACTCACAGCATTTGTCTCCTGGGACTTCTGTGAGTCCTCAGAACAGGTACTATTTATTACTGCAACTTTTAGCACTTACATCCATGACACTTCTACACTGTTTTTATGGTTATTGGTATATGTGTTTGTGAGTGTGTGTGTGTGTGTGTGTGTGTGTATGTCTCTCTCTCTGTCTCTCTCTCTCTCTCTCTCTCTCTCTCTCTCTCTCTCTCTCTCTCTCTCTCTGTAATTTAATGACAAATATGGTCCATATACCATGTAATGAAATAAATATAATCTGTTTTTATAATCTCATAGACTTAGAACATACTCTTTAAGCTACCAATAACTTTTCTTTAAAATAAGTATCTTAGCCAGGTAGGGTGGTGCATGCCTTTCATCTCAGCACTCTGAAGGTTGAGGCAGGTGGATCACTGTGAGTTTGAGGCCAGCCTGATCTACAAAAGGAGTCCAGGACAGTCAAGGCTACAAAAGGGAAGCTTGTCTCGAAAAAAAGAAACAATACAAAAATAAATAAATATTTTGAAATTTATCTTTATACATAGTTAAATCTAGGCTGTAATTTTAGAAGATCCTTTTAAATTTAAAGTCTTTTAAAATGACGACTCCATATATTGTTGTTAGTATCTGTTACTCAATAAAATTTATCTTCCTTATGAGATAAAATGTCCTTTTCTCTCTCTCTCTCTCTCTATTTCTTTCTTTCTTTCTTTCCTTTTTGTCTTTTCTTCCTTTGAGAAAGCTTTCATATGGCCTAGTCTGTTTCAAATTTGCTGAGTAGCCAAGAATAACCTTGTGGTTTTACTATTCTGCTTCCAATAGTCTACACCTAATATTATAAACATGAGAAACTAAGCCTAATTGGTTTATGGAGATAGAATTCAGAGTGTCTACGAGTTGAGTGACCTCTCCAGTAAACTAAATATTATGAATCAATGAATAATTAGTATTTTTGGAAGTCAAAGGGACTTTGACTTGAGACTTTCCAATCAAACATACACTATTTTATTTTACTATTTTTCTGAGTTCATGATACTTCATTATTTGAAAATTCTTTATTTAAATTGAGCAAAAAATGATAATTGACTGCACCAATACAAAACAACGTTACCGCTTGTGAACTCTTCATGTTATCTGGTGAAGAACTTAAAATTTGAGTCATATGTCTCAATTATTTATCTTAACATACTGTTTTTTCTTTGAATTAGGAATGAAAATATTTTACAATGGAGGGAAGTTTTGCTTTCTGTTAGTATAGAAATAGCTTCAAATCTAGTTATATTTGAGGGTATTATCATATCAAGTGATTTGAAATGATCCAAGATTATGATCTATTTCACACTGTACTTCTCTAAGTAAACAGACTGGAACTGCTCAGAATGTCCATCAATTCATCTACAATGTCTCAACAAAACTTATTTTACTAATCTCATTATATGGGAATAGATCTGACACTGGTTGGGGCATGAATGTCTATGTATAGACAATACTTCTTGTAAGCTACAGAACCCATATGAATTACTATTAGATGCCATTCTTTGTATGGCATCAAGGAGGATTTACAGATGTCTTTTTTCCTGCTCACACAAAGAGCAGAGAACCAGCCTTAATTGTCCTGTGCATAGCACACATCTCATACACTTATAATTTTAGGACTGTATAATGCTTTTGAGAAATTATGTTTTCACAACAAAAGACCGAGACACTGACATTGGATCAGACCTGACAGTATTCATTCCTCTCAGCATGCTGGACACTGACATCCTGCATCCTTCATGTTCCAGCACCGAGTGCTTCAATTGCTCTTCCTCATCAAAACAGGACAGGTCCCAGGACATTTTCGAAGAAGGCTTCTGATCCCAATTGTTCCAGCATTGCAGACTGTCCCATACAGGACTTCAATTAAGCCTGGAATTTCTCAAAATTTAGAAAAAAGGCATATTTCATTTTCTCTGGTTCCTCTAGCTTTTATTCATGACTAACCCTGACTGCCTCTTTGTGTGACAAGAATTGGGTAAATTGCTTAACTTTATTTCACTTATTTTCCTTCTTCAGCAAGTTCATGGCTGAACAACCTAGCCAAACTTTCTCCTTACTCCCACTGTCTCTCCTAAGACAAGTTAAAGAAAATGAAAAAGATTCAGACAACTCTCATAGCTCAAGGAATAATAGTTTTGTAAAGGTGTTTTGGCTTGGCTATTGATAAAAAATTTTATGTGTCTTCTTTTAAAACATATACCTGTTTCCATATTATTTTCATGATTTTAAGGTTTGAGAGAATATCCTCCAGATAACTGTGTAATAACCGACAAAATGTTAGTAAAAGATAAGATGATACAGGCACAGCATTTAACATTTTTCTGCAAGTGTTCAGTGTGGATATAAAGTTTGAGATGAGCATTTAATGCTGTAGGGTTATCAAGCTCACTGTTGTTCTTTCTCATATTTCTTCTATTAAATATTAACCATGTTCATATAGAAAGGGCTTATAGGCAGTGATTGCAAACCATGTAGAAAATGGTTTGCAACTACCGCTCAGGATTTCAGCAAGGATTTAAAACAAGCCAAACTGAGTTGATGATATTTTTGAAGCCACTGTGTATGCTTTTCATTTTTTCTTAAATTGCTAAACAGTGTAAGTTTGAATAAATATAAAATTAAAAAAAGAATTTGGTATTATCATTCACAAAATTCTACCCCCTACTAAGGAAATTTTCTTAAAAGTCAGAGTGGTTTTCATCTTGTACTTCTACTCCATTCTAGCATCTACATATAGTAAACGGTGGCCACAAATGAAAATAATATCCTCTTAAAATGCCTGATGTATGAATTGCATTATTAGTATTAAGATTTTTGCAAGATGAATTAATAAAATATTTGCAAGATAAATTCCTTATATATTATATTATATTATGAAAACATATAAAGATAGGCATTATCATGTGAACAGAAAGTAGGCTCTTGGCCTATCAATTTTGAGATGGCTTCCTGCAGCATCAAGGCTTTCTTTCTCAGTTTTCTTACTGCAGCAGGCAGGACATCTAAGCAAATACATTGCTTTGCTGAAGCAGCCTGGACTTTAATTCCACAGCAGTCCTGTTGCATTACCATCCTTCAGGAGGCCTGTCACTGAGCCATGGCAGGAAGAGAGCTGTGCAGGAAAGGAGCACTGATGAAGGCAGCAGCCTTCCGGTGATTTCCCAAGAGAAGACAAACACCAATCTACTGAATGACTTTGGCTGCCAGCAGGTAAAATCAGGACATTGCCTTTATTTCCAGTGTGTTAGAGATGTTTCAATTCTGCTTTGCTCAGCTGGAGAGAGAACATGCTGACAGACCCCGACCTCACTTCAGTAGAATCACAGACTCTGAAGGTTAGATTACACCTGCTTGGCAAGAAACTCATAAGCTTTAAAGTTTCTAAAACTAAGTATGTGGTCTCATATTTTAGAAACCATGCTAGTCTTGTTATTTCTCAAAAATTAATATAATATTCTGATTAGTGCTGATTGTTCTGTAGACTCTTATTCTCTACAGTTTGGACCATCAAGGTGGTAACAACAATCAACTTCTCAGGCGAAGATGGAAACGTGCACTGACCTATGTACATAAAAGAAAGCCATTAGTAAGTAGATTTATACTATCTCCAATCATTAAAATAATAGGAGTTGTTTTCTAAACCCTATCACCTGTCTAGCTATAGAATAAAAGCCAAAGATGCTATGTAACTATGGGAAAACACTGTCTTTTGGACATGGCAGGGGAGCTGGACATATAAATTGCAACGCCATTCACATGGAATTCAATCCTCCAACCCTACTTATAGAACTATGAAAGTTTCTGCGTGCTAGGGGAGGGAGAGTATTTTTTCCTAATAGTGTAACCTTTGGAAACTCAACCATGATCTATTGGTAGCCCACATATGTATAAATTGACTTTATTTTTTTTTTCTTAAAGAAAACAGAGTTTGTAGAGGGAGTTGATGTGAATTTTTCTGGTAAATTGTGACTGTTAATACTGAAATATGTCCACATTTTCAAATAGCTATTAAGTCCAAGAATATCTGTAAGTTAACTCATATACACTGTCTCCAGAAAATTTGGGTATACTAAGAAGTACATAGAATTAATGCTAAATGTAACATGCATCTATATTTTAAGTGTTTTAGTCTACATATTGGAACATAAATCAGTGATACCTCTGTGTAGCCAGCATAGATTCATTTCTTTTCTCATTCTATGTGGTAGAAAATGAGGCATATAATATAGAGTCCCTTTACTCACTTGTATAGCATTTCTGCCTGCTCTTTTTGATTTTTTGCTTTGACTTTAAAGTGCCTTGGGATATCTCTGTGGGTCTAGTGTCCAACTATAAGTGAGAATGTGCCGTGTGCTTCTTTCTGGGTCTGGGTTAGCTCACTTAGAATGATAATTTCCAGTTCCATCCATTTGCCTGCAAATTTCAGAATTTCCTTGTTTTTAATAGCTGAGTAGTATTCCATAGTGTAAATGTACCACAGTTTCTTTATCCATTCTTTGACTGAGGGCCATTTAGATTGTTTTCAGTTTCTGGTTATTACGAATAAGGCTGCTATGCATGTGGTTGAGCATGTGTCCTGGAGCAACTTTTGGAAGAGGGAGGGAGGGAGAGGGAATGAGAAGATACAAGTGAGGGGATAATAAATAAGATGTAATCTGAATAAATTACTTAAATAAATTAAAAAATAAAATGCCTTGGGGCGCTATAGAGCATGTTATTTTCTCATTTGTTCAAATTTTCATTCAGTAAGATTTGTATAAAGTATATGATTTCTCCAAAAAAAAAAAAAAAAAAAAGAAAAGAAAAAAAAGAAAAGAAAAGAAATCCAACTGGCTTTTACATTAGACTTTAAAACAAACTCAAATAGTATAACGTAAGATTTATAAAATGCCACATAGCAAAATGAAGCAGAGAATAAAATGCAAGGTTGTTTTTATGTGTCCACTTCATTAATATGAAAGTCAGTACAAAAAGTCTCTTGACATATTTTTTTACAATTCACTTATATATTTACACAAATATATATAAATATACCACCTCTACAAGTATATATTATGTATATATATATACATATGTATACAAACTATATATAATATAAAGAATATTAAACATATATTTATTCTAGATATAATCCTAGGACAAAGTCATGATAGTAACATTTTTGTTATGGTATGAATTACCTGATTAACTTCAATAATATAAGTGGAGTGAACTATTGAACCTCAAACATACACAAGATATTGAATATTTAAATTTTCTCATGAGATAAATATTCATCTGAAGTAAACTGAAGTAAAGCAAAAATCAAATAAGAATAATAGTTTTTAAAATAATTGTTTCTCCAATACATAAATAATTAGAGACTTTTTTCAAAAAGAACATTAATATAAAATACATATGCTGTTTATTCCCTGGTGATAGCTGAGATAACAAATAAACACATATTCTTGTAAAAACTACTTTCCTTAATCTATGAAGAAGAATTTTACCATGAAATCCTTTCCTGAAACGAAAGTGGGCATCATTCAACCTGAGGATGCAATCTCAGGTCCAGTCTTGCATGTACGCAAGAATAATACCTTCAATGTTAAGCCATATGTATTACACTGAATTGTTTTATTCTCTCTCTCTCTCTCTCTCTCTCTCTCTCTCTCTCTCTCTCTCTCTCTCTCTCCCTCTCTCTCTCTCTCTCTCTCTCTCTCTCTCTCTCTCTCTCTCCCTCTCTCTTTCTCTGGCTTCATTCTGGTTATCTGGAAAGATAATATCTAAACTGAGATTATAAACATAATTCAAAATCATACAAAACCTGAATTTTATTTTATAAGTCATTTTCATTTCTTTCACCATGTTAAAAATCTATATTGATATGTATAGATTATGTCAATATCTTAACCCATTCTTTACACTCCATGTTTTCAACATGCTCCACTGATCATACATGTTTTGAAAATCTGAATTATTTCTACCACTAAATTCATTCCTTTACTCTTTACTTCTTAAAGTTAATAAAGTTTACCAATTACATGACCTTTTCTTGCTTTGTGTTTATTATTCCTGGAGACAATGGACTTTGGTCTATCCATATAAGCCCTGTCTAAGAAGACAATTGTTAATTTTATTTTATTAATTTATTCATATTACATCTCAATGGTTATCCCATCCCTTGTATCCTCCCATTCCTCCCTCCCTCCCATTTTCCCCTTACTTCCCGTCCCCTATGACTGTGACTGAGGGGGACTTCCTTCCCCTGAATATGCTCATACGGTATCAAGTCTTAATAAATGTTTTTAGAATGTATTGGAATGTACTATAGGTAAGAGGAATGGGCCTAGGACATTCTTGTGGAAGCAGAACTGCATCATTAACGATTACTTCAATCACTGTCCTTTCACTACTCCCTGGGTTACCCTGAAGCTGCAGGTTATTTAGCTGCACTGATGTTCAACGAAGATAATAAAGAGGAATTCATTATGCTTCCAAGGCAGCTCATAGTACTAAAGTGGTTACAGGTCAACAGCTTTTCCATTATTCTTGGGAGCTCTTAATTGCGCACACTGTTAGTATTGTTTCTTTCCAGGCAATAGAAAAATGAGTCTTCACAAATTCTAAGCATATCAGTCCATAAAGGTGCAAATTGTATATGCTGCTTAATGTAGTGTTGCGGATGAGGCCCAAATGTGTTTATGGCATGCATATTCTTTCCTCTCTAAGGAGGCTTATAGGAATCAGGATTTGATTATGAAACTTCTGCCTGCTCCTTCATAGAACTTATAAGGTCATTGCGTGAGATGGGGGTTTTCAAAAATTCTGTTTAAACCTCTGAAGGGTAAATTGAGAGATAAACTGTCATAAAATATTTTTGCAGTGTTTTAAATTTATATAACATTTCATTGCAAAGTGAAAAATAATTTTGAAAAATGATTCAAAAAGTGTTAGTACACATTTATCACTAAGCAGTTACCTATCTATTTAGCTAAAATCCCATGAGCCCTGCCTCATTAGTTAAATTTACAAGGGATGCGATCAGCCTTACGTGTCAAAAATAACATTTTTTTTTTTAATCCACAGTACTATTATCATCAATCTCATTTACATGCATGGTCATGTGCATCTATAATGGTATTGCTATTTCTGAGTCATTTAAGGTAGGGAAATGTACAGTCTTAATAAGGAGTTTAAGCAGGACTTTAAAAATCTAAATTGTCCTCTGAAGCCAAGGCCTAGAGGAGGTCTATCCACATCACCGGTACACAGTAAGTGTGTGCTCCCACGGTGACTGACCACAACGCTTGGAATAAATCTTAAGCTTTTCTTGAAGCAGAGTGTCATAAAATAAGGATAGATTATTGGAATGTCTGAAGGTTAAACTCATTTTCTAATAAAATGGAAAGAGCTCATATAAAACCACAGATAAGCAATGGTTTAAAGATTTTTATTCTTTTTTTTTTTTTTTTTTTTTTTTTTTTACTTTCTAAGAACTATGGAATTTCAATGAAAGAAATTGGAGCTGTATTTCAGGTGGAAAATTGAGAACACTCCTGAGGTTTCAAAAGGAATTTATTCTTTAGCAAATCCTTCCCTACGATTGGAGGAAAAATACTCATCTATTTTTGTTATAAAGAACCCATTTACTATTTAAAAATGTATCGAACACATTTAGTTTTCACACTGTACATCTTGGACTGTTGGATTCATTATTGGGATGGAAGTAAGTGTGCATCCTTTTTCTTTTTGTCAGCAAACACCTCACTGAACACATGCCTTGCTTATTAATGAGGGGATCACAGCTTCTTCACAGACATGAAGTGATTCATAAATAGAGGAAACACTAACCTAGGTCCTTGTGCACATTATCTAGTGAAAAGAAATTAAAGTTCAAATGTATGCAACATTGTTGAAATAAAATTTGATATTCAACCACAGAACCCTAATAGTTTGATAATCAGCCTCATGGAATATTACCAGTATTGATGGATATTTCAGCATTTAATTCAGTTTTTTTAAATGAAAGTATATATTTACCTCTTTCTACTCTTCAGATATTGCTGTGGATAAAATTAAAGAGTTAAATACTCAACAATAAAGGCCTTGGAAATGCCTTAAGTATCCAAGAGTGGGTTTTTTTTAAAAAAAAAAAATTCCCATATGGTACTTAAACTAAAGCTTTATGCCAATCAATCTGCTTTCAATCAAATTGTTCAAATTCGAAAAACATCCAGGACATTGTGACAGAAATATTGATACTGACATTTCACCAAATGCCAAAGAAGTTGTGACAAATAGTGCAATTCCTTGGTAATCACATCAGTGATTGAGTTATGGGAACAAGCAAATATCTTAGAGAGACCTGTGAGAAAGTAAGAGAAAGATACTTGGTGAGGTTTTCTGAAATATCAAATAGAAATAAATAAGAGGCTTTCATGATGGACTTTTTATGATGTACTCAAGTGTGCCACTAATTCTGATATTGTCTTAGCCAATCATCTTTCTCTTTAGAGTCAATTTTCATAATTTCACACACACACACACACACATCTACACACATACACACATATACACACATCTACACACACACACACACACACAAACAGACATGCACATAGCTATTCACACATCAACTTGGTATATATAAATATATATACACAAACATATATATACAAGTTCATAACTGAAATCATGTTGTTTCAAAGAAAATACATACAAATTATCAACATAATATACATACATACACATAGAACATACTTATATATTGTACAATTGCATATGATTTGCATGTTATGTATATTGTATATTTAATTAGATTAATTTTGTCTTTTAATTTCATATTGTATAATTGTGAAAATGCAGAGACTATATTACTGTGGTGTGATCAGCCTCAAATGACAGATCATCAATGCAACGTAAAACCACACCTAACTAAAACTTAGGTAAAAATCCCAAAAAAGTCACACAAATATTTTAAGACCCAGAGTTATAATCAGGGCAGGGAAGCTACACTCTTGGAATCTCAGTTGTCTATACAATATGTGAATAATAACCACACAAGTTGACAGTCTAAAGTGGATGAGAAGGATATGACTATTCAGAAGCCTTATAAAAAGAGCTACAGGCAATCAGAGAGGAAGAATCAATTTTCTCTAAGTGTTGTCACCCTTATTGAGTATTTAATCCCAAATTGTCATATCTAAACACATATAACCATAAACAACACTAAATGCAATCAGTAGGTTATATATGTCTATATACATATATGTATATATTTCTATAATAAGTGCATGTTTATATATTTAGCAATAATAATTATAGAAATATTGAATGTGAAAGAGAATTTAGAAAACATAGGAAGAGTTGAAGTGGGGAAGAGCAATTTATATAAATAATGTAGATATGGTATTCATGCATTAAAATCTCCATAAATTAAAATATTAATTTAGAAATAGCAGCAATATGCACAACAACCTTCCTGGATTATTGGGAGCCATTCAACCCTGGCAGGGATTTTTTTTTAATTACATGTTTTTAAACTATAAAATTTCTGCTAATTATCCAGATTTGAGGATATTGTACATTTTCAAGTATTTACTATGACAGAAATCTTTTATTCTATTACTCAATTTGGTCTAGTAAGTAAATGCTTGTGTCTGAGTAAGTTGAAGACAATAGAACCTTATTTATTACAGTTTTAGGGCCTGAGAAGTCCAAGGTCCAAGCAGTGGTGTCTGGCTTCTGGAGGTTTTCTTCCCCCTCTGTATCAATATATAGCATTAGATGACAACTGTCAAAGGGGTAAGAACTGTAACTACACGTTAAAGGAGCTGATGACAGAACACATCCTCTTAAGCTCTTTAAAGGGATAGTGCTCTTTCATCCCCCTTTTATTTTTATTTGCATAATCACTTTATATCCCAATCCCAGCCCATCCCTCCTCTTCTCCCTATCCCTCCCACTTGTCCTTTCCTCTCATTCACCCCTCTCCTTCCACACAGAGAAGGGGAGGACCCATGTTGGTACCAATCCACCCAGATATCTCAAGTCACTGCAGGACTAAGCACATCCTCTCCCACCAAGGAGTGACAAGACAGCCCAGCTAGAGGGAGGTGACAGAGAATTGGTAGCAGATTCAGACAGCCCTTAATCCTATTGTTAGGGGACACAGATGATGACCAACTTACACATTTGCTACATATGTATAGGGAGTCAAAGTTCTGTCCATGCAAGCTCTTGGTTGGTGGTTCAGTCTCTGTGAGCCACAGTGGGCCCAGGTTAAAGTACTCTGTAGGTTTCCTTGACTCCTACTGCTTCCTCTGTACTTCCCTTCCCCCACTTTTCCACAGCACTCCCAGAGCTCTTACCATTGCTTGACCTTGGGTCCATGCATCTGTCCCCATCAGCACTGGATGAAGCTTCTCAGAAGACAGATTTACTAGACTCTTGTCTGCAAGAATAGCAGAGTATCATTAAGGGTGACTGTGTTCAGACCACTCCCATGGGATGGGTCTCAAGCTGGGCCTGTCACTGGTTTGCCATTCTTTCAATCTGTGTTCCATCTTTGACCCTTCACTTCTTGTAGACAAGACACATTTTGAGTTGAAGTTTTTATGTGTGAATTGGTGGGTCCCTCCCTAAGCTGGAAGTCCCACCTAGCTACATGAGGTGCTGAATTTGTGTTCCTTAACAACTCTTGCATGGAGTCTCAGATAGGGTCCTAAGTGAGTTCTTCCCTTATGACTTAGTCATCTCCTAGTAGTCAAACCTTTTCATATTATGACATTTTAACCATGATTTAGCACATAAATTTTGAAGGACACCTTCAGATCTTAGACGTTTGATTTTAGTTTAGCTATTGAATTCTCCCTGTGGCAATCAATATATTTACTGGTCAGACTTAAAATGTATAGATTTGGAAAGTAGATTGGGAGGGAAGATGAACCAGTCAGCAGGGAAATTTTGCTTTTTCATTTTCTAAGAAGAAATTAGTCTTGTCTCCAAACATGATATCTGTTTGAACATGCTGACTTCTAAAACATTATTATCATTTAGTTTCTCATAAGAAACACCACCAAACCAAATAATCCAACTGAGAAATGGGGCTCAGAACTAAACAGAGAATTCTCAACAGAGGAATATCGACTGGTTGAGATGCACTTAAAGAAATGCTCAACATCTTTAGTCATCAGAGAAATGCAAATTAAAAAGATTCTGAGATTTCATCTTACATTAGAATGGCTAAGATCAAAAATTCAAGTGACACCACATGTTGGTGAGGATGTGGAGAAAGAGGAACACTCCTTCATTGCGGGTGGGAATGCAAACTTGTACAACCACTTTGGAAATATATGTGGCATTTTCTCAAAAACTTAGTATAGGACTTCCTAGAGACCCAGCGATTCCACTCCTTGGAATATACCCAGAAGATGCCCCAGCACACAACAAGAACATTTGCTCAACCATATTCATAGTAGCCTTATTCATAATAGCCAGAACATGGAAACAGCCTAAGTGTCCATCAGTAGAGAAATGGATAAAGAAACTGTGGTACATTTCCACTATGGAATACTACTCAGCTATTAAAAACAAGGAATTCCAGAAATTTGTGGACAAATAGATTGAACTACAAATGATCATAATGAGTGAGTTAACCCAGAAGCAGAAAGAGTCAAATGGTATATACTCACTTATATCTGCATACTAGCCCAAGGGGCATGTCCCATGAAAGCTTTCACTTACCAGGAAACTGGGACAGAGGGGAGGACATCTTATTGAGACTCTAGGTGAGAGAAGTATGGGAGAATGAGGAAATAGGATCCAGAGGGTCCTAGAAACCTACAAGAAGAACATTATGAAGGGCAGATCTGGGCCCAGGGGTCCTGCTCAAGCTATGGCACCAGCCAAGAACAATACGTGCAGTCAACTTCAAACTTCAATCCCTGCCCAGATCCAGCCAATGGACTGGACATTCTTCACGGTTGACTAGAGAGTGGGGTCTGACTTTCACACGAATTCTGGTGCCTCATATTTGACCACGCCCCCTGGATGGGGAGGCCTGGTGTCACTCAGAGGAGTATAGCAGGTTACCAAAAAGAGACTTGATACCCTATGAGCATATAGAGGGGGAGGAGGACCCCTCAGTCACAGTCATAGGGGAGGGGAGTAAGGGGAAAATGGAAGGAAGGAATGGGAGGATACAAGGGATGGGATAACAATTGAGATGTAATATGAATAAATTAATAAATTGTATTTTAAAAAATGAACAGGGCAGATACTATCACGGTGGACTTTATTCTCCAGAATAATAAATAAAAACAAATTCTCTCTTTCTAAGCTTCTTTTATTTATACATTACCCAGTCTCAGCAACTTTTTTTTTTAAGAAAGAGAACTAGCACATTAACTTACTGTAATAGTTTTCAGGGACTAAACTGTTTCTGATTAATGTTTTGAATTCTAAAGTGAATATATGTAAGTTCACAATAACTGTCTGATATGGATTTATAAATGAAATACTGTCTACAGTAGATGCTTAGAGGGAACAAAAATTTAATATGGAAAATTTTCTCTCCTTCAGGAATATTTTTCTCTATTGCCATATAATCTTAAAATTGAATTTGATATTTTAATGAGAAATTTGACATATATAACATCTCCTACATCTCCTATCATAAATAATAATTCTAACACAAGTATATCACAATGATAATTTGGATAATTTTCTTCCTAAAACCTCTTAAAATAACTTTTTTTTATGTAGGAAAAAATTTTAAAATTGTTTTCATACTCTTTATAGAAATGAATTAGATAACAATATGTTCTTTGCATATGTATAAATGGTAGCTTCCATGGAGTATTGCACAGTTATTTATTAATCTAGACCACAATGAGGATAATGTCTTAGTTCTGTCATCCTTTCCAAATTGTTACAGTAGGATACCTCCTTATGGAATAGTATTTTGTTGATTTGCAAATAAAATACAACTTTATTTTTTAATAAGAATTCAAAACTATATCATTCTAAATGTCTTAAAAATCATTCACATAAGTTAGTCACTGATTTGACAAATGCCAAATGTGTCACTTAAAAGCCACTTGATTATTCTTTCTCTTTAATGCTTATCTTACCTCATTCAATAGTTAATATATAGAAACAATGTATTATAAACATTCAAAATTCCATGATATTAAATGATAACATATTAGTATCAGTATTAGAATGCTGTGACATTTAACCTTTTCTGTTTTGTTTTTATTATGCTTGTAAATCATATGGAGGGAATCACTTTTTCTTTCATAATTATTTTTCTAGAAAAATCTTCATTGTAGAAACATTTGGAGGGCTCTTTGTAAGGTAAAGTATAAATGTTGTTTTAATTTCTTCAGATTGGGGGATGATATGAGAGCCATATCCAAGGTTTATGAAGTGATGGTTTGGGCTGAGCCTAGAACACTTCTATTTCTCTTTTATGTACCCCTAGGCTTAGGCCTGGAAACTTCTAGCCTCCATACAATTCAATCTTCTATAACCCTGGACCTTGAAGACTTCTGCTTTCAGCCTCTGACTGCTAACCTAGGCCCCGAAAGTTTTCAGTTCATGCAACTTACTGTTGAATAAATTCACCATTTCTAGATCTTTCTGAATTCTTGTTGGCTGGTTCAGCTCATCTGTTCTGGCTCACTCTGCTGTCAATGCTGCCTTCTCTAGGCTTCTGACTGAATGCTCTGAATGAGAAAACTGTCCCTGAACTCTAAGAACTGATCTGTACTGACCGTATGAACTGAAGGGAATTTGACCCAACTGCATTCAACTGAACTGCCACAACCAAACCTCCATCTCTTTCCCTGCATTACTTTTTTTCAACACACTGTTTCTCTGTGCAATCTTGGCTGCCCTGGACTGACATTGTAGAGCACAGTGATCTCTAACTATCTGCCTCTGCTTTCATGAGTGCTAGGATTATAAAGTGCCTAGTTTCTGTACCTCTTTTAAGTAGCCTCTCTTTGCTGTATATTCTCATGTGAGCTGGGCATATCCTATCTCTGATTCATTCTGTCAAACCTTTCTCTGACTAGTCACTTTGTCTGCCCCTCAATTAAATGTCACTGTTTGGGATTAAAGGTGTGTACTAAGGGTGTGTGTGCATTCTAGCTAGAGAGATTAGTGGTGTGTGGTCTATGTGAATTATAGAGAGATTGCAAAGACCTAGAAGGTCTTTGGATGTGGTCCCTTGCCAGAGATCCCATGTTGTTGGATTAAAAATTCTTTACAGTATAGCTTCTTCAAGAAGAAAGAGGATAATAAATAAAATATTCCTTTTCATATTAAACCATAAGAAAATATTGAATCCCCCGAAGTAAGACCCAGTAATGATGACCTGTGTTCTGTGCCCTGTGTGCTCCATTTCCTAGCCCACATCTCTGCCTACATTCCTGTAGACTTGTTGTCTCCAGGAACAACCAGGTGATACACTTTCCCCGAATTCCCTGCCTGCCCAGTGACTCTACAGGAAGCCCAGCAGCTATGAAATTTAGCTGTCACCTATGTGCTTTATTTCCTATACCACAGCTCTGAAAGCATTTCAAGAAACCTTCCATCATCAACGATAAGCAAATGGCTAAAGGACAACATAGTAACACAATCAACAAGAGACAGGACAATATGGCACCACCAAATTCAAACTATCCTACAACAGAAAGCTTTGGATATATTAGTAGAGTTGAATTGGAAAAAAAATGATCTAATTCAAATCTTATGAAGATTGAAGAGGCCTTTAATGAGAAAATGAATAAATTCCTTAAAGAAATACAGGAAAATACAGCCTTAGTGAAGGAAATTAATAAAACTCTTCAAGACATTAAAATGAAAATAGAAACAACTAAAACACACACACACATACACACACACACACACACACACACACACACACACACACACTGAGGGAATCCTGGAGATGGGAAATCTAGGTAAGAGAAGGAAAACTGAAGACACAGAGTAAAAGTGGTAGAAGATAAAAATATCAGGAATAGGTAAAACAGAAGACATTAATCTAAAAAATTCCTGACACAAAATAAATAAAAAATTTGGTTCACTATGAAAAAACCAAACCTAAGAATAGAAGAAGAATATTACCAACTCAAAGGCCCCAAAAGTATTTTCAATAAAATCATAGAAGAAACTTTCCCTAACATAGAGATACCTATACATGTTCAAAAAGCTTACAGAACAACAAATAGATTTGAAAAAAATTATACCATTATGTTACTATTCTATACTAAATATAGAGAACACAGAATATTAAATCAGCAAGAAAAGTGTTCAATTCACATTTAAAGGCAGAAGTATTAGAATTACACCTAATTTCTCAACAGAGATTTTAAAAGGCAGAAGGGCCTGGGAAGATGTATTGAAATCTCTAAGAGACCACAGATGTCAGCTAAGATTATTATGCCCAGAAAAATTGTTCAATCACCATAGAGGGAGAAAATAAGATATATCATAAAAAACTATATTTGTAATATCTATCCACAAATCCAGACCTACAGAAGATACTAGAAGAAAAATTCCAACCCAAGGAGGTTCCTTCTACCTGAGAAAACACAGGAATTAAATAAGTCCACAGTAACAAGCCCACAAAAGGACACACACACACACACACACACACACACACACACACAGACCCTACCTCCACCAACATCAAAATACTAGGAATTAAGAATCATTGATCATTAATATCTTTCAATATTAGTAGACGATTCTCCAGTAAAAAGACACAGGCTAACAGAATGAGTGTGAAAACAGAATCCATCATCTGCTGCATACAGGAAATATACCTTGTCAACAAAGATGGATATGGCTTCATAGTAAAGGTAAGGAAAGGAACTTCCAAGTAAACAGACCCCTGAAGCAACATGGAATAACCAATTTATTATCTAAAAACATACTTTCAACCAAAATTAGTCAAGAAATGAGGAAGGATACTTCATACTCATCAATAGAAAAATCCACCATGATGACATCTCAATTGTGAATATCTATGGCCCAAATACAAGAGCACATACCTTTGTAAAAAAAAAAAAGAACATTACTAAAACTTAAATCACACATAGAACCCAACAAACTAATAGTGGGAGACTTCAACACCTTACTCTGACTAATAGACAGGTCATCCAAACAGAAACTATGCAGAGAAATAATGAAACTCATAGGCATTATGAATCAAATGTACCTAACAGATATCTGCAGAATATTTAACCCAAACAAAATATATATGCATTTTTCTTAGTGTATCTTGTAACTTGCTCTAAAATATACCATATACTCTTTCACAAAGTGAGTCTTAGCAGATACAAGAAAATTGAAATAACCTTCACATATCTTATCAGTCCACCATGGATTAAAACTAGAGTCTAACAACAACAAAAGCCAACATAGGACTAGATAGGTTTACTGTAGAATTCTACCAAAAGTTCAAAGAAGTGTTAATACTAATACTTCTCAAACTATTCCACAAAATGAAATGGAAGGAACATTGCAAAACTGAATGAATCAGGCCATAGTAACCCTGATACATAAACTACACAAAGACTCAAAAAAGAAAGAGAGTTTCAGACCAAAAAAATACTCAATAAAATACAAATTTAATCTAACAACACATCAAAAACATCATCCACAATGATTACATAGACTTTATCACAGAGATGCAAGAATGGGTCAACAAATGAAATCTTATCAATATAATCCATCATATCAACAAACTGAGAATGAAAACTACATGATCATATCCTTATATGCTAAGAAAGCCGTTGACAAAATCCACACCTCATCATGATGAAAGATTTGGAGAGACCAGAAATACAAGGTTCATACCTAAATACAATATATGTAATATACACCAAGTCATTTGTCAACACCAAATTAAATGAAGATAAATTAATAGCAATTCCCTTAAAATCGGGGACAACACAATGCTGTCCACTCTCTCCATATCTATTCAATACAATTCTTGAAATTTTATTTAGATCAATAAGACAATTATGGAAGATAAAAAGAATAAAATTTAGAAAAGAAGAATTCAAAGTGTCACTATTCACAGATGACATGATAGTATACATAATTGACCCCAAAACTTCTGCCAAGGATATCTTACAGCCAATAAGTACTATTAGCACAGTGGCTAGAGATAAAATTTGCTAAAAGAAATTAGTACCTCTCCTATATAAAAACTATAAATAATCTGAGGAGAAACATCCTATGTAATGGCAACAATGGCAAGTGAAATAGCTGTATGACAAGAACTTCAGTCTTTGAAGAAAGAAATTAAAGAAGATATCAGAAGATAGAAAGATCTCCCATGATCATGAATAGGTAGCATAAATATAGTAAACATGTTCATCTTACCAAATGCAATCTAAAGATTAAACACAACTCCCATTAAAATTCCGGTACAATTCTTTACAGACCTTGAAAGAACAATTCTAAATTTCACATGAGAAAACCAAAAACCAGAATAGGTAAAACAATACTGCACAGTAAAAGAACATCCAGAAGTATTGCCTTTCCTGAATTCAAGTTGTACTACAGAAAAATAGGATTAAAAAACAGATTGCATTGACATAAAATTAGACAGGTTGATCAATGGAATTGAACTGATGACCCAGAAGAAAACACACAAACCTATGAATACTTGAGTTTTGACAAAGAAGCCAAATCTATACAATGGAACAAAACAAAACAAAACACAACAAAACAAAAAACAACAACAACAACAAAAAAAAACATCATCAACAAATGCTGCTGGTCTCACTATATCTGCCTGTAGAAGAAAGCAAATAGATCTATATCTATCACTCTGCACCAAATTCAAGTCCAAGGGGATTAAATACTTCAGCATAAAACCAAATACAGTAAATCTAATGGAAGAAAAATGGGGCACAGCCTTGAATGCATTGGCATAGGAGACAACTTCCTGAACAGAACAACTCAGTCACTAAAATCAGCAATTAATAAAATGGAACTCATGAAACTGAAAACCTTCTGTAAGGCAAAAAAACTCCTTCTAAAGAACAAAAATATGATAGGCAGATTTGGGCCCAGGGGTCCCACTCAAACTAAGGCACCAGCCAAGGACAATACAGGAGGTAAACTTTAAATCCCTTCCCAGATCTAGCCAATGGTCAGAATATTCTCCACAGTTGAGTGAAGAGTGGGATATGACTTTCTCACGTACTCTGGTGCCTCACATTTGACCATGTCCCCTGGAGGAGGAGACCTGGTGGCACTCAGAGGAAGAACAGCAGGTAGCCAAGAAGAGACTTGATACCCTATGAGAATATACAGGGGGAGGTAATCCCCCTCAGGAACAGTCATAGGGGAGGGGAATAATGGGAAAATGGGGTGGGGGGAGGAAGGGGAGGATACAAGGGATGGGATAAACATTGAGTTGTAACAAGAATAAATTAATTAAAAAAAAAAAAAGAAAAAGAACAAAAAAAAAAAAAACAACAACAAAAAAAAAAAAAAAACAAAAAGACAGCCTACAGAATGAGAAAAAGTCACTCACCCAAAAACCTGCAGTTCCAGTGTCATCTTGGTGCTTGTTCAGGCAAGTGGTCGTCCATTTTAAAAGACAAGGAGGGAGTAGGTAGACCTTAGCAATCCTGTTTCCACCCCTCTCCTAAGGCTGTGCACTCAAGCCAGAGAATGTAAGAAGGTGGAGAGCAGGGCTTGCCATTGCTGGCTGAGGACTCAGATGTTTCGAACCAGCAAGAATCTGATAGCCCCCATGTTTGTGGCAGGGGTCCTCAGAGGGTCTTCCATAATGGGACAGGCCTCTCTATGAAGGACTCAGCAGCAGTCAAGTGTTTAAGAAGGAAGTGGGAGGCACTAGGCTCAAGCTGCCATACTTGAGACGGGTCCATTTCTAGAACTGAGATGGTTACAAGCAAACAGAAACAGAAAATGAATGTACTATTACCACAAGAGAAAAGAACCAAAATTCAGAACTGCGACTGTCTTGAGAGGCCGCCGGCCTCCATCACCATCTGCCTAAAACCATACTCAAAGCAGCCTATCCTGTAATGGGGCTCTGACTGAAGCAGAAAACCAGACCTGGTCTGGAAATCCTACAAAATATTTGTAGTCACAAAAGTCATACAAAGACAAAAAAATGAAACAAAGCACAAACTGACAAAATCAGACTTCCTGGTGCCCAAAGGTAGTAAGACATGGGAATCTGCCATACTATGGGAGCGACCTACTTTGTCTCCCAGACTTGAGGTTGTCTATCTCATCCTTCTGTCTGTTAGTCTCAATTTACACTACGTACATAAAATCTCAGTCAACACTATACACATACACAATAGTTGTCTGACACAAACACGTTCAGCTCGCTGATTTGAAAGGAAACAAAAGTACTGCAGTGACTCAGCCACTCAGAGAGCTTTCAGCAGCCAGATCCAGTACTGAACAGATGAAAGTCAGAGACCCCCTCCTGATTGGGACTGAAGTCCCCATGATGGGATCTAGAATGTCTTCACAGACTTCCGTAGCCATAACTATACAGAACATCTGCTAAGTCACTCCTGGATGTCACAGATACAGACGTCCCAGGATACTTGAAAACACGGAACCATGCCACAGACACATAGACAGTCAGCACACTTAAACAGACGCACACTTACCGGACAGTCTGGGACCATGGGTTCGGGGTTCTGGGGAGTGGCTGTGGGGGATCTCAGATAAGCCCCCAAATGTAATACCGAGATTGCCCAGATGGCCCAGATCGTTCAGACCATGAGACCCCCCAAAATGACCATCAAGACTCGATACTGGTGCAACATACACAGGGCCCTTTATTACAGGCTCAGAGCTGGGGTCACAATCCTTCCTGATGCAGTAAGAGGAGAGTGATGCAGAACTTCAACAGCAATGGGTTTGTAAGTGGAAAAACTGCAATTGGGGGATGGGGGTTACAGGGCAGTAAGAAAAAATTCATAAGCAGGGTTGTTGGTCATAGGAATGTCAACCTTCAGGCGACTTGGGGGGAGGCTGGGTCTCCAGGGAAGCTATTTTATCTCAGAGAATTATTGGGAGTTAATTGTGTCATCTAATCACTCTGGTGGAGTTTCAAGAGACTGCTGGCAGGCCTAGTACATGGCAGTGCATCGTCACTCCTGGATCGCAGGAAAAAGTGAAGTCACCTAGAGGACAGGTTTTCACAGAATATTCAAAGACCATGGAATTTGTTGGGGAATATGCATTATATATAGAATATGGCATTAATTTTGTCCTTACATTTCCAGTGCTCAAGGAGATTAAATAGTTTTTAAAAAGCCTGATGCTAAATGGAGTAGAAGGACCTCTGGACATAACTGTATCCATCTAAGCTTGAATTTTGTAAAAAAAAAAAAAAAAAAAAGAGAGAGAGAGAGAGAGAGAGAGAGAGAGAGAGAGAGAGAGAGAGAGAGAGAGAGAGAGAGAGAAAGAATTAAAGAATGATATAATCATGGAGGTAAAACTTAAGTAACAGAAATATAATGCAAATGTAAGTGAAAGAGGAGACCAAATTCAAGCCCCATCAATCAATAGAATTTGGCAGCTTTATCAACCTGGTTCTCGCTCTGGTGTCAGGAATAGAAGAAACGGATGTTGAATAACCATTTGTGACTATAGAAAACCACTGTGTCAGGACTGTGTTCTGAGAATCCATAGAGGGCATTGTGTGACGCAATGATGGAAAAGGCTAGATTGATTTGGAAACCACAAGATGTTGGAGTTATCAGAGTCATGGGACGCTTGCCAAGAAATCTTCATATTAGGTAAAGAAAAAGCTCAAAAAGTATATGTATGTTTCAGTCAAATACTCTGAACAAAAAGAGTTGGTGATCCGCAGAGCTCTTTGATGTCACATAAAGAGAGATGCAGAGTTTGGAATTATCTTGCTGGTTTTAATTTTTTTTTTCAGTCCATTATTTCCTCTCTTTCTTCCATTTTGGAATGGTAACACATATTCTGTGGCATTGCACATAGTAAGTATGTAATCTGCTTTTAAAATTTGATTTTATAGAGGTTACAGCAAGGAAATTGCCATGAGTCTCAGAAGAAACTTTGGAGCAAGATGTTTAAGCAGTATAGAGACTTTGAAAGACTATGGGGATTTCTGACATTGGACATTATTGTATTATATTATGGCTGTACGCCAGTAGGGGCGATGAGGAGGAATGTGGTGGTTTGAATAATAATGGCCCCATAGGTCATTTATTCATATATTCAAGTGCTCAGATATTACAGAGGGAAACTATTTGAATGGACGTTAAGGATTTGGTAGTATGGGCATATGAAGGAAGTGTATCTCAGGGTGTAGCCTTTGCAGTTCTGAAGCACATATCAAGCTCAGCCCCTGTCCCCCACCTCTGCTTATAGATTAGAATGTTGCTTTTAGCCACAGCTCCAATGTCTGCGTACAGTCCACTATGCTTCTGCTATGATGATAATGGAGTAAACCTCTAAAAATGTAAGAAAGCCATCAATTAAATGCTTTTGTTCATAAGTAGTCTCAGTGCTGGTGTCTCTTTATAGCAATAGAACAGTGGCTAAAATAGTGTGTGCTGCAATCTTTTGACTATTAATTTACAATACTAAATTTTAAATATTTATATACAATCAATAATAATGTAAAATCTGTAATTTCATAGTTTTTTTTTTAATCTATACAAAAATATCCAGCCACTTTCAGGTTTCAGAAAAGGTGAAGAATAAAAGAATTTATTCATTTGTGAAATAGGTTTCCTCACTGTTTTAGAAAGTCATAAAATGTTTAGCAGTCCAATGAAAGTGCGTATTTACATATTTTTTCAGACATCACACCACCCAGACACACACACACCTACACACACACACACACACACACACACACACACACACACACACACACACACTACACAGAAACATACCCTCATACATATAGACTTACTTCACAATTTAGGAAGTTTAGCAACCTAGTTTATGGAGAAATCTGAAATCAGAATCCTAGATAAAAAATGGGGCTTTCTTGGCAACCAGATGCACTCACTGCTTATGTTATCAGTTCTCTTAAAAGAGTAGGTCCAGCATCGCTTATATCTATACCATTAAAACATAGCCAAGATTCACTCAAGAGACTGGCAAAGAAAAAAATACAAGTAACAAAGAAGTTTGGATTTTTAGTGTGTGTGTGTGTGTGTGTGTGTGTGTGTGTGTGTGTGTGTGTGTGTGTTGTGTGTGTGTGTGTGTGTAAGTTGGTACAAGTAACTTATATTCAGTTTTTTTTTCATATTTTAATTTGTTTTTTACTGAGAGTGAGTAAAGCAGGAGGCCTGGAGTTAATGGTTCTGGATATAGGGACAATCTTGGAAGAGTTAAGAGATGAAAAATCATTGCAGGGAAAAAAAAGAAATGGGTACTGAAGAAAGCAAAGAAGATGATAGAGACACTGAACCATATTGTTATAGCTTTACAATTCACGTAATATTTTTGTCTTAATCTATTTTCAGATTTAATGGATCTGCTACAGTGAAAGGTTTTAAAAAAAGTAAAATCGGCTTCCATAATTTGAACATTTGTAATTTCGATTCACAATATAATTTTCCTGTTCCAGCCCATCATTTCCCGTGTTCACCAATAACTATTTTTTCTTCTTTCTTTTTTCTTTTTTGTTTTGTTTGTTTTCTTGCATGTGTGTGTGTGTGTGTGTGTGTGTGTGTGTGTGTGTGTGTGTGCCAAAACATTGCTGTTTTTATTACTATTACTCTGTATTACAATATGATGTGATTTTGGGTAGAAATTAATGAGAGTGAAATAGCATAGCTAGGATTGCAAATATAACGTTAATTTATGTTTAATATGTTTGATCACCAAGTTAATTGGTGTTAAACTGTTGACTACTATAACAATTATTTTATACACATTCAATAAAATGTGAAAATTTAAGTATTTGTTCTTTTTTTTTTTAATTAAGTACACATGTACACCTGCATACCAGAAGTGGGCACCAGATCTCATTATAGATGGCTGTGAGCCACTGTGTGGTTGCTGGGGATTGAACATAGGACCTTTGGAAGAGCAGGTGGTGCTCTTAACCACTGAGCCATCTCTCCAGCCCAGTATTTGTACTTTTAATACTGTAAATATTTTAATGGGAATTTTCCAAAAGCCTGATTGCATTTTTAAACGACAGAATATAATTTTTCTCACCATTTCATTTTCTCTGGATATGAGCATTTAGTATTCTATTAAATATTGTTAACTATCATACATATAATAAATAAAAATAGTTTGTCTTGACAAAAAGAACTGAAGTGCACAAATAAAAATTGGTAATTTTATTTTCTACAATAATTACATACTTTAACATGCTTATGATTCTATATCATATTTAGATTGCACAGGAGAATTTTGTGATAACCACTAAAAATAATAAAGGGTGACTGAATAAAAAGGTCATTATATGAAATTTAAAATATGTATTCCCTAGGTACTGATGATGGCATTTATAATTTTTTAGCCTCATAAGGTGAATTCATATTTAGCATACTAATTGACACAAATTAATCAGTTCTCATTTTAATGACCATGAATTTATCATGATCATTTTCTTATCATTGTTAATAATAATAATATTAAGATAAAAGTAGTATATACTACAGTAAAAAGTGGGAACAAACAATCTCCAGAACTCTATTAATGCTTCAAAGAGATAACTTCTGTGTAATTGTTGGTTTACTCTTTCTTAAATTTTCGGTGTAGATATAACGAAGCATAATTGTCATTGATAAATAATTAAAGGCAAGTTTTTATATCATTTTCATTTCACCAGGGTGGATATTTCATTCAGGATGACCTGAGATTCACTTTATCTCTTATATGTTGCTTCATTATTTATGTATACAGCAACCAATCATTGAATTACTGATACAATTTGTTAACAAAATGCATGTACTATATAATAAATATAAATTCCCAATTAATGTTAGGATTCCATGATTCTTCTGCAACAGTTGATGTCATCTTGTACTTGTCCTAGATTTACAGTCTCATAGATAGGAATCAGCCAACTCCTGAATAGACAAAATGTTTGAGAAGAAAACATAGAAATGAAGCCAATCTACACTGACACTGGATGTCAACATATTTGGTCTGGGATGCAGTCTTTATAGAATCTCCTCTTTAAAAAACATATTTACATATGATAGAAAGGAAGACAAACAAGAGATTTAACACTAATGTAAACCAGTGTTTGCATAATTAACTTTTAGAAAGCACTGTTTCCAGAGGTTCTTTCTTTGTTTAATTTAAATGTTTTTTAAAGTGTAAAATGTAACTAAGTTGTTTGGAGCAATCACTGGAAAATAACACGTCGCAGAGAAAGATTTTCCTCTGAGAAATGAAAGATAAGCAGTGTGAAATTGGTTTTAAACTTTTCTCTGTTTGCCTTCTTTGAAAACTACGTAGCTCATGCTTTATATAATGATCTTAAACTATATACTTACAAATTTGAAATACAATGCTCCTTTGTGCTACCACAACAAAATGACAAGAGCTAGATTCTTAATAAACCAATACCAATAAATTTCTTGAATTACTGTTTATGGGGGAAGGCTACAATGAAGTGGCAGATATTACATTTAGTTGCATCCATTTTCTCTGAACGTTGATGAAACATTGATACATGGTAAGAGAAATGTAGGGGTCCAAACCCAGCAGTTTATAGCTAGTTGCATGTTGAGGACAAATAAAAGTACTTGAAGGGTACTGGGTAACTCCCACTTAATAACTAGATAATTGGACAAAGTCTTGCTATAAAACTTCTCTTAGAAATTAATTGGTAATAAACACAATGTGAGACCACATAAATTAAGAAATATATGTAGAAATAAATGTCATCTTAATTATGAGTCTGTATTTGTGGGTTACTGCATTTCCTTCTTTAGTAGTTTGCTTCAAAGAATAGTCACATATTTGGTATCACATATTTGCAACTATTTATGTTTATTGAAAGCTTAATGCACTTGAAAACTGTTTTTAAGGTATGTTGCCCTTGTTCAGAGACAAAATAGTTTAATTATGTTTTTGTCATAGTTTATTTCATATTCATTTTAATAAAAACACAAAACAGACTGATATTTCTGTTAGCTTGCTTGGCTATGATTATCATCGAACAATTATCAAATCCTCACTGCAGATAGTATTTAAGATTCAATGTACCAAGACCCTTCTTATGGAAGTGGCTTCAAGTGTGGCAAACCAGCCACTGAATAAAATGTCATCATTTCTATCACAGAGAGAATTCTGCCAAAAAAAAAGGCAAGTTTGGATAGGGTTAGCAAATGCTCAATAATTCTTGTCTTACAAATATGCCTGTCAGATATATTGGGCAAGAAGGCTGAAGATGATGCTCCAACGTGATAGAGAGATTTAGGTGACTGCTCAGGCAGCAAACAATCTCTGTCATCTTCTAATTTTGGAAGCAATTAAGCTTAGTTGTTTAGGGATTAAAGTGTTTTTATGTCCAGATAGATGTTTTAAGTTGATAATGATGAGATAGGATAGATATTGACTTATGATCAGAATTTTAGACTCACTAAGAAAGGAAAGATATTTTGTTCAAGGCTGTCAAATACAGATAGCCAAAAAAATCTATGAATATAACATTTATATAATTCCTGATTGTTTGATGGTTCTTTTTGCTATAGGTAGTTTATTGCACACATGTGTAATAATATAAATGTATATATAAAAATATTTAATAGTAAAAATCATAAAAATGATTCAATGGGTTGATGGGTCTAGAAAAATATTTGGTATACAGAAGTTCCTAAAGGGTAGTTTTGACTCATTTTTAATTTATATGATAGTATGCCATATAGCTATAAGTCATAGGTACAATCTCTGTTCTTATATATTATGACAAACATATAAATTTCCATAAGTGTCAAGACATAATTTTGCCAGTTTGTGTCATTTAATTTTTCTCAGAAGATTTTGCTAGAAGTAATTAAAATTTCTGGTAATTATCTGACTTTCTTCTTATGTGATGAATATCACAAACACAGAACATCCTTTCAGTTTACTTAAATTCAGCATAGTGATATGAAGCATATAAGCAGCCCAGTCAACTGACAATACAATATTTTCTAGTTACAAATTGCTTATCACAGAATTTCAAAAAATCTATTACATATTCATTTATTTTTTCAGATTATTTAGTTAGGCAAAATCACATATTGAATGGCTTTTAGTTGGGCTCTGGCTATTATCTGGACTCAGAAATAAACAGTATCAAATCTGACTCAAATATTAACTGATAAGCTCATTTCATGCATAAATTAATGTCGAGGTAATCGAGTAAACTATGAAAAAGGTTTTATACGTTTCTATTTGGTGGCTGTTGGAAGAAGCATCTATTTATTTAGAAGACCTCTGCAGGGTGTATTACATTAAAAATGTACTGGTTTGGCCTAAGATGGCTAATAAAAGACACAGACTCTGAAGAATACTTTAAAGCTGCTAGCACGACTCTGGGCAGAATCTAAACTAATACAAATCTACTCTTAAACTATAGTAAACAAAGTACTCTAAACTGATATATCACACATAAACCCCACGCATTTGCCACTATGATGCTCCTCTGGCCATTCTCTCCCTGTATCCTCCTTAACAGTAAACCTTCTCCCCTTTTGCCCTCTCCATCCTACTCCACTCTCTCTCCAGGAAGTCCTGCCTTCCACTTCCTGTCCTTTCTGCCCATCTTACTGGCTAAACAGCATTTTATTGACAGTTGTTACATCTATTCAAGACATTCCTCCACAAGGGCACTAGTTCGGAGAGTTAGCCTCAGATCCTTTCCAATGTGCACATGTTATTTATTAATCAAGCTAAACACTGCCACACAATTTTTCCCTACTGTCATGGTATAGGCATACAGAGGCAAATACAATCAGAACAGTGTAAACATTGTTAAAACTCTAGTTTATATAAAGAAGGAAACAGTCACAGTATAGAAAACATGCACAAAAATTTAAAATATTACTGTATTCAAGAATATATCATAAAAGAAAAGTAGATAGCATAAAAGAAACAGATGTCTTTTAAAAGAACTAGTGTGATAGAATGCAGTCAAACTTAGCATACAATCGTAGTAGAGTATACCTGGTGCCTGACATATTACCTTTCCAGCATTTATTTTGATGTAAAATATTAAATACATTTACAGAAATGTATCCCGATGGAATAATAAGATTAGGTATAAAATTGCAGTGAAACAATACTTGTTGAGAGATTATCTTGTAAAAGAACTCAACTTATCCTTGAAAAGCATCGAAGAGCAAATCATTTGTTTCACACATGTAATGCTCTTGTTTTATGTTCCTACATGTAAACATGTAGAAAAACATGTTTTGTGTCTATTGTGGGAACTGACGGCTAATTACAGTGCTCAAACATGAGTGAAACTGGTAAGTTTGATTGGTAAGTTTGATTTGTAAGTTTTACCAACAGAAGATGTACACACTGGCTAGTAATAGAACTATGTTACAAACTCAGACATTTATAACACATGAATGTTTGTAAAATGAGACTCTTCCTGTGAATTTAGAGAATGCTCAGAAAACAGACTTTTCAAATGTCAGAAACTAGCAACTCCAAGAAAGATGGACGTTGTATAGGTTAAACAATTCATTATACTTTATATTTAGAGCCCTGTGATCGATCACTCATAGATTATTTCTACTCTTATCAAGTATTTCCAAATATTTTTTCCTGACATTATTTTTCAAAATATTGGTTATATCCCAGTTTCACAGAACCTTTCATCTCCTTCTTATAGGTAGCAAGATATTTTGAACAAAAGCTATTGAAAGTATAGAAAGCACTGGAGTACTAAAGGCATCTTTTTCAGTTTATAACTGGTTTTCATTATGTTCTAGCTGGGAAAACACTGTAATAATAGCAGTATTAATCATTCATTATGTTTGAAATGGTATAAATTATTACAAAATAATCAGTTACCGTACAAACAAAATGAAGCACTCTATCATTTTGTTGCTTTTGTTCCTAATGCTCACCTACTGTATGGGCATACATGTGGATGACTGGCCATGCTTTTATTCTTATTCCTCTAATGGAAGGCTCTGTGCTTGGGGACTATGTGAAATATCAGTAGAAAGGATGGACTATATACACAATGAAAGCTATAGTGATGGGTGCTTTGCTTTAAATTGAAAAGATTGCATTAAATCAAATCTTCCTAAAAATAACTTTTTTTTTTTCAACCCAAGTATAATCCTTTCGATTTGGGTGAGGAAGCTTAGAAGTAACAGAATGTATATTGAATGAACATATATTTTTATTCTTTATAAACCTACAGAAGATATTGTGTAGAAAAATGAAAAAATAAAATAAAATGAAGAGTAGATACACATATCCTAGGTTTATTCCATGTAGAAATAAAAAATTGCTTGAATTTAGATTTAATGGAATGTGTTGAGAATTCATTTGAAAATGCAAAAACATTATGTCCATTAAAATTTAAAGGCAAAGATGAAATTTAAAAGATATTTACTTGTATAAACTTTTTCTTAATTATATATTTAGGGATGTATGTAACATATGAATTCATGCAGTTTTGATTTTATTTTTGAAATTATAACATAATAACATTTCTCCTATCCCCCTTTTCTCTTCAAAACCTCCTATATTCCCTTCTCCACTTGCACTCAAATATCTTGTCTTTTTTTTTTTAATAATTGTTATTGCATGCGTATACATATTCCTAAATATATTTGGTAAGGGTGTATGGTGCTACTTGTATGTCTATTTCCAAATCTTGTTTGGCACTTGACAGCCAATTAGTGGATCTTCCCTGTGAAAGACCTCCCACTTCCAGATTTTCTCAGTTGCCTATAGTTCTTTGTACAGGGTTGTGGCCTTGTAGGTCTGTTCCCATCAACTTTGGTATGCTCATTGGAGTCTATTAATTTTGGGCAGTCATGAGGATGATATTTTATGTGTGTATCTTCTGATAATTACTATGAGGCACAATATCAAAGAAAATTTCCTGATCTTGTGCCTCTCACATTCCTTCCACCATTTCTTTTGCAATGATACCTGTGCCTCACGTGTGGAGATGTTTTGTAGATGGTAACATTATGACTAAGATACACAACCCTTCATTCTTCTTGGTTTTGGTTTTTATTTTTATATAGTCGAGTGCTTAACTCTGATATGTCTATAAGGTCACGTATTTAAAATGATTTTCAGTCATAATTCTAAAGTCACATGTTAATAACAACTTGTTTTGACATACAGAAGTTCCCTGCACAGAGGATTAGATAAATAAAAATGATTAGGATAAGAACAGTAATATCCTTGAAGGGGTCATCTTCATTTAATCCTAGGGGTTTCTACTACACTAAGTTTCCCCATGACACCCTCCCCAGTGCTCTCCAGTTCCACTCGTTTTCCATACCAAGCCTTCTGTCTTTTTTATTCTCCTCTCACAATCCCTTCTGCTCCAGTTCCATCTGAAAAAAAAAAAACTATTCTATTTCCCCTTTCCAAAGCGATGCATGTATCTCTCTTGAAGCCCCCTTGTTACTTACACTTTTTGTGTCTGTGAACTGCAGTATGAATATCATATACTTACCAGTGAACAGCCACTTATAAATGAGTACATAGCATGTTTTTCATTCTGAGTTACCTTACTCAGGATGATTTTATTTTTCTAGATCCAACTACTTGCCTGCAAATTCAAGGACTCCTAATACTGAGTATATGAAGCCTGAGCTGGCCACATTCTGTAATTAGGCAACTTCCAGTCTAGCAAATCAAACAAACAACAAAACCTTTGTCCTACAATGTATTTTGCTGGTAAAATGTGCTGGGAGGTTACAGTTACAGAACTCATGGGTGTGTCCAACCAATGACTTGTCTTAATAACATCATTTTCGTGTGGACTATGTAGAATTTACCTTTGTTCATTCAAATGCTGTTTTCTCCATCCCAATATCTGCTTTACATCCGGACATTGCATTGTAATTTTTATTCTGCCTCATGTTTGTGTAACTATGTCACCACTTGTTCTCTGTATTGCCAATAAAAACCAATAACAGAGCAACAAGAGATATCCTGGTGAGAGAGAGGAGGAGAAAGAGCAGGAAGGATTGGGGGGAGGGAGCACCAGGAGGAATGGCCTCAACCTAGAATATGAGTAAAAAGCAAGCATAAAGTGGGAAATCAGAAGGGGAGGACGATATAGTCTCTTGGAGTTTGAGGATGGAGTAATTATTACACAGCGTTGTGCTAGAGGGTAATTAAATAGATCCTAGTCTCTTTGTGCAGTTATTTGTGTATATACATGGTTAAATATCAACCACTGATTCTACTATAATAATGCAATATTAAATCTTAATATTTACTCAACAGGTCTAATTTGAGACTCATACCAGGAGGGAGAGCCCATGCCCTACACTGCCTGGATAACCAGAAACCAGAAGCAGGATACTTTGGAGACTTAGGGTAGCAAAATATTAAGACTATGGTGCTATAGTCACAGATAGGTGCTTACATCAAACCTCATCAGAGAGGGTTTGTTAAGCAAATGAGAGCAGATGAAGAGGCCTATAGCCAGCTAGCCTTTAGACAGGGAAAGGGAGAGAGAAAGAGAGGGAGGGAGGGCGAGAGAGAGAGAGAGAGAGAGAAGAGAGAGAGACAGATAGACAGAGAGACAGAGACAGAGACAAAGACAGAGAGACTGAGACTTGAGAGAGAGAGAGAGCTCATAGATTTGAAAATCCATAGGAGAGCAGAAGGAAGAATTGTAGAAGCCAGGAGGTTTAGGACACCAGGAGATGTTAAAGTTATTTCTATATAACTGTGTTTGCTTCTTTTAGTTTCTCTTTTAACCTGGATATCACAAATAATGAAGACTCTTTTATATTTGTTTGAAAATAAGCTTCACAACACATTTAAATCCCCTACTTCCTCTTCTAACTCCTCTTACCCTGAATGGCAAGAAGTCTAGCTCTATTCTCTCCCCTGCCAGAGGATTGTTATAAATTATTTTATTAGTATACCAGGGAATAACTGAAAGCAATGTTTTTACAACATTAAAACAGGATACTCTCTCAGACTTAGATGATATAATAAAGAATCTGATGAAACCATCAAAGAAAATGTTAAAACTGGAAAATTCCTGACATAAAAAAATCCAAGAAATCAAGTATACCATAAAAAGCTGAAAAAAAAAAAAGGATAATATGAATTGAGTAAAGAGAATAACAAGTGGCCTACAGAACACCAAATAAAAGAGACCAGAAACTGAAAGGTACAACAAACCCAAATTTATAGAACACATTGAAAGCAGTGTTAAGAGGAAAGTTCATAGCACCAAGCACATTCATAAAGAGGCTGGAAACATCTCATATAGACAACTTAATGACACATCTGGAAGCCCTCGAAAAAAAGAAGAAATACCAAAGAGAAGTGGACAGCTGGAAATAATCAAACTCAGGGCTAAAATTAATAAATTAGAAACAAGGAAAACAAATCAAAGAATCAATAAAATCAAGAGATGGTTCTTTGAGAAAATCAACAAAATAGACAAACCATTAGCCAATCTAACTAAAAGGCAGAGAGACACTATCCAAGCAACAAAATCAGAAATGAAAAAGAAGACATAACAACAGACATTGAAGAAATACAACGAATTGTTAGGTCTTACTTTAAAAGCCTATACATCACAAAATTTGAAAATCTAAAGAAAATGGACAATTTTCTTATTGATTCCACTTGCCAAACTTTAATCAAGATCAGATATACAAAATAAATAGTCCTATATCTCCTACAGAAATAGAAGCAGTCATCAAAAGTCTCCCAAAAAAAAAAAAAAAAAAAAAAAAAGGCCAGGGCCAGATGATTTCAGCGCAGAAATCTACCAGATCTTCAGAGAAGAGCTAATGCTGATACTCTTCAAACTACTCCACAAACTAGAAATGGATGGAACATTATCAAACTCATTCTATGAGACCACAGTCACTTTGATACTTAAACCTCACAAAGATCCAACAAATAAAGAGAATTTCAGACCAATTTTGCTAATGAACATTGATGCAAAAATATTCAATAAAATAATTGCAAACCAAATCCAAGAACACATCAAAGATATCACTCAATATGACTAAGTAGTCTTCATCCAAGGCATGCAGGGATGGCTCAAATATACAGAAATCTATCAATGCAATCTACTATATAAACAGCCTGCAAGAAACAAACCCACATGATCATCTCCTTAGATGCTGAGAAAGCATTTGACAAAAATCCAACACCCTTTTATGTTTAAAGCCTTGGAGAGTTCTGGGATACAAGGCACATGCCTAAACATAATAAAGGCTATATACAGAAAGCCAATAGTCAACATCAAATTAAATGGAGATAAACTCAAGGTAATTCCATTAAAATCAAGAACTAGACAAGGCTGCCCACTCTTTCCACATCTCTTCAATATAGTATTTGATTTCTAGCTAGAGAAATAAAACAACTAAAGGAAATCAAGGGGATACACATCAGAAAAGGAAGTCAAATTAGCCCTTTTTGCAGACGATATGATAGTGTACAAATGTGACCACCAAAATTCCACCAGAGAACTTATACAGTTGATAAACACCTTCAGAAAAGTTGCTGGATACAAAATCCACTCAAAAAATTCAGTAGCCCTCCTATATACAAATGACAATTCTACTGAGAAAGAAATTAGGGAAACTACACCCTACATGAGATTCACAAATAATATAAAGTATCTAGGTGTAGCTCTAACCAAGCAAGTGAAAGACTTGTATGAAAAAAATCTTCTAGTCTCTTAAGAAGGAAATTGAAGATATCAGAAGATGTAAAAATCTCCCATGTTTGTGTATCAGGAGAAATAACATAGGAAAAATTACCATCTTACAAAAAGCAATTCAGAGATTCAATGCAACCCCTATCAAAATACCTACACAATTTTTAAGTACCTTGAAAGAGCAATTCTCAACTTCAAATGGAAAATCAAAAACATAGAATAGCTAAAACAATCCTGTACAATAAAAGATCCTCTGGAGGAACCTCCATCCCTGATTTTAAGCTGTAACTATATAGCAATAGTAATTAAAACAGCATTGTACTGGCATAGCAACAGACTGTTTAATCGATGGAATCAAATCATACACCCAGAAATAAAACCATATACCTAACAGCACTTGATTTTTGACAAATAAGCCAAATCTACACTATGGAAAAAGGATAGCATTTTCAACAAATGGTGCTTATCTGATTGAATGTCTAATGGAGAAAAATGCAAGTAGATCCATATTTATCACCATGCACAAAACTCACGTTCAAGTGGATTAAATTTCTTAGAACCAGACACATAATGCTGTTAGAAGAAAAAGTGGGGCAAGAGCCTTGAACTCATTGACACAGGAGACAACTTCCTGAACAGAATAGCAACAGTCTGGACATGAAGGTCAACTATTAATAAATGGGACCTCGTGAGGTTGAGAAGATTCTGTAAGGCGAAGGACACTGTCAACAGATCAAAGTGACAGCCTACAGTCTGGGAAAAGATCTTCAACAACCCTACATCCGACAAAAGGATAATATCCAAAATATATAAAGAACTCAAGAAATTAAAAATAACCACCACACCAAATAATCCAATTAAGAAATATGGTTCAGAGCTAAACACAGAATTCCCAACAGAGCAATATCAAATGGCTGAAAAACAAAGAAATGCTCAACATCCCTAGTTAAGAGGGAAATGTAACTCAAAATGACTCTGAGATTCCATATTATACCTATCTGAATGACTAAGATCAAAATCTCAAATGATAGCACATGTTGGGGAAAATGTGGAGAAAGGGGAACATTCTTCCATTGCTGGTGGGAGTGCAAACTTGCACAACATCTTTGGAAATAAAACTGGCACTTTCTCAGAAAACTGGAAATAGGGCTAACTCAAGACAAGCTATTCCACTCCTTGGAATATACCCAAAAGATGCTCCATCACACAATAAGGACATTTGCCTTATTTGTAATAGCCAGAATGTGGAAACAAACTAGATATCCCTCAGTTGAAGAGTAGGTAAAGAAGCAATTGTATATTTACACTATGGAATACTATTTAGCTATTAAAAAAAGGAAATCTTGAAATTTGCAGGCAAATGGATGGAACTGGAAATGATCATCCTGATCAAGGTAGCCCAGAGCCAGAAAGCCACACATGGTATGTATTCATAATTGAGTAGTAGCCTAACATGGAGGACATCCTCTGAGAGTCTTCACTCAGAGGGGATTGGGATAGATGCTGGTACTCGCTACTGGGACTCCGGGTGAGAGTGGTATGGAAGAATGGCAAGACTCAGAGTATCTAAAACTGTACAAGAACTCCATCAAGGCTAGAGGATCTGGACCCAGGGGGCCCTGAACAAATTGCTTTACCAACCAAGGACAATGCATGCAGTAAAACAAGACCATCTATTCAGATCTAGCCAATGCACAGTGCATTCTCCACAGCTGTGTGGAGAGCTAGGATTTTCTCTGACATGAACGCGGGTGCACCCTATTGGACCACTTCCCTTTGGTGGGGAGTCCTGGTGGCACACGGAGGAAGGGGAAGCAGGCTATCCAGATGAGACCTGATAGGAAGTAATCATATGGTAGGGGAGGAGGTCTCCTTCTGTCACAGGTCTATGAGAGGGTAATAGGATGAAAGAAGGAGCAAGGAGGGAACATGAAGACAGAAGAAAGGGCATATCAATAGGAATGTAATCTGAATAAATTATTTAATAAAAAGAGAAGCCATAAACAAACAAACAAACAAACAAAAAAAACGAAACAGGAGAAAAGGACTGTGGGGAAAAGAAAGAAGAAACAGGAGATTCTCAGAATAAGGATGGCAGCCACATGTGGGTCTACAGAAATAAGCATTTGAATTATACAATAATCATACACATACAAGGAAAATACAGCCACAGTATCAATTAATAGAGCTCATAGTGTTTCACAAGGGCTGACATAGCAATCATGGAGCCTGCATGGGTCTGTGCTAGTTACCCTGCATATATGTTATGGATGTTAGCTTGTTACATTTGTGTTACTCTTTTTTTGAATATATATAAAATTTTTTATTATCATTCTTAACTACAAAATATACACTTGACATCTCCCATACATTAAATTGATTTTGAAATGTGTACCTAGGAATTTATATAAGATATTGGTAATTATATGAAGTCTTTTAGTTGTTTTAACTCTGTATCACTTTCTTCAACAAACCATTTTCTTTCTTTTTTATTAATTTATTCATATTACATCTCGATTGTTAGCCCTTCCCCTGTTTCCTCCCATTCTTCCCTCCCTCCCACTTCCTCCTTTCTCCCCTCCCCTATGTCTGTGATTGAGGGAGACCTCCTCCCCCTATATATGCTCTTAGAATATCGGGTCTCTTCTTGGTAACTTGCTATCCTTCCTCTGAGTGCCACCAGGTCTCCCCATCCAGGGGACGTGGTCAGAAAAGGGGCACCAGAGTTCGTGTGAGAGTCAGATCTCACTCTCCACTCAAAGGTGGAGAATATCCTGTTTGTCAGCTGGGTCTTGGTAGGGGTTCGAAGCTTACTGCCTGTATTCTTCTTGGCTGGTGCCTTAGTTTGAGGAGGACCCTAGGACCAAGATCTGCCTGTCATGAAGTTCTTGTAGGTTTCCAGGACCCTGTGGGTCCTACTATTTCCCCATTCTTCCATGCTACTCTCGCCTAAAGTCTCAATAGGATGTCCTCTCCCCTAAGAAGAGTTTTTCATGGTACGTATCCCTTGGAATAGTATTTTGATATAAGTGAGTATATATCATTTGTCTCTTTTTGCTTCTGGGTGAACTCACTCATTATGATAATTTCTAGATCAATTCATTTGTCCACAAATTTTAGGAATTCCTTGTTTTTAATAGCTGAGTAGTATTCCATCGTGTAAATGTACCACAGTTTCTTAGTCCATTCTTCTACTGAGTCCCTCAGTATTTGTGTTACTCTTAATAGTGGAAAAGGGATAGAGGGATTGTCGCTGACTCTTTTGCCTAATCTTAGGACCCTTTTCCTCCTAGGGAGTTTCCTCAACCTGCCTTGGTAGGCTGGTTTGTGCCTAGTCTCCTTGTTTTTTGTTATGCTGTTGTTCAGTTGCCATCCCTCAGAGGACATCTCTTTTCTGAAGAGAAATCAGTAAGTGTAACTGGGGGGATGGGAAGTCAGGGAGAATTGGAAGGAATGGAGGGAGAGGAGACTCTGCTTGGGATGTACTGTATAATAGAAAAATACAAAACAAAGATAAGCAACCCCAACAACAAAAAAGAAAACCAGTAGTATTTGGTTTTCTCCTAGGTCCATGGCCTGTCTAGTCTCAGGTTCTCAGCTATCCAAGCAATATTATCTTTGGGTTACAACTCATGGAGTGGGCCTTAAATCAGACAGTGCTAATTTAGACCCCAAAATTTATGTCACTATTGCACCAGTATATCTTGCAGGTCTGTCACCATTGTAGATCAAAGGGTTTACATATGGCTTGAGAGGTACCTTTCTTCTCATATAATGTGCATAGTATTTTTAGTACCATCAATAGCAGTCAAAGGGCACCAGCTCTACTTCCCCATGTTCAATGATATAAGTCTTTTCTAGCATACGGCCTTACCATCCATTTTTGGAGAAATACCAACAGAATTGCAGTAGCTTGGTGATTAAAGGGTTTTCAAAGGTTCCCTTTGGCCAACAACTCAATTAGATATAACTCATTCCTGGAACTGGAGGTTTAGTACATATGTATATATTTTCCTCCTTTAAAATATTAATTTATTCACTTTATATCCTGACAGTAACCTCCTCCCTCATCTCCTCCCAATCCTACCATCATCCCTCCTTCTTCTCACCATGCATGTCCCTTAGTGCTCAGAAACAAGGAGACCACCTCTCATACCCACTGCTCCCAGATTATCAAGTGTCTTCAGGACTACCTTCATTCTCTATCACTGTGGTCTGGCAAGGTTGCCTCATCAAGGGATGTGATTGAAACGCAGGCAACAGAATTCATGTTGTAGATAACCCCTGATTATCTTACTAGGTGACTTACATAGAGACTGAGTTTCCTATAGGTTACCTCTGAGCAAGAAGGCTGCATTCTCTCTAGTCTTGTACATTGTTGCTGCATCAGTCTTCATAGGCACCCATGGCCCCAGATTTGTTGGCCCTGTTGGTGTTCTTGTGCAGCTGCTCTCTACTCCAGGTTCTTCTATTCCCCTATTTTCCCAAAAGACTCTCTGTGCTCTGCCAAAAGTTTGGCTGTGTGTCTTAGCATCTGCTTCGATCCTCTACTGGGTAGAGTTTTTCAGAGGATATCTATGGTAGTCTCCTGTCTTGTTCTGTCTCTTCAACCTCTTCAAATATCTAGTCTACTTGCCCTTCTGAATGATAATTAAGCAACCTCCCTAGGATCCTCTTTATTACTTAGTTTCTTTAGGTGTCTAGTTTGTAGTATTGTATGCCTAATATCTGCTTATAAATATCTAAGGGATTATTTCTATAGTTTGTTACATGTACATATTTAAAGAAGCTTCTATATTAGGTTTCAACAAGACCCCTCAAATGGCAATAAGTTTTAGCTGTTTCTCCCCAATATTGTCTTTATTCCCTCACCCACTTCTAGGCAACTTACAATTGAATCATCTAGTCTTGGTCCTCCAACTACTTTTCATTCATAGGAAGATCCATTTCTCCTTCTAATTCCTTACTTTTTTAAAAAATGTAATCTCTGTGTTCATGTTGCTTGTAGTCAGCTTATTGAAGATTTAACAGCTACCAGCTGTATAAAAGCATATATATATGCATGTTTATGTGTTTGTGTATGTGTGTACTATATTGCATTCTACTTATGGATATTTAAAAGAATGTTTTAGAATTTCATACCTGAGTCTAATGCTTTTTTAGCATATCAGTTCCTCAACTTTTCTAGTGACCCACCTCACATCTCCTTCTTTTTCTATTATACATAATTTCCTTTAGAATGTTTCCTGTGTTTAGATAGGTTTAAGTCTATCCACTTGGACATAACAACCTAGCAGGAGCCTCATTTTTCGGAGACTGCCTCTCTCTAATCCTCCACTGCAATAAAGTTCATATAAATCATAAAGTAGGTATGGGGGCTTATGCTACTTTTTTAGGGATTGCAGAGAAAACCTTACCTGACCTATAGCGTTATTGGCAAGAGTTAGCTCCTGAGTTTTGCATAAATTTTAGGCAATAGAAAGCTAACCACACACGAATGAAAGACCACACATTCCAAACTATTTTGGCATTATAGAATGGTTTGAAGGGTTAAAAAGGTTTAAAAGGACACATGGTTGTGTAGAGAAGGTGTGGATCTGGAAAGACATGGGGGAGAAGGGTGAATATGATCAAAATACAATGCATACAACTTTCAGAATAAGAATATTAAAGAATCTTATTGCCTATGAGGAGGTAAGTATTTAACTAATATTATTTTTTAAGTTTTAAAAATTTCAACATGAATATAGTGAATACTGTTCTCCTACCTACTCTCTCCTTCCATATCACCAAATATATGTTATGTCAAATTCTCTCTTTCACTTTTATTTTTATTTTTTCAAAAGTTCATTAGCGCCTAAGTCATGTTTTTTAAAGAATAATTTTTGTAAGATGTGCTATTTTAACAGCATCTTTCATTTTTTATCTTTCACTAAAGTGTGTAAGGATACAGAAGTGGCCTTCATAAATTTGAACCAAGCAGTTCACTCAAGGGATTTGACAGTATTTTGTTCAAATAACTATGTCCCCACATGCCTTATTTCCCTATATAATTTGATATTGTTTTAGCTTGGCTTTTTTGTAAATTTAAAACTTGGTTATTTACACAATTATTTTGTGGATTTTGATTGAATCTCTACTGGCAGAGTTATCTTTTTTTACGGAAAATGAATTTTCATGTATCTACATTTAATAGTCCTGAAAATTTTCTCATTCTATACCAAGTAAAATAAAATTAATAATATTCTTATTTTTAAAGAATTTGTCATATAGAGAACTGAGTTAAGATAACTTGAAAATTACTACAATGGATTAGTTAACATGAATCTGTTATAAACATTTATATTGCTTAGATTATTTACTTAGATGACTATATCATATAAATATTAAATTTCATTTGCTTTAGTCATTGTTAAATAATTGTAAAACTTAAATCTAACCCTGAATAGGAAGAATAATTAAATACAAAATTAGTAATGTTAGCATAATTAGTAAGTAACATAATATATGTAGAAACTCAATTTAGGAGAATGCTAGTTTCACTGTCTTGGGTATTGATCATGAAATAATTTTGGGGTCATGGTAGTTTTAGTGCTAAGAAAAGGCTGATGAATTGAAAGTTTCACAAAACTTCATAGTATTACTAACTAAAATGTTTATTCTCAATACCTAAGGTTAATATGATATGCCCGAATGTCCATATTTACTGTGAACATGGGGACTTTTGGAAGAGTTACAGTGAGCATCCCAAAGATATTAGCTGTTGATAAGGTTATTCTGTAAACACTGCTTCTAGAGTTCTAGCAAACATTCCAGGTGTTTCTTTACTCAGAAAATTGTTTACACAGATCTTATTCTTAAGTATTTGAGATAGCTGTTGTTTAATGTTGAAAATGCACATGGAATTCTCTTTTCCAAATTATAATTCTGATTTTAATTTTTTCTTTTTAGGATAGATTAATGAAACAAATCTTATCTGAGCATTACAAATGTAATTTTTGGAGGAAAACTGAATCCACTATGGAAATGGAAGTTAGTGGTCAATGGAAGCCTCTCTCTCTCTCTCTGTCTCTCCCCCTCTCTCTCTGTCTGTCTGTCTGTCTCTATCTCTCTCTCTGTCTCTCTCTCTATGTCTGTATCTGTATCTGTGTCTCTGTCTGTCTGTCTGTCTGTCTGTCTCTCTCTTCCTCAAAATGATTATCTAGCCGCTTTGCAGAAGACTTCTCCATTGTTGCGACAATTGTTTAATATTTCTTAGTAGCAATGAGTTATTAGTTAAGAGTACTTGCTCTATCTTGAGGACAGAGGTCAGATCCTAGCACCTATGTCAAACAGGTCACAAATGTGTATAACTGTAGTTTCAAGGAATCTGATGCTCTTTCCTGACCTTCATGGCTACCAGCATACACAGGTGAGTATGTGCACCCTTACACATGTGCAAACACACACACACACATGCACACACATACACATTCATACACTACAAATAAAAACAAAAACATTTTAGACTAACTTGTAAAAAGTAAATGCACAATTTATTTGTACAAGTTACTATATATTCTATTTGATAACTATATAATAACAAGTTGTAATATGACAAAGATACACATCTTGTAAATGGAAACTTTGCTTATATTTAACGATCTGAAATGTTTTAGAAATGCTTTTTGAGTTGGCTACTGTTCTTCCTGACCTAAGAATGTAAGGATTGGGAAACCAGCTGCACCATAATCTATACAAATTAGGACCTATGTTTGTATTTCATGGGTCCCAAGTGTTCATTGCCTTACTAAAGTGGTGTTGCTGTGGGTGCCTGTTCAGTAATGAATTGTAGGTTGCTGGCTTTGGAGGGTGATTCTATAGCTTGTTCAGACTCAGGCATGACTACTAAACTCAGTATCCCTCTCAGTTTGTCTGTTCCTGGCAGCTACACACGGGGTGACTTCTCTCTAGTACTACATTGCCTGAACTGAGCCTTTTGCCCCCTGTACTCCTGTACTCATCAGCTCATCTGTGTCTGTCGCTGCCATTCTCCGGATTATAATCTGGGCTAGACAATAATTTTCAATTTGAAAATCCTTCTTTGAATAAAAGTCTTTACAAAATAGACACAAAAGTAGAACATTATTCTTAGCTAAAATATCAGCAATAAGAGAATAGAAAAATAGAAGAGAGTATGGTATATTCATATGGAGCTTTATTTTGGAGGAGGCATACATAGAATTTTCTGAAATACATCAATTTAGAATAGAGGTACAAGAATAATAAAAGGAACCTTACTGATTTAAAAGTCTATATTTATCTATTTGTCTATTTTTTTAAATCTATTGAAAACCACAAAGGCAGTATTCATGACTTGTAGGCTTAGATTTTTTCAAAACCTACTTAATTAGGGTTCTTAAACACTCCTACCTTCCTTCCAACCCATTGAATAGAAGTAGGAGAGGATGAAGGTTAAATAGGGGCAGGGGATTTGGACCATTTTAGATGCAGTTCTTTAGGGAGTTTCTACTTTGTTTGTTAGGATTCTAGCAGTCCAGTCAAATAGCAAACACCAAACAGCAACATGAATCAGCAGTGGTTGCCAGATATCAGAGAATCAGCAAGACTCTTCTTAATCCCAAATTGGCAGAGACAGCAGAAGAGGACAAACTCAGCTGGAGTACCACAAGAAGTTCTCTGGAGCATTTCTATCTGTGAAGTGAAGAGTTGAAGATCAGTGATGCAGTGTCTAAGACCAGTGATGCGATGTAGACCATTGCAAGGTGTTGCAGTGCAAAAGCATTGTCTCCCTGTCTGTGGACTTCTATTCTACTTATTTCCTGTCAGAGTCCATACAAGGTGGTCTTTGCCAGCCAAAAAAAACATATCCCTCACATGAGACATCTTCCAGGCAAACTTCACAACTCTCTTACAAGACAGCTTCCAACAAACAACACATGCCCTCTATGGATGTATTTCCACTAACAAAGTTCACCAGACTATCTTCAGCAGTGTAAAAACACACCCCATCCCATGTTTGGGATCAAAACAACAACAAGAAAAAAAAAAACCCATTCACATGACACAAGTGAGTCTCCAAAGAAACCAGAAACTTCCAATCAAATTATTCATTTCTAATCATTCTTTAGCATGAGTAAAATGGAAACTTGTACAACTAACTTAGTTGAACACTTGAATTCTCTGTGTTTGTGTTTCATCACTTATAAGAATGTATTTTTTCTACAGTCTGTTCATTCTCCCAGCTTTTATATCTGAGGTAGCTGGTTGAATAGAATTTTATTTTTTAAAATAGCTAAAGTAGTCTGAAGAGTATCTAAGTTCAAATACATGTAGATTTCCATATGGAGAATATGAGTTGTAAAAGCTTTTTCTCAGGCATGATTACTACACTGCTTGACTGGGAGTGCAATGATAATGAATCAAGGGAAAAGGAGAAAATTCACTGATCTGTATGTGACGCCATCTCAGACAGCTCAAGGCAACATTATAACATGTGAAGATGCATTAAAATTAATAAACTGGTTAAAGTTTGGAATACATAGAAACTGATATTTAAAGCAATGTAACAGTGTAAAGCAGTATGGCTAAAAGCTTAACTCCTACAATGCTTATTATTCCATGTTTTGGTTGATCTCCATTTCAAAACTACTATGGTTTGAAATGCAATACTCAGCAGATCTACACAGTTATGCTAATGGATAAGTACTCGAAGAATTTTATTAAAATAAAATATTTTATTCATATATTACTTTAAAAAGTTCCGATACAACACAGTCAAAATGCAAACTCAGGCTTAGGTTAGCACAACCCCTCCTTACACGAACCTTTCTATCATAATGCCTTCTTACCTATATTTGGCTTATGCCTCTCAATAATGATTTTGTGCTTTAATCAATTATAATTAGCATATATTAGGATATAAATGCAAATTTATTGATTTGTAGTCTGAGAGGAACAATAAGCACAAAGCAATGTTCTTTATTTTATTTTTCTGAGTAGTTATTCATCTGTTGTTTATGTGCATGTGTAAGCCTGCATGTGGTTCCAAAGAAGCAAAGAGAGGTGTTGGATCCATGAGAAATGAAGTTTAAAAGTTGTGAAACATCATGTGTTTAATGCTAGCAAACCCAGGTTCTCTGCAAAAGCAGCAAACGCTCTCTAACTACTTATCTACTGCTCCAGTCTTTATCATATGTGTGTCATTATTAAATTTCAAAACTACTTGAGTAGCGTGTTTAAAATGTGTTCTAAATAGTCTGTTTACTACTGTATCAGGAACACACGCTCTCGTTGCTGAAGGCATGTCAGGTAATGAAACGATGAGTGAAGTCAGAGATTAATCACTCAGCCGACGTTTCCTCTGAGGGAGCAAAACTGAATTCTCTAGGGCTGGTGAAAAGGGTGAGAAAGTAACACTTAATTCTCTAAGGCTGACAAAGAATGGGAGATTTCTCTTTCTTCTCTCTCTCTCTGTCTCTCTTTATCTCTCTCTCTATCTCTGTCTCTCTCTCGCTGTATGTGTAAGAAGCAAGGCTACTATAAACTCCAACAATTTTATTTCCATACATACATGCATACACACACACACACACACACACTGGATGGAACAAAAATCCAACAACTTTATTTTTTCTATTAGCCTTTTTATACTACCTAAGACAAAAATTTGCTGTGTAAGAAAAAAAGATTACCTCATAAGCATGTTACATATTCTCTAAAAAATTATAATCGCAAGAACATATCCTTCCAAAACAGATTAAAATCATTACACAAAAGGAAATTATCATGGGATTATTGATTATGTATTCTTATTTTGAAACTCGTATGTAAATAAATATTTCCAATCTATCTTTCTCTACATAGATTCATTGTAAGCCCAGAGCCATAACTCATTGTCATTCATTATTATATTACAAACAAGCCAAGTCTATAGCAGCAAGCTTTTCCATATGCTTAGGAGATCATCTTATGTCTCATTTTTAAAGGCTTGTTTAGCTAAACAGGCTAATCATATATCCTCTATTCTTATACTCATAAAAGGATTATTTGGTTTTTGTTTAAAACCCTATATTTTCATGGTGCACAGCTAAATTTGTGATCACATTCTTAGATCATAAGATCTAGGAACTCAAACACAGCCTAGAATGAATGTCTTCTTTGACCATTATCTTGTTCCCAGCCTATTTTTCTTATTTCAAGTGTAATTATGTGCATGTAACACATGAAAGGTCACTGTACACCTTTTCTAACTTATGCAGTTCTCACTATTGCACAAGGGAGGGAGCACATGACACTCTTAATTTTATTATATATTTCTGACAAAACAAGCTAATCTATCTCTTTCAACTTTCTATCAAATATCCTAACATCCTAAAACTATTTATGATTTTGGACAATCATTAATTCATCTAAACAATATTTTATGAAAATTCACCTTCATGTTGCTCTACAGGAAAATTTCCCAAGAATCACTCACAGAATACTAGGTAGTGAGAGTCTTCCCAAGCCCATCTACACCATCCTAGACACACGAGGCATATAGCAATGACAGACATGAGAAGGCCCAGCAGTGGCAGGAAGCAATGCAGAGATGGTGCCCCTAGGCCTGAGCCTATCTGAGGTACATCCATTATAGCTGTGAAAAACAGTGGACTGTCTTCTGGAAGCTCACTTGTCCACAGCAGTTCCTCCTGCATAGCATCTGTCAACTCATATTATTGGCATTTGTATTTAAATTCAAAACTAAGTGTGTACTAATAAAATATTACATATTTTGGTTAATCCTTTGAGTATTCTGAACCATTCAAGCTTCCCATCTTAAAAAATTAATAACTTCCTCTGAGTGCCACCAGGTCTCCCCATCCAAGGGACGTGGTCAAATAGCAGGTTACCAAGAAGAGACTTGATACCCTATGAGCATATGAAGGGGGAGGAGGTCCCCTCAGTCACAGTCATAGGGGAGGGGAGTAAGGGGAAAATGGGAGGGAGGGAGGAATGGGAGGATACAAAGGATGGGATAACCATTGAGATGTAATAAGAATAAATTAATAAAATAAAATTTAAAAAATTAATAACTTTGAATAGCTGGGTGGCAAGGTGCATTTTTCTGGTGACAATATAAAGAGGCTTCACCTGACCTTATGTTTTGTTATAGAGATGTAAACGATATATAAATTTATAGGAAGACTATATGAATAAAAATAGCAATTTTAGAACATAATATTTAAAAATTTAACAGCAATTATCAGCATAAAGTTAGAAGCTAGGGAATGGAACTTTATTTCCATCTGCACTCTCTATGCTGAGTTGGCTTTTAGGTTGCATTTGCACAGGACTTGTGCGTGCTGTCACAGTGGCTGGATGTGTCTGGAACTTTCTTCTGTGTGTAGAAACCACAGTTTCTTTGTAGATATTTAACATTTATAGCACTTATAATATTTCTACCTCCTTCTTTTGCAGTTATTTCTGAGACGTGGGGCAAAAGGATGTAATATAAAGGTTCCATTTAGTGCTCAGGATGCTAAAATTTTTAACTTTCATCACACTGACCAGTTATATGTCTCTGAATTTAGCACCATGTATTCGAAAAAGATTCATCTCTGAGGAGAATGATAGCTGCTAAGACAAAGTGAGCCAGTTTTCTTTAAGGGTGTATCCTCTTTTATGTAAAGAGTGTGTGTGTGTGTGTGTGTGTGTGTGTGTGTGTGTGTGCGTGTGTGCATGTGTGTGTGTCTGCTGTTACAAATACATATTTGTTTATGTTCAGAGAAATAGAAAGCATAGAAAAGTGAGTATCCATTATCACAAATATGACAGACTTCTGATCTCTCAGATACTAGTCAACGTGTCAGTCTAGAACAGCAGATGGGAGTTTATTTACATCTATGGAGAGACCCTCTTCACCCGCCTTGTTGACTCTTTGGTCAAATAGATACCTGGCATAGACTCTGAGCATCAAATGTATTTGTTTAGGATTTCTAGATAGTAGGACACTGATGTATATGCCTGTCCTAGGAGAATCTACCTGAATGTGACACATACTGATGCTTCCTTGATTCCCACTTTCATGTTTGTTATTATTTCAATGTCTTAGTTTAGGTTTCTATTGTTGTGAAGAGATATTAGGACAAGGCAACTATTATAAAGAAAAACTTTTCATTAAGGCTGGATCACATTTCAGAGGTTTAGTCCATTATCATCGTGGGGGGAAGCACAGTAGCATATAGGCACACATGGTTCTGCAGAAGGAGCTGAGAGTTCTACACCTTGATCTGCAGCTAGCAGAAGGAGAATGCCTCATTGGGCATGGCTTGAGCATATAGGATCTCAATGCAGTCCTCCTAGTGTCACACTTGATCCAACAATGCCACACCTACAGACACAAGACCATACCTTGTAATAATGCCAACCCTATTGGCTTATGGGGAATATTTTTATTGCAAGCACTACATCAAGTCCCTCCTAGTAACCATGCCTTAATGAGCAAGCCATTAAACCAGATGCAGATTTCGATTGTATTGTGCTTTAAGAGTGTGTGGCCATACATTTATGCTATATGTGTTCATATATGTAAATTGCTGGATATGTGACTGAAGAATTTTATTTATAAGTTTATTCCAATAAGGATGTTTTGTTTATTGTATTAAATATACCTAATACATGATTACTTGTTTAAATTAGCTGGTTAACACATTTTGTTTATTTAAGGCTTTTCTGGGACCTAATGTTTAAAGTAAAGTACTTCAAACAAGTCTGAAATTGCTGTTTCTTTCATCCTCAAGGGCTCATGTATGTAATAGTAAGGTGAGCAGGTGTTTAATTATAAGGAAGCCCTTGAGTCGATCGCTGATATATTTAAAGTAGACTATTTTCACCATAAGCCATCTGTGAATGCAAACTTTCATCATGTAAGTATTCTATCTTTGTACTTGATTACAGTTGAGAGTTAATGACACATTTTCTGTATCATAATTTATGCCTTAGTACGTGAGAAAGTCATATCCCACTCTCCACTCAACTCTGGAGAATGTTCTGTCCATTGGCTAGATGTGGATAGGGGTTTAATGTTTACCACCTGTATTGTCCTTGGCTGGTGCCTTAGTTTGAGCGGGACCCCTGGGCCCAAATCTGCCTATCATAATGTTCTTCTTGTAGGTTTCTAGGACTCTCTGGATCCTTCTACTTTGCTATTCTCCCATGCTTCTCTCATCTAGAGTCCCAATAGGATGTCCTCCCCTCTGTCCCACTTTCCTGGTAAGTGAAGACCTAGTGGCATTCAGAGGAAGGACAGGAGGTTACCAAGAAGAGACTTGATACCCTATGAGCATATACAGGAGGAGGTCCCCCTCAGGAACAGTCATAGGGGAGGGGAGTAAGGGAAATGGGAGGGAGGGAAGAATGGGAGGATACAAGGGATGGGATAGCCATTGAGATGTAACAAGAATAAATTTTTAAAAAAGTAAAAAAAAAATAATTTATGCCTTAATTCATTTTAATCACTGTCTTTATGCTCATGTCCATGGGTATGTTTTCAAAGAACATTTATTCCACTTTGCGTCCATATTCGAGCTTAATCTCTACTACTCTGCTGTTTTGAGCAGCATGCAACATTTCCAAACCAATAAGGGAGAAAACCTAGGGTATTAGAACATTATTGCAGGAAGATTGCATACTTACATGCAAAAGGAATTTATAGATTTTCAGTACATAGCAATTTTGAAATTAATATAAACTGTTATTATAGATGCTTTTGGTCGTGTGAATCAAAATGGCTCATGTAGAGTAATAGGGAGTGACGGTATGGGAGGTGTGCCCTTTTTGAAGGGATTGTGTCACTAGGTTTAGGCTTTGAGTTATCAGATGCTCAATCTAGGCCTAGTGTCTCACTGTCTCTTCCTCCTGCCTATAGATCCAGATATAGAACTCTTTCCTACCCCTCTGGCACAGTGTCTAAGCATGGTACCATGTTTTACACCTTGATAATTATGAGCTAAACTTCTGAACTGTAAGCCAACTTCAAATAAATGTTTTCTTTTATAATAGTTGCTATAGTCATAGAGGCTCTTCACAGCGTTAAAACCTTATCTAAGCTAATGATTTTCAAGGAAAATTGAGATCACGGACACTATAATTTATAAATGTTTGTAAAATGGTATAACTTGATCCAGCACTCCTATATAAACATGGATACATTAAAAACATTCATTGCTCATCTAAAATAAGGTAATTTTATAGATTCTATTGCTTTCTACTAAATCAAGGTATCACCTCTGCATAGAAGTTGAAGATTTTAAAGAACCCATACTCTTTTATTGCTAACAATATATCTGAAATACAGATAATTCCAGAGGCCATTGTTCCCAACATATATAACAGCTAACATCATGTAGAAACCTACCTCTGTACAAACTTCCTAAACCATATCCAAACACATATGTAAAAAATTTAAATTGGCAATTGTATTCTAATTGAATTTAAATTTTAAATTGAATTGGAAGCTTCCTCCTTAGATGCTTGGTTTCACAGTGCTGAAAGTGACATGTACCATTACTGGAGGAGAGATGTAAATGACAATCTTAAATCGTTGCCAATCCCGTGAATGACAGCTACCAACCTGGCAAGATATGCCAATTAGTTAAATAGTGGGAAGAGATATTTGAGAAACCAGACATTTTGAGAAAAATATTGTCCATTCTACAAGATGGAGCCAGTATTGAGCAGTTGGACACTGCTATCATAGCCAAGAGGCACTGGATGTTCAAGCCTGAGTCCCTATAGGAGAACACCATACCACTATTACCCTGCTCAAGGGATATGGTACTAAACTGTTTCTGGATTACGAATATGTGTGTTTCAATCCTCTTTTAAAAAGCTTATTTTATAATAGACAGCAAGTAACAGAGAAACCCCACAGCTGGCCTGAAGCCCTGAAGAATGCTTAGCCCTCAGAGGGACAATAGTGTCACGTCCGTGTTAGACTCAGGGATCAATGCAACAGAGATTATATAAATTTTTTAAGAACCAGAGGTAATATATGACTACAGTAAAACAATGTTGTTTTAGAAATGGCAGTAATTTGCCCATATTAACTCACAGAAGTGGTGACAGTATGAACAAGGCCTGTACAAGTTCATACCATACCCAGTGTCAACAAGGAACAGACAGACAGGAATGAAGCTCAACTATTAACTAAAAAGATATTGTCACTTCATAGCTACTGGAAGAAGGACAGCCTGCTGATTTTAAGAGTGTGACCTCCTGTCCATTGGCTAGATCGGGCTAGGGGTTTGAAGTTTACGGCCTGTAGTGTCCTTGGCTTGGGCCATAGTTTGAGTGGACCCATGGAGCCAAATCTGCCTATCATAATGTTTTTCTTGTAGGTTTCTAGGACCCTCTGGATCCTTCTACTTTGCCATTCTCCCATGCTTCTCTCATCAAGAGTCCCAATAGGATGTCCTCCCCTCTGTCCCAGGACATTCTTCACAGTTGAGTGGAGAGTGGGGACTGACTTTCACACGTACTCTGGTGCCTCATATTTGACCACGTCCCCTGGATGGGGAGACCTGGTGGCACTCAGAGGAAGGATAGCAGGTTACCAAGAAGAGACTTGATACCCTATGAGAATATACAGGGGGAGGTAATCCCCCTCAGGAATAGTCATAGGGGAGGGGAGTAAGGGGAAAATGGGAGGGAGGGAGGAATGGGAGGACACAAGGGATGGGGTAACCATTGAGATGTAATATAAATAAATTAATAAAATAAAATTTAAAAAAGAGGGTGACCTCTAGTACATAGATCATGATCCAAAAAGGGCAGCATATACAGAAATATTTGGATGATAAAAATTGTGTCTAGTTGGTTTAAAACAAAAGAAAGAAAGAAAAGTAGATGATTATGATTAAAATACATTTGGGTGAAATTCTCACAGATTTAAAATTATTAGTTTAAAATGTGTTATTATATATATATCTATGTATATAAAAATAATAACAGAGTATAAATGTTAAGTAACTGGGAATGTGATTCCTTATGGCATAGGCAAAAAAAGTGAAAGGTATATGTGTCCTTCTGGAGTGAAAATTAATGAAGGAAAATTTTTGTGAAGTTAGAATTTTAAAATAATAAGATATTCTCTTTTTGTTTATCACAAAATAAAAGTTTTAGTAGGAGTTTTGCACAGTCAGACTCCTTATGTAAAAGTATGTAATGCTATTTGTACATTCTTGTTTATTAATTGGCTCAAATTTGGTTCACTATTAATATGACAGGGTAGTCCAGTTAATCAAATATTGAAGGATAAAAATGCTACAGAGATTGCACATTCAGCCTTTCCCTGTTCTAATTTGCAGCTCATGGTCTATACAAAAACACTGAGTTCCTCCTCGGCTATTCATTCTGCATCCTGTTTGGTCTCCTCACTATAAAGAAATACTTTATGGGCCATACAAGAATCCCACATGCTGAACAGCAAGGAGAAGTATCAGTCTGTAGGGAATTGGTGTATCTGTTTGGTTAAACAGAGCCACTTTCAGATACACCTTTGTATAAGAATGAGTGTTGCAGTTGTGGTTTTGAGTTGACAAATCTCATCATGTTCCTAGTATCAGTTGGAGAAGGATGCAGTGGGATATTCTTCCTTCTCTCCTTCCTCCATCCCTTCCTTCCTTCCTTCTTTTTCTTCTCTCCTTTTTTCATTTTCTTTTTCTTTATTAAAAATGTTTTTCCTAACACAATACACTGTGATCTTCGTTTCCCTTCCCTCTACTCCTGCCAGTTCCTCTCTATGTCTCCTACCCTCTACTTCCACTTTCTTTTTGTCTCTCATTAAAAAGGAGCCTGACTTCTAAAGCATAACAAACAAACATTGCAAAATAAAATATAGCAAATAAAGCAAAAACTCTCTTATCAAAATTGGACAAGGCAGCCAGACAGAAGGAAGAAAGTTGCAAGAGTAGGCCCCAGAGACCCTGTCATTCCCAAAGTCAAAGAGACCCATGAAATACTAAGCTAATCATTTAAACTGAATAGCCTAAAGTAATTCTTGGACACTAGAAAAATATGAAATTATCAAGATATCATAAATCTTATCATTCCCCTCCTATAAATTACAAGCTATCTTCCTCACAAAGAGTAAAGGCTTAAATGGTAAGAATGCTTTTAGCATTTGCTGATTTGGGGAAATAACATACTGATCTTCTCTCTTTCTTTAATTCATCCTAAAGATAATTTCTTATTATCATGTTTAAAAAAAGGGGGAGACTAAGAGTGAGGAATGAGGCTTTTATGAATTACTTTGTCCTTTTTGTGACTGGGCAGTAATTTAAATAAAGGTTATTGCTAAAAATTACCATTATCCCATAGCAGCATATATCTAGCATAACAACTCTATTGATTAAAAATATTCCCGAGTTAATTCAATAGATAAAAGAGATTTTTTTCAAACTTCAATTTTTCTATTTAAATTATAGTCATCATGCCAAGCATATAGAATGACTTTTGCCTCTCATTTGGGAACTACAAACTTTTGTCATTAATACTGTGATTTTAACTAATTGGTTTACTTTAATTATAATGAGTATACTAAGGATACTTTTGAGGCAACAAATATGATTTATTACTCATGCTGTGGTACTTGCCTTACTTGAGCAGTTGGATTGCTTATATCTGCTTGGCAAAGTCTGTCAGGGTTCTTATATCTGTTTTGTGTGGGGACATTGGCTTTCAATGTTTTCTTCATTCCCAGAAAGTGTTTTATTTCCAGTTAATCACATACATGGTTATGTTCACATATAGATTCTTCAAATATAAGCATATGTAGCACAGATGTATTATTCCAAAAGAAGAAATCACACAATAGGCAAATGAAAAGAAATATTTACAATGGCATCTTTATAGCACCTTATGACACAAACAATGCTTTTATATTATGGTAATTTGAGTGGTTCGTAAAAGCTAATACAGTGGAAAATGATTTCAGAAACAGGAAAGAAAACTTCCCAAGATTCATATCTTTAAAAACTAGTGATTCTGTAATAATATCACAGGCATTGTTCTGGGCTGGAAATTTATTCCATTAAGTTATTAACAAAGACCTGCACAGGATGAAAATTTAAGCTAGGCGTCCAAATGCATAGCTCTTCTCTGATGCTGTTCTAGCAGTTACTTATAGTCTAAGCTCCCTGTGAGAACTTGACCCTGTTTTTATTGATAAATCTTTTATTCTCTTCTTATGAATTATTCAAGAAGCTGTGTCAGACTTGCTTATTCCCAGAAAGGGGATAGAAAGGGAGATTCAGAAATCTTAAGCCACTATTTTTTTTTCAGTAGACTTCAAATTATTGTTTGATTCTGTTGTTTTCATTAATAATTATGCATCTATAATTGTATGTGTTTTATAAACTTTCGTAATTGGAATAAATGCCAGAATTTAGGATGCATTATTTTAACTCATATTAAATGAATTACCTCTCTCTTGCTGATGGTCAGGCTCAAAGTCATAAAAGAGCCTGTTTCTCTTAGAAATGTGCTGCCTATCACACTGATAGGCTCACATAAGGAGTGTGCTGTGAAGAGAGAGAAATGAAACCACTAACGACTGTGTAATTGCAGGATAAGACAGAGACAGAAAGATATTCACAGGTGATAAGGCTGAAAATGGCCAGAAATGAGTCAGGGATGTCTAGCAGACAGACTGAAAGTGCATTAAATTAAAAGATAAAAGTTATCAGATAGGTTACATTTTAAAAGCTAAATTAACATTAAAGATATTAAAGAGGACCTTATTAAGCATTTGACTTTAGCTACAGGAAAGTATCTGGTACCAAATTAAATGAATGTGAATATTTGACCATGAAACATGGACATGAAATATTAAAAACATTAAAGGGGAAAAGGAAATTATACAATTACTTTTATGTATCTGGTTTTGACTCATACCATTTTTGAACTTTCAAATATAGAAGGAAATGTTTAAAACATACCCCCCGAGTTACAGAAAAAAAAAAAAAAACAGGTACTGATATAGTATCTAGTCAACTGTCATTTATCAGTACATTTGTGTTGTACATACAGATGCTTACATAGACGAAAACTGTGAGTTTATAATATGTGATAGTTATAATATTTTATATTACAAAATAAAACAATATATTATGATAATAAAGATGAAGTCAGGCACGGTGGTGGACTCTTGTAATCCTAGCACTTGGAGAAGCATAAGCTTGCAGATATCTGTGAGTTTGATACCTGCCTGGTGTAGAAAGTGAGTACAGGACAGGCAAGGGTGTACTGAAAAAAAACTGTCTTGAAAAACTAAAATTAAACAAAATAAATAAGGATGAAAGAAGAAGGATGCCCAGATAACTCTTTTTTTTTTTTTTTTTTTTTGCATCTAATCTTGTAGTTTCCTTTTTAGGCATCATTTATTCCTCAGAAAACTTAACTATGCATTAATGTGCCAAACAATATGCACACACACACACATGCACACGCACACATGCATGTGCACACTCACACACACACATATATTTGTACTACAGCAACTGAGTATTTATGGCTTATTTTGCATTGGGAGGGGCCTTGTGGATCTTGTTTCATGTCTTCTGGCTTTGGAAGTAACTGAAATGTAGCGCTTACCTCCTCCTTCCAGAAGGGAAAGTTTCAGTCTAGAGGTGATATCTACATAACAAAATGTTTACTCTTTATTTAAATTTGAAATTTGTCACATTTGGCAAGAAATTTCTATCAAGGAAAAGGTCGAGTTGCTTCCGCTTTACACAAAGTACAATGTCTCATTTATCAGATTGTAGGGCACTAGGTTTCACACAGATGGCTTTATGATCAACAGCAAATTGTCTCTTAATTGCAAAGTAAAAAAAAAAATTAATTCCATGTAGAAAATTACTTAATATCAGTCATATTATTTTCTGGCAACCATTAGTGGAGTAATTATATTTACATAAGCAAGACAATGAAGTAGAACATAGCTACTCAACCAACAACATAAAAGACAGTTGTTTCACCAAACATACTTCCTAAAAAATATTCAAAGAGAAGATGATCTTGAAAGACACCCAACAACCAGTAATAGAATTGAAAGAGCACACTCACTGTCCCATCCAGCAGCCTTTTTTCTTCATGTAGGCATCAGAGAAGTACCTTAAAACTGAATGCTGACTATGGCATAAGAGCACTAAGTGACTGAGTCATACATATTAATTATGAAAAAAATATTGCATGATTTATGTGTAGATTGATCTGTTTAAGACACAAAGAGGGAGAATGGATTGAGACCAATATTCCAAAGACATATGCATAAATATTGGGATATCTTTTAAAGTACTTGGAGGTTTTCATGCAATAAGAGAATAAATGTTACTGGAATATGATAGGACATAGTCTCATATTCTTTGGTGTGGGCAGTTTTTCTTTTCTTTCTTTCTTTCTTTCTTTTTCTTTTTACTTTTTTTTTTTTACTAAGAGTGTTTATTAGGAGTAGAGAGAGCATGGTGAGGTGGGTTATTGAGAAATTTTTAACTAAACACAAAGAATAGAAGCTGAGATTGGGTGAGTATAGAAGATTCAAGTAATGTACTTATCTCAACCCGGTGAGCTCAGAAGCCATTTATGATGTGAATTGCTCGGTGTCCTTTGTTGCGACATAAGATGACAGATTAATTCCCTAGGGGCAGGACAAGCAGAATCATGAAAGATGACTGGGATGTTAGGCAGTTACAGACAATGCTTATTATGAAAAAGTTTTATATAAAGAGATAACCTCTACAATACCTTTTACAAAAGTATTTATTTGCACATTGTCAGATATGCAGATAGATATTTATTACAACTTTCAAATCCTTTTTAAAAATATCAAATCAGTGTTGTAGGTAACACAATTGATTAGCAACCTTCAAAAATTATATACTTACTCAATGTTGCCAGTGTACAGTAATTATACTCCTTTGAGGTGTTCTCTTGATATCTGTGAGGAATTGTATTTGAGTTAAAAGTTAGCCCAGATATAAGTTCTTTCTCTTGAAAATAAAATCATTTCATTTGTATTCATACCATTGTGCCAGTATTGGCATAATTCTATAGAGATATATTTTAGAATGTTTAGAAAACTTAAAATAGGATATCTATCCTATATTATTAAAATGCACCCAATATCAATACCTTTTCTTCTAATCCCATCTTAAATTTATCTTTCAAATCACCAAGTATGTCATAAAAAAAGCTATTCTATGATTTAGTTCTGTATTCACATTTATTTTTTCTTTTTTTCACATTTATCATTTACCAGTATGAATGTAATGCTTAAATATGCATTAAAAAGTAACATTAATTTTACATATCACATAGACTGTCTTTTTTGTCACAAGGTCTTATTTCTGAGAGGGAGAATAAGGATATCCTCAACTCTCAGTACAATAAAATATGAGATAACTTTTCACATCAAATCATCAATATCAATTTTGTATATTGCTGGATATTAACCAAAAGTCTCTTATAAGAGGAGAGCTATTTACTCAAGAAATATAATTGAATTTTAACAATAACCTCAAATATTGTGGCATTTTAAACTGTTCTAGTCCCATTATCTTCAATCTAGGAGATGCTCAGAGAGAATAAGGAACCCTTTATTTTGAAATATAAAAGGCAGTAAATGTGTTATTGCCTGAAACTATGTCATCTACATTATATTAGAGGAAATTTGCATAAAGAAAATTGATTAAGTTATTTAGATGTTTTTGTACTATTTAAAGCTTTGTAGCAACTGACAATGATAGCAAGAAGAGATAAGGGAGAAAAAATCTTACTACAGTAAAGTTTAACATAATATAGAAATTGTGCTCTATTAAACCAAATTGTTCATAAAATGAACAATAAACTAGATGAATTGAATTAAAGAAATTTGTTTTTGACAGTTCATGATACCAAGAGGTCTCAGTAAAGCATAATTCATTCTGAGGTCCTTTCTGTACTGGTCCTGCAGTTTGTTACATTTCTGAGTGTTAACTTGAGCCTTGGCGCAAGCATGGAGACACACTGGTCTGTCCACTTTCTTTTCCAGGGAAAGAACTCTTAGCATGGGGTCTATATACTTGAATTCATGTTAAAATGGTTATCACCAAAACCCTGATCTCTTTATGCCATTACCGAGGATTTTTGATTCAGTATATGAATTTCCAAGAGATCATATACAGTCTTTCAATTACAGATTTAAAACTTATTGTTTCTTCTTTTTACTAAGTTGTATCTAGTTTAGAAGCCAGAATATGCATGAAATAATATATTGACTTTTTCTAAATAATAAATTAAATGAAAATAGCTTAGACCTTAAGCATTAAGGAGATCAGTACTTGATCGGTAAGATAGCTCAATGAGTAATTGTTACTGTCAACTAGTTGTAAACCTGAATTTGAACCCTGGAGCCCACACAGTGGAAATAAGGAATAAGCTCTCTCAATTGTCCTTTTATTTCCACATACTCTCTGTGGCATATATGCACCCACATGTGTATATATATATATATGTACATATAAACAAATAGATAAATATATTAATAATTAAAAAGAATACTATTGCAACATATTTACAAAGCTAGATCAAAACTGAGAAATTAACATAAATAATTTATATTAAAGTAAAGTTTAAGGAATAGGATTATATATTATTATTTTTAGGAAGCTAATTTCTATATATTATTGACTTGAGACATTACATATTAAACAAGGAAACATACACATTACATCATTTAATAATCACAAATATAAAGTTATATAATACAAATAGAAATGGATATATATTCACTCATTTTTTTCATTATTTTATATGATTATTCTTAGTTACAAAAATTAGTTTTGTAAAATCAACAGAAAAAAAAAGAAATGTGGGTTTACCAAAATGTTTATGTATTACCTTAAATTATTTTGGGAAGATGTGAATAGTTAAACATGATTAAACAGGATATTTGATATAATGTTTTTTTTCAAATAATCTCTATTCATATTATAACTACATATTTTCAAACTGAATATAAATTATTCAGCATAAAGTTGGTGACATTTGAACATTTCACTAAAATCTGTATACATATGCTTGAATCTGGTAAGGAAAGAAAAAAAAAACCAGTTTTGAACAAATGAGATATAATGTGTCAAATATTAGGACAGCTATTTCTAAAGAGCCAATGCTGAAGTGAGAGAGACATAGAGAAGCTGCTCTTCTATGCATCTTTCCATAAATTGAGAGATGCTCATCCTAGACATGGTGGCATGTATAGAGTATCAATGTGGAATACAAACATAACATTGTGATGCTCATCTGTCAACTTGAGCCATTTCCCTTAATTATTAACTCTGCCATTAAAGAAAAATATACTCATCTTAATCACATATTTTCAAGAATATACACTAAAATCTGAATTCATCAATCTCCTAAAAATTTTCTGTTATGTCATTTGACAGGAAGGATACTTGTTCCTTTAAGAACCCAAGGGAACCCAGATCCAGCAAGACAAATGGCACGTATTCTAGGCCATTTCTCATTTCTAGTTGCAGCTCCTCAGATGTGCAAAGAAAACATGGAATAATTACAAAAAAACAAGGAGACTAAAACTGTACTGTGTTGTGGGGAAGAACACTACAAAGGTAAAGCAGAATACAGGTGCTATAAGCAAGGGAATGGAGGAAAAGTGGTATTTACCTGGGAGTGGGAGCTGATCAGATCATCTCTTTGTATAAATGGTTAGAGGTGAATCTTCAGAGGAGAAAACTAAGGTCAGATGAGTTATCAAGAAGAGAATGGAATTACCAACAAGAGAACTGAATTCTTATGTCATAAGGTTCACCTCTTATGAGTTCCAGTAATAGAGAGTGAATTCTCATAGCCAAAATCTCCATCTAATTCACAAGAAACTTGAGATGGATTCCCTTGATGCCTCTGGTATATTCTGAAGTGATTGTCATTTCTGAATGCCTGAAGAGTGCTTGTATGGGATCACAGTGGTTGGGGAAGAACACACAAACTGATTTTATGACCTATGGCTGTCAGGTTAACGGCTAAAGCAAATGTCAACTCACCCCACAGGTCACTGCTCATCCCAGAGAGAGCAAGATAGTTCTGAATTGATACAGATTAATTCCAATGGCCTGTAGAAAATGATTCTTCATATGAGTATCAAGGTGAGTCATGAAAGCTACAAAATCAATAATTTAAAAAAAAAATCTTAAATTTGAACCTACAAAGTAATGTCACTGCAAAGGACTCATAGTGTATAGATTGTATACATTTATTGTATGTGAATATGTTTGTAGGTGTTTGAGTCTTAAATGTTTGCGAGGTTGTATACACATGAACAACTGATCATTGTCTGAAAACTATCCCTTATTGGCCCAACTGTGATGTCACTCACTAACTGGTGATGTAAAGTTTGAGGCTGATCCTGAAACTCTGCTCATTTTGTAACTAAGCTCCTAATTTAAGGAGACATATACAACTGAACTGCCCCAGAATATAGGATTTTAAAACGTAAAAGAAAAATGATGCCCCATTTCCTTGAAAGGGGGTTGGGTATAAGTTGGTTATACGTTATTATTGGTTTTATTTAGAGAGAAGACACGGTTCGAATCAGGGATGTCTTTTTTCCTCTATCTTTCATTCATAAGTTTGGAGATAGGGGTTGAAAAGAAATAAGAGGGAATATAGAAATATAAAGCAATCATAGGGCAAAAAGTGGATTAATGAATCTACTCCACAACTTGATGCCTTAATTGTTACTCATAGGTTATTTTTAAATCACTGGTATGGAATTTTGTATATAGAAACATTGATATAGAATTCAAGTTTAAGATTATTCTTTATACACATTATATATATTTCTATTCTAATATGAGGTATTGTATCCATAGAACTAAATTCTAATACAAGGGTTACTTCCAATACTTTGAAAGCAATATTGGAGACTGTTTAGGATAAATAAGTTATACAAATTAATTGTTAGTTGATCAAGTCATGCTCATATCAATTACTAGTATATTTTTATCACAAGATGTAACAGATAGAAATGACTCTAAAGAAATATAAGGTAAAAGAGTTAGATAAGGTGTTCAAAAAACTGAGAAACATACATAATATGGCATTTAAAGATGATTTTATTATTTCCAAGATAGATTTATAATTAGACAGGTTAACTCTTGGCAACACTCAGCCTACCTCAAAGAAGATGATGAGCATCAAAGAACCTCCTTGTGGAGACGGCTTCAAATGTGGCAAACAAGCCACTGGGCAAATGTCCTCATTTCTACCACAGACCGAATTCCACCTAAAAAATGGACAAGCATGGATGCACACGTAGTCGACCACCAATCTCTGCCAAGACAGGGTAAGCAGGTCCTCAATACTTCCTGCCTCACAAATATGTCTGTCAGATATTTTGGGCCAGAAGGCTGAAGATGATTCTCCAATGTTATAGGGAATATTGGGTGACTATTCAGGCAGCAAACTGTTTCTGTCATCTTCTCCTTTGGAAAGGTACTAACCTGAATTCTCTGCATACTCAGGTAATTAATTTTATTCCTTCTCAAGTCTCTGATAGGGTTGAAGACCAGATAGTTTAGTTTTAAAATTAAGCTTAATTGTTTTGGTGGTCAATATATTTTTATGTCTAGATAGATATTTTAATTTGATAATAATGAGATATGATAGATGTTGATTTACATTCAGATTTTCGGACATCCCCAGATTGGAAACATGTTTTTCTTAAGGCTGCCAAATAGAAATAGCCAAACCACTATGAATGTAATACATATATAATTGTACATTTGAACAATTTGTAATTCTATTTTGTATTTCTGTAGTAATATGAATGTATATGCAAAAAATAATTATAAAACTTTTTAAAAAGCAAAAGAAGAACAAAACTAATTCCTTTTTCTATCTTGGTTTTTTTCAAGACATGGTTTCCCTATGTCAGACTTGGCTGCTTTGGACTTGCTTTGTAGACCAGGCTGGCCTCGAACTCACAGAGATCTGCCTGCCTCTGCCTCCCAAGTGCTGGGATTAAAGCCATGCACCACCATTCCCGGCTCAAAAATATTTTATTTAACTCAAAATTCATTGTGTTCTCTAAAAGCATTGCTTTCCACTTCTTACTTTGTTAGGTTGATGCTAAATCTAATACTTACAAAAGATAAACTCTTTAGAATGTTAATAGAAAGACAATGGACAATCATTTGAAGAATAATATCAACTTATTTGTTATCGCTCCTATTTTATTCTCATTGCGTATTTTTTTCTCATTGCATATTTAACAATTCGCATAGCTAAGTCTTGACATCTAACCTACCTATTCTCCTCCCATGGTCACTTCTATTTCATACCTACAGATTATTCTATATCATCATCTGCTTCTATTCCCATAATGGCTTCTCTTCCTATTCTGCTTACTATTTCTTTATCTAGCGAGGAATGTACACTGGACAGACATATAAGCATTGAAAATAGTCTTAGTCTTTAACTACAGTTCACAGTTAATATAAGTCCCAGTTTGGCAGTAAATCATGCCCCGGTACTAAGGGATATTCTCTCTACACAGCTCTGTATAATTACATCAAAGGAAACTAGATTTTATTTTTTTAAATATTAATTCTTAGTAAGTGAAATGTGTTTTGATTCACCTTTATTTTTTGATGTTCATTATTGATTTTTACATGACTCTCATTTGAAACAGGAAACAACGTGGGAAGGAACTGCTACCTGTCTAATGATGTGAAAGGAATTCTGAAAGCCTAGGGAATAAAACATGTTCAGAAGGTTTTAAACAAAGGCGGTTATATGAAACATGCTCTTGATAGTGTAAAAATAGGGAGTTTCCTGATTTGGTTTTTTTTTTTTTTCTTCCTCTCTGCTGTGTGGGTAATGTTGACCAATGTGCCTGTGGCTCTATCACAGTGAGCAATATTAATTTATTGTAATTTTATTTTCCCTTCCTCAGACCCTCCTTACATTTCTAACCTCCCAGTAGTAAAATGAAAATGTATAGTGTTGCACTATCAGAGGCAGTTTAATGAACAGCAAGCCTATAAAATTTAATTAATATGGGTGCATGATAAGCATTTTCTCCCTTCTTTGAGGCACCATTACTGAACTAAAGAATGAGGCGCATGCACATCATTTTTAATCTGGCCCCCAGTGAGCAATTTGGAAATAATAAACTTTGCATAAACAAAGGTGATTATAATTACAGCAAAAGCCAGGAGAGAAGTAGGCATGTTTCTCATTTGTACAAACTTTGGAACATGCATACGTTAAGATTCCATTTATTTGCTTGCTGTCATTAAATTTTACTTACAAGCTAACTCTTTCAAACTCAAAATAATGGTTTTAAGCTATACTGATGATATTCCTATATAACTTCAGAGTAATTTTCATTTTATTATAACTTTGAGGTGATTATTTTCCAGTTACATATGAAAATCTGACAAGTATCACTTGATGTACTGTGACCATTGTTATGCTTGGTGAGACTGCAATGTCACTAAGAGGACATTTCTAGCCCAGTAGAGCCTTCTGGTACTTCTTTCCAGGGAACTTCCCACCATCTCTCCTCTTGCACAGAAAAGAGAGATACATTTTAGACTTTCATCCAAATTTATCTTTACTGTTTTGAACTTCAGATAAATTAAATCATGTATACACGTGCCTGTGCACATCACTTCTTTACAGCATGGTATTTGTGAGACATATGTGTGAAAACCAGGCTGCTGGTGCAATGACCTAAACTGATGTTAAAGCTAAGGGTTACAAGACATTGCCGGAAAAAGGCATAAAGCCCTACACTTTGTGCGTGTTAGTAATAAAGGATGGTATAACATTGTAAGTTGGAGTGAAGAATCTGTTCCTACAAATGTGAAACTACTGACACCCCAAAGATAGGTTAATAAGAGAATTATGTAATAATTCTGTGTGATCACAGGCTTATGAGACATAGAAGACTTCATATTTATGACTAAAAGATAAGAGCAGGACCATCCGTTGTATGCTTCAGTTCAATTAAGCAATGACAACCACGAGTCTCACATAGTACATTTGGAGTAATATGATATGATGGTATAGAAAGAGGCTGAAGAAAACTAAAGGCTTTCTTTCTTTCTTTCTTTCTTTCTTTCTTTCTTTCTTTCTTTCTAACTTTCTTTCTATCCCCCTCTCTCTTTCCTTTGTTTTTTCATTATAAAGAATTTTCTCACTACTGTATGTCACTTCTTCCTCAGTTGAGTGAGGGTCTTTTAACCTATAATCATATATATATATATATATATATATATATATATATATATATATATATATATATATATATGGTCAACTTTACATAAAAATATGTGAAAAAGCTATAGGAATATTTTCAAGTTTTATTGCTAGCTTTGGGGAAATAACATTGTGGTTTCTACAATTCAAGTTGGGAAGAGAATTCTAATTTCTGTAGCTGATCGATGGGAGAAATAAAGAGTGAGAGGAGAGAATTTGAGAGGTTTAGATATATCCTGATTCGAGGTCATCACTTTGAGTTGTTTTCAAGGTATTGACATTCATATGGATGAGGACACATGGGAGTAATTATTATACTGCCCAACTGAGGATTCCTGATCAATGTCTCTAGCGTCTTTACATTGTGTATAACACAGCATAAAGGGAAGGAGCAAAGGGGAAAGAGGTAAACTGTGTTGGATTGTCAATCATGATTTGCATAGGGATATCTATGAATTTTATTTCCTGTACTGGAAATACAAATACGTGTGTGTGTGTGTGTGTGTGTGTGTGTGTGTGTGTGTGTGTGTGTGTGTGAATGTAGATTACATAGGGGCATGGGACTCCTTGAAATTAATACACTCCAGAAAACTACACTGTCAGTGCAGAAGCCTGCATCCAAAGTTTTAAAGGTTATTTTTATAAAACTGTGTTTGTTTCTCTTAGTTTATTTCTTAACCCAGCTATTACACAAACATTTGAGACTTTTATATTTGTTCATAAGGCTCTAAAGCACATATCTTGAGCATATTGAGTTGTTTCTTAACCTTCTATGTTATTCTGATCCTGTCTTTGACAAAATCCCCAGGTTACATATATTTTAGTTCTATCTTTGCTCCAGCTGAATCTTCTTCATCTCTCTTACACCACTGCCTGTGGCTGAATACTTTGGCTGTATCCCCTACTTCCTTTTCTACCTCCCCCTCCCCTACATGGAAGGAAGTCTGGCACCATTCTTTTTCCTGCTCAATAATTGGCTGTTAATCTGCTTTATTGGCATGGAAGAGAAAAATTGGAAACCATTTTTTATATGACACTAAGGCAGAAGATTGTAAGAATAGGGATATGTGGGATGCATAAATCATCATTTGATTACACAACAATCTTATGCCAACACAAGGCTGTGAAGATAACTTTTCTCTAAGAAGCAGTATATGCAAAAGCATATTCTTAGTTTTGCTCATGCCTGAAAGACCATACACAAATTTTGTCCTTGTGACAAATTCTTGATATCAATGTCATCAATGTTGCTGCATCTATCAGAATCTTATTTCCTGTATTTTGCTCAATTTGGATAATCACTTTCTTATTCAGGAACACTCTTTGATTTGAGATGTTATGCATACATAATGCTACTAAAAATTCTTTCACCAATTTTTGTGTACCTGTTTTTTATTCCGCCTATATATGTTTGTAAATGAATTGCTAATTATAGGTAAGAATATGCTTGACATATTTGGAAATATTTGATTAAAAGTTTAAATTTCTCTAAATTTTTGTACAAGTGCAGAGACACAAAAATTATATGAAAGATCCAGGAGGATTATGAGTATTTTTTGACATGTATTGTTTTTTTACTCTTCACTTTTTCATGATGCCCGTCAGTGTACAGTGCTATTTCATGGTGGTTTAAATTTCCACTCACAAAACTATCTGTGAAAAAATAACCTTTTCATATCTGCTAATGACCATTCCTAAACTAAAATTTATCTAATATATTTAGTGCTTATTCATTCACCACCACCACTGTTTTTTGATGGATTTCTCTTACATTTACTAGTGAGTAAAATTACTTCCCTCCATTTTTTTTAATTTGATTGTGAACCTATCATTAATGCTTGGGCTCAGCTCTACATCCATACCCATAACCACTTATGAAGGAAGAGAGAGCTCTACAATTTTCAGGGGTAATGCAGTTGCTCCATTTTAGCCAAATAAACTCCAGTGTTCCAAGTTTCTGGAAGCATGCATACCGTCAGTCCCAGCATTCCAAATCATCACTGGAATGAAAACTCCCAGCATGGTGCTAACTTCTCTAATTGTTTTCTCCATTTGCTCTAGTGCCTCAGTTGAGATTCTCATCTGCTGTGTAGCCTGACCTTGATAGTCCTCAAAGCTGATCCTGCACAGTATATTGTGCCTTGTTGCTCTAATTTATCCTATGTAGGAGTTATCTATAATAACATTAACTCTGGTCAAAGCCATAACTCTCATAATACTGCTCTTGATCTTACCAACTTATCTGAAGTTCTTCGGGATCAATTATACCAACTTACTGCAGTTTCAGCTCCAAACACTTCTAATCTTATTCTGATTATTTCTATTACCCTTAAGCAATAATGTTCTCCATACAGATCCATAATTCACATTTCTAAATAAGGAGAGATTATTTTGCCTTCTCATTTATATATATATATCACTTCAAGTGTGGCAGGAACTATCTCAGCTTCTTGAGATGCATTAGTAAAGAAAAGAAATATTCCATATTTTAAAATTTTGTCTCTTATGTCTGAATGCTTTATCTTTGGGTGTCTTCCATCTAACAGTATGGTCTCATTTCAAGCAAGTTCTAAACCACATTTTCTCCAAGTGCCCTCTCGTTACTATTTTTTATGTTATACACAGCCAAAGCATCATAAATTAAATGTTCTCATCTGTCTCTTTTGCTTTAAACATGTTCACCTCAGTTTAGTTTATTTCCATTGTACACTTGCCAAGTTTTAAATAGTCTATAAATTTCTTGAGTGCTGAAACAATGCTTCACATGCTGTGACTTAAACATCCAATAAAGTAATTGCCGTAATACAAACATTGGAATGTCAGGATAATATATTTTCAGGCAATAATGATTCTAGATAATAATTATTTCTAAAATCATTGGAATCAAGTTTCTGCCAAGAATCTAGGGGACAGGCAATTTGCCTCATTCTGAATGCTTCAAGGAAATACCCTGGAATGTATGGTATATTAACAGATATTCTTGTCATGCAGGCATCTAGGAAATCCAAGAAAAAGGCACATTTAGAGCTAATTCTTTTGTACAGATCTCTCTTCATTAATGTTGAATTCTTTGTTTTTACAAAATGTATACCAAAAAAAAAAAAAAAAAAAAAAACAGCTAAAAACGAGAGTTCAACTGCCATAACTTAGTCACTCCTTAAGGACTGTCTTTACCTTCATCCCATGAATGCTGCTGATCAAACTGGTGTTCCTACACTTGCCATATTTAGGAACTCACATTGTTGTGATGCCATAAGTGTATTTTCAATGCCATATATAGAAGGCATTATCTCATAGCGGACTTCCAAGTCCGCTTTATCAATTTTTCCATACCCTCTTCCAAAGTGTTCACTGATGTAGAGGTGTATTGTTTGTGTTATTGATGTATCTATTGGAGCTGGGCACAACATGCCTAGTTATTCTCTGAATTTTGACAATTCTGATAATTTTTAGAATGTTTTCTGTCTCTTACAAAAAGATTCTTATTTGATTAAAGTGAGATATATCCTTATCTGTGTATATATGAGTTATACAAGATTAAGAACATAAAACTAGAAGTCTTACTTTTAGGATCCATAGCCTCACCTGTTGTGACAGTTGCCTAGATATGAATGCTCTCTTAACTTAAAGCCAAGATCGAAGTTAGTAATGTCTTCAGCAAAAAAAAAAAAAAAAAAAAATTACTTTCAAGGTTCCTAGAGTGAGTATTGAAAAAATAATAGCCTATACTGTTTTTGAAATCTTTGGGATTTCCCTGGCCAACCACTCAGAAATTTTGTTTTTATCATGTTTGATACTGGGATTATTATTACTTCGTCTATGGCATTTCAAAAAGCCTTACTATTTCGCTTCGGGAAACTTCATTAAAATATGTAGACACACAAACATATGTGCAATGTATGTGGTTTAATTAAACATATGAGAATAGTGTGTTTTTCCAAGCATCTGTAGTATTAATGTAATCCTCCTTCTCTCCTTTCATTGATACATGCTCAATGCCCTCACTTTCTCTTTTTATTCCAAGTTTTTATATTTTTAATTTATCATGCATGAGTGGGCAGTCACACATACAGCAAGAGTGTTGAGGTTAAAGGACACCTCTCCACAACTCTTTTTCTCCTCCCACTTTGTAAAATAGGTCTCTTGTTTCTTTAATTATTTTCCGGTTCTTACTGTTTACTTTCACAGAGGTTTCCAAGTGACTTTTCTGTTTTGAAACCTTGTATCTCACAATAGGAATGCTGGGATTACAGATTTCTGACACCACATCTGGTTTTTTATATTGGTTCCAGGTGATTGACATGTTTTTTTAGGCATATGTGCCAAATACTTTATCAACTGCACATTTTTTCCACAATAAAATCTACTCCTGGCCATATAACCAAAAGATGTTTTACCATGAAACAAGGACACTTGCTCAACTATGTTCATAATAGCCTTATTCATAATAGGAAGAATATAGAAACAACCTAGATATCCTTCAACTAAAGAATGGATAAAGACACTGTAGTACATTTATACAATGGGATACTGCACAGCTTTAAAAAAAAAAAAAAAAAAAAAAAGGAAATCATGAAATTGCAGGCAAGTGGATGGAACTAGAAAAGATCATCCTGAGTGAGACAAACTATACCCAGAAAGACACATATGATATATACTCACTTATACGTGGATTTTAGTCATATAGTACAGATGCTGAGACTCACAGCCAAATTTTGCGCAAAGCATAGCCATTCTTGTGGAAGAGTGGGTGAAAGAATAAAAGGACCTATAGGTGAAAGGAACTCCACAAGACCAACAGAGTCAACTATCTAGGGTTCAGAGGAGTTTGCAGAGACAGAAGCATCAACCAAGGACCTGGCATAGACTAGACCTAGGCACCCTACAAAGGTGTAATAGATAGGCATCTTAGTCTTCATGTAGGTACCTTAGTAAGAGGATTGTGGGGGCTTGTACTCTGTTTTCAGATTTTTTTATCACTCCCCTTGGTATGCTGCCTTGTCAGGCCATAGGTGAATAGGACAAGCTCAGTCTTGATACAGCTTGATAAGCTCAGGTGGTGAGGAGGGGGGCTTCTCCTTCCTGAGGAATGAGGTAGGGGTGATGGAGGACTAAGTAGGAAAGGTAGGACCAGAAGGAGAGAGGGAGGGGGACTATTATCAGGTTGTAAAATGAATAAATAAACCAATTAATTAAGAATTCCACCTTCTGTTAGCAAAAGGAATGAATATATAATATGTCACCCTAATGATCAATAAATCAACAATAGCCCAGAAACATGTTTGGATTTTAGAGGCACAGAGACACACAAATGGAGAAATACCAGATTTTAGCTATTGAACTTTTTGTGTTTAAGCATTTATTTTATAAATTTGAGCAAGATGGCTGTAAATTTATTCTTAATTAAAATGCCACATAGAGACACTTAAATCTACTCAATGTGTGGTAAAGTTTCAATTTAAGAACACCTAAATAACATAATAAAGCAAACAAATAAAAAACAGTGAGCTCATTGGAAATATAATGTATAGTTTCTAGGCCATTGTAAAGAAACTATTTTTAAAAATGAGTATTAAAATATGTCAAATTAGTTAACTTGTATCTGAGTAAATATGCTAGTAGACAGTGGGAAAATAAAGTATAATAATTATATTCTGGCTGGACATGGTGTCACACTCCTTTAATCCCAGCACTAGAGAGGCAGAGGCAGGCAAATCTCTGTGAATTTGAGGCCAGCCTGGTCAACAAAGTGAGTCCAAGACAGCCAAGGCTACACAGAGAAACCCTATCTTGAAAAAAACATATACATACACACACATACATATAAACACACACACACACACACACACACATTTATGATATTTTAGTGAACTTGGTGTTTTGTGTTTGAGAACAGAAGAAAACATAATTTGGTGAAGAAGAGAAAGAGATGCTGCATAGGACACATTTCCCATTGATGAGTGTGGGACTTACACAGAGCTAACAATTCCATGATGGGGCTGCTTGAAAATGTTTGTTTAGAGTTATGCAATTTCTATGAAGGAATTCTTTCATCAGATAATAGAAAGGAATTTAGGAACTTGTTCTGTAATATTTTAGGTGGGCTGCATTTGAAACCAGGGCACGGATTAATCACACTTAAGAACAGTAGCAAAGAATAAGAAAAATATACATATGTATATATGGGTAGAAGTACATATATACAAGCATATGTGAGTCCAATAATAGGTCAATTAAAAATCTTTAAAGCACACTTGGGCACTTATTGTTAATCAACAAGAACAAAACCTTTTACATGCTTATTATATACAGACTTGTGTTTTACATTATAACTTCAGTCCATTACATAGACTTGTTAATGCAATATTTTATGGTAACATCTAATTATTATCTGATGGTCATGATTATTAATGGCTCTATATAAGTGTAGAATGATCAAAAGTGAGACAAACACTTTTACAAGATTTGTGGTTTTTTCTGTGGTATTTCAGTCCTCCTCCTCTTTGACAATTTGCTTAGATGAACATAAGATCAGCACTTGCCAAATTTTTAAGTGAGTGGTTCTAGATATAAAGGATAGTTTAAAATGCACTTTCTAATGATTTATACAATTTATAATGATGAGCACAGATCAAAGTTATATGTAATTAAATATGTTTTAGTATAATTATTTTATTACTCTTTACACTCAAAAATAAAATGCTTACTTGTCACACTATTGTGCCATATTTTACACAAAAAAAAGGGATTAGAGAGGTTTTCCATTTGGGTGAAGTCTTTTCAAGCATGTTCAAGAATATGAACAATTTCTAGTACTATAGGAAGCAAAGAGGGCTGAGACTTCCTATCTTATACAATAACATTCATTTAATATACAGTAGTGAAAATATAGGTAAGGAAGTGATGAAATGAAAGGAGACTGGCCCACAATTTCACATAAAAAGGGATAATTCAGGAATTATGAACAGAGGAATCTTGAACATGAAGTTATGATATTGAAAAGTTATAATATTGAGTATATTTTGAAGTATAAAATCTAGTTTCTTGGAGGTTGGTCTGATGTAATTTGATGCTAACTACTGTCTGATGTCTTTTAATGTGCCTCAAGTATTGCTATATAACCTTACCTAAAATCTTATTTCTGTTTGACCAATAAAAAGATGGTGCATCTGGGGAGGCACATGGGATAGGTGTGACTAATGTTCAAAGGCTTGGGAAACAGAAAGTTTCTTGGGAGAGACCAGGCAGGACGCACGACAAAGGAGAAGGAAGAGAATCTCCATGGCATAGGAAAACAGACAGATGAGCCCAGAGGAGAAACTCTGAAGTTCCTTATAAAAGGAGATGTAGAAGATTAACAAGTATTTGGGATTATGGATTGGAGGTAGCCAAAATACAAATTATTAAAAGCAGATGAAATGGGTTGGAGACTGGGAGTTATTGGAGGATAGCTTAGGAGGTAATATCTGCCTTGCCTGGGTAAAGGTTCATTCTAAAATACATCAGATGTCTATGTTTTCATTGACTGTTACCTGGTTATAAAATACCTCTGTCATAACTATAGCCTAATAAATCCTTTTTATTAGGCCATACTTCTAAATTAACCACAACACTAGTAAAATATTTCATAATACTCTAGGTGTAAGATTTTTAAGAGAATGCATTACTGGCAGTCAAAAGAAATGGAAGGATATATTCTGGAGAGAAATGTGATGAATGTTGTACTTACAACACAAAAAATCTGGTATAATTATATGGAATCTAAAAATGAAAAATTTCTGAAACACATGATTGTTTTAATGAACATCTTTGATGTGGTTAGATGTTGTTATTTCACTGTAAAAGTAAAACCTCACATGAAACGTGTTTTGAGTGAATGTTTGGCTCACAAAGGAATTTGTTCACAGCAAAAATGAAAAATTTGCTGCATTCTCTACATATTTTCTCTTTGACAATCAGATTTCTATAAACAAAGACAAAGTAGTACTAAAAAACATTCTGTATGCATATAGTCTTTGAGTCAGTCCTAACAGTGATATGTTTAGTTATTAAATTTGTGCTCTTATCACTCAAGATTCTGTATTCCATTTATTATTATCTTATTATAGTAAAGAAAACCACCTTCTATTACATATGATATAGAACACAATGGAAAAGAGCAGAATTTCTTACAGAGCCTTCTGTTTTGACTCACCTATTGCTGTGTCTGACAGACAGCAACAGTAAGACAATATAATTTTTCTTTCTCTGAATTGATTGTTTGGAAATCTCACATCACACACCATGAAGTCCCCCATGTTCTCCCTACCTCATCTATTATCTCCACACCCACTGAGAAAAGATGAAAGGGATAATAGAAAACAACTTTCACTTTGTGTTGTCCATTTACTCACTGTAGCATGGCCGAATTCCTAGTGGACAGCTCTCCATGGAAGGATGATTCTTTCTCCACCTGCGTACATGCTAGAAGCCATCAGCTGAGGTGACCCATAAGGTAGCTTATGAAGGGTAGGGCCAGATCATCACATAGGGCAGGGCCAGCTCTTCAGTTAGGGGCATGTTTAAAGTTAGACCTGGTAACTCTTTTTAATAGCCGTCCTGGCATTCAATAATATGCAGAAAACATCAAATGATGAATCCACAGGCCTTAGTCCTGTGATCAAGAAGAAGTAAAGTCTAACCTTAAAAATGTATGAAACAGTTCTTACAAAGAGTTTTTAATGTTCCAATTCAAATCAGTAATAGTAATGTTACCTATCCAAAACAAAATTTTAAAAAGTATATTTAAAAATTAGCTTGATTTGAGAAAACTGAGATTTGTTGTTCATTTGCCAATTTTAATTATTTTCTTCTAAATATATATTTGAACCACGAACACAACATATTTTACAGTTGTTTCTTCAAAATGTTCATTTAATTAAGAAAACATCAACTTTAATTATAACATAAGTGTCTCCACTACTGACTTCATTACGCCAAACTCTAAGAATATTTTATCTACAATAAATCATATGAGAGAACTTCATAATAATGTAAATAATACTTGTAAATCATTAGATAATGCAATAGGGTAAGAGAACCAAAGTGATTCACATAAAGCCAACACTACCTGCTCTGGTTGGTTCTATTTCAGAAATAAAATGCATATTTTAAACTACCCCAAATGATTATCAGTACAGACAGTTTTCTTGTACTTACATTATTAACTTTAGAACTCTTGGATTTTTAAAATATTCACTTAATATTTTATTAGTTTATATAGTATTGATAAAATAAATTCACTATAATCTTTCCAAGTGTGTATACAATGTACTTTGACACCATTCATACTATTTCTTTCTTTTTTTATTTCTTTTGGTTTTTTAAGACAGGGAATTTTGCATAGCTTTGGCTATCCTGGACATACTTTGTAGATCAGGCTGCCCTCACACTCACAGAGCTCCACCTGCCTCTGCTTCCCTGAATGTTGGGATTAGAGATGCGTACCAATGCACCAGGTTTTCTATTTCTTTTTCATCCCAGTTTCTACATCCATGGATGATTCTTTAAGTGTTTTTATTTTTATTTTAAAATTATATTATAATTATAATGTAATTACATTTCTTTATTTCTTGTCTTTCTTTAATATTTTCATTTTGTCCTCTTAGCTCACTTTCAATTTCATTTTACACTGCTTTTTCATTCACATGTTCATTTACATTTAAATATATTTTCCTGAAATTACCCATTCAGTCTATATGCTACTGGGATGTATGGTTTTAGAACTTATATATTTAGTAGTGAATGACTAATCTCTGATATAGCTACTCAATATTATGAACCCACATCCTAGTACCCTTTTCATGCTATATTTTCTTTTCTTTTCCTTTTTTTTTTGTTTTTTTTAAATTATTTATTCTTGTTACATCTCAATGTTTTCCCATCCCTTGTATACTCGCATTCCTTCCCCCCCCCCATTTCCCCATTATTCCCCTCCCCTATGACTGTTCCTGAGGGGGATTACGTCCCCCTATATATTCTCATAGGGTATCAAGTCTCCTCTTGGCTACCTGCTGTCCTTCCTCTGAGTGCCACCAGGTCTCACCCTCCGGGGGATATGGTCAAATGTGAGGCACCATAGTACGTGAGAAAGTCATATCACACTCTCCACTCTACTGTGGAGAATATTCTGACCATTGGTTAGATCTGGGAAGAGGTGGTACATATACACTATGGAATACTACTCAGCTATTAAAAACAAGGAATTCCCAAAATTTGTGGATAAATGGATTGAGCTAGAAATGATCATAATGAGTGAGTTAACCCAGAAGCAGAAAGACTCAAATGGTATATACTCACTTATATCTGCATACTAGCCCAAGGGGCATGTCCCATGAAAGCCTTCACTTACCAGGAAACTGGGACAGAGGGGAAGGCATCCTATTGGGACTCTAAATGAGAGACGCATGGGAGAATGGCAAAATAAAAGGATACAGAGGGTCCTAGAAATCTACAAGTAGAACATTATATTTTATTTTCAATCCTCTTGTATTATAGAAGTTTTTATTTTTATGATCTCTTTGTGACTGAATTATTTCTCAGTAGTATATTAATTGGTCTCCATGAATTAATGGGCACTGCATAGTAAAAGACCAACATCCTTAAAATGAACACAGAGCAAGAGGATGTTATAAGTTGATAGAGATGAGATATGATGGATACTGATTTACTTTCAGAATTTTAGACTCACCAAGAGAGGAAAGATTTTTTTCTTTTTTTTTTTATTAATTTATTCTTGTTACATCTCAATGTTTATCCCATCCCTTGTATCCTCCCATTCCTCCCCCCCCCATTTTCCCATTATTACCCTCTCCTATGACTGTTCCTGAGGGGGATTACGTCCCCCTATATATTCTCATAGGGTATCAAGTCTCTTCTTGGCTACTTGCTGTCCTTCGTCTGAGTGCCACCAGGTCTCCCCCTCCAGGGGACATGGTCAAATGTGAGGCACCAGAGTACGTGAGAAAGTCATATCACACTCTCCACTCAACTGTGGAGAATATTCTGACCATTGGCTAGATCTGGGAAGGGGTTTAAAGTTTACCTCCTGTATTGTCCTTGGCTGGTGCCTTAGTTTGAGCGGGACCCCTGGGCCCAAATCTGCCTATCATATTGTTCTACTTGTAGGTTTCTAGGACCCTCTGTATCCTTTTATTTTGCTATTCCCCCATGCGTCTGTCATTTAGAGTCACAATAGGATGCCTTCCCCTCTGTCCCAGTTTCCTGGTAAGTGAAGGCTTTCGTGGGACATGCCCCTTGGGCTAGTATGCAGATATAAGTGAGTATATACCACTTGATTCTTTCTGCTTCTGGGTTAACTCACTCATTATGATCATTTCTAGCTCAATCCATTTATCCACAAATTTCGGGAATTCCTTGTTTTTAATAGCTGAGTAGTATTCCATAGTGTATATGTACCACAGTTTCTTTATCCACTCTTCTACTGAGGGACACTTAGGCTGTTTCCATGTTCTGGCTATTGTGAATAAGGCTGCTATGAACATGGTTGAGCAAATGTTCTTGTTGTGTGCTGGAGCATCTTCTGGGTATATTCCAAGGAGTGGAATAGCTGGGTCTTGAGGAAGCCCTATTCCCATTTTTCTGAGATAGCACCAGATAGATTTCCAAAGTGGCTGTACTAGTTTGCATTCCCACCAGCAATGAAGGAGTGTTCCTCTCTCCCCACATCCTCGCCAGCATGCGGTGTGGCTTGAGTTTTTGATCTTAGCCATTCTGATGGGTGTAAGATGGAATCTCAGAGTTGTTTTGATTTGCATTTCCCTGATGACTAAGGAGGTTGAGCATTTCTTTAAGTGTTTCTCAGCCATTTGATACTCCTCTGTTGAGAATTCTCTGTTTAGTTCCAAGCCCCATTTCTCAATTGGGTTATTCGGTTTGGTGGTGTTTAATTTCTTGAGTTCTTTATATATTTTGGATATTAGACCTTTGTCAGATGTAGGGTTGGTGAAGATTTTTTCCCAGACTGTAGGCTGTTGCTTTGTTCTCTTGACAGTGTCTCCTGCCTTACAGAAGCTTCTCAGCCTCATGAGGTCCCATTTATTAATGGTTGACATTAAGGCCTGGGCCGTTGGTGTTCTGTTCAGGAAGTTGTCTCCTGTGCCAATATGTTCCAGGCTCTTTCCCACTTTTTCCTCTAAGTGGCTTAGTGTCTCTGGTTTTATGTTGAGGTCTTTAATCCACTTGGATTTGAGTTTTGTGCAAGGTGACAAATTTTTTTACACATAGACCTCCAGTTAGACCAGCACCATTTGTTGAAGATGCTATCCTTTTTCCATTGAATGGATTTGGCTTCTTTGTCAAAAATCAAGTGACCATATGTGTGTGGATTCATATCTGGGTCTTCGATTCGATTCCACTGATCAACCAGCCTGTTGCTGTGCCAGTACCATGCTGTTTTAATTACTATTGCTTTATAGTACAGTTTGAGATCAGGTATGGAGAGTCCTCCGGAGCACCTTTTATTGTACAAGATTGTTTTAGCTATTCTGGGTTTTTTGTTTTTCCATATGAAGTTCAGAATTGAACTTTCAATGTCTTTAAAAAATTGTGTAGGTATTTTGATAGGGATTGCATTAAATCTGTAGATTGCTTTTGGTAGGATGGCCATTTTTACTATGTTAATTCTCCTGATCCATGAGCAAGGAAGATCATGCCATCTTCTCAGGTCATCTTCAATCTCTTTCTTCATAGTTTTGAAATTTTTTTCATACAAGTCCTTCACTTGCTTAGTTAGGGTAACTCCTAGATATTTTATATTGCTTGTGGCTAATGTGAAGGGTGTGGTTTTCTTAATTTCTTCCTCTGCAAGCTTGTCATTTGTGTATAGGAAGGCTACAGACTTTTTTGAGTTAATTTTGTATCCAGCCAATTTGCTGAAGGTGTTTATCAGCTTTAGGAGTTCTCTGGTGGAATTTTGAGGGTCACTTATGTACACTATCATATCATCTGCAAAGAGGGATAATTTGACTTCCTCCTTTCCCATTTGGATACCCTTGATCTCCTTTGTTGTCTTATTGCTCTGGCTAGAACTTCGAGTACTATATTGAAGAGATATGGAGAGAGTGGGCAGCCTTGCCTTGTTCCCGATTTTAGAGGAATTTCCTTGAGTATCTCACCATTTACTTTGATTTTGGCTATTGGCTTGCTGTATATAGCCTTTATTATGTTGAGGAAAGTGCCTTGTATCCCAGATCTCTCTAAAACTTTAAACATGAATGGGTGTTGAATTTTATCAAATGCTTTCTCTGCATCCAAGTGACAAATATGAATAACCAAAACACTAAGAATGTAACATTTATATAATTCCTTATTGTTTCGTGCTTCTTCATGTTGTTTGTAGAGTACTGTATTTATGTGTAAAAAAAACTATGAAAAAGAGGTTAATATCTAAAATCTATTAAGAATCTCATAAATTTATATTAAAAATTCATCCATGTCTGGCGTATTGGCTCAGTGATGTTTCTTACCAATATCGATGGCCTGAGTTTGATTCCTAGAATGCAGTTAAGTGTGGAAATAGGGAAAATTCCTGATATATGTGATCCCCACTCTTTCATCTCATACATAAAAATTTTTAAAACAAAAACAAAACATAAAACAAGTAACTAGTATAATGATTTGAGCAGACATCTCAAATAAAGAAATATAAACCACAAAACGTTATCAAAAATTTCTCAATAGTCTTGTTCATTAGAAAACTGGAAATTAAAATTGTATTGAGTTTTACTCATCTCAAGTGAAACTATACATCATAAGCAAATTAAAATAAATGCTGATAAGCATATGGGGTGTAAAGAATTCTTAATATAGTGAACTTTCACAATGGATATTAATACAGGTGTTCCTCAAAAAGTAAAATTAGCGTTACCAAATGATCCAGTATATACTTAAAGGAATAGGTCAGAAGAAATCTAAATGAAGACACTGGAGAGATGCTTTCATAACCATTTTCATTACACTGTTTGCATGAGCTAAAATATGGAACTAGCTTAAATGCCCATAAATGAATGAATTGATAAGAAAAATTGAATGGGGATATATTAAGTAAAAATGGATAGAATTGGTGATCATGTTAAACAAAATAAAGCAAGCTCAGACAATCAAATACTGCAACTTTGTTGTATGTTGAAAATACGTTTAAAATCCCTTCTCTTGCCTTCTGTCTCTCTTTATGATCGTGTACTTGTCTATTAATATGAGGAAAAACATGGATTTATGCTCATTTATGAAATTAGATGAAATTTAGATGGATGTGAAATCAGTAAACAAGAAAGCTAATGAAGGGTAAGAAGACAAAATATACGATCTACTTCATATGTGGAATCTGGGTTTCTGGGAGTGTATGATGCAACATCAGAGACAGGAAAATTTTTTGTAGGAACAAATTAATTAAAACAAGAAGATGAACAAGTACAGTAGAGGCTGAATTGGACCAGAATACAATGATATCCTTGTAGGAAAATATCAGAAAAAAAACATATTATTTTAAACAGTAGTGAACAAACAAAAAAGAAGAGAAAGGTAATGATGATAGACCATAGGTAGATTAAATTAGATAGAGATAAATAGGCATATACATAGATAGGTGATAGATAAGTCACAGTTAGAAAGCTAGATGCAAGATAGATAGGAAGATAGATAGATAGATAGATAGATAGAGGAAATGTCAGCATTTCTTCTTTAGATAGGAAAAGTTACAATATTGTGAAAGGAATTACAATAGGCTGTAGGGAATAATCATATAGCATCGGTCTACCACACATGCATAGCCTCTTCTATCATAAATCTCAGGCCCTCACTAGGGTCATATATTTCCTACAATTAGTGATGAGTCACTGAAACAGTGTTGCAAGTAAAGATGTTTTGTGTATATTAGGGCTCAGTTTTGGCTTCATCCAGTCTAGAGGTTTTTACGAAACCTCGTGAATTGTATTTGCCATCATATGATTCACTTGACTGAACTTTCTCCATACTCCCACAGCTATCCCTTCCCTTTTACTTCTGTCAATAATTGAACTTCTATTGCAGCCATATATTTAAATTCTATATTTTTTTATTTCAATTAAGAATGAATACAAGTCCCATTTATATAGTTTAATGTGGTTAATGTGCACAATTTCAGATACCAAATTAAGGGTATGCTAGTAACATATTGGCAAGATTTTTATTTACAAAATATTTTTATCATATCTGTTCATCTATATTCACAAGAGAACTTTCTATTTTCAATCTTTAAATTTCTTTTCATGGCATGACATTGCATGTGACATTTTACTGGTCTGTCACACACATCCTGGGCCTTTTCATGGAGTAATGCAATGTGGGTTTTATAAGAATGACATTCTCACATCAGCAAAGTAAATTTCAAGCTCTTGAGACTGACATTCTGGGGCTTCTGCAGTATTATTTGTTGTCTCAATCTTTCTCAATATTATCCTCCACAAATAGACACTATTTTTTTATTCACCAATTTCTTCACTAAGAAAGGCTATTACTACCCTTTTATAATCCGCCATAGCAGTGATCTATATATATACACACAATATCTCCGATTTGTTGTTTTGCTTATAATCCCTAGGACTCTGTGGTTACATCTTGCTATGAATTTACTTGTTATGGATTTCTCTTAAAAATTCACAAATGATAAATTCCAATATGTGTGGTAGTAATCATTGCTTCTTCTATTTAATTGTTGAAATATAATGGGGAGAAGCTTAAGTAATATTATAAAAATAGGATAAATGGACTAAGCTTGAATCTATTTTGATGTTAAAATATAAAAAAATGGATAGTCATGAATCTGGTACTTAAAATAATTTGATGTGATCAAGATGGCATGAGAAAGGGAGTCAGGACTAAGAAATCATTGTTGAAACACCTTGTTATGAAATGGATTGCTAAGTAGGTATATAATATATATAGTTTTATTTACTATATTTGTCAAAACATGTAAATATCATTTAGATATGTTAACTGCAAAAAGTAGAAAAATAAAGGTGACTTTTATTACTTGCTACACTGATCTCTAAGTTAATACAGTTTCAGAGAGGAAGAGTTTGGTGGGTTTAAAATGATTCCCTATAAAAGTGGATGAGTAATTGACATCACTATTGGTCAATTAAAAATTAACTTGTATAACTTATTCATCCTAAACAGCCTGCAGAAGCACTTTCAAAGTATTAGAAGTAAGCCTTGTATTATAATTGAGTTATAAGAGTACAATACCTTGTATTAAAGTATATATGTACATATGTGTGTGTGTGTGTGTGTGTGTGTGTGTGTGTGTGTGTGTGTGAAGAATGGTCTTACAATTGAATTCTGTACACAAAATGTTATACCAGTGAATTAAATATAAGCTTGTGAGTGACAACTGACGCACTAAGTTGAGGAATAGATTTACTAATCTACTTTTTCCTGTCATTTTTATTATTTATATATATATTTATATTATTACACCTATATAAAATAAATTACATAGAGAAAAAGGGCACTGAACATTCAGGAATTACATTCATGATACATGCAAAGTATTTTGGCCATTTGCCATTGCCCACCTTGAAGAAAACATTTTCCTGTCTGGAGAGTATAAAATTCTGATTGTAGCTCAATATCTATCATATTTCATCTCTAATAACTTAAAACCTCTATGCAGTCCTAACAACATCTTAACCCCTAAACAACTAGGCTTACTTGTGAAACTCAACTATTTGCTCTTCATCAGAGACTTGAATAGGAGTAAAATTAATTACCTGAGGAAACAGGTGCTCTGTCATTTTTGATGAAGACAATATACATTGTGGATTAATTTATGTTCAGAATTTTAGATGCACCAAGATAGGAAAGATGTTTTCTTCAAGGCTTTCATTAGTATTTACTAATAGCCAAAAACTCTAAGAATATAACACTTATATAATTGCAGATTGTGTCATGGTTCTTCTTGCTATAGGTAGTTTAAAGTTGTTTAACTTTGTTTAACCTTGTTTTCTCTCTAAATAAGACCAATAATAACTTGTAACCAACTACCATCGAAAATAACCCTCTATAGCCCAAGAAAGCAACCAAAAATTTATGCAACTCCTCTTAAAGGAAATGGGCCATCATTCTCTCAAGTTTTCTTCCTGCCGATTTGGGACAAATAATACCTTTGTAGGGTACCAAATAAAATTGCAGATGTGGTTAAACAAGCTAGGAATAGCATTTGTGGTCCAGTTTCTCAATGTTGAGAAATTCCAGGCTTAATTAGAGTCTTGTGGGAGACACTCTGAAATGCTGGACCAATTGAGAATGGAAGCTATCTTTGAAAGTGTCCTGAGAGCTGTCTTGTTCAGATGAGGAACAGCAATTGAAGCACTTGGTGATGGAACATGAAGGATGCGGGATGGCAGTGTTAAACATGCTAGAAGGGATGAATCCTGTCAGGTCTAATCCAATGTCAGTGTTCTTTTCTTTTGTTCTGAAAGCATATAATTTCTCAGAAACAATATGTAGTCCTAGTATTATAAGTGTATAAGGTATTTGTGATTCACAGTACAATTAAGGCTGGTTTTCTGCTCTTTTAATGAGCAGAAAAAAAGAGACATCTGAAAATTTTCATTCATGAAGATTGGCATATGAAGAAGGAAGAATGGCATCAGGTAATAATTCATAGGGGCTCTGTAGGCAACAAGAAGCACTGTCTATGCCCAGACATTCATGTTTCAGCCCAGTCTTATAACTGTTGTCATAATGTGGGATTAGCAATATAAGTACCAGCTGGTTCTTCAGGATAAGCTCTTAAAGAACCTCAGAGACATGCAGAATGTGGCATTTAAAATGTTTTTTTATTATTATTTTAAAGATTCACTGACAATGAGACAGTTTAAGTCCTGGCAACACCCAGAAGGATGATGAGCATCAAAGAACCTCTTTCTTGAGATGGATTCAAATGTGGCAAATAAACCACTGGGCAAAATGTTCTTGGTTCTAACACAGACAGAATTCTGCCTTAAAAAAGTCATGCTTGGATGCAGGAAGAGACAAGGGCCTAACTCTGTCAAGACAGGGTAAGCAAGTCCTCAATAGTTCCTGCCTCACAAATATGTCTGTCAGATATATTGGGCCAGATGGCTGAAGAAGATGCTCCAAGGTTTTAGAGAGTTTTGAGTTACTATTCAGGTAGCAAATGGTCTCTGTCATCTTCACAATTAGAAAACTACTCACCTGCACTCCCAACATACTCAGGCAATCAAGTTTATTCCACTCAAGTCTCTGATGGAGTTGAAGACCAGGTAGCTTAGTTTTACAATAAAACATATTGTGTAGGGGTTAAGATATTTTTGGGACTAGACGCATGTTTTAAATTGATAATGACAAGAGGTGGTTGTCATTGGTATGTGAGTCTTTCTGCATCTGGGTTAATTCTCTCAGTATGATCATTTCTAGTTCCATCCATTTGCTCACAAATTTTAGGATTTCCTTGTTTTTAATACCTGAGTAGTATTCCATAGTGTAAATGTACCAGTTTCTTTATCCATTCTTCGACTGAGGGACATTTAGGTTGTTTCCAGGTTCAGGCTATTACAAATAAGGCTACTATGAACATGATTGAGCACATGTCATTATGTGGTGGAGAATCTTCTGTGTATATTCCAAAGAGTGGGATAGCTGGGTCTTGAGGAAGCCTTATTCTCAGTTTTCTGAGAAAGTGCCAAATTGATTTACAAAGTGGTTGAACAAGTTTGTACTCTCACCAGCAATGAAGGAGTCTTCTCCTTTCTCCACTTCCTTGCCAGCATGTACTGTCACTTGAGTTTTTTATCTTATCTACTATGTTGGGTATAAAATGAAATCTGAATGCCTGCGATGTTGGAGTTCTGTTCAGGAAGTTCTCTACTATCTCAATGTGTTCCAGGCCCTTTCCCACTTTTCCTTCTAACAAATTTAGTGTCTCTAGTTTTATGTTGAGGTATTTAATCCACTTGGACTTAAGTTTTGTGTATGGTGATAAATATGGGTCTACTTGCGCTTTTCTACATGTAGACACCCAGTTAGAACAGCACCATTTGTTGACGATGTTATCTTCTTTCCATTGAATAGATTTGGCTTCTTTGTCAAAACTCAAGTGTCCATATGTGGGTGAATTCATTGATGGATTGCCATAATTTAAATCATCCCTACATGACTTTAATGAAGCCTACCTGGTCATGGTAAATGATGTCTTTGATATGTTCTGGTGTTTGGTTTGTGAGTATTTTATTGATTATGTTTGCATCAATGTTAATAACAGAAATTGGTCTAAAATTCTCTTTGTTGGGTCTTTGTGAGGTTTAGGTATCAAAGTGAATGAGGCCTCATTGAATGAGTTTGGTAATGTTCCATCCATTTCTATCTTTTAGAGTATCATGAAGATTATCTGTATTGGCTACACTTTGAAGGTCTGGAAGAATTCTGTGCTGAAACCATCAGGCCGTGGGATATTTTGGTTTGGAGACTCTTAATGACTGCTTCTATTTCTATAGGAGAAATAGGATTATTTAGTTTGTTTATCTGATCTTGATTCAATTTTGGCAAGTGGAATCAAACAAGGCAATTGTCCATTTCCCTTAGAATTTCAAAATTTGTGGCATATATGCCTTGGAGTAGGATCTTATGATTTTTTGTATTTCTTCAGTGTCTGTCGTTATGTGATCCTTTTCTTTTCTGATTTTGTTGATTTCGATAGTATGTCTCTGCCTTTTTTGACTAATGGTTTGACTATCTTCTCGATTTTCTCAAACAACCAGCTCCTGGTTTTGTTGATTCTGTGAATTGTTCTCTTTGTTTCTGATTTATAGATTTCACCCTTGAGTTTTATTATTTACAGATGTCTAATCTTATTTAGTGTTTCTGCCTCATTTTTCTAGGGTTTCCAGGTTTGCTGTTAAGTTGCTTATATGGGATATTTCCAATTTCTTTATAAAGGCACTTAATACTATGGATTTTCCTCTTAGCACTGCTTTCAAAGTGTCCCATAAATTAGTATAGGTGTTTCTTTCATTTTCATTGAATTTCAGGAAGTCCTTAAATTCTTTCTTTTTTTATATTTTTTACAGAATTCTTTTTTTATTAATTTATTCATATTACATCTCGATTGTTAGCCCTTCCCCTGTTTCCTCCCATTTTTCCCTCCCTCTCACTTCTCCCCTTCTCTCCTCCCCTATGTCTGTGATTGAGTGAGACCTCCTCCCCCTATATATGCTCTTAGAATATCAAGTCTCTTCTTGGTAACTTGCTATTCTTCCTCTGAGTGCCACCAGGTCTCCCCATCCAGGGGACGTGGTCAGAAAAGGGACACCAGAGCTCATGTGAGAGTCAGATTTCACTCTCCACTCAACGGTGGAGAACAGCCTGGACATATGCTCAACCATGTTCATAGCTGCTTTATACATAATAACCAGAACATGGAAACAGCCTAAGTGTCCCTCAGTAGAAGAATGGACTAAGAAACTGTGGTACATTTACACTATGGAATACTACTCAGCTATTAAAAACAAGGAATTCCAGAATTTTGTGGACAAATGAATTGATCTAGATATTATCATAATGAGTGAGTTCACCCAGAAGCAAAAAGAGACAAACGGTATATACTCACTTATATCAAAACACTCTTCCAAGGGATAAGTACCATGAAAATCTACTTACCAAGAAAGTGGGTCAGAGGAGAGGACATCCTATTGAGACTTTAGGCGAGAGTAGCATGGAAGAATGGGGAAATAGTAGGACCCACAGGGTCCTGGAAACCTACAAGAAGACTTTATGACAGGCAGATCTGGATCCTGGGGTCCTCCTCAAACTAAGGCACCAGCCAAGGAGAATATAGGCAGTAAATTCTTTATTTGTTCCCTGACCCAGGGTTCATGAAGTAGAGAGTTGTTTAGTTTCCATGTAGGTGTAGTCTTTTTGTTATTTCTGTTTTTGTTAAAGTCCAGCCTTAGACCATGGTGTTCTGATAGGATACATGACATTATTTAAATCTTCTTGAATCTGTTGAAGCTTGCTTTGTGACCTACTATATGATCAATTTTGGAGAAGGTTCCATGGGATGCTCAGAAGAAGGTAAAATCCTTTGTGTTTAGGTGAAAAGTTCTTTAGATATCTGTTAGATCCATTTGATACACGACATTGGTTAGTGTCATTATTTCTCGGTTTGGTTTCTGTTTCAATGCCCTATCCTTTGGTGAAAGTGGGGTGTTGAAGTCTCTCACTATTAATGTGTGGGGATCGATGTGTGGTTTAAGCTTTGTTAATATTTCTTTTACAAAATGTGTGCCCTTGTATTGGGAGTGTAGATGTTCAGAATTGTGATCTCCTCTTGTTTGGCTTTACCTCTGATGAATATGAAGTGTCCTTCATCATCTCTTTTGATTAATTTTGGCTTAAAGTCTACTTTGTAAGAAATTAAAATGGCTACTCCAGCTTGTTTCTTTAGTCTGTTAGCTTGTAATATCTTTCTCCTACCTTTTGCCCTGAGGTAATGTCAATCCTGTGGCTGAGATGTGTCTCTTGAATGCAGAAGAATGTTGGGTCTTGTTTGTGCATTCATTCAGCTAGTCTGTGTCTTTTTATTTGAGAATTGAGACCATTGATGTTGAGAGATATCAATGACCAGTGACTGTTAAGTCCCTTGACTTTGATGTTGGTTGCTGTAGAGAGTTTGTATTGTTGTGTTTTTCTGAGAGTGTAGTTATCAACTTCCTGTGTAATTTTGTCTGTAGCTTGTCCCTTTGGGGTGATACTCTCCTTCTAATAATTTATATCATGCCAGATTTGTGGTTAGTTAAAGTTTGAATTTGTTTTTGTCATGGCACATCTTATCTTTTCCATCAATGATTATTGATAATTTCACTGGGTATAGTAGTTGGGCCTGGCATCTCTGGTATTTTAGGGTTTGCAGGATCTCTGTCCAGGCCCTTCTAGCTTTTATCATAACTGCTGAGAAGTCGTGTGTAATTCTGATATGTTTGCCATTATATATTACTTAGCCCTTTTCTGTTGTGCTTTTTATATTTTTTCTTTGTGTTGTATATTTTGTGTTTTGATTATTATGTTGCGGGAAGATTTTCTTTTCTAGTCTATTCTTTTGGTGTTCTGTAGGCCTCTTGTATGTTTATAAATATCTCCTTCTTTAAGTTTGGGAAATTTTCTTCTATGGTTTGTTGAAAACATTTTCTGTGTCTTGGAGTTGTGTGTCTTCTCTTTCCTCAGTGCCTATTTTCCTCATGTTTCATCTTTTCATGGTGTCCTTGATTTCTTGGATGTTTTGTGTCAGGAAACTTTCAGATTTAGCATTTTATTTGCTGGTTGCTTCAATACCTGTGATTGTATCTTCTAGTCCCAAGACTTGTTCGAGCATCTCTTGGATTCTGTTAGAGAATGTCACCTCTGTGTTCTTTGCTCTCCTCTCTAAGCTTTCTCTTTCCCTTTTTACTTCTGTCTGTGTCTTTATGATTGTTTCCATTTTCATCTTCAGGTCTTGAGCTATTTTATTGATTTTCTTCATCTGATTGTTTGTAAATTCCTGAATTTCTTCCTGTGCCTTTTATGTGTCCCACCTGTTTGTCTGCATCTTCCTGCATTTATTTATGAATTTTATTAGTTTCCTCCACTATCATCTTCATTACTAAGTATTTGAGTTAATTTCCTTGTATTTCAATTGTGCTTGAGTTCTTCAGGTGGCTTTCTTTGGGATAGCTGTGATCTGGAGATGCCATATTGTTTTGGGTATTGTTGTTCATGTTTCTATGCTGGCTTTTAGTCATCTTGCTTTTTTGGATGTTGGAAGTTAGCTTCCTGAGTCCTTCACTGGTCATTGAGAGAAGTTTGTTGCTGAGTAATTATAGGTTGGGGGCCATTGCCTGTGGTTCTCAGGGAACTCTTCTGTTGGACAGTCAAGTGACCTGATTTTGTCTACTGAAGTCTTTGCTCCATACATTGGACTCCCCACTAGGCCAGCTGGGGTACATATTGGTGTTCTGCAGCTCCAGTATTAGTTTGAGGTAGTGTATGTACAGCCAGTTATCCTGTCTTTGGCTGGACTTTGAATATCCTGCCCTAGGGCCTGGGGCTTTAGGTTCTAGGTTCAGATCACCCTAGAGTGCCTGAACCCCTGTTGGCTTCTAGAAGTTATTTATGTTTCTACCTGCTCCAACCATATAGTGGGGCCTAGGTTCCACCTCCCAGGGAAAGAGTAGCCTCTGTGGTCTACTCCCTGTAGATCAGACACAGCACATCTTAGTCACCACCATCTTGGCTCTCTCTGTCTTCTTTTTAAAATTGATCATAAAATGTGTTATACCTGCATAGCATGGACATACCATCAAATCATGTCAATATAGGATTTAGACTATGGGTTATCTGACATCATGCTCTAGAGGGAAAGCTAAATGAGATAACTAAAAAACACAAATCGTTGCATTCTTCGTTTCAAAGACAAGTTGTTTTTTTTACAAAATTCATGGTGAAATGCAGCACAGAGGTTACAAGAACTGCAATTGAAGTGACAGTTTATCTTGTTTACAAGTACAAGAAAGCATCTGATAATTTTCTGGAGGTTTTGTACATGAGAATAATAAGACACAAAGAATAGTTTACTGGAATCTAATCTGTCTGAGATTTGTTGATGCACCATAAGCCTTGATCTATAAATATAATATCTCTAGAAGAAACAAATATGTATAAAATTACAAAATTATCACCTGATTTCTTTATTGCATTTGTCTGCCATTTGATTCAGGATCTTCAGTTCACATATGAAGATGTTTAGTTCAAATCGTAGAATATATTTTTTGTCTAAAAAAAGATAGCTAATGGAAATTATCAAGTAATTTAAAGAGAATTAAAAAGGAGACAAGACAATGAACGCTTCTGAAGCATTATTAGAAGCATAAAGTAAAACACCAAAAAAGGAGGATAGAAAGAAGAGAGATAAAGAAAGGATTAAACAATAACAATACAATGAAGCACACTGTATCTCACTTACTTCTGAAATGAGAGCTGACATGTCAGTATCTGCTGGAAAGGGTAAAAGTAATTCCAGTGTCTATAGCCTTTAGCAGCACAGCTAAAACAAAATCAGGGAGATATATATCTACACTATATTTATCTAACTGTAAATGCATCTTGTGTGTGCATGTGGTTTTAATAAGGTTGTTTCAGCAAGTCCTGCCAGGCTCATCGTTCTATGTTATATCATCACTTTGAAGAACAGAGTAGGCAAATGGAAGTTGTGGTTAGGAATGCAAGTTTTTTTTTTCTAGAAATATAGTTAAACTCTTTGGTTGCTTAAGAAAAAGAAAAACAAATAAAACAGGCATTCTACTATATCTACAGATTACAAACAAGCTGCAGAAAGTATTTAACCAGATATTTCACTTTTGTTTTTCTCTTTAATTTTCTATTCCATTATTAGTTTCTACATAGGAAAGACTCAGTCAAGTCTTATTTTACTCTTTCATCTAACTATTTCATAACAAGCAGCAATATTTTAAGGCAAAAATGTGTCTGTTAATATGCACTTTTAAATGTTCAGTTTTTATATTTTTCAATGACATATCATATATATATAGATAAAATAGATTATATTATATAAGAGATAAAATACAATGTATCTTAAAATGTAATATACTATTATTATATACTATATGATAGGAAATATAGTAGATGAAAGATATCCTTTTTGTTGCACTTAGATAACTGCATTGTTAAATTTTTTATATTTTTAATTCTTCTTCTCTCATGTGTGTCTGTGTGTGTGTGTGTGTCATACACATTGTTTTGTGATCATGAGTACATGTGTCCAGATTCCACAAGAGGGAATCAGATCTGCTGCAGCTTCAGTTGTAGGGTGTTGCGAGAAGCTCAAATATATTCTGAGTAAAACACTATAGACCTCTGGAAGAGCAATAGTACTCGTAACTATAGAGTCATATTTCCAATCCCCATTTTTATCACATTTTCTCAAAGCTTGTAAGAATCCAGAGACAACCATTCTGATGCAAATAACATGGGTGTGTCATGCATTTAAATTTCCTGAGGCTTAGAGATGTATCTTCCAGAAGTTCTAGATTTAATATTTTAATGACCCACATTTCTAAGAAAATCAGATAGTAAAATATTTATTACAATAAATGATTATAGGCTTGCACACAATCAATTATGGGAAATGATGAACCACCTTTTATAGGCCAATGTCTCTGGTATCCAGTGGTGAACTTAAAGTTATGATCAGTTATCAAGACAGTAGTGGAAAGGAAAGAATTGTTACTAAAAGGTGCAAGAAAAACCTGAAACCCAATAGCTGTACTGTCAGGACCCACATGTAAATTTATGGACATCGGTGATATGTGAAGAAATATGCCGTCCTTCTCCACACAGCTGCTCATGTGTTGGGCTAAGAAAGTGAAGTGTTGAATAATGCTTCCTCAAGCCAAAGTAAACTTTCAGATTAGTGAAATACTTTTCTACCACCACATAAACTCTTCATAGTGTAAAATACAGAACTGTTCCTTCTGCCTTCCAATAGAATTCAATAACCACTTATAAAAACACTCATATAGGATGTCCTCCCCTCTGTCCCAGTTTCCTGGTAAGTGAAGGCTTTCATGGGACATGCCCCTTGGGCTAGTATGCAGATATAAGTGAGTATATACAATTTGAGTCTTTCTGCTTCTGGGTTAACTCACTCATGATGATCATTTCTAGCTCAATCCATTTGTCCACAAATTTCGGGAATTCCTTGTTTTTAACAGCTGAGTAGTATTCCATAGTGTAAATGTACCACAGTTTCTTAGTCCATTCTTCTACTGAAGGACAATTAGGCTGTTTAGAATGAATGTGAAAAGCACATTGGAATAAAGGTTAGATTACCTTAGTTTACAATGTACTACCATACTATACTCTAGTTTTGCCAAAAATTTTACCCATACCTCACTGTCAATTAAATATTTTAAAGAACAAACAGTTGGCATGTAAGTATAATAGATTATTTCTTCTACTTCAGCTACCTCTTAAAATTCTTTTAGTGAATGATTGTTGTTTAAGGAATATTCTAATGACCACAAAAGTCTTCATATTATATGACCTGTATTTGTGTGCTACATATTAAGATATTTCTAATTCAAGTTCATTATTCAATCATCTTTCCATTCAGTTTCTGGCCATCAGATACTCTGATATTCCAATGCAGATACCAAAGAAATTGAGGGAACACTAAAAAAATTTTGTGCTGTTGCACATGTTTAGAATATATTAATAAAATATATTCTTTTAGTAATAGTAGATTTTCTTCTTGAGTCTATGACATTTAGAGCCATATGTGGTTTCCTAGGCATGCTGGAATTCTTTTTGGTCTTCTGTACAGATTTTACAACTAACTGCAGATGCTGTGGGTTCATGTGGGCAACAGCCTCATCATGCTAAGGACATCATCTCAGAATATCCCTTCTCATCTTCTGTCTCTTAAATTTTTAAAACTCCCTCTTCTGGAATGTTATCAGACCCTTTTTGGTTAGTAACACTGAAATAGTTATCAATCTGTAGTTGAACCCTAATTTTTTATCATCAGTCCTTTTAACAATCATGAATACTCTTCATCTTTACTGCCTGTTATTTTAAAAACTGTATTCCAAACAATTAGCATGAATATTATTCATAGATATGTATGTGCAATAAGGGATATATCGATATAATTATAACTTCAGAAAAATAAAATTTCATTGTATTTAAATATTTTATAAAGTAAACTGAAAAGAGGAGAAATTCTAAAGAACAGAATAGTACTCTTACATAGAATTCCTCACACCAATGTTACTTTTCTAATTAACAGAGACTGACACATAGAAAACTGCTATCTTTCACATTTAAAAAAGTCAGTGATATATATTGACTCTGAATATTGAATTTATATTAATATGAAATGACTGAACCAGTGGGCCAGCTGGAGCAGTTATTGGCTCAGATAATTTTCTGACTACTCCCCTTCTGCTTGGCATATATGGATCACAAACAGGATGCCAACCAAGACAGTAAACTCAGCAGAGGTGAATAGGGCACAGAACCAAAGCTCCATTGTCTATACATACCCCTAAACTCTTTTAACATCAGAGACTACTAAACCTGCTAACACTGGAGACTTCACAATGAAAAGAGGTCAACATAAGAAAACAAGCTACAATTCCCAGGGCCATTTGGTAACACTAGAAATCAGCAGTCTCACAACCACAGCAAGACCTGGAGATACTATCACACCTGACAGAGAAGAGAATGTATTCAACTCTCAGGTTATGAAAATGATAAAGGTCTTAAGGAGGAAAATAAATCCCTCAAACTAAAAGAGGAATATATGAAGAAAGAGGTGAAAGAATTGAACAAATCACACAAAGAAATTAGTGAAAGACAGGAAACTACCATCAAACAAGAGAGTGAAATGGATAAAAGGATTCAAAAGTTAAAAATGGAGATAGAAGCAATGAAATATTATACAATCTGAGATAATACTTAAAAGGAAAACCTAAGGAAGAGGACAGGAAATACAGACATAAGCATCACCAACAGAATACAAGACATGGAAGGGATAATCTCAGGTACAGAAGTTATGATTGAAAAAAAAAAAGGAATACAACAGTCAAAGAAAACATTAAATCTAAAATGCTTTTCAAACAGAACACACAAGATATATGGAACACTATGAAAAGACTAAATCTACGAATAATAGGAATAGAATCAAAAGAAGCGTCCCAGCTTCAAGGCACAGAAGATGTTTTCAACAAAATCATAGAGGAAAATTTCCCTGTCCTAAAGAAAGAAATGCCCATGAACATACAAGAAGCCCAAATAGATTAATCTAGACATGAAAATCAACCCAACACATAATAATCAAAACACTAAATGTATAGAACAAAGAAAGAATATTAAAAGCTGCAAGAGAAATGGGCCAAGTGACATACAAAGACAAACCTAATAGAATTACAACTTAGTTCTCAGTAAAGAATAAGAAAGTCAGAAAGGCCTTGATGGACATCCTGCAGACACAAAGAGACCACAGATGCCAAAGCAGCCTACCATACTCAGCAAAACTTTTAACAAACATAGAAGGAGAAAACAAGATTTTCTAGGACAAAACCAAGTTTACATAGGACCTAGCCACAAATCCAGCTCTACAGAAGATACTAGAAGGAAAACTCCAATGCAAGGAAGCTAACTTTACACAGGAAAACTAAATAAATAATTAATCCCACACATGCAAAACCAACGAAAAGGAAAGACACACCCATACACACATTCTACCAATATCAAAAATAACAAAACAAAACAAAACAGGAACAAACAACCATTGGTCATTAACTTTAACAGGAGTAGCCTCAAGTCCCCAATAAAAAGTCACAGGCTAACAAAATAGGTACAAAAACAGGATCCATCATTCTGTTGCATACAATAAATACACCTCAACAATGAAGATAGATATTACCTCAGAGTAATGATCTAGAAAAAGGTATTTCAACCAAACAGACTGGAGCAAATTGGAGTAGCCATTCTACTATTGAATAAAATAGACTTTCAAAAAAAACTAGTCAAAAGAGATTCGTGAAGACACCTCATACTCACTAAAGCAAAATGCACCAAGAGGACATCTCAGTTCTGAGCATATATTCCCCAAATACAGGAGAACACACATTACTTAAAGAAACAACACTAAAGCTTAAATCACACCTAGAACCTCACATATTCATAGTGGGAGACTTCAACACCCCATTCTATCTACTAGACAGATCATTAAGAGAGAAACTAAATGGAGAAACAATGAAACTAATTGAGATCATGAATCAAATGGACCTAACTGATATCTGCAGAAAATTCCAACCAAACACATAAGAATACACCTTCTCAGAACCTCATGGAACTGCCAAAATTTACCGTATACTTGGTCACAAAGCAAACCTCGACAGACACAAGAAGAATGAAGTAACCCCTTGCATCTTATCAGACACCCATGGATTAAAGCTGGAACTCAACAACATAAACAACAGAAAGGTTACAGACTCATGGAAATAGAACCATTACCTATTCAATGGTTTCTGGGTATAGGATGAAGTAAAAAAGAAATTAAAAAAAAAAACTCCCTAGATTCAACAAAAAGTGAAGGCACAACATACCCAATTTATAGAACACAATGAAAACAGTGCTAAGAGGAATGTTCATAGCACAAAGTGCCTTCATAAAGAAATTGGAGAGATTCTGTGCTAGCATCTTAACAGAACACCAGAGAGATCTAGAACAAAAAGAAGCAGAAGCACCAAAGAGGAGTAGATTACTGGAAATCATTGAAATCAGGGCTGAAATTATTAAGTTAGAAGCAAAAGAACAATTCAAAGAATCAATGAAACCAAGAGCTGGCTCATTGAGAAAATGAACAAAATAGAAAAACCCTTAGCTATATAAACTAAAAGGTAGAAGGAGAGTATTCAAATTGACAATTTCAGAAATGAAAAGGGTAAAATAACAACAGACACTGAGGAAATCCATTGAAACATTAGCCCTTACTTCAAAAGACTTTATGCCACAAAATTTGACAATTGAAAATGAAATGGACAATTTTCTTGATAGCTATCAATTACCAAAATAGAATCAAAATCAGGTAAACAAAGTAAATAGTCCTATATCTCCTAAGGAAATAGAGGCAGGCATCAAAATCATCTGCCCTCCCACCTTCAGGCCCCACAGAAAGCCCAGAGCCTGACAGATTCAATGCATACTTCTACCAGACCTTCAAAGGAGAGCTAATACCAATTATCTTCAATCTATTCTACAAAATAGAAACAGAAGGAATATTACCAAACTCATTCTATGAGGCCATAGTCACCTTGATACCAAAACTACAAAAATACTCAATAAAAAAAGATAATTTCAGATTAATTTCTATTATGAATATTGGTGCAAATGTATATAATAACATAATGGCAAACCAAATCCAAGAACACATCAAACACCACGACCAAGGAGGCTTCATCCTAGGCATGCAGTATTGGTTCAATATACAGAAATCCCTTAATGTAATCCATCATATAAACAAACTGAAAAAATATGCTCATATGTTTAGATGCTGAAAAAGCATTTGACAAAATCCAATACTCTTTCATATACTTAAAGGCATATACTTAAAACTTAGTAAAGGCATTGTGCAGCAAGCCTAGTGTCAACATCAAACCAAATGGAGAGAAAATTAAATCAATTCCACTCTAATCAGGGACAAGACAAGGCTGTCCACGCTTTCTTATCTCTTCAATATAGTACTTGAACTCCTAGCTAGAGCAATAAGACAGCTAAAGTAGATCAAGGGAATACATATTGGAAAGAAAGAAGTCAAAGTATCACTATACCCAGATGATATGATAGTATATATAAATGACCTCAAAAATTCTATGAATGGACTCCTACAACTGATAAACACTGTCAGCAAAGTTGCTTGATATAAAATCAACTAAAAAGTCAGCAGCCCTCCTGTATAAAATGACATATGGGCAGAGAAAGGAATTAGGGAAACCCTACTCTTCACAGTAGCCATAAATAATAGAAAGCATCTTGGTGCAAATATAACCAAGGAAGTGAAAGTCATGTATGGAAAATTCTTCAAGTTTCTGAAGAAAGAAATTAAAGAAGATATAAGAAGATGAAAGGATCTCCAGTGCTTATGGATCTGTATAATAAACAGTTAAAATGGCCATCTTACCAAAAGCAATCTGTAGATTAAATGAAATCCCTATCAAAATATCTACACAGTTCTTTACAAATCATGAAAGATCAATTTTCAACTTCATACAGAAAAACAAAAAAATCAGAATAGCTAACACAATCCCTGATCTCAAACTATACTATAGAGAAACAGTAATAAAAACAGCATGGTACTGGCATAGGAATAAGCTGCTTGATGTATGGAATTGAATCAAAGACCCAGAAATAAACCCACACACCTATGAACACTTGATTTTTGATGATAAAGCCAAAGCCATACAATGGAAAAACAGCATCATTTACAAATGGTGCTGATCTAACCGGATTCTACTTGTAGAAAAATGAAAATAGACCCTTATTTATCACCCTGAACAAAACTAAAGTCCAAGTGGATTAACATTCTCAATATAAAACTGGACATAGAAAAACATTGGCAAAGAGCCTTGAGCTCATTGGCACAGGAGATAACTTCCTGAAGAGAACACCAATAGCTCAGGCTCTAAGCTCAACAAATTAATAAATGGGACCTCATGAAACTGAAAAGCTTCTGTAAGGCAAAGGACATTATCCTCAGAACAAAATGATAGCCCACAGACTGGAAAAAGATTCTCACCAACACTACATTGACTAAGGGCTAATATCCAAAATATGTAAAGAAATCAAGAAATTAAGTACCACTAAATGAATAACCCACTTAAAAATGGGGCACAGAACTAAACAGAATTCTCCAAAGATTAATATTGAAACACCTAAAGAAATGCTGAAAGTTCCTTGTCATCAGGGGAATGCAATTCAAAATGACCTCCATATTCCACCTTACACCTATCAGAATGGCTAAAATCAAAAAGTGGAGCAATAGCACATGCTGGAAATGATGTGGAGAAACAGCTACATGCCTCCATTGCTGGGGGGATTGCAAATTTATACAACCACTTTGGAAGTCAAAATGTCACTTTCTTAGAAAATTGGGAATAGTTTTACCTCAAGAACCTCCCCCATATTACTCCTAGCCTTACACCCTAAAGAAGCTCCAACAGACAACAAGGACATTTTTGCTCAATTATTTTCATAGCAAGCTTATTTGTAATAGCCAGAATCTAGAAACCACCTAGGTGTTCCTCAATTGAAGCATGGATAAAGAAACTGTGGTACACTTACACAATGGAATGCTATTAAGCTATCAAAAACAGGAAATCTTGAAAATTTCAGGCAAATGGTTGAACTAGAAATACTTATCCTGATTGAAGTAATGCATACCCAGCCTGACATGCAAGGCATATAGTCACTTATAAGTGAATATTAGCTGAACATAAATGTCCTCTGATAGTCTCCATTCAGAGGGAAACAGTACAGATAATGTGACTCACAGCTGGTCCCTGGGGGAAGAAATGAGAGTTATATGGAAGAGGTGACGGATGGAATGAATGGGTGGTGGGGGAGTTGTTACAAGCTCCATAGGAGACTATCAATGCTGGCAGATTTGGACCCAGGGAGTGTACACAAACTGATGAGCCAAACAAGGACATTGTATTCAGAAAACCTAGACCCCTGTTTAGAGTAAGCAATGGACAGCTCATTTTCCATTTGGTGGGCAGGGTGAAGAGTGAGGACTGCCTCTGACAAGAACTCTGGGGCCTGCTATTTGATCACTTCCTTTTGGCTGGGAGGTCCGGAGGGAACACAGAGGAAGGGGATGGACGCTATACAGATGAGACTTGATAGCTGGTGATGGTCAGATGGTGGGGAAGGAGGAACCAGCTCATCAGAAGTCTAGGGGAAGGGAATAAGGAAGAAGAGGAAGGGAGCGAGGGGACAGGAAGATAATAGCAAGAGGATAACAACTGGGATGTAATGTGAATAAATTACAATCAAAAATAAAAAATAATTTTAAAACGGATTCATAGTTTGTGATTTTTACCATGATACAACAATATCACCAAGAGAATTTACCTAAAACAGTTTATTTTGGGTTATGATTCTAGCATTGTAAGAGTCCTTAATGGCAATAAATCATGCTATCAGGCAGTGGATGGTGGTAAAGGGCTCACATCTCAGAACAAAAGAAGGAGGCAGAGAGAAAGAAATAAAAATGCCACTATGACCTGAAATCCTAAACCTTGTTCTCATTGATGAATTTTCTACAACAAGGCCAGTTCTCCCAAGCATCCCCAAGAAATGCCACCAGAGTTTACAGGGGACATTCTGTTTCAAAATACCACAGATTTTTTTCTCAAAGTATATCTCTGTCAGCTTTTTCTGAATGTAATAATAAAAACAGAAGTTTAATCCTTTATCTACTAATGAGAAAACTATTATTTTATTCAAGAAAATTTAACCAGAAAACTGGTGGCTAATGTGATAAAAATATATTGTATGAAAAATTAAACTATAATTAATTAATTAATTTTAAAAGAATGCCTTATATTGGATGCTAAGAAAAGAGTGATAGAAAAAACATTAGCCAGTCTAATACAGCCTTTATAGATACCACTAGTTTACCAAATTGTGTAGGGTCATAAATTATAAAAAGAAAGGTGGAAAAATGACAATATTGGCATGATCCAGGCAAGGTTTCAATGTAGACTGATGTCTTGGCAGAATCATCTATTTCATTGTTCTGAAATAAATACGACTTCATTGCTAAGGTGCAATAGAAACACTTCATTACCTCCATGAATCCTTGCTGAATAAGGAAGTGTATACAAAAACTGATGGGTGGTGTACATTGGCTGGTGCTCTGTTGACTGTTACGTTTCTGGAGATTCCGTGAGAAACTGGATAGAGGATATCTACAGCAGAGAGCAGGATGATTAAGGGTAGTTTCTGACACCGAGGAATTATACTGCCTGATGTTATTCTCCACTGGTTCAGAACAGAAGAAATCTGTTAGAAGTCCCAGAGGAAAATTGAAGCAGTAAATTTTATTGGCTTTCAATGCTGAAAAAAAAAATAAGGCATTAGTCACACGGAGAATAAGGAGTATGGCATCTGAGGTCAGTATACATGGCTAAGAAAATTTCTTGCTTAGTAGACATATATAAAGGCAAAAAAAAAAAAAAAAAGCTTTTAGTTTTGAGGAAATTGAAATTCTATCAATTGTTGTCAAATGTCCATTGTCAATCAAATATTACTCTATAACACTGAAATTATCTCTATGATCTTTAAAATTATCAAAACATCCTTATAGGTACAATTTATAATGGAATATTATGTTAAATGAGCATTATACTTTCTTTTATGAGCTACTGTAAGAATTAAATGAGCATGCAATACACTCATTCTTGGGATTAGAGGCCTGTGAAGGGTAATATGGATAAACATACATCAGAAAGATGCCCTCTATTAAGTGCTAAACATCTATGGGGAAGTTTTTAATTTTAGCCCAGCTAAGATAGTCTTTATATATAAGCACACACTGGGGATTTGACATATCACCAACCATGTAGTAAAGGCCACGATTTGAAATATTTGTACTGTTTTGAAATATTTTGAATATCAGGTTGCAATACAATAAATGTTAATAAATTTACATTCATTTTCTATTTTAAGAAGGACAGAATTTCCTTAGATTGAAACGCAGTCTGCATAGTCTTAGAGTATGGAGAGTTTTCTTTTCTTAGCCTCTTGTTCCTCTGAAGAGTAAGGGTGATATTAGGACACAACCTTGCTTAGTGCATTTTTGTCATCTGCAGTAGTGCTTCTCTTAGCTTTAGAATTACACAAATAAACTCTCATTGAAATTCCACTGGACAGTTCAGCTTTTGAAATTAAAAAGTGGTTTCTGGTATTAATTAGCATTTATCCTCCACTAGGGAATTTAAAGTAACACTTAAGCATTGGAGCTAAGAAGACAGCTTTGCTGTGTGACTCTTTAATCCTCTCTTTGTAAACTGAAGAGTAGTTTCTTCCATATTAGCTGTATTTGTCTTATCTTTAAAAGTCACTGTGTTCTCTCTGAAATGAGCAAATAAAAAAAATGTTTTAAAGTTTTATTGTCAGGATAAGTAATTTTCTAGTTCAAGTAGGAGCTGACCCCATTTTGTTACTCAGGGATACTATAATACATCCCCAAAGCAATAGCACAATTCCCATTGTGGGTTCTATGGAAGAAACTGAAGAGCTGCTATTTGTGCTATTTCGATCACTATCATTAGTATTTTCGTTGGTAATAATGTTAACCATGTAGTAAGTATTTAATAGCTTGTTTCTTAAACTTTAGTCCCATTATATCACAACATTGTTACAAGGTGTCCATGATGTTAACATAAAACAAAACACACCTTGAAATATTTGGGTCTTTCACTCAAAGTCACACACTCAAGTAGGCGATTAATGCAGTCCATAGATGGTGCCCTTAGGAACTATGATTAATATCTCAATATAATTAGGAAAAAGGAGTGATATCTAAAGTATCTAAGTCTAATTGTAACATTAAATACTAAGGTCAAAACTTGTAATTATATTTTGATTTCTAATGATTAATTATGTATTATTAATATTACATTTTTTTTATTTGTCTATGAAACATTATTCTAGTGTTTCAGATACGCTCATGTGACACATACAGTTAATTCATTTACTTGATCAACTAGGTTGTTTTGAAGGTTTTGTTATCAAAATGGTTATTGCTCTCCTAGGCATTAGCCCATCTGGATATTTGCCATTACTGTTCCTACCTAAATTCAATCATAATAGTGATTAACTGTGTGAGCTAAAATTTTTTTCTCATGATTTTCTATGTACCCTGAAAGCATAAAGCATAACAGAGAACAAGGATATTTGTGATTGACATTGAACATATTATTCGCATCTTATTAAATCCTCATGTTCACAATCTTGACATCACATTGTTATAATCTTCAATGTGGTTAATTTCTATTTCACAAGAATAATTACTTTGAAACTGTCATTTATTTTGTTAGATATTTATTTGTGTTCTTAAATATATTTTGAAGCAATTAAAATTTTTAAGGAAATTGTAAGAACAGGTCATTTACATATTAAGGGACGTAGATAGTCTCAACATAATGCCCATAATCATTGAAAAAGTATCACATTTACTTACAGTCACATGAAATCACATCACATCTATCAAAGCCAGTTAATCATAATTGTAAAAGAGACAGTTCTCACAATGAGATGACTGCATCTCAAATTTTCAACTTCACAGCCCCTTAGTAAGTGAGTTTCATACTTTTCATAGCAAATAGCAGAGGTTAGCCTGGAGAAGGAAAAGATGGAAGAAATTTCTAATATCTCCCTGAAGCTAAATGGCTTTGTTACTTTTCAGAATAAATTTTAAGTGATGATAGTAGTGGCATATTATTCTCTTGGGACACCCAATATTAAAATCCAGTGGTATCACTGTGAAACAACTCATGTGTAAACATGGAGATTATGTTCTACGTCAGCAGGAAATGTAAAACAATAGGCATGTAGTTTGAAAGGTTTTTGGAGTTTCTGGGTCTCAAAAATCAAACATTTTCTATTAAAATCCTCACATATTATAGAATAGAAATGACCATCTCCTCTGATTTCTATGTATTCTAATCCATAGGATATAGCTACAACATAAAATTATCATTATTGTGACATTTCCCTAGATAGGGAGTTATTTCACATGTAGAGAGTGCACGCTATAATAATTTAATCATAGGGAATCTCATTCAAATAGTGTCAAAAACCTCTTTAATCAAAAACTCCAAAACTACAGCCTTCCATATATTTTCCAATAAAGGAATCAATTCCAGAATGCCTCAGTTCATTCTCTGACTGTCAAGAGAACAAAGTGACAGCCTACAGACTGGGAAAAGATCTTCACCAACCCTACATTGACAAAGGTCTAATATCCAAAAATATATAAAGAACTCAAGAAATTAAACACCACCAAACCAAATAACCCAATTGAGAAATGGGGCTTGGAACTAAACAGAGATTTCTCAACAGAGGAATATCAAATGGCTGAGAAGCTCTTTCCTTTAGTCTTCCTTTTATGCTTTTGGTGCTATGGAAGATGAAAGCTTGGTTTTCTTGCACAATACTCTTTACTTAGTATTATCTGCTATTTTATAATGATTGCATCTACATTATGTACTTTCATTTGGAACATAAAGGTAAACTTACATACCCATCATCCAGGACACAGAGCCATTCTTCATTTACAGATCATATTTAAGTTGATATCAAATCAAGAAAAACTCTCTAGATATCCCACCTCTCATCAGACATTTAGAACTTTGATCAATTCTTATGTGTTTAGACCCAATTATATTATTTTATTGTGTGGTATATTCCATTATTATATATTTACTTATGGTGATGCCCTTATTACCCAGATCTTAGCAGCATGCTCCCCATAAGTTGGATTTAGCTCTTTTTTGTTATCTCTCCAATATTCTTTGATAGATTATTACTTATATTACTTTTCTGCTATAATAAATCTTGCATCAGCAATTCCTTCTCTATAGAGAACAATCATTTTAACAAGTCCCAATGTCCTGCATAGGCTAAAAGTGTTTTAAAAAGAGGGTCTGATTGCTATGAATGTTTGTGTCTCATGCTCGTCTACATGCTTTACTCTTCCAGCTAAATCTGTTTTAGTGAGTTAACTATGGAACTTCATTTTTTCCAAAAATAAATATATTTGTGTGTGTGTGTGTGTGTGTGTGTATGCTTGTGTGTTTCTTGTGCATCATTGTTAAGTGAGTATATATGATATTTTCTCCAAATGCTGATGTTTATGAATATGCTTCCCATTTATTAATTTATAGGAACCATAGTTTTGTTCAGGTCAACACCCAAAGGCATGTAAGTATGTATACAAATGCCTTGCCATAGACCATTCACTAGCAAACTAAAATGAATGTTTCCTCAAACATTAATTCTATTGAAATCCCATGATAATCAGTTGTGCACATTGATATTTGAGCATGTTAAACTGATAATTGAGTATGTAAAACTTAAATTATAATAGTATAACATGATTTATAATTTAATTTTTGTACTTGTCAGTGTAAGGCAAAGAGGAATTAGTATTATCTGAAAGGATAGTAATTTTCATAAAGTATGTTGGTTGTTACATATACTGATATTTACAATTACAAATAGAAAAATACTTATATAGTATAGTTTTCTGTAAAACACATCATTAAACATTGCAAATTTAAGATGGATTCCCTAAGTCTATGAGTAAACTGTGTATTGGGTAACATTACTATGCAGATGAAGATATGGGGTAAGGGAATTTAAGCTTCATTGTCTTATGATCCTACTTTGGCCAGAAAAGTAAAAAGATATATTGAAAATTAACAAGAAAAAGAGAAAAATGCATGATTTCTATGGAAAGGGAAATCTACTTATTCGGTGAAGGTCTCAAATAAAACTGGAATAAGATCCATAATCTTTGTGTTGGGGAAAAAAAAAAAAGGCTAGCTCTGAAAGAACAATTGAACTTGGAGGATTAAAATAAACACTGCTTTTGATGGCGTATATAATCTCATAGATTTGACTTCTAGCTTTTGTAATATGGTTCCAGTATTTTTATAGTGTAAACAGTGACTCATTCTCATGAGAACTGCATCCTCTCTGCCTTTTTTTAACGTGAATAAATATTTTTTATTAATGTATTCTTGTTACATCTCAATGGTTATCCCATCCCTTGTATTCTCCCATTCTTCCCTCCCTCCCATTTTCCCCTTATTCCCCTCCCCTATGACTGTTCCTGAGGGAGATTACCTCCCCCTGTATATGCTCATAGGGTATCAATTGTCTTCTTGGTAACCTGCTGTCCTTCCTCTGAGTGCCACCAGGTCTCCCCCTCCAGGGGACATGGTCAAATGTGAGGCACCAGAGTACGTGAGAAAGTCATATCCCACTCTCCACTCAACTGTGGAGACTGTTCTGACCATTGGCTAGATCTGGGTAGGGGTTTAAAGTTTACCGCCTGTATTGTCCTTGGCTGGTGCCTTAGTTTGAGCGGGACCCTTGGCCCAAATCTGCCTATCATAATGTTCTACTTGTAGGTTTTCTAGGACCCTCTGGATCCTTCGACTTTGCTATTCTCCCATGCTTCTCTCATCTAGAGTCCCAATAGAATGTCTTCCCCTCTGTCCCAGTTTCCTGGTAAGTGAAGGCTTTCGTGGGACATGCCCCTTGGGCTAGTATGCAGATATAAGTGAGTATATACCATTTGAGTCTTTCTGCTTCTGGGTTAACTCACTCATTATGATATTTTCTAGCTCAATCCATTTATCCACAAATTTCACACAACTGTTCTCCTTTCCCGTTACTCCGTTCACACCCTCCTATACAATCCTATATGCTGTCTTGTAAATCCATGGCGTCATTAGATATGAGTTGTTGATATATGCACATATGGCCATGCCACATGGATATTCTTAAATATAAAGTACTTAGTCTGTATACTTTGATTGTATGTTTGTGTCCATGGCTTACCATTTGATATTGGATAGTCAGTTGGAGTGGTCTGTCCTGGAGAAAACCATCCCCACTGCTCTCATTACTCCTTAGTGTTTTTTGTATACCATGCTATGTTTTTTTAAAGCCAGACTGTGTTTAATATTCAGGAACCCATGCAGCTCAGTACAAGGCCAAGACCAGCTAAATGTGAAAGTCAGTGATAGGGCTGTAGTGAGCAAGTCCATCAAGAAGCAACACAGGGCAGCTGTGCAGACAGGACACTAGCATCACACAAGCCCCACTCTGTTTACTGCATCTGAGGGCCTGCCTGGGGAGGCACAGTGCCAAAGCAACCCCACATTGACTCCTTTCTCTCTGGATTCTAGAGTGGGCCTAGAAGTGTGTGAGAGGTGAGGGCCATGTGGCTCCTAAGACACTGGTGTGACTTGCAAGGGAGTTTAGGATCTAGGCTTTGAGACTCCAGCCAGAATACGTGAATCACACAGTTGAAAAGGAATGAATCATCTGAAGAGAATCCACTAAGTGCAGTGCTGGATAAAAGCTGAGTTGTCAGACCTGAGGGTGTGATACCCACCAGTGTGCAGGGTACTCCACGTCAATCACAGCATCCAGAGCCTTTCTGGTGCCTGACTGCAGAGCAATGGAGCCTTTGAAAGAACAACCTGAAGCCAATTTTCAGACAGAAATCACAGCACATCACCACACTTCCTCTGGTGGCAGCCTATGCTTCCCTCACCACCGGGAGCCATAGTGAGGACAGAGGCAGGCAATCTTAGGGCCACAAGCATTATTAGCCGAGAACTTCCTCAGGAGTCTGGCCTGTTGAGATTGGATGTTTCTGGGTGAGCAGCTGCCCTGGGCCTGAGCTCCAGGTTTCCCCTGGCCTTCTGAAGGACATGGTAGGCAATGACCAGCTGATTAACGATGACTTTCTCCTGGTGCTTGCTCTGCTGCAGAAATTTTGCTGTATTCTGCAGCTTCTTTTCTTGTTCAATGTTTTTGTGTGTGTGTGTGTGTGTGTGTGTGTAGTTTGGTGATCTCTGCCTTCATTTCTCCAATCTGCTCACAGTGAATGGAACACCGGCTGTCTGTGGGAACTGAGACCCCCCAAAAGAGCTTCAGCAATGTGGGGGCTTCTTCCAGGATCAGATTAGCTGTGTTCATGCTGGAGACAAACATGCTCAGAGGCAGAAAGTGTGAACGTTTTGGCACCAAATTTTGACTTGCAGGGTCAGAGTCTCTTGAGTTTTAATGTCCATCTTGGCAAGCAGTCTCTGGTTCCAGCTGATCTGCTTATGAAGTGGATCAGAGTCCTCAATCAGGCCCAGCATATGGCGGCCACTCTTGCTAGCCCACACCTGGTGGCCAGCATCCATGCAGGGCATGCAAGCAGGGCTGATGACAGAACAAGTACTGTCACAGGAGAGAGAGTCATCGTCAGCTCCAGAGAGTAGAGCAGTCTCCAAAACTGTTTAAGAGCCATTGCCTGGGTAGATTCAAACAGATCAAATGAATTATCACAGGCCTCACAACATTTGCTGCCATCATGTTTGTCCAGCTTAAGGGACCATTCAGTGACAGAGAGGGCCTGGACAGCCAGAGGGAGAGCCCTTCCTGGGCCTTCTTTGACCCTTGTGACAGGTGCTGCTGCAGCTTGCTCTTCAGGGTGTTGCTAGTGTGAATGATCTTTTCTAACTGCTTTCAGAGAGCCTGCATCTTTGTCAGGAGGCCATGCACGTTGTTAAAAGGGTCCATGCCCATCCAGCCATCTCCAGGTGGCTCACCTTGGGCCTCTCACTGTAGTTTCCTTGGCTCCTCATTCAGCTTCTCACACACCTTCAGCTCCACTCTGAGGGACTGAAGCAGTGTGTTATTCTGTGAGAGCAGCTGCTGCCTTGACTTCACTTTTTCCTGTCCCCTGTTTAGCTCCTGGTGACTGCTGCAGACCTCCTGAGCCAGCTGTTGGTTGTGTCTCTCCTTCTCATCAATGTCTCTCTGCAACCATTCATTTTCTTCCCTTACACTGGTGTACTCTAGCTGAAGATGCTCAAGACCAGCAGCCTTCCTTGATAGGGCCTCCCGTAATTTTTCATTCTCTTTCTGTTTATCTCTGGACCCTTTCTTGAGCACCATACTGTGGTCCTCATTCTGCTTCCTCAGGAAATGTATCTCTGATGTTACAGAGCCATGCATTTCTGAGCCATAAGCAGAGACATTTGTGGAAACTTGGTCAGTCTCAGACCCATGCTGTTCCAGCTGCTTCTGGAGCTTCTCATTTGTTTTAAGAGATTCTTCCAAACATTTTCTCAAGGTTTGAATTTCCTGTGTGTGTTCCATTAGTATGTCTTGAGGAAAATGGCTCACCATCATCTCACCCTCTGGCTTCTGGTATTGGGTTAGGAAGGACTTCTCAGACAATTTATCATCTGATAGCGAGTGAGAGGAAGAAAGCTCAGGAGCTTCAGGCAGGAGATGCTGGTAGGCTAAGTTGTATTCCTCAATCCTTAACCTTTCTAGTAGTTCACTCTGGGGACATGATTCCACTCTGGCTGAATTTCCACAGAGAAACAGCTTCTCCAGTTGCTCTAATAGTCCAGCACACTGTGTTAGCTGCTCCGGGTAGCCCTCAACCACACAACTGTCCCCATCACTGGCCTGCAGAAGCTCCTCGAATGCCTTGTTGATGCTATTCATGTTTTGATGGTAAATGATACAAATGTCATGACTATCCTTAATCTGCTGCCACTGAACGGAGAGCTCTCTGGCTTGGGAATGAACCAATGAACCGTATCTTGATGGGGAGAGATCTTGGAACTTGTTCTACAGGTTATGGATTTCACTGAAAAGTTCTAAGTTCAAATCCTGCTCCTTCTGTAGCTCCAGCTCTTGTTCCAGTAGCTGTTGTCTGAGGCTCTCTACATCCTGCTGTCAATCATCTCCATGGTGAGTGGATGGAGTATTTTTTGTACTTCACATATCGTACTTGGTGCAAACTTGAAAATGCCATCTCTTCTTCATCAACGCAGCCTGTTGGTTTGTTCAAGCCATCTTGGGACCCCTCTTTCCCACACAAAACTGTGTTAATGGCCTCACTGCACTGAGAGTGCTTCTGCAGCTGGACAATGAAGTTGCAGTATCCTTTCTAGCTCAGTTTGCAAGTCCTGAATTTTCTGTTGTAAGTCCTCTATGTCATCAGGGATATTAATATTCTCAGACTTGTCAGTACCCATCCCACTAACTTTAAGAGAGAGCCAACTCTTGGAATTCAAGAAAGTGGCTATGGAGGGTGCACCGAGGAAATCTTCAGGGCGCTCTTTGTATGCTGGTAATAAGGCAATGTGGTCAGGAGGAACAGATTTCAGAATCATTCCTCAGCGCTGGGTTGGGAACTGCCATCCCTTCCAGCATTGCCTCTGCCAGAATTAACTTGTCATGGAGTTGCTTGTTGCAGGATTTCAACTCTATCAGCTCTACCCACAGCTCTAGAACTTGGCCCTGGAGCTGAGCCACGACCTCTGGGGAGGCAGGAAGATGATACACATTTTCCAGTAACTCAGATGTCTTCAATTGGATCAGCAAGTCTGTAATCTCAGCATCCTTGTTGATGGCAGTGGGGAATGAGAGTCGAGTGGCCCGAAACCCTGGCATCTCACCTTAGGCCTCTGACTCAGCCACAGTGCTGAAAGTGCCTTCTTTCGGTTTTTCTTCCCAAGCTTCTCTCATTCTTTCAGATTTGAATCCAAGAGGGGTGTCCTCTATGGTGATACTCTGTGCTGAGGCATTCTTCAGTTCAACTTTGCCTTCATCACCTGTCTTTTCTAGCCAGGTGCTCCACATTGACTTTAGTTCATTGTGTGACCCGGAGAATGAGCTGGCTGTGAACGAATGGCCAACCTCATCTCTCAGCTGCTTGCTGAAGTGCTTTCTCAGCTATACCATCAAGGTAGTCTACAGGAAGCCCCTGCTCCGCTAAGCACATTCGATCCAAAAGTAGGGCACCTCATGCTTTCAGAACATCTGGCCTGTTTCTGGATTCCAGTGATGGTGTGCCCTTCTTGGGGAAGAAAGTGGCAAGCAGGCCCAGGAGTTTGTCTTGTAGTTTTTGGTTTTCATGGAAGTCATGTGTGTGGGTGCCATCATGGTCTAAAATACTGGAATCCATGTGCCTTAAATACCCAGTTTTGCAGCCACAGTTGGCATAGTCCTCAATGATCTCTTTACTCTGTTCCAACAGCTGGGTGCTCTGGAAATGATTCGCTTTGTCCACTTCAGATTTGATTGTGTCCTCATCCTCCTTACTAGCCAGAAACTCTTCTTGTTTTGCTGAATCAAGTCTGTCATTTCCCCGGAAATCCATGGAAGGGTGAGAAAAAATAGGTTTCTTGAGGTGCTGGTTGTCTGTGTGTAGGTCTTTTCACAAGCTGTATAAGGTCACTGACCTTTTTCTTGAGTTCTTCTTGAGAAAAATGTTCCACTTGAAACTGATTGTGCTCTTCAAGACAAATACTTAGGTATGATGTTTGATCACTATAAAATGAAAATGGTTCTTCCCACCTCCAAATTTCACTGAACTGCTCCTGCAGGGCCTACATCAGATTCTGGTAGGCAAGGACATCCTGCTCTAGCTGCTTCGGCAGGGCAAGGACCTCTATCAGCTCACCCTGCAGGTGGCTGACACTGTCTGTGTTCTGCATGGTCCTTGCCAGATGGGCATAAATCCTCTTCCAGCTCTCCATAGTCTGACTACTGCTCTTTCCTGGAGAAGATGAGTTTGCTGTCTGGTGACTGCTGAGATCACTTTTCTGTTATTAAGCCATTGCTCCCAAACTTGAGCTCCAGAGCAGTCATTAAATAACAGTTCTGCTTGATTGCTTCCAAATCTTTTCCATTGAATTTGTGGATAGTTTGGGCTCCTCTGTTGCCTTCTTGTTGGGCTTCCTCCAGGTCCCTCTCTCTTCTCAGCTTCTCCTTCTTCAGGTCCCTCAATTCCTGGGTGACCTTTTTAACATTCCTGAGTAGCCTATGATTTTCAGTACTCTTTGCGAGGTTTTTATGAGTGTAGCTTGGCCAACAGAGCTTCCTTTTCTGCCAGGAGAGCTTCATAGTCCTAGACCCCTGGAATTCTGTGACCTGAGTTTTCGAGGGAGCCGCTCTGGCTTTGGTCAAGGCGGCAGTGAGCTGTTAAATTTGAGAGTTAAAGTCTTCAACCTCTCTTTCCTTTGATTTTAATGCCATGGTTAGGCCTTGAATGGCTTTATCCCTCTTTAAGTTATTTTTCTTCTCTGTACCAATTTTTCTTTCTTTCTCTCTCAGGTCCTCCTGTAGTCCCTGAATCCTCTCTTCAAAGTGATTTGTCTCCTTCTGCCGTTCCCTATGTGCAGTCTCAGCATCTCTCTCCTTTTCTTCCCTCTGAGTGGCAGAAAAATCTAGGAGTTCTCCAGATGACACGTTCTTGTCAGGAGATGCCATCTGAGATTTCTCTTTAAGGCACCGAATTAAAGCTTCTTCGTTCTTCAAAGACAGCTTCAACTCCTCAGTCTGTCCTTCTCTTCCAGAGCCAGAGTCATATCCAGGACCCCTTCCTGCATCTTCTTCATTGCTGAGAGCTTGGTTTCTAAGCTGAGCTCAATGGCTTTCTCTGTTTCTGTTCCCGCAAAGGCCTTTTCCAGTTCTGCTTGGGCGGCTTTCACATATTCTTCTAGAAGATGTATCTTTTTCATCTGCACCTTCTTCCGTGCTTCTTCTTTCACCCACTGGACTTCGGGACCACCCCCTTCTGCTAGGCGCTCCACTGCTTTAGAGGCTTTGATGGGCAACTGTTCTCTCTTCTGGAGCCCACGCTTCACTTTCCACTTTCACCTCGAGTTCAATGTTGATCTTGGAGAAGTGCTCTGTGGGGCCAGCAAACTCCTGCCGCATCCTCTCCTCAGTGAAGAAGATGCGGAGCTTTAGATTGAAGTTCTCCTTGTTCAGCTCTGTGATTTGATTTTCAGTCCTTCATGTTCCGGGCTCTGGTGGGAAAGACCTTTTCTTCTGACACATTTGGGAGCACTCCATTTCCCAAACCATCCAGATCACTTGGCACAACAGACAGAAGGTCACTACAGCCGCTGAGGGTCTGAGGCAAGGTGAGGTCCTCTTCCATCTCCGAGTCCATCATGGACAGAGATGGTGGTGGCATCGGTGTCTCTGGCAGTGGTGCCGCTGGTTCCCCAGGCAGTCGCTTCACGCTGGTTCCCCAGGTCCCGCCCCCTCCAAGCCAGCTCTTGTCTCAGTTTAGCAGTGCTGCTGGAATTTTTTTTTTTTTTTTTTTTTTTTTTGCATTTTAATAAAACTTTATTTGTATACATTGAACTTTGGACACATTAGATGTACAGATAATACAGAATGGTTCTTAGCTCATGCTCTACACAAAATAGATGGGAACAGGCCTGTGGGTCATACTTGACTCCTCCTCTGGGGCATATGTGGAGGGGTAAGCTGTTCCCAAGAAGAATGCAGCATATAAGAATTAAAGACTGAAATATAAATACACAATATGATAGGCAGATTTGGGCCCAGGGGTCCCGCTCAAACTAAGGCACCAGCCAAGGACAATACAGGAGGTAAACTTTAAACCCCTTCCCAGATCTAGCCAATGGTCAGAATATTCTCCACAGTTGAGTGGAGAGTGTGATACGACTTACTCACGTACTCTGGTGCCTCACATTTGACCATGTCCCCTGGAGGGGGAGACCTGGTGGCACTCAGAGGAAGGACAGCAAGTAGCCAAGAAGAGACTTGATACCCTATGAGAATATACAGGGGGACGTAATCCCCCTCAGGAACAGTCATAGGGGAGGGTAATAATGGGAAAATGGGGGGGGGAGGAATGGGAGGATACAAGGGATGGGACAAACATTGAGCTGCTGGAATTTTAACCGCAGCCACTGCCATGTTTCCCCGTGTTTCTTCCTACAATAAGAAGACAGAGCCACCGAAATTAGCTCAGTGAAGTCCCCCTGCATAGGACTGAAACCTGGCAGGGTAAGCGGGAGTGAACACCATCTTAACTAAGGGCAGAGCCTTTCCGCTTGAGCCTGAAATACTAAGAGACGAGAAGAGGTCGCCATTTTGTGTGTGTGTGTGTGAAGGCATTCGGATCGAAGCCAACGAGAGTGCCATATTTGTTGAGGGTGAAAGTCTGTCCTGATCAGTTAATCTAAGCGGGAGGTGGGACAATACAGTGTACATAATTGTTCACTGTTCCAAAATCATGACCTCCGACTTCCCCCCCTTGGCTCTTTGTTCACAAAAGGCTTCCGCCTTAACCTGAAACTCAGATAATTGAGTTCTGCTTCGATTTAGAAAAATAGCACCTATGGAGCACTCATACAAGCAGTAAACTGGAGGCTGAGTTTGAAACATCACCCTTCATACTTCATGTCAAACCTCTCAGTGAATTTTGCTATCATTAAGAGTCATGCACCAACAATCAATGAACTGAAACCCAGAGAGGAAAAAATGACTTCCCAAAAGTAATAAACAAGTTTACTATCCACTAAAATCAGATCCTTAGTTCCTGGCACCAAGTTCAGGGCTCTCTGTAAACATGTTTTAACCTTCTTGACTGGAGTGAGTGTATTCTGTGATGCTGATCCCTCCTGAAGGTCCTGACAAAATCAGAATTTCAGCTATTCCTCCCTTGGAACCCTTACAATTCCCAGGAGTTCTTCCTTGCTTTTCTTTAATAATTCTACACAAGAATGAGAGAGTGAATAGGAAAGGAGAAGGAGGAGAGGTAAGGAGAAGGAAGGGGAGGGAAGGAAAAGGGAGGAGACTTACCATGCTATGTTTTAAAGGAACCAGAAGCAGGATAGCATATGCGAATTGAATCTGTTATTTATCAAATTTTTAATCAAAATGGTACATATATCATAATGATACATTTGAAGGATTTATTTTTAAGAATTTCACACAAGAATACAATGAAATATGTTAATACATATCCTCATTTCCTACCACAAACTTCCTCATTGTGCAGCTATAACAAAACACACCCCTTTCTTCTTTCTTTGTTTTTTGATAGCCCAATAAGTCCAGTTAGCACTGACAATATGTGGATGGGGGTTGGCCAGTCTACTGAACATGGGCGTCCCACTTTTGGCAACATCAACAAAATGAAATGATTTTGATTTTCATCTACCACATCCAATGTCTTGATTATGTGTGACTTAATCTTGAGCAGGTACCATTGCTGCTGTAAGTTCATGACTGATGGCCATGCCATTTCTGGGATAAGACATTTAATAAAAGTTCTCCAACATCCAGTTCTTATATTCTTTATTTCTTTTCAATATGCCTTTGACTATTGATGGTGCAGTTATTAAAACTGATGTGCTAACTAGGGCTGAATAGCCAATGTTTTAGTCTCAGCATTTTGACTAGTTATATGTGCTTCCATTGAACTCTGTTCACTGCAAACCTAAGCTGCCATTATTATTATTATTATTATTATTATTATTATTATTATTATTGATAATTACTGGATTTGAAGTTTGGTCCACATGATAGAATTTCATGCCAGATGTGGATCCATACAATGGATTCAGAGTTATTAGGCCCTAGTGAAGAATTTGCTATTTTTAATTCTACTAAATGGTATGCTCTCAAATCACCGAAATATTTGTCTCTATTACAGATGAGGGTGCTCTCATCTTGAGAATAATATCACTTATTAATTCCTTAAAAGGTGTAAGCAGTGATGAATACATTGTGCATTTCTCTTGCAGGCAACAGAGAAGACATTTGATAGAACAGGACGCCTATGGTTTTCCTTGGACAAAGAACAGCCGGTAAAAACCTTCTGTTGTGCTCATTCCCAACATCAGTATTTCTATTGCAGGAGTATTTCTCTAACCTATGGGAATTAATATAAATACATTCCAGCTAGAGAAGCAGAAATGTTATTTTTAAAAAGCCTAGTTTACACCAAAAGGAATGTCAAAAGCCTAAGATAGTCTCTGAGGAGTTCTTAGTTTTTATACTTTTTAAAAACAATTTTTAATCCTTTCTAAAAAACCAGACCTAGGAAATAAACGAAAATATCAAACAAAAATGACATAATTTCTTAGGCTACAAACAGAGATTATGCTGTAGTAACTCATATTTAGTTTCTGATACATCTCCAGAACAAATCATTTAACTTTAATTTACTTGTATTTCTTCAGCAGCAGGGCATGCAACATATTGTGTGAAAAATATCAGTTAAATATACCATGCAGCCTTTCTGTGCAAATGGAATTAGGAAAAGAATTATATTTAACTACTTCTCTATTTTTCTTATTAGAATTTTTAATATCCATACTTCTTTAAGCCACTTATAAATTACTCATAGCTCTAATTTTAAGTTTGTCTGTCTCTCAGGAATGTGGGTTATATTTAGACTGATTATGTGTTCCTGAATTCTGAGAGTAGGAAGCCATAATGTCTTCCGCTATTGTGTTGTTAAAAACCTGAATATACTGAGGGCTGCAGATAAGAATATACATAAAAATAGTCACTATGGTTCATTATACCAAGTCCACAGCAGACATCATGGGATAAATGCACTGTAAATATTTATATTTCTTTCCAATAATGGGAATCACAGATGAAATCCCTATGTATCCCCCTAAATATTTACTTTTCTGTGTTAGTAAATGAACTCAAGGACGTGAGAAATCACTGCAGGTGTTCACAAACAATAAAAATTGTCACTTCATCTAGAACAGTAGATATTTTCTTTCTAAGTAAAGAAATACTGAATGTGTCATAGAGTTTTGTCCTGCACACACACATACACAACTAACTATATATTAATAATTTTGTTACAACTAAACATATATGTACACATACATTTTTCTCTTCGCTGTTTAATGAATAAGTTAAATGATAGTTCCTTAATAATTGATAGTGATTATAGGATGATTAATGTGGTCCATAAGCATCATAGCTGCTTAGGAATGTTGGTTACCTTTTGGAAGCTTGCATGGAAGCCTCTGATAACACAAAATCTAGATCTCAAAGAGAAGACATACAGGTCAGTTCCAGCTCAGTGGCCTCTGGACTGTTCTTAGTGTGTGTGGTATCTTCTACCATAGAGATTACCTTCCATCCCTGGGAGGCAATCAAGGTAAAAGCAGTAGCCTATAATGTTGAGATTCTCTTCAAACAATCTTAACTAACAACTTGTCTCTGGCACCTATGAGTCACAACAACTATAACCAAAACAAGGTTTTTCCAATGGTAAAATATGACATATATGCCTGGCAGTAATCAATAGCTCTCTGATTGGCCTTACAGCCTATGCACCAAGAGGGAAACTGTCTGGTATTGGAAACCTTGCCACCTACACAGAGCTAATGAAAGCATTGTATTGAAGGACTGCTTTTGTAGTAAGTATAAAAATACCTAATTTATTATAAAATTAGCCTATAATTATTATGTTAGTATTATCTAACCCACTATCACAATCAATAAAGACCCAGACATCTGTTGTATTTTAGAATAGCCTTACTGTACCTGGGCCTGGGCAATATTAGCCCTCTAAAATCTCCTTATCACTTCCAAGCCCCCAGCCAGGTCCTTTGTTTTAATCATTCTTATTTGTATTACTTCCCATCCATAATCCCAAAATACTTGCTAATGTTCTTCATATGGGCTTTTTTTTTTCAACAGAGACAATTACAGAAAATTGTAACCAATCAAAATGCACAGGCCAGGAACCCATATGGCCACTAGGCACAAATGAAACATATGTAACACAATTTTTGCCTCTAATACTTAGGAATCATCCTTCAAGGGGAGGTAAAAAGACTTGAAGAGCCAGAGAAACAGAAAATTTGACGTGTGATTGTGTCTATTAGAAATGTCAGAGATACTATCTCTATTAATTATCATTGACATGGCTAAAACCAAATGAGACTTGAACAAGTAGGCAATCATGGACAGGCTCACTAAGAAGGGAAAAAGTGCAAGGGTCCTTAATTCTAGACAATATACTTAAGGCAACCATGGAATGCGGAGAATGATAGAAACAGTTTTCCTGAAGGTAGAGTCCCCAGTTAGTTATCTAATACCAATTGGTCAATCCTAAGATCATTTATGAACATGAACAGAGAACATTATAATGATGGGATAGGCTATATTTGTAACTCTCTCTCTCTCTCTCTCTCTCTCTCTCTCTCTCTCTCTCTCTCTCTCTCTCTCTCTCTCTCTCTCTCTCTCTCTCTCTCTCTCTCTCTCTCTCTCTCTCTCTCACTCTCTTTCTGTGTGTGTGAGTGTGAGTGTGTGTGTGTGTGTGTGTGTATGTGTGTGTGTGTGTGTAAAATTAAAGAAAAGGAAGCATAGAAATTGAGGGACCGTGGCAGAGTATAGAAAGAGTTAGAGGGAGGGGAAGGGAACCAGGAAAATAATCTAATTATATTTCAATTATAAGCAGATTCAGTGATTAATATGATCAATATACTACCAAAAATATTTGTATAAAACCACTCTTCAAAATTATTGGAAGCTATGAATTAGTTTTTTAACCCTATTTGATGAACCTTAAAGTAGACTTCACTTTCCTTTTCTTGCATGTGTACCTCCTAGTTAGATTTCTGAGTGAAACTGCAGTCTTGTTTTCTACTTATTTGTGAACCTTCCAGAATAGTACATGATTGTTAAAGGAGCTTTAATTTTACCAGCATGGTATAAATAATCTGTTTTCTCTACACTCTTCCCCAAACCTAGGTGTTTTTTTTAAGTTGCCCATAATTTCCAATCACAAGGAGGACTAAACCATTAATTAGAAAAATATCAAAGTTTGTTTTGGGGTCGTGAGAGACAGCTCAGCAATGTATATCCCTTCGTGTTCTTACAGAGTACCTAAATTCTGTTCCCAGAAATCATGTCAGCAGTTCTCTGAGGTTTGGTACTTCTGGCCTTGATTCACTTTCACTAATATGCATACATCCATACACAAACACACATACTTAAAGATTATTTAAAGTAAAATACAATTTTTGGATTTGTATGTTTTTATTTTCACTGGTCTTTTAATGGATTTTGACAATTTTGTCTTTTACTGAGTCCAATACAAGAAACATATAGAGTGCTTTAAGAATTGAGTTTAATTGAAAATTATGTTATTTGTGATGGCTTTCTACATATTATTGCAAAGTGTGTGGTACATTTGTATGGAATTGAATACAGTAAAGTAATATGATGGATATTACCATCCTAAATAAATAATTGTTCATTTAGGTTTCTGTCAATATTATAATACAGCAAGTAATTTCTATTAAATGTCTCTCTATTTTATAGAACCTCTATTCATTGTCTTACGTAATGTGTTGTCACAATTTTTAATCAGTGTCCAGAGAGATAAAAGGTCTAGGGAGAGGAAAATACACAAGGGTTATGTGAGCATAACAAACATTCTGAGATAGAAGCTACCACATTAGAACAAGAAAGTGCTCTTGCTTAAGTATTGCTTAGGAGATTAACAATCAAATTGGGAAAGAAAATAATGACTTAACAAAATGGTTAGTAAAGTAAATGTTTGTTGAGGTGTTAAATTGAAAATACTAAGCAAAGCAACCTGTTATAGCTTAACTGTTGTATTCTTTATTGTTTTGCTTGATTTCATAAGTGTTTACAACATACTCAGATTAATATTGATAGATAAAGCTCAGAGTAGCATTTGTGTAGGGAATATGACTGCCCTTAATTTATGAAATAATACTTTAAGTAGGATAGAATATAAGGTTATTTTGAAAAAAGCCTCTTAAGATATATATTAAATGGTAATGTATAGAAATTTACTTAGTAAAATGTTAAACAAACTGAGCATAATTCCATTATATTGCTAGAATCAAAATTAATGAATCAAATTTTAGTAAAATTGAGAAATAATCCTGCCCTCTAGTGGTGATTAATAAATAGTAAAACGTACTCAAGAATTCTGTCACTGCACAAAACAATTTGAGTAGAAATATTAAAATCATATAACAGACAGCAACCAATTTATATACTTAAAACAATGGGTTAAAATGCTATTTTGTCAAGTTATTTACTTTAAAAATTAGTGGGATAAAATTTAACCAAATGAAAAGAATCATTATGTCTTTTTGGGAATGATATTACCAAGGCTGTATTAATTTCATTAATGGAATCCTCTTCTCATTGAGCTTATATCATCCATCTAGAAAATGTACAAAATCCTAAATGACTTGACCCAGCCTCTTTTCATCTCCCTTACCAACATGTCTTTGGTTAGTCTAGTGAGTCCTATATGGCCAGGCTTCTTTTCTCTCCTTAAAGGTTGGCTGTGCTGTTCCTCCGATCTAGAAGGGTAAAGAATGAAGTTATTAAAACAGAACTGATTTTTTATTTTTGACATCTATGTTTTCTAGTCTTATGATAAGTTCTGTGCTTTGTTCTACTACTAGAAAAGCCAAGGCTAGAGAAATGGCTCAGCAATTCAAAGTACTACTTGCTCTTCCAGATGACAGGGATTCAGGGATTCAGTTCACAGCTTCCACATGGCAGGTCACAGCTGTCTGTACCTCCAGCCCTAGCATCTTACACACCCTGTACAGCCTCTGCAAGGACTACATGCACATGATGTTCACCTATACCTGCAGGTAAAACACCACCACACATAAAATAAAAATAAATAATTATCAAAAAAGAAAAAGAACACATTCTAAATAGATATATTATTATGGTATAGAAGGAAGTTACAATCACTGAAACTTAAAGAAAATAACAGAATTTTTTGACTTTTTGTTTTAAAACCATCAACTTTTTAAATCTCTCTCTCTCTCTCTCTCTCTCTCTCTCTCTCTCTCTCTCTCTCTCTCTCTCTCTCTCTCACATACACACACACGTAATAATCTATATTATTAGATTAAATTTTAATGGTGTTAGTATTAGGATTTAGAGCATTTGATTAGCTCATCCATAGACAAAGAGGCAGGTATTTAGAGATGACAAGTGACTTAGCCAGAGATGCATAGTTCACTAAAAGTCAGAGCTTGGAAACAAAATTTTTTAAAAATGCCCTTTTCACTTTAGCTTTCAGTGGACAACTCACAAAAGTCTGATGTTCCTGGACTCAGAGCTATATCAAGTTAATTACCTGATCTGATCCCAATGACCTAATCCACTTATTTTAATTTACATAGAAAAAATGTGATGGGGACACAGGACAAATTGGGCAGAGGCACATGAAAGGATAGCTGGTAAAGGTAAGAATGCCATACTCACTTATAAAATTACCAAAAACCCTAAAATCTAAATTAAGTAGAATTTGGGAGACTTTTCTTCCCTGCTTGGGTGAACTGAATATAATAGCAAGGAAATCAAGTGAAAATTGGGCAATCAGAGAGGGATAGAGGGAGAGACACAGAAGAAAGAATGAGGATAAAAGACAAAATCCAAAGAGAGAAAAACAGATTTGGTACTGAAGTCCTGGACTCAGTCATATGTGCAGCCATGTGTCTTCCACAGCACCTTACTTCTCTCTGCTCCGTTCTCTTGATTTAAGACTTTAATCTAGTTGGTGGTGATTTTCATGAATAGTCAAAACTAAGGAGCTAATTACTTCATGCATACACATCAATTACTGTTACATATCTGCTGACAGTGCTTGAGCAGTTTTGTTCCTAGGATTTCTATCTTAAGTGTTCTCCATGTTTTATCCAATGTTATGCTGTTTTTACTCTTGTAACTTTTTAGCATAAATTGGGATGCGGTAGCGTGTTGCTTCAAGCGATTTTTTGCTCAATAATGTTTGGAAGTATCACGCATGGCTCCAGTGAATTTGAGGGATTTTTATATTTCTATTAGGAAAGTGTCAAAAGAGTTTTGAAAGAAGATACTTAGAATCTTTTGATTTATGAAACATTTTCACATTCTCTTTCCTTGTTTTGACAATTAGAGCCCAGAATGTTTGTCCATTTGCTAATTTATTCTTAAATTTATCACATCAATGATTTCTAGGTTCAAATATAAAATTATTGTTTTACTACATTGATAAAGAGACGAGAAAGTAGAAAATCTATGTTAAATGTACATGTGATTATTTTAAGTGTGTGTCTGTTTGTGTATGTGTGTTTGTGTGTGTTTATATGTATTTGTGTGTGCATGTATATGTGTGTGTTTGTGTGTGAGTGTGATTGTGTGGGTGTTTGTGTATGTGTTTGCATCTGTTTGTGTGTGCACATGACAAAAATCAATGCTCATTTTCTTCCTCAGTCACTGCCTAACTTGTTTTTGAAGTGGGACATCCAATTAAGTCCCATTGACTATCACGGCTTTTAGCAAATCTTAGGAATATTTATTTCCCTTTATCCCATGCAAGATTAAAAAAAAACCCACAGTTATGTGCCTGGCCTTTTTGCAGTGTGCTGCGATCTGTAAGCCAGGAACTCATGCTTGTGCAGCAAGTGCTTTCCTGACCAAGTCATCACACCAGGGCAAAAAGTAATGTGTTTTGTTTTTGTGTTTTTGTTTTTGGTTTGTTTTTGTTTTTGTTTATCCAGACAGGGTTTCTCTGAATAGCCTTGGCTGTCTTGTACTCGCTTTGTAGACAAGACTGGCCTCGAACTCAGAGATATACCAGCCTTTGCCTCCGCAAATGCTGGGATCAAAGACATGTGCCATGACACTCGATTTGTAATGATTTTCAACCATCGTTTCTGTCTGTGACTGGTACAATCCATAGCCATGAAACCTGTAGCTAGAGAACCAGTTGTGAATTTGCTAGAGAAGCTTGGACATTTTCTATTTGTATGCAAATGTTATCCATTCTAAATTATTTTTATTATAGCTTTTGTATTTTATGTCTGCCAAGAGTTTTTCCTTAGTTAATTTTCTTCTTTTGTGTAATGTAAACATGAGCCACATGTGTGTTATGTGCAGCGAGCCATCATTTAATGCAGTAAGACTTCCTATTTTTGTTTTCAGTATTCACTGTGTTTGTTTCTACTTCAGTTATTTGATGGATGTGTAGCTCTGATGAATGTGATAAGTGGAAAACCATTTAGACTGGAGCATAAAACTTTTCAAGAAAGAAACAATATTTTTTGATTTTGTCAAATTGTGTAAAAATAATTAAGAGGGTACAACATTAAAATGTAGAACTTATTTTGAAAACACATATAATACAGCTAAGGTATTTTAATTCATGGAAACTAAGGCATTGTTTTACTTTCTGATAAAAATACCTCAGGAAATCTCAATAAAGGTGAGAAGAAGTCATTGAACTTTGTGTATTAATTACCTGTAATTTATTAAGAAAAAAAAAAAAGAGCTTTCCAAGACAGAGGTTTTTTTGTTTTGTTTTGTTTTGTTTTTTCTTTCTTTTTTCTTTCTTTTTTTTTTTTTTTTTTGTTTTTTTTTTTGTTTTGTTTTTTGTTTTTTTGTTTGTTTTTTCGAGACAGGGTTTCTCTGTGTAGCCTTGGCCATCCTGGACTCACTTTGTACACCAGACTGGCCTTGAACTCACAGCGATCTGCCTTCCTCTGCCTGGGCACCATGACCCCTTTGTGGAGTGTGAATGACCTTTTACAAGGATTACCTAGGACCATCAGAACACACAGATAGTTACATTATAATTCACAACAGTAGCAAAACTACACTTGTGAGGTAAAAATTAAAATAATTTTATGGATGGGGTCATCACAGCATGAGGGTATGTATGGCTTTCAGCAATAAGAAGGTTGTGAATCTCTGTACTAGGGGAACTCAATCTAGATTTTACAGATCGTGAAAAATAAACACTGGTTTTAAAAAGTCTGTGTAGATCCTCTACATGATGGTAATGAAGGTGCTATTTGGAAGAGGAATATATAGCTCCTGCATGATTAAGATACATGCATGATTCACTAGTAAACTGGCATCCACACTCTACTCATTCTTTCAACAAGGCTGAATCTACTAATGAGGGCAGGAGCAAGTCCGAACTATCCACGATGAGCAGATGTTCTCAATCAAAGCAGAGACTGAAAGTCTCGTTGTTTTCATCAACCCTTCAAAATCTTTGTTGGCTGAGAGTGTAGGGAGGAGTGTCAGGAACTTCACAAGGAGACTATCAAGACTGGCAAATCTGGACCCAGGGGGCCCTGCACAAACTGATGCACCAAATAAGGACATTGAAAGCAGAGGACCTGAATCCCTGTCCAGATAGAAAAGATGGACAGCTCATTCTCCACCTGGGGAAGGGGCGAGGATTGTGGCAGAGTGTGGTACTGCCTCTGATATGAACTCTGGTTCCCAATATTTACCTCTGGCTCTTTGGCAGAGAGGCTCTGTGGGAATACAGAGGATATCCAGATGAGACCGGATAGGCTGTGGTCTGACTGTGGGGAAGGAAGACCCCACTTTTTCGTAGTCTAGGGGAGGGGACTAAGGCAGAAGATGTAAGGAGGGTTGGGATAGGAAGATAAGAGTGAAGGGTTTACAATTAGGATGTAATGTGAATGAATTATAATACAATAGGATTAAATAAATCTATGGGGAAGAATTTGTGAGTTCTATGAATCCTGGTTTGTTTCTAAAGAATAGGCATGGATGGATATGTTGTCTCAATTAGAAGGGAAGGAAAAGATCCACTAAATATAATGTTTCATCCTTTTCATTATGACTTTAATATGAATGTTTCAGATCTAACCTGATAGTGATATCTAGCCTGGTACATACTGTGTGGTGTTTGCGAAATTAAAATTCCTATTAGATGACAAATCAGATAAGGGCTATGAAGAGAAAGGTGGAAAAGGCACATGAAATTTAACTGGGAGTCTGCATATAGATGATAAGAAACATGTTCGACACGAAAGCTCAATAGTTGTGAAAAACACCGTGGCCTGAGCTAGTTTCTGCCTATTCACACCCCTGTCAAAGCTCTATTTCTGCTGACGCGTTGAGTGACCTATGCCAGTCCATTTGTGGTGCTCTGTGAATTTGGTTAATAATTGTTGTTACATTACCCATCAATTATAGAGCTTTAATGGGTCAGATGTTAAGAAAGTGAAAATTATATGTACATTTATATTCAGATACACAAGCTGCTGGACAATAAAAAATTTACCTCATCGTTCAAGACTTCTGAATACGATGATGAAATTATATCATCTTTGTAGAACTGTTGAAAAGATTTTATAAACTGTACTTGTAAAGCAGATGGTATAATATCAAATGTAATAGATAAATAAATACAATTTTCAGAAGTTGTATGTTACTTGAAATATACTTCTCTCAAAGTAGCCTTTCCAATTACCATCGTATGCATCTTATAATTAGATTTTCATTTTTATTACACATTTTAGTGCACATCTAATAAAATTCTTATTGGATTTTCAAATATGAAATTATGCAGACCAAATTGAAAAATAGGTCTAACATTAAAAATAAGAAAAAAGGCTTAAATATGAGCTGCACAAGGACAAAAATAGACATGTTAGATTGGATGGGGGAAATTCCAGGGGGCCTCAATCCTATTCAAAGAATTACAAAAAATTAAGAAATTTGAAAGAGGGAGAAATATTTGTCTCCAGAGAAGATAGAGGCAAAATTAAAGTTTCAAAGTAGAAACAGAAGTAATTTTATAGTTGAGTGGTTCACCACAGCATGAGTAACTATGTTTAATATCTCAGTATTAGAAACACTGAGAAGGTATGTCACTCAACTCTTCCATTTCATTCTACCATGTTCTCCCATTTATCCTTATTTTCTCTCTTTAACGTTCATGCCTCTATCTTTATTAACTGTTATTACATGCATATATGTATATGCATGCATAACCTTTTTTCTGTATGTGTTACATTTTGTATGCTTTCAGGGCTAATAATTTGTTATTGAATAACCAATTGGTGTGCTTTTGGATGGTGTTAGATGACTCCATGTGAAAAGGGAATTGTATCACACTTAGATGTCGTGACCCATAAGGTTGAGAAACATTGACATTATAATAAAATCTCAAAAATAAATGAAAAAAGGAGAAAACTCTGTAATACTTCTTTATGTGAATTAAAAAGCTAAATAAATTATGACGTTTAATACAATTTCTGCTTGGAAAGAATTGGAAGTCTCATTGTTATTTTTACTGTTATGTATTTTATTTCACCTGTTGATAATGAGTAGTTACTATATATAAAACAGTGGATTTTGGTCATTAATGTTAAATATTTGTTAGAGGTTTTATGACCCAAATTAGTATTGTTATAAGAAATCACATTAATATAAATAATTTTTTTCATTTAGTTATAATATCTTTCTGCCACGTTTTTCCTGTCTTCCTCTGACAGCCATTTATAAGCCTTTCTTTATCCTTCTTTCTTTCAGAAACTCACCTCTTGGCCTTAGTGTTAATACATCTAACAGACTCTCCACCAAAGGTAATTATAAATGGAAGGTAATAGGAAAGGAAAGGGCCATCCTTAATTTTTTCTTTATTCACTGGAATGACAGCATTTTCACTCTTTATTACAGTATTAATCATTAGGTTTCCATAAACATTCATAGTTTCTCTTGATTTTTGACTGCATGGAAAGTTGTACAGCGTGTCTTTCCTTAAAAATTCTCTAATATCCTCTATGACATGGGCGTTACTTGCTTGTAATATACCTTGCATTCTTTACTAGTGAAGCCATCTTACCTTGGAATTTTTTGTGCAGCGGAAGAAAGAGATATAGCATTGGGTAAATGCATCAGTAAATAAGAAGCAGGTGACACTTTAGGGTTGGTGTGTGTGTTTCAGGCTCTACGGTTGGCACTGTGCTGCAGGTTGAGTGGTCAGTGCCTATCATACGTTCCTTGTGACGTCGAAGTCAATCATTCAACCCCTACCACTCAATCAGGGATTTGTCATGGAGCTGTGGAGTTGGTGTTAATAATAATTACTAATTATTTGTTAATGGGCTCCCTGGTTGAATTTTTGATATGTTTATGTGGTTTTTTTGCTTTCCTGAAAATTTAAATTATTAGATGATATCTGTTTATGATCAGCATTTCCAGAGATAACTTAGTGATCTTTCCATTATGTATGTTTATTTGGTTGGCATTTATCTGCCAGTTTTGGCATTTGTGGATTTAATCCCTATATCTGAACCATATTTGTTTGATTTGTACTTTTGCACCATTAACATAATTTATTTTGTAATATTTAGTCTGTACATAATCTTCTAAATACACGTATATAAATATCCTCTCAAATGTTATCTTCACACATATGTAGTTTTGGACTTTGTTTTGTATATTTTCCTTAATTTGTTAATAATTTTGGGTATTTACATTTTGTTTTGATGACCTTGTTTATAATTTCTAATCTTTAGAACAATTCTGTATAATTTTGGAAATATATAGCTTATAATTATATTGAAATAAAATACCTAAGTGTCCCCCAGTAGAAGAGTGGATAAAGAAACTGTGGTACATATACACTATGGAATACTACTCAGCTATTAAAAACAAGGAATTCCCAAAATTTGTGGATAAATGGATTGAGCTAGAAATGATCATAATGAGTGAGTTAACCCAGAAGCAGAAAGAATCAAATGGTATATACTCACTTATATCTGCATACTAGCCCAAGGGGCATGTCCCACAAAAGCCTTCACTTACCAGGAAACTGGGACAGAGGGGAAGGCATCCTATTGGGACTCTAAATGAGAGACGCATGGGAGAACAGCAAAATAAAAGGATCCAGAGGGTCCTAGAAATCTACAAGTAGAACAATATGATAGGCAGATTTGGGCCCAGGGGTCCCGCTCAAACTAAGGCACCAGCCAAGGACAATACAGGAGGTAAACTTTAAACCCCTTCCCAGATCTAGCCAATGGTCAGAATATTCTCCACAGTTGAGTGGAGAGTGAGATAAGACTTTCTCACGTACTCTGGTGCCTCACCTTTGACCATGTCCCCTGGAGGGGGAGACCTGGTGGCACTCAGAGGAAGGACAGCAAGTAGCCAAGAAGAGACTTGATACCCTATGAAAATATATAGGGGGACGTAATCCCCCTCAGGAACAGTCATAGGAGAGGGTAATAATGGGAAAATGGGGGGGGGGGAAGGAATGGGAGGATACAAGGGATGGGATAAACATTGAGATGTAACAAGAATAAATTAATTTAAAAAATCCAAAAAAAAAAAAAAAAAAAAAGAAACTGTGGTACATATACACTATGGAATACTACTCAGCTATTAAAAACAAGGAATTCCCGAAATTTGTGGATAAATGGATTGAGCTAGAAATGATCATAATGAGTGAGTTAACCCAGAAGCAGAAAGAATCAAATGGTATATACTCACTTATATCTGCATACTAGCCCAAGGGGCATGTCCCACGAAAGCCTTCACTTACCAGGAAACTGGGACAGAGGGGAAGGCATCCTATTGGGACTCTAAATGAGAGATGCATGGGAGAATAGCAAAATAAAAGGATACAGAGGGTCCTAGAAACCTACAAATAGAACAATATGAAAGGCAGATTTGGGCCCAGGGGTCCCGCTCAAACTAAGGCACCAGCCAAGGACAATACAGGAGGTAAACTTTAAACCCCTTCCCAGATCTAGCCAATGGTCAGAATATTCTCCACAGTTGAGTGGAGTGTGTGATATGACTTTCTCATGTACTCTGGTGCCTCACATTTGACCATGTCCCCTGGAGGGGGAGACTTGGTGGCACTCAGAGGAAGGACAGCAGGTAGCCAAGAAGAGACTTGATACCCTATGAGAATATATAGGGGGAGGTGATCCCCCTCAGAAATAGTCATAGGGGAGGGGAATAATGGGAAAATGGGGGGGGGGGAGGAATGGGAGGATACAAGGGATGGGATAAACATTGAGATGTAACAAGAATAAATTAATAAAAAAAACCAAACAAAAAAAACAAACAAAAAATAAAATAAAATAAAATAAAATATATCTATTGGTGTCTTTAGTATTTTTCAAACAGAAAACTAAATGTGCATTGTTATCAATGTGAATTTCTTATAAATTAGTTTTTCCTATATTTATTTTATTGAAAAATACATTTGTCCATACAATATTTTTAATGATATTTTCTACTACCACAACAACTCTAATATTTTCCCCACCTCTTCCCTCCTCCAACTCAATTCCTTTTTGTATCTCCTTAGAAGACAAACAGGCATCTAAAGAATAATAATATAATAAGATAAGATAAAAACAAATACAAACAAACCAGAGTGGGACCAAACAAACTAACAGACAAGAGAAAAAGAGCAAAACAAAATGTACATACATATAGATTCAGAGGCAAAACATATTCATTCACACAGAAATCTCATAAAAGCAAAAAAACTGTAAGTCATGTATATATACATACACATTTATACATCTGTATATATGTGTGTGTATGTATATATACACATAAAATATATTATATATGCATATATATAAAGGACCTATAAGGTTAAAATGTCAAGCCAAAACCTAAAATATATATAAATATATAATATAAAAATTATATATATATATACATATTAGTATAGCCTAGTGTAGGACAGCATTATCACTCTTTGAGAAAGCATTATCATGACATTTCATTTGTTCTATTCATCTAGATGGTTATTTGAACAGTTCCTACACAAGAAAATGATTTACCAATTCTTACCCTTGTATGGGTCTTTGAGATATTTTGGGCTTATTCCCCATCTAGGTCCCTTATATCCAGCATTCTATCAAGTAGGTCTAATATTTACTTTTAGTAGAACAATATCTGAAACATATATATTTAATCAAATAACATTTATAGTTTATCTTAGGGTTACTTTGCCGTGATAAAGTACCATGCCCAAAGCAACTTGGGGGAGGAAAGAATTTATGATTTAAACTCTACATTATAGCTCTTCATCAATGGAAGTCAGGACAGGAGCTCAAGCATCATAGTAATCTGGAGGCAGGAGTTGATACAGAGGCCATGAAGGGACACAGCTTACTGGCTTGCTCATCAGGACTTGCTCAGCTTGCTTTCTTATAAAACTGAGGACCATCAGCCCAGGGATGGCAGCACCTACAATGGGCTTGGCGGTGCTCCACTGATTACTGATTGAGAAAATGCCTTACAAGGGAATATATTTTTAGTTAACGTTTTTCTTATGTGCACTGGTGATTTTTTCCAACATGTATGTATGAAGTTGCCAGGTCCTCTAGAACTGGAACTACAGACATTTGTGGGTTGCCATGCAGGTGCTGGGAATTGAACCCGCATCCTCTTGAAATGCAGCCAGGGCTGTTAACAACTGAGCCCTCTCTGCATCCCCAAGGGAGGAAAAAGGTCCGTAGAGAAAAGAGAAACTGTGGGCAGGGGGAATCTCTGTAAAGAAGTGGAGACCTAAGTTAGGGTAGTCTCCTAGGGCATATGAGAGGGACTCTAACAGGGACTCCTAACAGTAAGGGCCATGGAGACTGAGAAGAATAGCCTCTCACTAGACAAGTCTCCTAGTAGAAGTAGGGGAACACCAAAACAACCGAAAAAACCTCAACTTTAATTCATTCTGCTTACAAGATTTGCAAGAATAAAGACAGAGTAGATACAGCACAGACTGAGGCAATTTTTAACCAATGGTAGCCCAACCATAGACACACCACATGGGAAAGAAACAACTCCTGACACTATTTATAATACCCTGCTATGGTTACTGACAGGGCTGAGACTCACAGCCACATATTGGACGAAGTATAGGGAGTCTTGTGGAAAAGTGCGGAGAAGAAACAAAGGACTGGGAGGTGACAGGAATTTTCTAAGACAAAGAGAACCAACTGACTAGGGCTTAGAGGGACCTGCTGATACTGAGGTACCAACCAAGGACCTTGCATGGACTGGGCATAGGTTCCCTACAAAGATGTAGCTGATGGGTAGCTCAGTTGTTTTGGGTCCTTTATTGAGGGCAGCTGGAGCTCTCTTGTGGCGTGGACTTTCCTGCCTGATTTTCAATTACTTCCCGCTGGTAGGACTGCCTTGCCAGGCCTCAGGGGAAGAGGACATTCTCAGTTCAGGTCTGGATACAAATTAAACACTCTTCCCCTCTTCTGATGAACAGGAGAGGGCTATGGGGAGAGAGAGGAGGGTGAGACTGGGAGGTGAGGAGGGACGGTGCTATCGCCAGGACAAAAAGTGAATAAATATAAACAAACAAACAAACAATAAATAAATAAATGTGTTACCACCAGGATAAAGTGAATTAATATCAAATCAATCAATAAATAAATGAAAGAATAAATAAATTTAAGAAAAGAAAATGTCTTACAGCCAGACCGTATGAAGGCATTTTCTCAGTTGAGGATCCTGACTTTCAGATAACTCTAGTTTGTGTTTAAATCTTGATATAAGACTAGTACATAAACTGATTGAATTTTTTAATTTTCGAGGTTTTTTAAAGAAAAGATAATTTCTCCTATTGTCTGCCCACGCAACATTTTTTACCTATTACTTAACTGAATGTGTTTTAAAAAGTATAAATATTAACAAATATAGAATATAAATGTGTTTTTGGAAGAATTGAGTAAATATATAGGAATCCTTAATATCATGTTACCTAATCACATTTCAAAGTTTGTGATTTTTTAAGCTTCATATGCCAGAAAAATTGTTATATTTATCAGTAATGTAATTTACTGATTCCCTTAATCCACATGTTAAGTTGTTATCTATTAATTTGAAATAAACATTTAACAGTTCTACACCCACAAATTTAAAGTGAGTGGGTTAAATGTGATAGGTAACATAAGATGTTGTGCCTTGAGAATGAGGTAAAATTGAATATGATTAAGGAAACATGAATACTTAGTTTTGATTGGAACAAGCTGGGCTTATTTTTCAAATTATAACATAATATGTTCATATCCTTAATTCCTCTAAATTAAAAATACTTTTTACATGCAATCCTCTTGTAAATGAAATAATGTAAGTATTTTGTTTAGCATCTTTCAAAAAACTATGTTTACAGTGGCAGCTATCCACTGTAATTTTGACCATCCATATGTAAGCCTAGAAATGGTGTGTGTGTGGTGTGTGTGTGTGTGTGTGTGTGTGTGTGTGTGTGTGTGTGTGTGTGTATAGGGAGTGTGGGTATGGGTTATCTTCATGTACTAGTGCATTAGGCCAAGCACGTACTTGTGAAGACTATTGGCTTACACTGGGTGTTTTCTCATCTTGATCTCTACATTTTACTTATCTTTTTAAACAGAGTCTTCACTGAGCCTCGACCTTGTGGTTTCAGATAGGCTGGGCAGTGAGCTCCCAGGCCCTTCCTTTTGAATGGACAAGTAATGACATGACCAGCTTTTCTGTGTGTGCTGGGCACATGACCTTCGATTTTCATGCTTGTATAGGAAGTGCTTTGCCCATGGAGCTCTCTCAACAGCCCATATCAATAGCTTTCAAATGCTATATTAGTAAATCATTATTATCATGTGAAATAAATGACTGAAGTGTATATTGTTTAAAATGGTGATAGAGAATCTTGGAGTAGAATAAAGAGTTGGAACATATATTCATTATTATAAAAGCAAAGTAGATGTTAAAGACAATTCCTTGTATACACATAATACATAATTGTTATTTTATTTATTACATACCCTATGCAGCAAAGCTAGTAATAAGATCTATGTATCCTCATATATGTATATATGATTTAATCTGTTTATCTATTTCAGAGAAGTTTAATCAAAAGAAATGTATACATTTCTAAATTGTATACATGTTTTCCTAACTTCATGTTTTTTGACAAAAAAATATTTTAAGTCCTAAATATTGGCTTCTAGGTAAGTTATTTACTTCACTCTTGAAGGATTTCCAATATAAAATATTTTTCAGTATTTGATTTTTAAGTAAGCACTTATGGGAATTTCATATTGCCTATAATTTCAAGACATATAATTTTTCTATGACATTATCTGCTACTGAAATGGATTCTCAAGTGTTTTATGTTTCATGACAAACCAAGTGACTTTATCTAAGTATTTGTGACAAGATATGTGTGTCAGTTTCTACATTTCTTGGTTTTCTATTTGTTTGTTTTGAATTACTGTAACAAAATACTATTTATTGTATAATTATATAAACAGAAAATATCAGTTCATATTTCTGGTATTCTACAAGTAAAAGATAAATGTGGTGCTTTCTGCTGAGGAATTTCATACTGCATCATGGGACTGCATTATACACTAATAAAAAATAGGAGGAGATATATAGGGGAAATGAGAGGAACTCAGAAGGCGGAGTGGGAGAGGAAGAGAAGAAAAAAAACATAGAGTGAGAGGATGTCCAAAGGACAGATAGAGAGACACACAGGAAGTAGAAAGGAGAGACATTCAGATTGCCGGGTTTTCAAGACAACATGGAGGAGAAGGGGCATTTTCCTTCTGGGAAGTAGACTGAGTAGGAAGGCCAGCTGTGTGCTTACTATGCTTCCCTGAGCTAGCAGGTTTTTCACCCCAGCATCTGGCTCCTGAGACTTTATTGGTAAAACCAAACACTTGGGATTTTGTTTAAAAAGAACAATGAATAACTTCTTATCAATAGGCTATCTGTATTTGTGTTACTACAATTACACATTTGGTATCTCAGACCATTTTTTAATCTTACATTTGACTTGAGGTGAGTGCCTAAAACCAAAATGAGGGCTCTCAACAACTATCTATACATATAACTACAGGGGATCTGAAGCCTGACCTCCTCAGGATCTAGGCACACACATGGTAAACATACATAGATTCATTTAAAACACTCACATTGAATAAATAATTCTTTAAAAAGTATAAACATAATTAGTGTTTGTTGTTGTTGTTGTTTTTGAGACAGGGTTTCTCTGTGTAGACTTGGCTATCCTGGACTCACTTTGTAGACCAGGCTGGCCTTGAACTCACAGTGATTTGCCTCCCTCTGACTCCAGCATATTTAATTTTCAGTGGTTTTATATTTCTTCCTCTATAGTCTAAAGGAAACAAATCAATAAACACCATAATCTGCAGATGAATGCATAAAGTCAAGGCTGAAAGTGGTACCTCTCCTGCCATGGACAACTCATGACTGGTATCTACAGATTGAGATATTCTTCCATGTCATTAATGTTATAAGTGGACTTTTGTTAATACTCAGCATGTAGATGAAATACAATTCTTAATATATATTAGCATTCAGTAACAATTGGAAGAAAAAATAAAATCATATGTGATCACCAAAAGCAAGAATCCAACATATAACTAACAAATTATCCAGATTTTCATTCATTTTCATTATATTCTTATTTTTTTTTTGATTGCTGAATACCTGTAAAAAATTTTTGTCATATCCACCTACTTCTTCCATCTCTTTCAAGATTTGTCATTATGTCCTAATCACAATATCATATGCTATTTTTCTAACCCATAAGTACATCTTGCTTGTATATGTATTGCTTTAGGGCTGTCCTCCCCATGTTCTGGTTCTCAAAGCAGTTTCATCCTGTCTTATTCCACATTTATTGAGCTTTGGAGAGAAAAAAAATATGATATAGATGCTTCATTTTTTGAGATAAGCACCCCATAGTCACAATTTTATTGTTTTGGCCAATAGTGTATCTTTGTATAAACTTATCCACTGAAAAATTAAGATTCTCTGATGGGAATTAATAGTTGAATTACTTCATATGTATGAAGATAAATATTTAGAGAACAATTTGGTTCTATGTCCTTTTTTTAACAATAATATATTTTCTTCTCCTGGACCTAGGACCTAACCAGCCATAAGTTCTTAACCTAACTCATAGTGCAAAGTGTCAGTTCTATGATATAAAACATTCCTTATATACAAGTGGTAGGTGGGTGCTTATCTCCATACTTTTATGCTGCCATTGAATCAATAAACATAGCCATAGGTCAGGTGTTAATTGTAAGCTAAAAAGTTCCTAGAAGATTAAGATGGGTAAAAGTAAAATCATAAAATGTAATGCCTCATTGAATTTTGTCTTGCTTCTTTCTGTATGTCTTTTCCTCCTTGATTAATAGTAAAATAATGCAGGACCATAAGAACCGAAATAAATGATTATTCATCAGATTGTGATGTGGTAATATTTTAACATCAGTGGACAATAGAAGGAGAAATATTTGAACATTATGATATATTCTAAACATATTGGGATAGAAAAAAGTAATGTCTACTTTTACTTGTGTCACTTGATATTGGACATTAAATGGAGTATACACAGAAATAATATAGAACAGATTTTTAAATGAGTACTAGCTTCTATCATGATGCACTAGACATAACAGGCACACAGACACTGAAATAACACCTGCTTAATAAATGAATTAAAGAGTAAAATAATTGATAATATTACTGAGAAGTGTTAACATAGAATGTGCTGGTCCAAATTTGGAAAAATATTTTTAATTATATATGTGATTAGAGTGGAGACATCAATCATTCAGAAAATAGTTGTAAAGGAAGTGTTAGAGTACTTAAATTATGTCAATTGTACTGAAATTCTGACATACAATAAAACATGTTTTGTAGAAGTTGTTGCCATCTATGTCAGTAGACTGATTAAAATGGATGAAGTCACACTAACACAAATGCATAGCATTCAATCCATTTACAGCAATGATAGAATAAAAATATGAAAAGTAAACTTAATGTCATTTGTGGAGGTGGGCCATCCATTTTTTTCTCTATGGAACACATAGTTTGATGGTTATTGGGCATTGGGATACAGGACTTGTGAAAGAATGTCCTCACCCACTCAAATTTTGGCCATAGATAAAATGTTATATCAGTGACTCCATGCAAGTTCTTCATCCTAGAATTTCCACTTTTAGGTGGCTAGGTGGCATACTTTTATAAGACAGTAACCATAATTATCTGAGCCAGTTCATATCACGCACACACACACACACACACACACACACACACACAGAGAGAGAGAGAGAGAGAGAGAGAGAGAGAGAGAGAGAGAGAGAGAGAGAGAGAGAGAAATACATGAAGGTGAAGGATTGAAAGTCTTGAATGAAGATGGAAGGGCTAATGATATAGCAACAAGAGAGTCCAGAGTCTCTTATAATAATGTATCAGAAACATCTTGCCTATCCTGTCCTTCTCTTCTAGAGATGTCTATGTAAATAAAATTCATATCAAGCAGTAAAAGAACATTAGGAATGATAGCACATCACAGAAAAATAACACATAATAGTGAATGTGTTTTCTTGAGTTGTGAGTAGTTTGACTTTCTGGAGCAATCATACGATATGTGAATACATATATATCCATATACATATATTATATATTTTATATTATATATAGTACTTTATGATTTAATAAAAATGAATGCATATCAAACATTTCTAGAATTTGCAAAAGTATAATTAATTCTTAATACATCCCTTGGTATGTACACAAAATGCTAAACAACTTGGCTGAATAGATGTAATTATCACAGTGTTTATACAGCCAAACTCAGTATTTTATTTATATTTGATGACGAGAAGAAAGTAAAAGTAAGTGAAAAAATTACAATTTTCCTTGAAATTTCTTGTATCCTCCTTGAGAAATTGGTAGTGTTCTTTAGAATAAGTATCCCTCCAATTAAAAAAAATAACCTCCATAATCCATTGTAGGGAACATCAGGGACATACAGACTTGGAGTCACAAACTCTGTCTTTACTGACATAAAGTTCATGTGTGCATGATTCCTTCCTTGTTCTTATTTGCACTCTCATCTTCATGTGTTGAGAAAATGTTTTACCCTAGTGTCTAGCTCCTTGCCTAACACAGATGTGCTTTAACTTGTAATGAGCATGATACCTCAGACTTGTGGGTATTGATTTAAACTGTTTATCTGTGATGAATGATGTTAAAAAAAAGAGAGGGAGGTATATTTGGAACAAACTATTACATCAGGCAAAGAAAGATTGTAAACCATCCGTAGGTAAATTGAAAGACTCATAGTGAGTAGAGTTAGATAAATCAAGAAATATATGGGAAGTACATCAGAAATAAATTTATTTTTATTATTTAAAATGTAATCAAATCTGCATGTAATATTTAGATGGGTCAGATTAAATTTGTGATTTGTTAATACTAATTTATTAAAATATTTGAATATATAATTTCTATTATTCAGTAAAATGTCTGTAATCATATCAAGTTGAGAAAGTTTCATCAAGATAACAATGAGTGAAAATTAATAATTAAAAAGTTTAAATTTTACTTATTTGTTTAGAAATAATTCTATTTCTATTAGCACATTTAGAGTTTTAGGAAATGGTACTCTTTAAATAAAAGAATCATTGGAGATTTTTTTTGGTTCACCAATCCTATTTGCCTACAGTACCTTCTGGCATTTTACTGTGAACTTTAAGTTTCAGTCCTTCAGGGATCAACAAAAAGAAATGAGAAATTTATTAAACAACTAATTAAATAATAACACCAAACACAATTTCTACAAACAAACATAGATTTCTACATGCAAAAGAATGAATTAAATATTTACATTGATTCATAAGGAGTTATTAATTCAAATTTATCAACTATGTCAATGTAAGAGCTGAAACTGTAAACTCTTAGAAAAAAATGTTGAGAAGAACCTCATTTCCTAGGATGTGACATTGATATATTGAATATATTATTTCTAAACATAGGCATTGAAAATGGAGATAGATAAGTTAAATAACATCATACTTTTTTAGAAGTGTTTCTCTCTACACAGGAGGGAACTCATGACTGCTTTTTGTGAATTTCATCAAGAGCTGGTGGCCAGGGTGCCTAGGGGAGTTCCTACTGTCACTTTGTTATAATGAAACGTGGCCAAACTCTACTCTAAATACTCACGTCCATATCTGTCATTCCATGCCCTTGTCAGCCATAGTCTGAGTAGCTTCTGATTGCAGTGAGAAGATGACAATACATAGATTTAAAACATATTTTCTTTCATTTTTCCCTTTATATCCTGACTGTAACCCCATCCCTTGTCTCATCCCAGTCCCTCCCTCTTCCCCTCATCCCACTTAACCCTCCTCCCCTCATCCTCAGAAAGGGAGCCCTACTCCTCTATCATCTGACCCCAGCCTATCAAGTCTCATCTGGACGGCCCGCATGGTCTTCCTCTGTATTACAAAGGATAAGGCACAGTGAGACGAGGTCATCAGTTCTCAATAAGTAATCTCTATTACACACTGCAATGCTAAGAGAGCATCATAAAAGAATAAAGAAAAAAAAGAGATGATGTTGGGAAGGCTTGCTGGAAACTAGACATCTTCTGGACATGGAATAGTAGTTGCCTTCATGAACTCCCTATTGTTACTGTAGAGCATCTGTACAACTTAGGGACTGTGAACCTTCCATCATAAAAAGGAAGGAATCATGGTTTGCACATTTCTTTGAGGTCCTACTGGGTGTTAATAGGTTTTGGAAGAAGGCACATCACTTTCTTAAGTGATGTGACTAAGTAGCTTAAGGGATGTGTTGAACAAGATCCTGCAAAATATTTCCCATACATATTTGTGCAACCAATCAAATTAAATTCATGGGTCCCATTTGCAAAACACATGAATGAAGATGAATTTAGGGAAGACTAAGGGGTTCAACAGGAGGAGTAGGAATGAAAAACTATAAGGCATACAAAATTTCCTAAAGTGAATTATAACCACATGGGAAACATTCCAAATACTAGAAATATAAACGATAAATAAAATCTAAACCTGCCATGTATCATATGAAATATGCATTGGAGGCAAAAATTCTATAAAATAAAAAAAGTCCAATAGTATATATATATATATATATATATATATATATATATATATATATATATATATATATATATATATATATATATATACACACACACACACATGTATTTAAATTTTCAGGTAAAAATTAGCTTACAAATCCCTGGCAACAATCAGGTAAAATGTACTGAATAACCTTCAATAGATGTTTCTGAGAAGAAAATATACATTTGACAAAATATAGTTTATAACATTATTCATATATCAATTACCTGTTAAACAAAAGGTAAAATAAAATGAAAATAAGGTCTCATAAAATTATTAGAGCTGCTGATAGATTGATAGAGATTTATCAATAAGATAAGTCAGGACAGGAACAAAAAGCAGGAACCCAGAGGCATGAATTGAAGCAGGAACTATGGAGGAATACTGCTTACCAAGTTTCTCCTTATGACTTGCTACTTCTGATTACATACAGTATTCTAGCCATCAGTATAAGAATGGCACTGGCCAGAGTAACCTGGATTCTCATACATCAATCTTTCTTACAGAAAATTTACCATAGGCAAATCTGATGGTGGATTTTTCTCAACTGTGGTTTGCTCTTCAAAATAACTCTAGTTTGTATCAATTTGACAGACAAAATATTTGGCACACAACATAAATAATTATATATATATATATATAGATATATATATAGATATATATATATAAAATCTTCTAATACTTATACAAAGGAACTATAGATGTAGAGAATTTCATAATTCAAAAAACTCTGGTAATTTTATAATTATTAATTATTTTTCCTAACAGCAATTCAAGCTTCGAAATTTAGGGATGGGAACTTAAAAACCACCAATTCTCAGCATAATATTTAACAATTAACCTATGTCGTTTTTGATGTTCTGTTGAAAGAGGATTCTCTGATTATGGCTTAGAGAGCTATTTGTCTAAGGTATAAACATACTTGGACCTAAAAGGATTCTTCCCATCAAATCCTCACAGCTCAAGAGACTATGCAGAAGAGAAGAAAGAAAATGTGTATAAGCTAGAGGGGACGGAGGGCACCAAGGAATCGAGGTCTTCTGGATACCATAGGTCTACAAGACATATAAACTCATAAAGACTGCAGCAGTATGCACATGGTTTCTACAGGTCTGCTCCAGATGAGGTCCTAGAGCTTAAAAAAGAAATGGAAACATGCTCTCATAAATTGCCCAGAAGCAATCTTTGATTCATAATCATTTGTAAATGAAAATTTAGTTTTTCTCCAAGGAGTCTCAGAAGTGAAACAAAACACTTTCAGGGTTAGGCCACATGACCAAGAATTGATGATGAACACAGAACAAACTCAATGGTCTCATTGGATAGACAATAGCGAGATGATAGATAGATAGATAGATAGATAGATGATAGAAGAGAGATGATAGATACATAGATAGACAGACAGATGATAAATAGGTATTCATGTATCTATAAGGTGGTTGAATTCTATATCAGCACAGTAAATTAAAAATAATATATATTAAGGAGGTCTTCCCATAGGTTTGCAAGCAGATTTACAGTACCAGATATGAAATTCCTCCTGTGATGTGATAATAAAATCTAACCAGAAAGCATCTGAAAGCACTTGTAACAGTTGTGTTGTTGGCAGTTTTGTATCAAGGCTTGAAAAGTTCTCATTATTCCAAGAGCATTGGTGCATTTCCCCCATACATTACATGCATAGTTTCAAGTGCTATGGAAGCCAAGCAGCAGGGAAGAGACTTTCAGTACAATTCTAGTTTGATTTTCTTATATAGGAAAACCAAATTTGATGTGTCTTCAGCAATATGGCCTTATGATCTATTTCTGATGAGCAATCAAAAACAACGACAACATACCCTAATTTTATTTTCTTCTGGGTTTATCATGGCAAGTTTCTCAGAAGTCAGTGACAACCTCAAGTTCTTTTTTTTTTTTCAGTTTACATATTATTTTCTTTAATATCAAACGCTTTGTTTAAGCTTTTGCATTATTGTTCATAAAAATATTTGATTATCAAATACTCTTCAAATATATAGCTTAGTATACCAAACAATTAGGGAAAACAAGGAAAGGAATTCGAAAAAAAGAAAATGGAAGGGCTACATTGAAAGGGTTGGAGGGGAAAAGTGAGGAAAATGATTATTTTAATCTCAAAAAATAGGGCAAATTTAAATTAAAATTAACAAATAGTGAAACTGCCTGATAGCAGGTGCTTTTATACACTTATCTGAATTATTAGGTACTTACGTTGATGATAATACTATCTTCAATTTCATTCAAAATCCAGTACTTGTGAAATGTCATTGAGGAAAATGAAATTATACAGCATATACCTTTCTATGTCTTCTTTAATTTATAGCATATAGTTATTATTAGTTTGCCAATGATGCTTTATGTCATTGTCTATTGTCTTATATGTGTAATATTCCTTCAAAAGAATGTATGATGATAAAATACCACAGACTGAAGATTTACAACTAGAACGTGGATAATCCCCACTCCGAAGCTCATGAAGACAACTTTGACAATCCAACACTCATGAATCTTGAAAAGGGGAAGGTAAGAGAAAGGGCTGATAGGAGTTGGGGAGGGAGATATGAGAGGGAGGAAAAAAAATTAACTAGAATACATCATATGCATGAGTGATAAAGACAAAACATTGTTTATAAAAAAAACATAAACTAGGAAACTCAAAATAGAAATAGTGTCATAACTACCACTAAATATATAAAACATAAAGTCACGTTTGAAACACCCAGACCCTAAAAAGACTTGGGATAATTAGAGAAGAATGGCATCTTTATTGATTTGAAGATTCATTATTATAAAGAAATACTTTTTCAGATCTATTATAAATACAAATGCAATTAAAAAATCTCAGCAACATTTTGTTGTAGAGAATTTCTAATCTTGTACAGAAAGTGTTAGGATATAAGATTGTAGTTATGAAATACACAATATCTCCAATTATTTAGAGTGAAAATAAATCCTCAAGTTGGTTTCTTTTTTTTTTTTTTTTTTTTTTTTTGAATATCATAAAGGTAGAAAAATAGCATACAAAGTTCTTAAAGAAAAGTACTTTCTTTCCTTGCTGTCACATTCCATGTAACTTGGGCCTCAATGTCTTTGGCTTTGATTGTAAGGAAAGATAAATTGTTCTGTACAATTCTGGGCATGGCGTTCTCTCCCTCACTCTCTCTGCTTCAGGCATCTACCTACCTAAGAAAAGTTGTCCCATCAACCAAAACTATGAGGCTGACAATCAATTTGAACAGTTTTAATTACTCTCTGCCTGAAGAGCTGTATAATTATTGGTTTTGATTAATATTATTTCTTTCTTCACTTTGTGATTTGGTCCCTTTGCATAATCAAAAAAGATATTATTGTTAAATCTTTGGGCTCTGGCTGGTTTGGGTACAAAACATAAAAAAACTATCGTAATAGTTTCTATGTATCTATTATCAAATGAAATTAAATAATTTTATTTTGTTATTGAACATTTAATGTGCTCCTTAATAGCATCTGAGTGTGGAAATTTTTAAGATTTTAAACTTTAACCTGTTTTTTTGAAACTTTTTGTATGTTACATCCTTAACTCAGCAAACAATTATTAGAATGTTTTTGAAGAAGAAAAGTAAGTAAATCTATTCTCACCTAATAAGCTATTTTTATTAAATATTTAACAGGTAAAACTGTAGTCTATTTTAAGAGCAATGAAGATATTTCATAACATTAAATTACTAATGCCAGTAAGCAATGTATAGTCAGTGTCCCACTAAAGCAGGGTGCTCTTATTTATCTCAGCTGCACTGTACTTTATCTCTAGTTTCAGGACTTAAAATCAGTATAAGGTTTTAATAAATATTCCTCAAGGTTGCCAAACATAAATAGCCAAAGCCCTAGGAATGTAACATTTATATAAGTCCTGATTGTTTTGTGCTTCTTCTTGCGGTATGTAGTTTATTGTATATATGTGTAATAATATAAATGTATACGCAAAAAAGAAAAATAACAAAAAGAAAAAAAAACATATATGGTTGAATTATTTCAGTAGATATTCAGGGTTTCTAGACCCAAAATATGAAACTACATTGGGACATAGGACTTTATGTTCTGACTGTTCACAGCAAACCCTGAAGTTGCAGTTGCAGTTGTAGTTGAAAACAAAAACTCAAACATTTATTACTTTTTGTCCTCATTTGTAGTCCAAAAGCTGACACAAAGGAAAGCTATTTTATTTGAAATGTGACATTTTAGATTTAGGACTACAATCAAATAAATCAGCAAAGCAGCTTTAAAAGCCAAATGTGGCCTAGTTTTTTTTTTTTTTTTTTTTTTCTTTTAAGAAGCCTTCCTTTTTTCTTTTCCTTTTGACCTGACTTAAAGCTCACAGCTTCTCAATCCAGAATAGATAATACAACATCGTACGAAGCAGGCATTTGCTTATGGAACAGCTCCTCACAAGTCACGATTAACCTCAACTGCAGATTTTGTTTCTAAGTTCTGGCCTTTCTTTCCTCAGTACAATCAAAGGGACCGTTTCTGAAACCCTATTCAATGAGGGCTTAAGTATGGTGCTATTTCAAAATAAGTATCAGTTGGCCTTATTTTTCAAGACATATTAAATTGAAGGACCTATGTTGATGGGTTATGTAAAGTCACAGTGTTCAGCACTCATGGTTCATTTGGATGAGTCATATTTCAAACTTACAATGACCTGAATGAGTAAGTTTTCCTGGACATACTTTGAGTCAATCCTATTTCTGTGAAAGCTTAACATTACTCAACTAATACATGTCGTTTTAATGTTCAAATTTACCAAAGGAAAACAAGGCATGCAGTCTAGCTTCCATTACTTTGTGAAGATAAGACACATACAATATATAATTTTTACAGAAAATACTTGAATTCATAGAGACACCTGACTTGAAATGAGATGTAGTTTTGATAAAGATAAAAGGACATGAAATTATGGGGCTAAGTGTTCTAAGCAGAGGGAAATTGTTTCCCATAAAACTTTTTGAGATCTGGAGTTAGTGGTTCATACGCTATGTTTGGATGGCACTACAGAGCAACATTACCAACCTCAATTTCACAGCTACAGAGTATTGGACATTTAGGATAGCCTAGAACTTCTCCAAGAACTGTTTACTGACCTATTAGTCCTTGAGGCATACAGATATATTATTACTGCCTAGTTTAGACAGGAGAAGGTTGAATTGGAGGGAGAATAACTTGGTTTTTACCAAAATTAGTTTGTGATAAATTATGTCAGTCAGCTGGAATACATCACAACATACAAATATGGGGCCCAGACCTTAGACTTTAATAATTTCTGGACAATGAAGTCACTTTAAGAATGTGTAGATTATATCCGTTTTCATCTACAGTGCTTCTCTGCTTTGTGTAACTTGATTTTAAAACTGACATCAAAATATAAGGCTTAATAAAAAGCAACTAATAATTGTTTAATTTTGTTTAATTCACATTAAAAGCATCTGCTTTATTCACTGTACTATGAGAGGCCTGTGAAGGGCCAAAAAAGGAAATATTATATTAAAAAACTATTGGAATTTCCCAAGGGACAATTACTGTCTGTGTTTTCTACTTCTCTACATACAAATGGATTAAACTAAATTCAACTTTATGTCTTAGGAAAAGGTGCACACAATAAAATTTCTGTAAGGAAATGTGTTAGTCAGCATTGAGTATAGCACATAATAAATGGCATTCAAAATTTGACTATAATTAATCTATACACTGACATCTTTGCTGCTACTTTAGTGTATGTTTCAAAATACATTTTAGTAAGCTATTTTATAGTTAACTAGAAAATGAATCCATGCTCAATTCTATGTTTATAATCATAATTAATTTCAGGAAACCACCAGTTGGATCATATATGCCAATAACTTGCCAAATAACTTGGTATATAGTAGTGCATATGCTTTCTTGAAAAAGTTTGTCAATAAATGATAACTCCCTCTGCTATAAAGCCTCCGTCATCATCCTGATGCTATTTACCATTGTGAGGTACCCAGCTCTCAGGCCTTAGCCTTATGTAGATGGATTTCACATCTGCATCACAGTGACTGTTACATATTGCCAGCATTCCTCTCTGTTTTAAATGTTTTTGTTCTTTGATAAATAACTAATCACAAGCAAAGAGAGATTTCAACTCTCTGTTCTGATGCTTTCTTTTATGTGAATCTAAAATATCTATTCTCCTAGACGTACGTAGCATACTGTATTCCTCAAACAGGCAACAGGATATCGTCAGTTAATGAAGCTAAGTAGGTACATACATAATGTTATATGTGAAATAATTGTACAATTGAACTATATTTTGAAATATTAAAAATTTTTATTTTAGCATCCAGTGGATGTGAAGAATAAAGTAAGAGAATCTAAGTTAGTTCATTATTTCATGTAGAATTCTATAGCTATTTCATAACCTCACTTACAATAAGTAACTCCTAAACAGATGCATTAGCCACACTATATTAATGACTTCCTGACCTCCCACAGTGTAGAACCCTGTTTGTTGTCAAATTCAGAGAGCACATGTTGATCACCTTCCACTGGTTGGGCAGCCTTGCCAGGCCACAAGCAAGAGAATACAGGCAGTGCAAATGAGAATACAGGCTGAGGTCAGATGTTTGAGGACTAGAGGAGGGAGGGAGAGGGTATGAGGGAGGGAGGGTGGGATTGGGAGGCATCAAGTGAGAGGGCTACTATCAGAAAGTAAAGTAAGCAAACTAAAATTAAAAAAAAAAATTAAAAGAATAAGTTTATGCTTCAAAGTGAGTGAGCTTAAGATCTGCAGTGAGCATTCTAGCAGAGCTTATTTCAGACAAGGAGAGTCTGGCATATGCTCTCCTAAACATGTACAAACTTGAACAGCCATGTAGACATTTGTTTACAATGAGTCTGGCATTTTTTGTCTTATTAATTTAGTCTTGACATGATTCTGAAGAAGTAATTTCCTGGAAATCGTAATATGTAAAATGCTCTCTGATATGAATGTCAGCTAGCATTTTGTCACTATCTGTTATGCTGAAATTGTATAAAGTACACATCAGATAGGATTCATAAGAATTGTGCATACTTACTTTTAATCAGAAAATACAAACAATTCAAATTGATATTAGATAATTCACTTGTGTAATACAGAGTAATAACTTTCTGTCTAGATATAGTTTGGAGATATGTAAACCAAAGTTCATACTTCTTCCCATTTAGACTAAAATTACTTCAAAACTAAGTAAAAAAAACCTTCAGTTTCACCGAACAGGAGTCTTGATTCTTGAGACTATCCTACTGGCCAGTGGTTTGACTTTATTAGTGTTATTAAAATATAATCCAGTTTTACATGTGTAGTGTTTGGTCTTTGGGACATTTTCAAGATCATCATCAGATTATTATTATTATTATTATTATTATTATTATTATTATTATTATTATTATTATTATCATTATCATTGCTTTTCGAGACAGGGTCTCTCTGTAAAGCCCTGGCTGTGCTGGACTCACTTTGTAGACCAGGCTGGCCTCAAACTCACAGTGATCGGCCTGCCTCTGCCTGCCGAATGCTGGGATTAAAGGCGTGTGTCACGATGTCATCAGTTTTTAAACTTGGATTAATGATTGTCAATATTTAATGTCTACAGTTATTATGTGGCATCATTTCTCTTCTGAAATGTGGTCATTTATCATATGAGGATTTCTCCCATATGTATAAGAGAGGATGATGTTTAGAGAGAGAGACAGACAGACAGACAGACAGACAGAGAAAGAATAAGAAGAAGATGAGGAGGAGGAGGAGAGGAGAGTATTAGCATTTGTCTTGTCCTTGTATTTCAACATGTTATCTTCCCTGCCAAGACAGGGTAAGCAAGTCCTTAATATTTCTTGGCTCACAAATATGTCGGTTAGGTATATTGCACAAGAAGGCTGAACATGTTTCTCCTTCAACAGTAGAGAGTTTTGAGTGACTGTTCAGGCAGCAAATTCTGTCATTTTTTTTTTCCATTTTGGAGGCTACTCACCTGAACTTCCTGTATACTCAAGTAACTAACTTTTATTCCTTCTCAAGTCTCTGATAGGATTGAGGACCAGATAATTTATTCTTATAATTAAGCTTAATTTTTTTAAGGCTTAAGATATTTTTAGGTCAAGATAGATGTTGAGATATGATAGATATCATCATAATTTTATACTCACCAAGATAAAAAAGATGTTTTCTTTAAGGTTACCAAATACAGATAGCCAATACACTATGATTGTAACATTTATATAATTCCTGATTGTTTCATGGTTCTTCGTGATGTGTGTAGTTTGTTGCATTTATATGGAATAAATATAAATGTATATGTAAAAAGAAATATAATAAAAAATAGGAAAAAAAGGAAAAACTAAAAGTGGGGGAAGAAAGGAGAAAGCTTGGTGAATATGAAGGAATAAAGGTCATACTTATATAGAGAACATGTGTTTTTTTTTCTAAATAATCATTAATTTATTAGTTAATAATCACTGTTTCTAGTAAAATGATTTTTACAATTTAATAGCACTCTGTTTAATAGAGTTACTATATAATTTGTAATCATTCACCTAGAGAATTCCAATTAAAGTTAAAAGTCATTATTTAAAAATCTATCTTAAAAGGCAGACAGTAATGGCACATGCCTTTAGTTCCAGAACTTGCAAGGCAGAAGAAGTAGAACTCTGAGTTTGAGGCCAGCCATTTCTAAAGAGTGATTTCCAGGACAGCCACAGCCACAAAGTGAAACTATGTCTTGAAAAATCAAAATAAATAAACACAAACCTATATAATCCTCCATAAGGATTTTAGTTTAATTTATTTTGATTAATTATATATTTGATTTATTTAAAAACTTATTTTATTTTCACAATATATAAACTCATTTTTACCAGAGACACTACATTGTGCTTTTAGGTGTTCTAATTTGAAAATATATTCCAAGAAAAATGCAAATGATCTTAATAAAATGTTTATAAGGATGGTTTTCTATCTAGTTATACTTCAAAATCGGATTTAATATTTGTGTTCTTGTATGAGATTATGTAATATTTTTCGCCTTTTAGTGTATATACCCTCTGATTCTGTGTTCTGACATCACCTCAGTTATTTAGTCATGTTTTTATACTGTAATCCTGAATAAGCAATAGTGAAGTGAATCATGCATAAACATTTAACATTACATGATGAATTTCTATGAATATATTTCATGTTTTATATAAATTCTGAGAATATCTTACTTTGAAATGTTAAACATTCATTAATTTCATTAATTAATATGATGAGTATCTAGCTATAGAACTTTTACTTTGGCGTTTAAACACTTCCAAATTTTTACAAAATTATATTTCCTTCTCCGATATGATGGTAAGAGTAAAATGCATCAAATATATTAATTAACCTGTGTTATTATCTGATCTTTCATTCTATTTATATATGTGTCAGGGAATAATGAAGTTTCTTTCTTGTCTGTTTTAGTAAATAACATTAGATTGACTAATTTCTTTATAAACTAATTGACATTGTGATAGTTGGATATTTTGTTTGTATTTGTTTAATAATATGAAACAATATGTATCTACAAAATATATTACATATACAGTTAAATATATTTCTGTTTTCTTTTAATATCCTAAGTGGAGTGACACACATCATTCATATTTTGAATAATTCCAATGAACTTACTTAATGCCTATTTTAAAGAAATAAAAAGGGCTGTATATTTTTAGACTGCAGGGGATTTCATATTTAATGTTTACTTTGGAAATTATTTTGAAGACTTACCTGCTTCTAAACTTCTATAGTTATATAATTAATCATTCTGAATACTTGTATTAGTTCCAGATCTTGTGGAGTTAAAGAGACAGAGAAATTCATTGAATTCTAAACCTTAACCTGATAGAATGGCAGTCTGTGAACTAGCTGAATCAGGCTCACTTTCTGTGGCCTTGTTTCTATTGATATTGACAGAAAAAATGAAAAATAAATATTGGTTCTGATGAGACTTGGATATCTTTTCTATGAATATCCAGTTTGTGAGTACATAGTTAAGAATTTCTTTTATATCAAATTATGTCACTATAAAGATAAAAACATATCTATATTTTCATTTCAAACACAATTGAATGATTTCTATCTAATGCTACACAACAGTTGTCTTGATTACCTGTATGCTGCATATGAAAGACCTTGGTCTCTTCCTACAACACCTGAGCAGATTATTTACAGATTCTACAAACTATAATAACCTATGGTCCCACTCATTTTCCCTTTTTTCTATGCAAATTATTCAGTCTTTAAATGGGTGACTCATATACGGCTTTTAGAAAATAAAATGTTTACTTATAAACATGAACAGCCCACATTGTTCAGCAAACATGATACAGGCTGCTCCGTATGTATAGTTAAAATCTAAAATAGTGAGTAAATGAGCATGAAATATAGCATTTTATGTACTGGATAAGTATTTCCCTTTAAAGTTGTATTATGTGAATAACAAATATTAAATACATGCAACTTAACTACACTATTTCTTTATTTAAATGTAATTTCCACAGTACAATAGTTTTAAAATAGTGCTATGTGTACTTTTATATATACATAATCACAGATATTACATAACGGACAGCGTGATAACTAATGACTATGATGAGGAAACAATAGTTTAACAACCAAAAGTTCTATTACCATGAGAGCATTGTATCTCGTCCATTGTGATTATTAAAGAACTAACAGGATCATGTACACTTTAATGAGTGTTCATTACAGGTTGTCTTTCTGCTTCTGTTTGGTGTCCTCAGTTGGCAGTTTGTATGGATTACCCAGCCTTTCCCCCTGAGAGCAGTGCTGACAGAATTTCAGTGAAGGTCCTGGAACATTTTCTTTCAAGTTTGGGATCGTTAGGTTAATCTCTACATGAAACAGTTTGGTTGCAAAAGGGAAGATTTGCCATGTGGACAAAAGCTGCAAAGTCAATGTGTTTTAGGAAATTTGTCATGACATACTTTTCCAAAATTTCTTTACAGGAACTATGTGGTCCATGTTAATCTTACAACTTTAATTTTCTTTGATATTTAATTAAAACACTGTTTTATAGTGTAAATTAAGTTTTCTGGTGATGAAATCATAAGTAAAGCAACTCCTAGAACACTGGCTTTTAGCAATAGATCAGAGTCAAATAAAGCCCTGCATCTCACCCTGGTGCTCATGTGTATATGAAACTCCACAGAATATTGTACTGTTCATGTATAGAATGAGACTGCACAGCATATTGTAGTGTTCATGTATTTAGCGAAGCTCCAGGGCAGATTGTAATGTCCATGTATTTAGTGAAGCTCCAGGGTAGATTGTAGTGTCCATGTATTTAATGAACCCCAAGGGCAGATTGTAGTGTCCATGTATATAGTAAGACTCCACAGGGGGATCCAAGATGGCGGCGAGCAGTGTGGACCGCGTTTGGAGGCTCCAGTGAACAATTCAGGGAATTGCACAGATTTCTGAGCCAGGAACACCGAGGTCCGAACATCACGGCAGCAGGAGTGCTCCACGGTTCGGAGGGACCAGGGTGCGGAGGACCTGCGTGCCCCTGCACACGGGAGGAGTGTGGTTTTTCTCTGATCGGAGCGGCAGCGGCAGAGGCGGCAGCACCAGCGGCACCAGCAGCGGCGGCTGAGGTTTGCAGCTCATAGCCTTCCGGTGGAGGCGATTGGTGTGGTGGCTGGTGGGAATTGCTGCGGGAGAGGGGACTCGGGGCAGGATTTGGGTCGCGTGGAGCCTTTGGACCCAGACTGGACTCGGCGGACAGTTCGGCCCCAGAGTCCCGGGTATTGGCCCGGCCCAGCAAGCAATTCTGCCTGAGGCACTAACTCAGCTCCGGCCACAGCTCCCCTGCTGTGGCGCAGGCTTAGTTGAGCTCGCTGCTCCACGCTAGGCACTACCTCAGCTCAGCGGCAGCTCCCCTGCGGTGACACAGTCTGGGCGGAGCACTTGGTTTCACCACAGGCGCTAACTCAGAGCAGCCGCAGTTCTCCTGCTGTGGCGCAGGCTTGGTGACGTGCTCGGTTCCATCCTAGGCGCCACCTCAGCTCAGCGGCAGCTCCCCTGCGGTGACACAGTCCGGGCGGAGCACTTGTTCCACCACTGGCGCTAACTCAGAGCAGCCGCAGTTCTCCTGCTGTGGCGCAGGCTTGGTGACGTGCTCGGTTCCATCCTAGGCGCCACCTCAGCTCAGCGGCAGCTCCCCTGCGGGGACACAGTCCGGGCGGAGCACTTGTTCCACCACTGGCGCTAACTCAGAGCAGCCGCAGTTCTCCTGCTGTGGCGCAGGCGTGGTGACGTGCTCGGTTCCATCCTAGGCACCACCTCAGCTCAGCGGCAGCTTCCCCTGCGGGGACACAGTTCGGGCGGAGCACTTGTCCCACCACTGGCGCTAACTCAGAGCAGCCACAGTTCTCCTGCTGTGGCGCAGGCTTGGTGACGTGCTCGGTTCCATCCTAGGCACCACCTCAGCTCAGCGGCAGCTCCCCTGCGGGGACACAGTCCGGGCGGAGCACTTGTTCCACCACTGGCACTAACTCAGAGCAGCCGCAGTTCTCCTGCTGTGGCACAGGCTGGACAGAGCTCTCGGTTCCACCAGCTCTAAGACTCTGGTTGGACACAGTGTACAGTTTGAATCCAGAATTCCTGGCTGAGATTGGTGGTCAGTTCGGGCCCTGAGTCAGTAACTGACCACAGCACGCACTTTGGGCCAAAAGGCCCTAGTGGAGCTTGGTGCGTAGTCCCAGCCCCAAAAATTCTGGCTGGGCCCTGTGTGCATTTTGGGCCCAAAATCCCTAGCTGAGCTTGGCAGACGGTTCTGGCCCTGAGAATCTAGCTGAGTTCTGCCCGTGGTTCGGTCCCAGTGCTCCTGGCTGGACTTGGCAGGGAACACAGAAGGCTGTGGATACCTTGGCCTGACCCAACGCTCATTCAGAGACCCAGAACAATTGCAGGATCCACAGCAGAGGGGGACTGAGGATCACTGGCTGTGAGAGACCAGAACAACAGGGCTAACCTCCTAACATCCACACCAGTGAAGCTTTGAGCTCGCAGCCTAGGGAAATCGTAAGAAAACAAGTGAATCTATCGTCAGACACCCTCCATTCAACTCTGGAAGCTACCCAACAAAAACAAAGACGGCAAGATGTCTAAAGGACAACGAAAAAGCATACGCAAAAAACCCCAAAACAACATGGCGTCTCCAGTTTCCAGCTATCCCAAAGAAAACCACCCAGAGAACTCAAATACAACGGAAATACAAGAAAATGACCTCAAATCCTTAGTAATGAGGATGATAATGGAGGAAACAAATAAAATTCGTAATCAAATGCAGGAAGACGCAGACAAACAGGTGAGAGACATAAAAGAAGCACATAGAGTGGAACTGGAAAAATTGCAGGAAAATGCAAACAACCAGATGAAAGAGATAACTAAAACGGTTTCAAGCTCTGAAGACCTATAAAGAGGCAATGGAAGAAACTCAGGAATATACAAAAAATCAGATGAAAGAAATCAAAAATCAGTTCAAGATCTGAAAATGAAAATGGATTCAATGATAAACACACAGACAGAAGAAAAACGAGAACGTGAGACCTCAGAGAAGAAGGCAAGCAACACAGAGGTGAGCTTTTCTAACAGAATCCAAGAGATGGAAGAACGAATCTCAGGGCTAGAAGATACAATCACAGATATTGAATCAACCATTAAAGAAAATGCCAAATCTGGAAAACTCCTGACACAAAACATCCAAGAAATTAAGGACACCATGAAAAGAAGAAATTTGCGGATAATAGGCATTGAAGAAAGAGAAGATATCAGACTCCAGGGCCCAGAAACTATTCTCAACAAAATCATAGAAGAAAATTTCCCCAATCTAAAGAAAGAGATGCCTATAAACATACAAGAGGCCTACAGAACACCAAATAGAATTGACCAGAAAAGAAAAACTGCCCGCCACATAATAATCAAAACACAAAACATGCAGAACAAAGAAAAAATATTAAAAGCTGCAAGGGAAAAGGGCCAAATAACATTTAATGGTAAACCTATCAGAATTACACCTGACTTCTCAGCAGAGACCATAAAAGCCAGAAGGGCCTGGACAGAGATCCTGCAAACCCTAAGAGAACACAGATGCCAGGCCAGACTACTTTACCCAGCAAAATTATCAATAACCATTGATGGAGAAAACAAAATATTCCATGACAAAAACAAATTCAAACAGTACCTATCCACAAACCCAGCTTTACAGAAGGGTACTAGAAGGAAAACTCCATCCCAAAGGGTCAAGCTACAACCAAAACTACCCAGGAAATAGATAACTATCCCATTGCAAAAACACAACTACACAAACGCTCGACTGGAAACAACATCAAAATTAAGACTCTTAACAGTCACTGGTCATTAATATCTCTCAACATCAATGGCCTCAATTCTCCAATAAAAAGACACAGACTAACCGAATGGGTACATAAACAAGACCCAACATTCTTCTGCATCCAAGAAACACATCTCACCCATAATGAAAGGCATTACCTCAGGGTAAAAGGTTGGAAAAAAATATTCCAAGCAAATGGTCACAAGAAGCAAGCAGGTGTAGCCATTTTAGTATCGAACAAAATAGACTTTCAACCAAAATTAATCAAAAGGGATGAGGAAGGACACTTCATACTCATCAAAGGTAAAGTCAACCAAGATGACATCACAATTCTGAACATCTATGCTCCCAATACAAGGGCACCCACATATGTAAAAGATCTCCTAAAAAAGCTTAAACCACACATCGATCCCCACACAATAATAGTGGGAGACTTCAACACCCCACTCTCACTGAAGGATAAGTCATTGAAACAGAAACTAAGCCGAGAAATAACATCATTGAACCAATGCCATG